>NC_140958.1:43511003-44117670 GCF_014529385.1 Adiantum capillus-veneris
GGGTGGAGCAACCTCAAGAAGTAGTAAAGTGAGGAGCTCCTTATTATTCATATACAAAGAATAAGGGTATGTACACATGGTGGGCGGGTGGCCAGACACTAGACGTCCCGGCCTCGGGCAAAGGCGTAACGCCTTTACCCGAACAAACTTCCACTTAAAGGCGATGCGTTGATAAGTAAGACCTATTAGCTAAACTACTAGTATGTATAAGAAACTAGGTGAGAGACTATCTCAACCTATGCCCACTGGCTCACTCTATCAATATACATGCAGTCTATTGGATCTAATGGTAGGCGAGCGTGCATATCCACACTAGAGCCTACGTGTAAATCTTGCAGCCGACTGTGTATGGTCTGCAAAGCTCCACAAAGCATCATGCTAGTGTCAATCACTATATGAATGAAAATCCCTGCTACACATTTGCCCACTGCAGCTACTAGGTCAGGCCATGACACTAGCAAGTCAAACATGAGATGCCCAAACGCTGACAAGATCTGTGCAAAACTGTTTGTACTCGCCTCCCTTGTGCTATCTAAAATCACTAGATCATCAAGACTACCCATCACGTATGGATGTGTCATTGCCAACAATGGAATGGCTACGTCCCTCTCACCCATAAGCAGAACCGTGTGCTCTAGTATCAACTCATCAGCCTCTAGCATGAGCATATCAAAGAACTCCATATCTGTCATCTCTGCCTATGTCTCTAGGGAGAAGATCTGCTCTACCTCTATCTGCATAAACTCTGACAGCACCTGTTGTGTCTCACTAGAGCAATGCCTCTCTATGTATATCTCTACAAAGTCTACTGGCATGTCTTGCACAACTAAATGCTCTATTTCATGAGCATGGTGGAGCTCACCCATGAAGGAGACATGTCTTGTCTCTTGCTCAAAGCATGCCAGTAACAAAATTGAGGCTATGTCATCTTGTATTTCAAACAAATACATAGGATATACGAAGCCACTACGGGCTCCTCTGGAAATCAATAATGGACTGCAATGTATTTGGAAAGACTCCTCTCTAAGAAGTGTCTTACGACACAAGCTGCTAACTGTCTCAATGAGATCAAGCTCTACCTCAACAGTTGAACATAGCACACATGTTGTTGTGTGTATGATGCACCATTGGGCAATGACAAACAAACGTCTCTTGCACCCTCTATGTGAAATGTCGAACCATCTTCCAAGTGCACACAACCAAAACTCCCACTAGAGAAGGTGCTAAACTAGTCACAATGCGGTGTGACGTGGAAAGAAACATTGCTATCTAGTAACTACTGTGGAGAAAATGTGTTTTCCACCGACATATCTGCAAGAGGTACACTCGAGGCAAGCATGACATCACCATCACTGAAATAGACTGCCACTAGAATTGCCTCTCTAACATGTGTCAAAGCAGTATCTGCATCACACATATATCTCCATTGCTGTCTCATACGTCTAAAACAACGGTGCCTAATGTGCCATGTGTGACCAGAATGCCAACATCGTACGTCGGCAAGAACAAGACCGTCGTCTCTCACTACTACACATCTCTGCCGCCTCCATAAGCGAATGCCAAAATGGAAACAAAGTGGGAGATCACTCCACCACTACACAATCATGAAAACCATGACCAATTTCATCAAAACCGATGCTCCCATATGCATAAAATAGCTCCACAATCTGATATTCGCAAGCATAAATTGGGCCAAACAACTCAACCGAGCGTAAAGCACATAACCATATATGCAAGTAGAGAGCAAACTAGCTCAAAACGCATCCCACAAGAGAAACTCCCTGCAAAAAATTTGCAAAAAACATGTGAATGTGTGATTGTCTATCTGTAGCCACACAAGCATACACGATCCTCACTCCTATACGAGAGTGGGTACAAGAACACCAAACTATGTCCAAGCTAACAAAACCTGTGAAAGTGAGAGTAAACACTTGATCACCGTCAAAGTGGGAATATATCAACCATTGTACAAGATGACATACATAGCATGAAATTGCACAAGACTTTGCCAAAATCTCTCTAGAATGCTCCACACAGTCGTACATAAGCACTACATGTGCCGCATCACTTGTGCTAAAAATACTGTGCAACCTGTGATCAAAACCAATGGGAAAGTGACACACACTACCTCATCGATCAGTAAACTCGTCGATCAAAAACACTATCCAAGAGCTGAGCGCGCTCAAGGGAAAAATCTGCTCTAAAATGGGCCGTCGGAGTTTTATTTGTCAGTGTGTGCCATTGAAGCCAAAAGTGGAGAATCATCAAAGTCAAAACATCGTGGAGAGTACGTCACAATCGCAGGCTTCTCTAGATGGGGGCTAGAGGAGAGCCAATTCCGCTTTTGCTCTATCATCTCCTACCATGTCGAAGTTGATAAGTTGGGGTGCCAAGGATGTCCATCAGAGCCAAATCCGCTCCGAAATGGGGCGTGGCAGGGAAGTCGATGGCAAAGCTATGCTGAAGAAGATCCCTACCACTCTTGCTCGCTCTCGCAATGTCAAAGCCAAGGAAAAGATCTTCGATGTCTCCTTCTGCCGTTAGCGATCGCCGATGGTCGTAGCCGCCGCAAATCATCGAGTCACTGAAGTGGAGGAGAATGCCAAAACGTCGAGAAAAATTGTCAAAATCGGTGTCAAAAACGATGTGCTGAGGCAATACTAATTGTCAATGCTCAAAGTTGTTGGGTTCCAAGCCCAAGTTTGTTCAATGATGTCTGCCCGTGGGAACATGCCCCATGGCATGCAAGCAAGTTCACTTCTAGGTCAAGTTTGCATGGCTAAGTTAAAACTCAATATATATGTAAAAGCTTTTGAATTAATAGAATCATAGCGTGCTTTTGTAGTGTGTCGACTCTCCCCCCCCCCCCCCCCCCCCTCTCTCTCTCTCTCTCTCTCTCTCTCTCTCTCGTTTTCATCTATAGCATGCCATGAGTTTTGTAGATCTCCACCCGCCATAGCCCTCTAATCCCATCATCTGGTATCAGAGCTTTGGACTGTGTCGCTGGCGTGGGAGCGGTCGCTTGCAGAGGAGTAGCCCATTTTCTAGATCTTCACAATTTCCACCTTGCTTGCCATCAACAGCATTACCTAGGCCTACTGGTCGACTTTCGACATACCATCTCTAGTTGAAAACGTTGCTACCGCTTTCCATGAGCTTCAACCACAATCGCCCGTCGTCATGCTCACTGTCTGTAGAGAGTTTTAGTGTTTTTTAAAAATATCATTTCACATTGGTTGCAAGAGACCACCCTAGTTGGTCTTGAAACCCCTAAACCAGCGGGTATTCTTACCCTCGAGTAACCTCCAATTCCGTACTCAGTGATCGGATAGTTAATAGGTACTTAATCTTGCAGGTTTTCACAGTAAGTTTCATACCAACATAACATCAAGGAAGTATTTTGCAGTGGTTTTTCGAGTTTGAATTATTTCAAAGAAAGAACACATTTGATTTGTGGATTTATGCAACACTTGATTCTTTGAAGGATAAATCGAGTGTGAAACTTATCAACGATAATAATTGTAGCAAGCAACAAGAATTTATTTTTTGACTTCAACGACAGTGACCATAGTAGCAATTTTATCCAGTATGGCATCGAAAGTGTATAAGTTTAATGGATCCGCTTCCACACCTGGAAAATTAAAGTGAAGGGATATCTGATGTGGAAAAAATTGTGGAACATCGTCAAGCCGCTATCAGCCGACGAATCTGGTACATCCGCTGCAGTTACTAGAGCATTATCCGCCAAACAACAACGTAAGAATGAGCAAGCATTAGGTATAATTCTGACACCTCTCAAAGATGATTTTATTCATTATCTGGATGCCATGCAATCTGCCAGTGTTTCTTGGATACAGTTCGAGAAGGTTTTTGGTGCTAAAGATAAATATTCAATGATGAGTCTAAAGATGGACTTGTATTCTCTTGCTATTCGTGCTGATGAAAATATTACATCTTTAGTTAATCGGCTAAAGAGTATTAAAACTCAACTTGTTTATGTCAAAGCCCCTGTACCAGAAGAAGATCTCATAGCAGTTTTATTAAAAAGTTTGCCGGACGGTATGTCAAAAATAGAACGCGCTTGCTATTGCTACTCCCCCCCCCCTCGCTGCGCCATCTCTAGCCTCCCCCCCCCCCCCCCCGCTGCCCCTGCGCTGTCTCCACCCCCCCTACCCCTGCGCGCTGCCCCCCATCCCCGTCGCTCCTGCTCACTGCCCCACAACCGCCCGCTGCCCCCCTCCTGCTTTCGCGCTGCCCCGCGGGCTGCCGGCTGCCTTGCCTGCACGCTACCTTACCCGCCCCCCCCCCCCCCCCCCCCCCCCCCCCCCCCCCCCCCCCCCGCCGCCCCTTCCTACATATTGGCTAGTGTAGCACTATCCTTTTGGGCAAGTGCTCGGCGCTCGTCTGCAGTCTCTCTCCACCGCTCGTTTGTTTTGCCACAGCAGTAGACACAGATGGAGGCTCCAGCTCCGCCTCACAGGGACTCGCCCGAAGCCCCCTCGCCGGACCCTGCTGAGACCACCATTCAACTTGCTCTTTCACTAACAGAGCAATCGAGCCTTGCTGCAGAGGTAGAGCGATTGCAGGCGACTTCTGTCATGTGCAAGATTCTCGGCACCCAACCTAGGAGAGTAGAGTTGTGTCACTTTCTCCAGGCCCGCCTTCTCGCAGAGGTGGGCAAGATCCTGGACGTGCAGATACTCGAACAAGGCTACTACCAGATCGAGTTTGAGACCTCCAAGATGGCGTCCAAGGTCATTGCCATGAGTCCACTGACCATCCGAGCAGCACGTGCCCACTTTCGATAGTGGAGACATGGTTGCGACCCTGCTTCAGATGTTCTAGTAGAGGAGGCAAACATCCCCATCTCTGTTTTCTTTCCTGGTTTGTGGAGGGAGTACTTACCACTTTTGTCCAGGATTGGCTCAGCCATTGGGCCTGTCTTGGAGACACCTCGCACGGCAGCCTCAGTAGCTTCCACGACTGCTGGCATTCCCTCAGTTCGCATTTTGGTCAGAGACACTCACACGCTCCCGAAGGTTATTCTTCTGCCTCGGGTGAGTGGGGGTTGGTTTAGACAGAGTGTGGAGTATTCGGGCCTCTCGAACCAGTGCTTCATCATTTGTGGATAGATGGGCCATCTAGCGAATGCCTGTCCACGCAAGAGGCCTTGACCTACACAATAGCCTCAGCCCCAACCTGCAAGGGCTGGCCATCACACACAGACAGAGACACAACGCATAGATGCAGAGCCACCCTCTGAGCCTGGGGCTCCAGCGGAGGAGGGATGGAAGAAGGCCTGTGGTAGACGACGTCAGGGGCCACAACGTCAGCCTGGCACTCAGAGTGGTCCTCAGGCGCCTACTCAGTAGTAGTAGGTTCCCACGGGGAACCGGTTTGGTCCTCTTCAGCAGGATGAGGTCCCTGCTCCAGCCCCCACCCAAGATTCACCTTCCACAGCCCCTCCCCCCAAAGTTCCCCCCCTCTCCCTCATCCTCCCCCCTGCCTCTTGCTCCCGCCACCTCTTCCCCCCGCCCCTCTACCTCTGTCGCTCCCTCCCGCCCCTCTTCTCCACCGCTCCCCCCCCTACTCCTTCTCCCCCCCCCCCCCCCCCCCTCTCCTACTTCAGTTCCATAGTCGACCCAGGGGGGAAGGGCCTTCTCTGGCGGCTAGGAGATCTCTTGGCAGCGCCTTTGCCACGAAGCACTTAGCGAGAGAGGGACAGCCCTTCTTGCGACCCCCTCTGCAGGTGCAGACGAGAATTGACATCCGGCACCGATGGGACTTCTTCGACCACGGCTTCACTTGTTTTCTCGGAGACCCCTCAGCAGACCATGAAGCAGCCTGCTTCAGGGTCCATGTTCTGTTCCTTGCCGCTAGGGGGATAGAGGCCTTGGACTCAGCAGGATGGCTTCTCCTTCCCTCTTTGTTGGCAGAGACCAGATAGAGTGGAATATCGAATCAATGTTAGAATGGTTGCACACTCAGGTCCTAGAGTTCTCTCACCACATGGGAGAACTAGGAGTTACAGACATGCTCCAGACTCTGTGGCCATTGACCAAGTTTGCGGTGACACCTCTAGATTCAGCAGGATGTAGACACATTGTGGTTTACTTCTTTGCCAATACATAGTGCTTGCCATGCTATGTATACATTCATGAGGACTCATGGACAGAGGAGGTTGCTTTATGTACGGCTTGCTTTGCTTGGGCTTGGGCCAACAGGCACTCGATGCAGTCACGCCTATCTAGAGGATGCTCGGATGCGGATTACTCCCCATCCAAGACAACCTTGAAGATAGCATGTATAGCTGCTGCTGCGGCATCTGTTCTCTCTCGCTTCCCAGGAGGATCGTCTCATGGAACGTGTAGGGACTAGGTGGGCCCCAGTTTCAGTGTCAGCGGGGCCGACTACGTCAGGAGCTTCAGCGCTGCCTTGTGGGAGGAGAGATTGATCTCCTTATGCTTTAGGAGCACCATTTGTGTGAGAGTTGCAGTAGACGTTGTGGTCAGCTCTTGCATGGACGATATGATACTTTTTGGCCAGCTGCTTTTGGACCTGAACGCATCCAGGGTGGGGTACGTATTACTATTGTGGACTCTTTGCAGTAGGCCATTGTGGCCAGAGGGATTATTGTGCCAGGCAGGGCTCAATGGATTACTATGCAGGTTCAAGGTGGCCTAGTGAGTTTCCTGAACATCTATGCGCCCAATGTGGCGAGTGCTCATGCAGAGTTTTGGTCTCAGATAGTTGAGTCTCTATCGCCGCAGGCAGAACACTCGTGCATAGGAGAGGACTTCAACATGTTGGAGGACCCTTCTAACAGGATTGGTGGTAGCCATGCTACAGTGCATGGAGTTGAGTTGGCAGCTTGGGAGAGGTTTTATATGACTCTAAGGGTTTCGGATGTTTGGCAGCACTTTGGTTTTGTGAGGCCCTCAGACAGCCTTGCCTTCTCTCAATCGGACCGCAAAGTGGGAGGAGTGAATCTATCACGGATAGATCGCTTCTACACTAGTGACCACTTAAGTGACTTGGGAGGGACAATGGGCATTCTGACAAGGACCTCCTTCTCGGACCATGCACCAGTGATCCTCACAGTGGTGGCAGATAGGCAGAGGAGTGGGAGCATGATGCTTCGCATCCGAGAGAGAGTCTTGTTGGACTCAACACTCAGAGAGCGGGTAGAGGCTCTTTGGACAGAGAGCTTGGACAGGCAAGAGTCTCTGCTGACAGAGTGGCCTCAAGCCTAGCCCAGATTAGTCGCTTTTTTCTCTAGGAGTCTCTGGCTCACCAGGCTTCTGCGAGAGAGGAGCAGCAGTATCTCAGACGGGGCATTGCTTCGCTACAGAGGATGTAGGAGCAACATCCAGACAGTCCTTGGTTGGAGGAGCAGTTACAGCAGGCTTGACAGGAGCTTGCTAGCATAGAGGAGAGGCGACATGAGTTTGCTTTTCACCGACAGGCATCTCAGTGGACCCAGGTGGGTGATAGAGTGACTGGTGCTTTCTTTGAGGCAGTGGGACCTCAGCACTAGCATGCCAAGGTCAGTTAGTTGAGGAGGCCAGACGGGTCAGTTGCTTCTGAGCCTGAGGATATGTGTGTAGTTGCTACTGACTTTTACCGTGAGTTACTATCTGCAGAGTCCCAGCCAGAGCGTCAGGATGCATGTAGGGAGCAGGTTTGGGCACAGATGACTTGTCTTGTGACTGAGGATATGCGTCAGAGGCTTGAGCTACCACTTCAGCTCGAGGAGCTGCACACAGCTCTTAGGGCCCTCCCCCGTGGTAGCTGTCCAGGTGAGGATGGATTGACTCCCAGTTTTTTCTTGGAGTACTGAGACCTGCTTGGCCCAGATCTCTGTAGTGCTTTTCAGTACATTTTGCACATAGGAGTGATGCCTGACAGCATGAGTGAGGGCCTGATCTACCTCATTCCCAAGGAGGGTGGCTCCTTGGATGAGATTCGACAGTGGCGCCCCATCACCATCCTCAACTCAGTCTACAACATTCTTGCCAAGGCTCTGATTTGAGGATTTAGCCACTTCTAGAGAGCCTTATACATGGGACTCAGACAGGTTTTGTCAAGGAACGCAGTATCCTTGACAACATCTTTACTTTTTGGGAGGTTTCTTCCCTGGCACGACTCCGTGGTGAGGACCTCGTGATTCTTCTTCTCAACTTTGAGAAGGAATACGACATATTTGACTGGGACTTTCTAGAGGGCCCTCTATGCAGGATGGGATTCTCAAATGCTTGGATCAGAGGGGTGTCAAGTTTGTACAGACAGACTCATAGTCAGGTACTCTTGGCAAGAGGTAGAGGTGATCGCTTCATGCTTACACGCTCAGTCAGATAGGGTTGTCCTCTACCTCCCTTCCTCTTGCTGTTCTATGCGGAGGCGATGAGCAGGTTTTTGGTGTCGCAGCAGGTTGGTCTACAGGGCTTAGCACTCCCTATTCGGGGAGATGAGCTATTGGATGCTGAGTTTGCCGACGACTCAGCCTTGTACTAGGATGGCCAGGAGTCCAACCTTCACAGGTGTGAGCAGGCTCTGGAGGCATTCTGTTGTGCATCGGGCGCACTGATCAACTGGAGAAAGACAGTGGTTTTCTTAGTTGGTACTGCTCCTGTGCCCGACTGGATGCCAGGAGAGGGTTTTAGGTGGATTCCTCCAGAGGCTGCAGTTCACTACTTGGGCTGCCAGGTGGATTTGGACTTGTCTCCCGAGCAGCAGATTGCTCCCCTTCTCCTGTCTATCAGGAGAGAGTTGTTACATTGGATCTCAGCACGACTTTCTTTGGCTGGCAGAGTAGTAGTTTCCAACTAGGTGTTGTTGGCGACTATGTGGTAGATCACTTCTTCTGGATCTTTTCGAGTTCTTGTATCAGCAGGTAGAGAGGCTGATCAGGAACTTCCTTTGGTAAAGACGTGACACTCAGATAGCCCGAGCCAAAGTGGCTTGGCAGGTCATCACTCTTCCTTGTTCAGGGCTTGGGATCATTGATCCAGCACAGCAGAGCAAAGCCCTTCTTGGGAAGTTCATATCAGAGGACTTCTTCCAGGTGAGGAGCCCTGGAAGGAGTTCTTGCTACAACGGCTTCGTGCCAGGGCATTAGGAAAAATATGAACCCTCTAGGGGCTCTTTGGGATTAAGGTTAATTAGAGGTCAGCCAATAGGAAGAGGGTGGTGGACACACTCTATACCCTCAAAAAAGTAGGGGGACAAGGTAGCCTTACACCTCTTAATTGTCTCTTACCTAGTGAGAAGGTAAGGGAGGTGGCTAGGGGAAAGTGGGGGGGGGGGGGGGGGGGGGGGGGGGGGGGGGGGGGGGGGACCACTTTGACCTCTTTTCCCCCACTTTTTGGCCCGGATTTAAAAATACACTAAAAATTTCAAATTTTCAAAAAATTTCAAATTTCAAGTTTTCCCTCCTTAAAAGGTCCCCAAACCTATTTCATGGTCAAAAAAGTATTTTTGACCTTCAATATTTAAAAACGTGCACTAAAAAATCCAAAAAATTGATTTTTTTAAAAAACAAATAAAAACATCATTTTCACCCTCCAAAGTCTTTCCAAACCTATTCTATAGCTAAAAAGTGTTTTTCTCTCTCTACAAACCTTTTTCCAAGCTCTCCATTGCTGCAACAACCACATGCACCCCCTATAGTCCATCATTATCTCTCTGCTAGCTTTCTCCCACCTCCATTGTAGCACCAAGCAAGCTCCTCCTCCATCTCTTCCCCTTACCCACCACATAGTTTCACACCAAGCTAGCTCCTCTCCCTTCTCTCATCTCCATTACAACATGAAACAAGATTCTACTCCTTCTACTTTCATTCACTCACACTACATGGAAACCTCTACTCTCGAAGGTGGCAAAAGTATGAGCTCACGTGAGTTGCATACCGCAACAACAGGAGGTGTGAATATCGTGTGGGCATTGCAAGGGTTCATCTCCAACATAAAGATAGAATGGTAAAAAACACTACCCTTGCAGCTTACATTCAAAGCTTAACATCATCTCCATCTTTAAGTTTATCATGCTAGAGAGAATTAACCTCTTTATGGATTTCAATGTTTAGGCTTCACACCTCATAACACTGGGTGGTGCTATTTTGTTGATGACTTTGGTGTGCCATCTATAGTTGTGTAGCATGTGATTTGAGTCTCACAATGTAAGTAAGTTGTGTTATCTATGGAGAGTCGTCAAAGATTTTTCTTGTAATTTATTCTTCGTATAATTGTCATTAGATAATTGGAATGATATCATTTTGTACTTTATAACTTTGTGCTCACATAATCTTTTGTTTACTTACAGATTCAACTTGTTTTAAGAGGACATGAGCAAGAAACCATGTGCAGAGATGGAAATCACTCTATTTTTGCTCCTTGAGGAACCTTTCACTACCATGTTAAAAGATTTTGATAAGAATAGTAGGTGTTTTTTAGAATCTTGAACCAATAAGGACTCTCTAGGAGCTCTCATAGAAGCCATCCATATAGTACTACTATCTTCCCTAGTGTCATAGACACACAAATACTCAAGTGTATATGAATCTCTAGATGATGAAGACAAATACTTGTAAGATAAGCCTAACAGCAACAACATTGTCTCCATTTGTAATTATTTTTCATGAGGCTAGATTCCTCTATAAATGCAATATAAATATGTTTTTTTGTTAAATGGTGTCGCATTGAGTGAGAGTATTTAATTTAGATTACTGAAGTTTCATACAGATCTGAGAAATATTGTTTACTTTTATGGATATTTTGATTTGCCTGTACGATGATTCAAGTCGCAAGTCTTAATCACTCCACCTTGAAGAAATTCAAGCAATATTTTGATTTCAGTTTAATCATTAATGGTTATTCTTATTAAAGTGGATCATAAACTTTGTCACGATGTCCTCATTTGGGGATGTTGAATATATATCATTAGCAATGTTTCACAAGAACACTAGGTGGACACAAGGAAGTAAAAATTGGCTCCTTGTTTGGTCAATTTCTAGTGTTTAATGTTTAGTGCACAGGATTTGTGAGGCCGTTGACATGGGGAGTTCACTAAAGTATATGTAACATAGCACATGTGTTCAACAGAAGTGATTTTATATTCTTGTAAAGTTGCAGAAACATGTGTAGATAAGGCCTATAAGGGGTACTTTTAATCCATTCTAGTGAACGCATGTGATATAGGAAAATTTTACATAGTGAATGCTCCGGACCTTTGAACACAAAGAAAGGGGGGGGAGCTCTAATTACATCTGAGTGAAAAGAAGTGGAATTTGTACTGTCATGTTGCATAAAGATTTTCTTTCACTTAATCTTAAAAAAAATTGGTATCCTGGGGTGCAGACAAGGCCATATAATGCAAAAAAAGGGGTGGCCACAAGCGTGCGTAGTGAGCCATCCAAAACTGCTGGATGGGCCATATGTGGGCCCTTGTGGCCACCCTTTTTTTGCATAATTAAGCTATTGCTGCACTCCAGAACCCTGGAAAAGATGAGATGAACCTAAAATTGAACTTTTCAAGCACATTATGCCTTCCTTCAACTCAACTTACTAGTTCCCTGCACCAAGAGGGAAAATCACATTGGACAGTATAAAAATATAGTCTCATGCTGCATAAACATCTGGTTTCATCAAATATTAACATTCTTGCTATTATAAGGGGCAGACAAGGCCATATAATGCAAAAAAAAGGGTGGCCACAAGGGCGCGCAGGTGAGCCATCCAAAACTGTTGGATGGGCCATCTGCGCGTCCTTGTGGCCACCCTTTTTTTTTGCATAATTAGGCTATTGTTGCACTCCAGGACCTTGGAAAAGGTGAGATGAATGTAAAATTTAACTTTGCATTTTCTAGCTTTGTTTGCCCCTTAGGATGGCAAAAATGTTAATATTTGATTTAAATTTAACTCTTCATGGCCAAAACCACTTAACTTAAAACACATGGATAAACCGAAAAGCCAAATCACTATGGAGACAATAGACACAACTCTTAATCATTTTGTCATTGCAAAGTCATCTGAAATGATGTGAGCCTCTACAACTTCCTGAATAGCCTCCAACGCTATTGCTTGCATTTTATACTGATTTCCATAGCTTTGAAGCACCTCCTTCACCGTGTGAGCATATTTTTGATGCATGGCCATGATTCAAATGTTACGTTTTTTTTTTTTTAATTTTTTTTTAAAGTGTTGAACTTTTCGGTTGTTTTCAACAGCTTCTAGATTTCAATCGGCTCCGAATCTGTCTGGGCTTGTCTCACATGAATTTGTTCATCTCATCGCATTCTTCGACCATCATGCTTCCAAGGAGTGTACTCGGTCAAAATTTAAAACTGAAGAAAAATAATCAGAATGAACTCCTAGACTGTGTATAAACTTTAGAATAACCAAAATTTCCTTCAAAAAAAGTTATGCTAAAAATTTGAAAATAGCCCCCCATTGGACTCCCCACAACGATAGAAGTCAAAGGGTTCAAGGAGAGGTATGGTGTCACAAGTGCATGGTGGGAATCTCATCGAGGTTTATTCCGTCAAGATCTCTTGTACTTTATCATGTCTTCTCATGTACAATCTTACCCAAAAAAAAATGACACTTTAAATGACTACAAATCTTATTTAACTTCTCAAACAATCTAAAATATGGTAGACCAAGAGTGCTCTTACACATCAACAAACAAAAAAGTCCAAACTTCTTCTCATTAACTTTGATTAACATACATTCGTGAACAACTTCCAAGGGGTAGTGCAGTCATAGTTCTTACATCCATTCCATGACATGGTATGCTCATGGGGTGACCTATCATATAAAAATATCTCTGGTGGGGGTGCCCTCATGTTAGGAAAGGGTGTGCTGCTGATGAAAAGTTGTTGTATTGTCCTACTAGGGATCTCTCCATGTTAGCATAGTGATTTTTGGTGTAGTGGGAGCCACATTGCTTGAGGAGAGCTTTGTGCCACCGTAAAAGCTTCATGTTATGCTAGTTCCTTGAGCCATTCTTGCATTAGGATGAGATTACCCACCTCTAATAAGGATGGATTTGAAGCACCTACCTGTAAGATGTAACAAAGAAGGCTGTTTTAGAGGAAAAGTGGTGACACTTGACCTCTCTAACCTGCACCCACAGTTTCTTGTAATGCCACTGTTTTGAGCTGAAGAGCTTGACATTCGTGCATCCACGAATGCAAAGAAGCACCTGCACCCATACACAACCAATTGCAATAGCCTAACAAGCCTACTTATCCCCTTCCAAGATATTGAAGAACCATACACATTCGTCTCACCGACAGTATGACGATCTTGGGATGACCTCTGCTCACCCTCACGTGCGGCCTTCGGTGCAAACACCACGGACAAGCAATATGTACACTTTTGTTGTGCGGAGTACATGGTGGTGGAGGGATACGATTTGTGATGTCCGTGAGCACCATGGCAGTTGTTGCGTGAGGAAGCAAAGAATGAAAAGAAAGAGGGGGGAGGGAGAGGGAGGAACATGGGAGGAGAGAAGGGGGCACAGGGGGAGAGGGAGAGAGAGGGGAGGAGGAGGAGAGAAGGGGGTAGGGAGGGAGAGGAGAGGAACATGGGAGGAGAGAAGGGGGCAGAGGGGGGAGAGGGAGAGAGAGGGGAGAAGGAGGTAGGGAGGGAGAGGAGAGGGAGAGAGGAGGAAGGAGGAGGAGAGAACAAAGGTTTTTTTTTTGGGGGGGATTTTTTTTTTGAAAAAGTGGACTTTTAGTGTTTGTAGGTTTAAAAAAATGTCAAAAATTGATTTTTTTGATGTGTATATATGTTGGGAGGGAATTTTAAGTCAAAAATAAGTAAAAATAACTTTTTTGAAAAAAAGTCAAATTTTGGCTCTTAGTGACCCACGTTTTTGCTGATGTGGCCACACCCCTTTACTCCCTTCACTTTCCAAAAGCTAGAGAGAGAAAGTGACCTCATAGGTCCACATCCTACATGTGTCTAAAAAAAGGCTAGAAAAGTCTACTCAAAACTAGCTTTTTGAATGCCCTTGTCCCCTTAACCCTACACAACATTAGCTTTAATCCCTAAAAATTAGGATTCCTTACAAGGCCCATGCAAGGTTCATATTTCTCCTAATGGTGCCTCAGGTAGGAGGCCCTTGGCAACCTTGAACCAGATGGATCTTCACAGAGATGCATAGAGTTGGTTTGAGCAGGAGACTGGAGGACCGCTTCGCTATAAGCTTGCTTCGATCTTGGGAGCTCTTGTGGCGTGGCTTGGAGAAGAGACAGCCTACGTGCACGGAGGAGCACCTACGACAGCCCCTCGTTTGGAACCCCAACCAATGGAAGGAGGATGAGGTACATAACGGTTCTCATATGGATACAACGTTATGTCCTTCATTACAATCATAAGGGATTCATCACTTGATGATCATTGATGGTTCTCAATTGGATTCATCATCATGTCACAAGTGGTTCACACAAAGAAAGTACTATAACCTTCACATGGATTCAACAAAGGGGTAAATAAGGTAGCAATTCCTCTTCAAAGTATGTCATCACCACTTTCATAAAAGTATGTTTTCTTACCCTTTTTGGGGCTGTCCTTAGCATTATTTTTATTAGAAAAAGAGGAGCTAGAAGAAGTGGATGCACGAGGAGAAGAAGTAGTTGAAATAAAATGTAGCTCATCATTCGTGAGAGTGCCGTTGTCATCATTTTCGTCTTCATCATCACTATGAGTGTAGAGAATACGTCTTCCCTTGGAGGAGGTGTTGCCGTTGTTGCCGCCATGACTTGGAATGCCGCCACTACCATCTTTAGGGCAAAATTGGGGTGGATGCCCAACCTTACCGCACTTCACACACTTCTTGATCTTGTAGCAATTGATAGAAGCATGATTTGTTTTCCCACAATGGATACATGGCTTGAAGCTTTTAGAGTTAGAAACAAATAATGCTTGAGATGTAGGTGCTTCATTGGTGTGAGTGGCATGAGTATGCTTGTTCTCTTCCTCTTGAAGAGAGTGAACAATGCTCTCAAGTGAAGGAATAGGTTCCTTTTCCTTGAGCACGGTGACAATATTCTCATATTGCATAGGCATGGCTTTAAGTAGAATAGAAATTTTATCATCCTCATCAATGTTACACTCTATATAGGATAATTGAGTGCATATGCTCTTAAGCCTATTGACTATACTTGAAAGAGTTTCATTCTCATGCATAGTGAGTGCATATAATTACATCTTGAGAGAGATTTTAGAGTGTTTTCCCTTAGCCCCAAATGTTCTTTCAAGAGTATCCCATGCATCTTTAGCGGAAGTGGCTTGATCTAAGTGATGAACAATCTCATCCGCAACACTAGTGAGTAGAATACCTAAAGCTTTCTCTTCCTTTTGGTGACGTTCTCTTTGTTGTGCAGCCGTTAGGTTATCCCCCCCTTCGCTAGTGATTATACTCCATAAACCCTTCTTCATTAGGTAGCCTTTAAGCTTGACTTGCCATGTATGGAAGCCAATGCCATTAAAGATAGAGATATCATTATTATCCATAGTGTATGCTAGATAATGTAAGCAAGGGGGTCCTATTTCGAGACTCTCAAAATGGTGTCTACCCTTTTACAAAAGCAATGTATGCAGTCATGAAGAATAAAGGCTTAAAACATGCACAAATTAGCTTCAAATGTTACCAAAGTGTGCCTTGAAGTATACGAATGTGTCGAGATTATTTGTAGAAGCTCTCCCTTGATGAACGAAGCTGAAAATGAGCGCAAAACAGAGAATTAATTCTCTGATTTGAAGTTGAGTCCTTGTTGAAGCAAAACGGCCTTCGAAATGAGCTCTTTTCCTCCCGAAATCGATGTAGATGGTGCCCAAATTGAACGTCCTTGTAGCTCAAGCTTCGGAATAGCTTAAGGAAGCCTCGAACAATGATTTAGAGGGTTGAAAATGAGGTTTTAATTCTCTGTTTTGAAACAAAAAATTAAAAACATGTATAAATAGACTAGTTTTGGTTGCATAAGCTAGCTAGTCTTGCCCTTTTGTCGTGTAGAGCTTGTAGAAGACTAATGACGAGATTAACAGTGGATTAATGATGATTTAATGAGGTTTAATGGGCTGTTAAAACAAAAAATGAAAAGCCTCTTATTAGAGAGAGAAACTAGAGAGAGAAAATGAGCTACTCTAGAGCTAGTTTGCACCAAAAATGATGAAAAATGGTGGGAATGGTTAGGGGCTGTTTAGGAGAGCTTAGAAGCTTTCCATGGAAGCTTGGGAGAGCTGACGAAGAAGGTGAAAGAGAATGAAGAGAAAACTTTTTCTCCTTCCCTTATTCTTGGGAAAGTGAGCCAACCACTTGGCCACTTGCCTCCCTTTGTTGACTTTTGGCCACCTATTGCAAAAACATTTTTGACAAGTGGGGGAAGAGAGAGAGAGAGAGAGAGAGAGAGAGAGAGAGAGAGAGAGAGAGAGAGAGAGAGAGAGAGAGAGAGAGAGAGAGTGCCTACCACACTTAGCTAAGAGTGCACACACACTACCTAAAAGTGAGCTAGTGGCCCATGAGGGTCTTTAATGCTATGATACCAATTGTTGGGATATTTAGGGTGGATACTCATATGAAGCATTCATACTTGTGTGTGTGTGTGTGTGTGGATGAGAGAGAATAACTCTTAAACAAGAGAAAATCAACCTTGAATTACTAGAATTAAAATCTTGAAAATACATGCTTGAGAGAGCCTTGTTATATAGGCTTGAAGATGAACTTCTAGAGAGTTCTAGGATATGTTCCCACATGGCTAAGTAGGTGGAGTGAGCATAGTGTTTATCCCCACAAGGAGGTGCATGGTCTTCAACTATACAGGGCATGAGAGAGGTGCAGAGCATGTGCCAGGACATCTCAGAGTCAGTTCCAGCTGAGTGGCTCACGCCTCTCGAGCCAGTAGCACCGTGGTCAATGGGAGCCTTCACACGACTGGAGGTTCTCATCTCACTCATCAAGGCCTGCTTAGAGACTGTTCCATCCCTTTTCTTTTGAGCTCCAGGGTGGGGGACGCCTTCAACGAGTGCTGTCATCAGAGGATCCGAGTAGTGGGTATCTGTGGGAGGACTTGTGTCATAGATCCTAACCCAGCAGCTCTTGAGACTGGACACTGGAGGCTGTGGGCTTGGGAGTGTTGTCCAGTGGCACGAGTACAGTGGGATCCTGGTGAGTGGCTATGGAGGGATCCCTTCTTTTCTGTAAACTGTTCAGAGTCCCGTTCTTTTAGTACACCGTTCGTCTGGGACGTCATATACTAGCAGCACAGAGAGAGGCCCGCCCCGTTGCAGCACCTCATTGGCAGGACAAGGGTCTCACAGCTGAGTTTTGACAGCATTTTGGGAGAGGTTGTGGGACTCCAGACAGCCGAGGCGAGTCACCTTGTTTCAGTGGGGCTGGTCGCACAGAGAGCTATAGCAGTTGGGAGTTGGCTAGTGCATAGTGGTCTCTCAACCGCACGTGCAGCTTGTGGCCATCTTGTGGAGAGTCAGTGTCACTATCTTTGGGACTGTCCCCTCGGCCCAGCAGGTTTGGCTACGAGTTCTTCGGCTGATGCCTACTCTCTCCACGGCTTGACAATACACTTGGGGAGAAGCGGCTTGGTCCACCCTCACGGGCCCGGCACTTCAGTTTGAGCTATCCTTCACCAGCAGGATGATAGTGATGCAGGAGGGGCGACCTACACTTCAGCCTGCTACAGAGCTTACTCCACAAGAGTGGTGCAGCGAGAGAGAGGAGTGTTGGGAGCTGATCAGTGGCCTGACACTCTGGTTCATCTGGTGGGTCCGTTGTTTCCGCATCTTTGAGGCTCGCCCTGTGCCACCAGCAGAGACTGTACGCGATTTTTAGCTAGAGCTAATCCACACTCTCAGAGGATAGCTCGAGGGACTACAGGGTAGCTCCGATCGCATGCGGGAGCGCAGAGAGGCTTTCCTACGACTCTAGCATCCTGGGCCCTTCTACACCATGGTCCAGCGTGTACTACGATGGCACTACCGACCACCTATGTGGATTTTCCCTCCCCCCATTTCTTGATTTAGCCCCATTGTACATATGCTGGTTTTTTCATTGGGAGAGGCTCCCACCATGGTTGTTGTAGCCCTCTCTTGAAGAGGTGGTTCTAGCCTTATGGGCAGTTTTAGTAACTAATAGAAGGATATTTTTCTTGGAAAAAAAGAAAGTTTTCTTGACAAATTTTATCAGATTGTTACTGTGTTAAAGGAGAAAGATCTACTGCCCTCCTTGGATGGTATCATCAATTCATTGCGGAAAGAAGAACGCACGGTAACTAGCACCAATTCTACTATTTTTCCCAGTGCATGTACAGTCTCCAATGCAGTATCCCCCATTGATTCTTCTGATACTTCCAGTGCCTATGTAGTCACAAATTGTGCAACACACACTATCTGTTCAAGGGGAGGGTTACTGACCTAGCACCAGGTTATGGATACACTAGAAATCCTTGGTCGTGAGAGAACCTAAAAATCACGGTTGATGAGTACACCAAAAACTCGAAGTATCATGAGTTGCTTCTCTAGTTTGGGCTTGAGGGGGGGTTGTTGGGTTCCAAGCCCAAGTTTGTTCAATGATGTCTGCCCGTGGGAACATGCCCCATGGCATGCAAGCAAGTTCACTTCTAGGTCAAGTTTGCATGGCTAAGTTAAAACTCAATATATATGTAAAAGCTTTTGAATTAATAGAATCATAGTGTGCTTTTGAGTGTGTTGACTCTCTCTCTCTCTCTCTCTCTCTCTCTCTCTCTCTCTCTCTCTCTCATTTTCATCTACTGCACACCATGAGTTCTGTAGATCTCCACCTGCCATAGCCCTCTAATCCCATCAAAAGCCGTAGAGGATGCTCAATGTCGCCTTCCTCCTTTGGGCAGAAGCATGCTAGCTAAATAGCATGCTAGCCGATGCCGAGAAGAACACCAAAGCCAAAAAATCATCAAATCGATGTCGAGACCAATGCTCAAAGTTGGTGCTGAGTTGTCTATGCCCAATTGTAGAGGAAAATCACCAAGAGTGGATTCCATAAAGAGTGTTGCCAAATCCGAGCCATCAATACTCAAAGCCATTGGCTGTAGAAGCTCGATGCCGGAGAGAAACTCTGAGATTCCTTGCCTCGTACCTGCACATGCATGTGTGTGCTCTCTATGATCAAGAGAGGTCGCAAACTCTCACTTTCTCTCTAGCTTTGTTGACTTGCACTAAGCTCACACTCTACATGTTATTTTTCATATACAAAGAATAAGGGTATGTACACATGGTGGGCGGGTGGTCGGACATCGGACGTTCGGCCCCGGGCAAAGGCGTAGCACGTTTACCCCAACAAACTCCCACTTAAAGGCGATTCATTGATAAATAAGACCTTGCTCTCGATTCTGCCTGACAATTGAAAGCTGCAATCTTGCTCACACTGCCAGTGAGGAGTATATGTGTGTGTGTTCAACACCACACTCAAGCTCGATGCTCTGCACTCAATTTTCTACTCCTCAATTGTCTGTCAGCTTGAGAGCTTGCATGAATTGCCTTGATTTAGAATGCCTCAGTAGAAGCTCGTACACGAGCTGCTGACTTCACCCTGCTTGACCTGTAGTTATCCCAAGATACGCTCTTCTCTGCAGATCTACTTCCTGCTAAGATTCTATGAGAATCGTCAAGATCCCCCTCCAAGCCAAGAGGGGCTAAATGCGAGGAAACCGAGATCCACCCGATCTCTTTTGATGCGTCTCCGATCAGCACCAGATCTTCCACCACTGTCGAGCTCAAGCCGCCATGGCCAAGCTTAGTCGCTCTCGTATCTGTCGCCAAGAAGATGTCACATGTGTGGTTCGCACTGTAGTTCTGATACCACTTGTGAGTGCAGATGTGCGCGGATGCGTACGTGTGCCGTGCAATGCGGTGCAGTGCTTGCGGGGAAGCGAGAAGCACAAGAGTGTGGGTGGATCAACCTCAAGAAGTAGTAGAGTGAGGAGCTCCTTATTATTCATATACAAAGAATTAAGGTATGTACACACGATGGGTGAGCGACCAGACACCGAACATCCAACCCCGGGCAAAGACACATTGCCTTTACCCTAATAGGATAGGCCTCGAGTAGCCCCATACTCACATCTTGCACCATCAACCAAAGCATTGTGGGTCAAATTCCATCTAGTTTTGATGGAGAAATGCATAAATTTGATGTCTTAAATGATGACAATGACATAGATTTGTTTGTTGAGTATCATGAGACACATCAAGAAATGAATGTTTGCAACTCTAAAGTAAACGAATGCTTTGATAAATTTTGTGATGAAAGATTGAAGAAACCCACTAACGCATCTAAAATGAACCCTCACTTTGTGATTATGAAGAAAATGATATTATCAACACTTTTTGTGAATTCCCTTGCACTCGAAGAATATTTTTATGTCTAACATGATAATGAGATAGTGACTAACCAAAATGAATTTCTTCTTGATGAAATTTCCACACACAAGCAACAAAATGTGATGTGTGGAAAGCAACCTAATTCACAAATTCATGGTGTGTTGAATAAAGGTGTTCTTGAGGCAATGTTGTGTGATGGGATAAGTGTATCTATCCACACAAATGGTGCCTATGTAAAGCATGATGGGGCTTGTATCCTTCTCCATGCTAGGAAAGGTGACGATGTTGTGATTTTGGGCAAACTAATGCTTATTTTTGTGCATGATGATGCAAACATCTTGCAGGCACGTGAGGTAACCAGATGGATTATATATAGCGAAACATTGTCGAGAAGCTAGCATGCTTCCCAGGAAGGTATTAGACCTTGAGCTGTGAGAGCTTTTGAGGAGGTACTAAAGGATTCACTCCATGAAGTGTGGTGTTTGGTGGTGAATACTTCAAGTGAAGACATAGAAGACTCTCTCTCACCCTCTCATGTACATATAAAACTCTCAAAATAAGACAAAGATGAAAACGTCCAAGCTTTGATAATATCTAATCAAGGGTAGGATGAAAGGATTTACTGATGCATTTATAGCGGCTAATCATTGTCTTCCAAACAAACCCCGAATTGTTCTTTGAAACTGTAATTTTGTACTCACAAATATATATATATATTGCCTAGCAATTGGAATGAGTTGTTTATATAATTTTTCATGGTTTATAATCAATCAATACTCACCTTCTAGAGAAAAACAAATACATGCACATCGAATGAGTTAAGATAACCTAGGAGTGGTAGAATAATGGGGAGTGGAGAGAGAATATTTTCTTGTAGTCTTTTAGGTCCAAAACGAAGTACACTTATTGTTCGAAGTGAATTTTTTGACTTCAACATACATTAACCCTAAGAGATTGTACATTATGGAAAGGGTGAAAGTTGGCATCATGTGGGTTATTTATTTAAGATAATATAAGCATATAGAAAAGGATCTGGTTATGGCCGGTAGCTAGAGATAGAGGTAGAGGCTTATGTAGAGATAGATAGGTGATTACGGAGCAAGATAGTTGGAGAGATAGATTAGCAAAGAATGTAAGGGAGAGAGAGATAGATTTGGTTAGAGAAGGAGATAAAGTTAGAGATTGTTTGGCGGACGAAGCAACAAGCGGTCGTTTCCAGAGAAGGATTATACTTTTCTGAGAAACCATTGTAAAATTCTTTTGTAAGGAAGCATCTTTAAGCCGAGAATTTGTCAAAGGATTTATGATTATTCTTATGGGAGAAATTGTATATTAGAGAGTCAGTTAGAAGTTTAGAAGCTTATGGCCAGACAAGCCATTTGTAAAGACCTAATCTATAAAGGTCATTTTTTGTAAGTTTGGGATGATCTTTTTCATGGAAAACTGAGAAGATAGCGTACGTTTGAGAGCTCCTTCTTATTCAAACTTGTAATCTTCACCATTGTGGATACGGTAATCCAAATTCAGATTTGTTTATTGCATTGTGGTCCTCTCATCTTGCTCTTCCATTCAAGTGTAATCATTCAAGATTTGGTGTAGGTTTTCAACTACCACTTTGAGGCCTTAAATCACTGTGTTGAGTGTCTATATGCGTGTTTTATGTTGTTTTGACCCTAGGAGGGGCTTTAGGGACCCTAAAATGACCCATTAGGATCATCTGTTCGTTGTTTTTGCTGACTTTGGGACGAACGATCGTGATCTTTGTACCTCTCCCGAATGTTGTGACAGTGATAGGATATGTTCCTGATAATCCACTGTAGCTTCCCTTCAAGTTTCGTGCGATTCCGATATGATTTGCATGGTAAACGGGCGTGATGACTGTAGAGTTGTGTAGGAGGACATAGGCAGATTACTTGGGGGTAATGCATTTGATTTGCTTGTAGAGTTAGTAGTTGCATCTCTTCGAGTTCACTTCATTAGGAATGACACCCTAGTGAGTTTCCATGCCTCATCTGAGTCGCTTCCCCTATATTGATAAATATGTTGATGCTTGAGAGCTATGCTATGGACGTCCATCGCGACGACCCGCAAACATTGGCGCCGTTGCCGGGGAATGCATCTTAGGTGACAAGTGACCGAGTGCGCAGTTAGAATCCTTAAAAAAGATCAATCCACAAATCCATTTTACGCTTCAGTTAGGTTGCTAGACAAGGGTTTAGAGCTTGGTGGAGTCTGGAGCCAGTGGACCGGCTAGATCCTCTCTTAGGAGATTTAGGAAGCTGTGAGTGAGTGTGTTAAATCATTTTTGCTCTTCAATTTATCTAATTCGATTGAGTACTGAAATCTCACCCGAAATCCATCGTGTTTGTTTTGTTTGATTCATTTCCTTATGTTTTTTGCAGTTCTATACTTAGGAGTAGGATAAGCAAATCACATTCCAATCAGATTTGGGGCAAAAGTTAGAGTCGAGAAACCAGAAAACCATAACTTGGGCCAAAAAAGCCATAAGACTGTGAAAATATGAAAATTTGACCAAACAGGCTGGATATTGATTCAAATCACAAAGTGGTAGCACAAAACACTAGGAAACACTTGTCAGAGGGAGCAGACAAAATTTCATCAGATTTGCCCAAGTACTATAATCGCGATCGGTGTACCTCAGTGTCAGATTTGTACAGGATTTGACATGTGCCTTCCTGATAAGATTCTAAACAAGTTTGTCTAAAGCAACCACACCCAAAAACATAAAAAATCAAGGAAATGAGGCCACTTGGATAAAACTAGCCTGACAAACCCAGAAAGTGCAAAATCTTGGCTTTTGGTGATCCAAATGCAAAAAGACTTTGGGGATAGCCTTAAAACATCAGTGTCTACAAGCATGCCAAATTTGGTCTAATTTGGGCTCAGAACTACGATCGCGATCGGTATACCTCTGTGCCAGATTTTGACCAGATTTCATATGTGGGATCCTCAAGTGTATAAAAACATAAAAGTCTAAAGGACCTAGAGCCAGAAACCACAAAATACCTATCAAAACCACTGAATACAGATCCAAGTCAAAAATTGCTAAACTGGCATAGAAATTGACTTTCAGTAGACCAAAACACATCAAAACTGGGAAGGAACCATACAAAGGGATAGCCTGTACACAGGACAACCCCAGGTATCTCTCAAATACCAAATCAAACATCAAAATCAAGTCAAACTGATAAATTTGAGAAAACAGGCACTTTCAACCAAGAAATGGTAAAAACTTGACTTTTTTGAGTCCAAATACAAAAGTTTCTGGCAAGTAGTCTTAAAATAGCCTAGTGAACAAGCTGGTGAAGTTTCATCTAATTTGGGCCCAGAACTACGATTGCGATCGGTGTACCTATGGTCCAGATCTAACTCATTTTTGACCTGTTCATAGACCTAGACCATTTAAGATATCAGGAGTTGTCAAAACTCAATTTGGACATACTGTCAATAATCTGCAAGCAAAATTGTGTTGAGATCATTTTGAAGTGTTGAATATGCTGACAGTTGGAATGATACAGTGATCTCATAGGCATCTAGTGTATTCATTTGCAGAGACCGATCAAGTAACAATCCATGCAGTCGCAGGAATTGGAAGATCATTCCATCTCCAGGTAAGAGGTTTGGATTCAGTCAGTAAATCCCACTTTCTTCATGTTTTTGAGATCGGAAAAACAAATCAAGACCAGACACCTAAATTTAGCGGATCAAACAAGTGTTGTATCAACGGAGGAGAGTGTAAACCAATGGATAGTACGACCGTTAGAGCCGATCCTTGAAGAAGGTATCTCCGATACTTCTTCAGAGAGATCTTTCGAGTATTTCACAGAACACTCGGGACAATTAAAACTAAACGGAAGAGAAAACATGGCAGCAGGACCATCAGACCCCTTGGCCACATTAAAGCTATTGTTCATCAAGTATCAATATGACAACAAGCAAGGTGCCAAGATATACAAAGATGGTATGGACCGCTACTGTGTGAAAATAGAAGATAGACCAAGTGAGTTCAGGGACTTAGTGCCTGTGAGCTATAGCGGAGATAGGTACCTAGAAGACGAGGGTATCATGTACTTGGTAGTCCTGAATCCTAACATTGTAGACAAGTGGGGATTAATGGGCACAAAAGACAAAATAGACGAGGAACATGAGGAAAAGGCACCAACAATGAGCTTACCTAATGTGAGATTAAGGCGAGAAAACGAAACCTTGAGAGTCAACACGGATAATGTCTACTTGGGGTTATACAAGTATAATAATGGAGAGCAAGATCTCTATTATAGATGCGAGGAACCCTACGTCGGAGAGATGACTGAGCGGAAAAGACTTTATGTCTTCACCTACACCGAGGGGGCGGAAACAAAAATTGCAGCATATGACAAGTATGGAAGACGATATGCAGCAATCAATAAAAAAGACTTGGAAGGATATACGTACTTTGGGGGACCACTTCATCAGTATTATGTCACTCCAAGCCCACTAAGAACAACACCTACAACTGTCATGCCAGAACCGTTGACCACAGGTGGAGGAAGGACTCATGTAGCTGATTCTTTTAGTCAACCTCATTATTCGATGCCAAGCCCCATGGGAACGTTACATTCCAGAGAATCAATGGCTACGAATTGAGGTAGTGCAGTTCCTATCTCTATACATACGGCTGTAGGTCCGACATTTGAAGCCACCCCATCACATTTGCCTCCTAGTAGTATATTTGGGGCAGGGGAGCCAACGAGAGCAACCTACGACCTCCATGATGCACGAGAACGATTAAGTCAAGACACGGGAGCAATGAGATTGACCGTAGACCATAGACGGATCAGGCCATCCCAAGTAGCGAAGTGCATGCCGAAGAAGTATAGCAGATCGGGGGATCCATATGCCCATGTATCACTCTTCAAGCAAGTCTTAAGAGCAGAACAGATCACTGATTTCCATACTCAATACGAGGGATTCGGGCTGACCTTGGAAGGGACGGCCTTAATATGGTTTCAACCTTTAAACCCTGAAACTTGTCCGAATATTGAACATGTATTGCGCAAGTTCGCGGAAGAATTCTCAAAATGGGGTATAAAGCATAATACTGTATCGCAGATATACGCTTTTAAACAAAGGGAGAATGAAAAAGTGAAGGAAGCAACCTTGAGATTCAAGCAATACATTGAGAGGTGCCCGAGAAGGGAATTACCGCAGGACAAGAGATTGTCTGTGCTCTTCGTTGAAGGACTTAGGAATGAAACCTTGAACTGAAATGGTGCACCATAAAACAAAAATGGACAAATCATAGCACAGAAGAGTGTTTTTATAACAAAAACTATGTGAGGGAAAGACCGTATGGACCTCCAGTAGGACCATCCCAACCGCCTCCTCCAAGATATCAAGTTGGACCAAATATGAATCTGGTAGCAGGAGCAGACAGACCTC
Organism: Adiantum capillus-veneris; assembly: GCF_014529385.1. Classification (NCBI taxonomy): domain Eukaryota; kingdom Viridiplantae; phylum Streptophyta; class Polypodiopsida; order Polypodiales; family Pteridaceae; genus Adiantum; species Adiantum capillus-veneris. Next base: position 43,536,821 of record NC_140958.1, read on the forward strand.
AACCTGTGTTGGGTCAACAACCTCCATTACCATAGGAAAATAGAGCCATGATTAGGTATGCTCAACCTTGTGAAACATCACCAGGAACGAATATTACACTTCAAGTTTCTTATTATGAGGAACCGAATGAGCCTTACGCAACAAAACCTGAATCACAAATATATGCAGACGAAGCCTATCAACCGTGGGGAAATAGCGAGGGTATGGCACCACCAACGTATGTAGCGCAACCTTCGAGAGATGAATATTTGGTAGACGAAAGAACGTTAATGTTCATTGCGAACTAGAATTACAAACCAAAAGGATATCATAATAGAGCAAGACAACCTATGGGACCACCTCCTCAAAATCAACCACTAATTGGACAGTGCTATAGGCTCTGTGGAAGTACGGATCATTGGGAGCGTAACTGCCCTTTCAAAGGCGAAAGAGTGAAAATTTTTGGGTTTTGTGACGGATGTGGTGTGAATCACATATTGCCAGATTGCCCAAAGAATCCGGACAACAAGGGAAAAGCAACTATGAATATTATGGGGGTGATACCAAGTGCAAGCAGCGGATCAGAAACCGATCCCATGATCCAAATCAATGCGATAACCAGAGCCCAATCCAAGGACTTAGGGAAAAACGAGCCCTTGGAGGAAAAGGTAGAGTTGCCGATACCCACAGAAAATGAGAGTTTATCCATGAGAACCTAGCGAAAATCCTGGAAGGAGAAACGAGACAGGATAAAAACAAGAAGGTTGAAAACCCAAATTTCCATGCAAAACGAATTGCATGAAACAAAGGAGCAACTGAAACAAGAGAGAGAGAGAGAGAGAGAGTAAAACTGCTGAGGTTAACAACAAGCCAAGGAAAGTGTCCTCAGGGGGATCAGTCTTGGTTGAGAAAGTGCTAGAGCCATTAGATGCTCTATTACAAGTGTACGAAGCAAGGCTAAAAACAAACCAAACCTTAGAGCAGAGATGGTTAACTTATCCTCAACCAGAAGTGGAAACGAAGCGTTTGAAAATGTGTAAACACCTCATTGAAATAGCCCAGGCGTTGATGGAACCTAAGCAAGTTAGAACCCCAGAACAAGAAGTGTTGATTCACAAAGAGCGAGAAAAACTTAAAATCGATGAACCAAAACAAGTAAACGGACCCAGGCTCGAAACTATTTTGTCACTGGATCATCGAGTGGTGCCGAACAGGACTGATGACGCTAAGTCAATGACGATAATGCCAATTCCAGAAGTTGAAGAACAATGGCCACAACACTTATGGGAAACCATTAGAAACGGAAAGAACGGAAGCGCGACGTTACAGTCTACTCCAATTCTTGAGATTAACCTGGATAACGGATTTTATCCAGCCAATATACAATCGTTGTATGGGGATGCGGGAACGGAGGTTTCGGTGGAAAGCAAAGCCCAATCCTTGAAAACCCTGCCTTCATTTATAGGTGAACACGAGGCACAATCGGAGATAAGGTTGGTTCCATCCCAGATGAAAACTATTCCACATATGGTTGACTCAAAAAGTCTTCAAGAGATGCTGTCGACACCTATAAAATGCACAATCACCCTGTCCGAACTCTTGAGAGTCATAACACACTTATGAGAAGACATGGGGAAACATTTGGAGCACAAAGGATTAAAGATTCCTCTTTAGACAAACCCTACGGGAGAAGAAAACAAACGGGAAGGTCAACCCAAAGCCCAACTAGTGCCCATAAACAAGGTCGGATATTACTGTGAAGGCGAGGAGGGGAATACAACCTTACCTGTTGAATATCAGGATATAAAAACGATAGCTATCCTGGACAGTGGAGCGGGAGTGGAGATTGCTACAAAGAAAATCTAGGAGAAATGGGGCCATCCAGCTCTCAGGAAAACGAGAATGAAACTGCAACTCGTAGATGGGTATGTAGAGAGACCATTGGGAATCTTGGACCAAATAGTTGTAACTTCGTGTGGAATTAACTATGAGCACACCTTTGCTGTTGTGTTTTGGGAAAACGAACAACTTTGAAATTATTTTGGGACGACCATTTATGCGTCAACTCAAAATGATACAAGATTGGGGGTACGACCAAATCTACCTAAGGCAGGAAGAGCTGATAACGAAAATCAACACGAGGGATCACAACTATAGAGACGTTGCAAAAACACCAGTGCAAGAATTTAATTCAACCACTGTAAATGAAAAAGAAATACCTGCATGGATGCAAACGAAAGCGCATGTCTGGATGTGTGGAGCATCTGATTGTGGAGACATAATCAAAGAGGAATACGTTTTGGAAAGATCCGTAGAAGACAAGGCTTATCTCCCAGAACCTTTCCCGGAACATTTATTTGAGCCATTCGGGTGGACTCAAATATTGTCAACCTTGGACGTATGTGTTAACGAGTGCACACCTACGAAATTTTGTGACGAAGAAGGATACGACCTAGTAACGTTGCAAATGGCTAGCGTCATCCTTGAGTCAGGATCGGAGAGCGAGGAACAAGAAGAACCACCACGTGAGACTGAGTGTAAAAGAATAATTGATGAGATATCTGTAGTGAACGATAGGAATCGAACAGAGGAGGAATTCACAGATTCACTAAGCGGCGACCTTCCATCACTGGATGATGAAATCCCACTGATAGAGGCTGATGATAAAAGATCAAGTGTATCAGAAACATGGAAATACAGGTCGAGGCAGGAAAGGTTTTACGAGTTTCCTAACCAAAAACCTAGTCGACAGGAGCGGTATAAATCCAAGAGAACAAGAAAATCAAGGGCGAATAATCATAATCCGATGCCTCTTGTCAATGACAGAACGGGATATCTAAAGATTGTCAAAGCTGATGATTGTGTCAAAGACGAGGTCACTAGCCGGTTTATCAAAACTAAACCATGGAAAAACAACAAGAAGAATAGACACGAAAAGCAAACGGCTAAGTCGCATAAAGGGGGGAAAACAGGGTCTGGAATGACCAAAATAGAGAGGAAAATGGAGTACAATAAGCTCAAGCGAACCCTCAGAGACATATGGACAACTGACTTAGAAACAAATAAGGACACGAGTTCTGACAAGATGGATGCACCGTCCCATTATAAGAAGTATACCATACAAGATACGAAAATCATAGTGCAACAACCAATGAGGGAATTGAAGGAACCGGGTACATCGTACGACGGTCCTGAAAAAGTGAAACAAATAGATCTAGCGGAGCCAAGAGAAGATCCAAAACCTGCATATATTGCCACGGATCTTACTGAAGAAGAGGAAAATATTTTGGTAGCTACTCTTAAACAGTATAGAGATGTGTTTGCATGGTCATACAAAGATCTTAAGGGAGTGGATCCAAGTATCTGTCAACACACAATACCCCTTAAGAATGACGCCAAACCCAGCAGACAACGTCCCTATACTTACAATGAAACGTTAGCGAAAAAGATCAAGGAGGAGATAGATAAACTTAAAGAGACAGAGTTTATTTATGAATTTGAGCACACCGATTGGTTTTCACCGATTGTGGTTGTCACGAAGAAAAATGGAAAGTTAAGAGTGTGCATCAATTTCAAGAAAGTAAATGCTGCTACAATTCGGGACAACTATCCCCTACCCATTACTGATCATGTAATAGAAAGGGTGGAGAGAAAAGAGGCTTATAGTTTCTTAGATGGCTTTTCGGGTTACAACCAACTCGCAATAAAGCCAGAGGATCAACAAAAAACGGCTTTCGCAAAACTGAATGGGGTATTTTTGCATTCCGGGTTATGGCTTTTGGCTTAACAAATGCACCAGCCACATTTCAAAGGCTGATGGGTCATGCTTTTAAAGAATATCTAAGATAGCTCTTAGAAATTTACATGGATGACTTGTGCGTTCACTCTCTTGTAAGATTGGAGCACATAGAGCACTTGACCAAGGTGTTCCAAAAATGCAGACTGTATCGAATTTGCCTGAATCCAGAGAAATGTGTCTTCATGGTAAGACAGGGCAAAATATTGGGACATATAGTGTCAAAAAACAGTATTTCGACAGACATGGAGAAGATCAACGTCATTGTTGATCTACCACGACCAGTAAAGGTAAAAGAGGTACAGGCATTTATGGGCCATTGTGGATATTATCGCAGATTTATCTAGTCATACGCTATAATTGCAAAACCACTTTACGCACTGATAACTAAATTTGAGTGGACGGAGGAGTGCAAGAAAGCTTTTCAAACTTTGAAGCAGAGGTTAATTTCCGCTCCAATTTTGAAGGCTCTGGATTGGGAAAAGATATTTCACATCCACGTAGATGCATCAGCGTATGCAATAGGATGCATACTTGCACAACCTGGAGAGAACAACATGGATTTTCCAATAAGTTACTCCAATAGACAACTGAACAATGCAGAGAAGAATTACACAACAACTGAGAGGGAGGGATTGGGTATGGTCTATGCAGTGAAAAGTTTAGACACTACTTACTTTCCAATAAATTTGTATTCTTCGTTGATCACCAAGCACTGTTGTACTTAGTAAACAACCCTTGCAGTACGGGGAGGATTGTTCGATGATTCATCATACTGCTTGAGTTTGACTTCACGGTAGTAGTAAAAAAAGGAACTACACATCAAAGAGCGGATCATTTATCTAGAATGATGCATGGAGAAAACCCAGTAGGAGTTGATGATGATTTGCCAGATGCATATCTTTTCAACATAGAAATGGTTCCAAGATGGAGCGAGGATGTAATTTCTTTGCTGACTATCGGGTCATTGAATATGACAAGACAACCATCTACCATTGCAGCATCCAGATCATTGGTAATGTTGGCGGGCAGGCTATACAAACAGGGATCGAATCAAATCCTTAGGCTTTGTGTTGAATCGAGTGAACGGGAATTGTACCTAAAGCAAGCTCATGTACAAACAACGGGGATTCACAATGGGCATGCACATATGTATCAAAGACTGATGAGAATGGGTGTGTATTGGCCAAAAATGCGACATAGTGTTCATATGCATATCACATCTTGCATTAGATGCACGCTTCAAAAGCCAATAGAGCACGCGACTCTATTCAGATTATCTGTAGCACCCCGATGGAGTAACTACATTGTTGAATACCTCACCACCAGGATACGGCTTGAAAGGATGAGTAGATCACGTATCAAAATGATCACGAAAGAGGCAAAAAACTATGTACTAATTGAGGACACTCTTTACAAGAGGGGAAAAGACAATCAATTAAGAATGTGCGAGACTGAAGAGGAATACATTCCTATCTTAGAGCAAGCACATGACGAACAAGCTGGTGGACATTTCTCAGCTGAGAAAACGGCCAAAGCAATTCTTATTGCAGGCATATGGTGGCCTACACTATTCATGGACGCTAAAGAGTTTGTGAAACGATCCGACGATTGCCAGAAAACAAAAATTCCTAGAGCACGAGATGATATTCCCTTAAGGCCAATGATGGCGTTTGCGAAATGGGAAATAGATTTTGTAGGACCGATAGCGCCTCCAAGATATAAAACGCACGCTCAATACATTATTGTGGCAACAGATTATCTAACAAAATGGGTGGAAGCTAAAGCAACAACCAGAAATGATGCAAAAACGACAACACAGTTTTTGTATGAGAACATTTTCACCAGATATGGCTTACCAATTGAGCTAGTGAGCGATAGAGGAACTCACTTCATCAATGAGGTGATCGAATTCCTCTTGGATGAATTCATGGTAATTCACAGGAAGTCCGCTCCCTATCACCCACAAGCGAATGGCCAAGCAGAAAGTACGAATAAGATTTTGGTGATTATTCTCACCAAAATTGTTGGCAAATCAAGAGCTGACTGGGATCAAAAGCTGCATTCAACTTTATGGGCATATAGAGTAGCTTACAAAACGTCGATCGGAACAACTCCGTTCAACATGGTTTATGGAATTCAAGCGATTTTACCACTTGAATTCCTTATCCCCACACCTCGGGTCGCTAAACAATTAGAATGGACAAGCCATGAATTATCCAATCAGGTAGATGTCCTAGAAAAACTGGATGAAACTAGATTGAGAGCCATTGCATCAATCTACGTGCAAAAACGAAACATGAAATCATTCTTTGATCAACATGTTATTAGCAAGGAATTTGCTCCTGGGGATTACGTCTTAATGTATACCTTGAAACAGCATTCCCGAAAACTCAAAAAGCGAGGCAATGGACCCTATGTGATTCATGACATATCATCTAGCGGTGCCATTAAACTTGCGACATTAGAGTGAGAGGAAATGCCTAACTGGATTAGTGGTTGTAGACTAAAGAAATACAACATACCACTAACCACAGAGATGCTTCCCAAAATACACGCTGCGAAGGAGCACAAGAACAAAGTCAAGGAGACAAAAGCTCAAGCGCAGGAGGAGGCCAAAGTCAGGATTTTAAAACTAAAACAAACCTTACAACAACAAAGACTCCCTCAACCAGCAAATATGGCTCAAATTCCTTTGTCCATAATTCAAACTGATGAGCAATGGGAAACAGGAATTGATGTTCGCATCAATGTTAGACCTCCCCCTTCTCCATCGAACAAAAAACAGCCAACTCCTCCTCCTTCAACCTCGCAAAAGGAGTTTATACCTCCTACAGAAGCAATCGGATACCACGAAGCCTGCCAGGCAGTGGCTGGTTTTGATTACAAGCAGACTCTAAGGGAATTAGAACAAAAATTCCAGTGTCAGCACGTGGTGCTGAGTGAAAAGGAAAGGCAGGCAGCACAGGAGGCCCAACAAAATCAAGCATTTGGGCAAGAGGAGTTAGAAAGCCTGAGGGCACAACTAGAACGCACAATGGAGGAAAGAGACCTTGAGCGACAGCAGGCTCAGTCTCTGATCAAAGACTTGGTGGACGTCACGACATACTTGACCGCCAAAGAAAAGGAGTGCCAAGAATTGATGGCAAGAGTACAAAAAGCAATGGAGCAGCTTGCCTACGAGAGCGCAAGATTTCAGAGACTTAGCAGTTCATACAATACTGTCAAATGCACTCTGACAACTTTGATGGCGAATCAGGAACCTGCTGGGGCATTGGTCTCCACATCTGACAATTCCACAACAGTGAACACTATAACGGCACTAAAAGCGGAGCTAGAGCATGAAAAGCTTCAAAGACAGCTGCTCGTATTAGGAATGGTGGCCCAGATGGAGGCAAATGAGCTAAAGATAAAAGAACTAGAGCAGCAATTAGCTCAAACAAGCGCCAAATTACAGACTCAGAAGAAGATCGGTGACACACTGCTAAAGGAAAAAGAAGATCTGCTTTTTCAACAACCAATCAAAGCAGACAAAGCCCAGAGTCAACCACAACTGCTGCCTGGACAACAAGTGCAAGATTTTCCTGGAACATCACACCAAGGGCAACAGGAGCCTAAATTTGAAGGGCAAGATCAGGATATAAGAGATGAGCTCAATGAGAGCATTCAGGACATGCTAGAGGGGCCAGCAAAGAAGTACATGCTCTATAAAAAGAAGATAATGGAGTCAGCAGCCCTGGCCTACTTACAGCCAAAAGAGCAGGTGGAAGGATTTAGCCATGAGTACCTCCCGTTTCCTCTGCTATTCCATGAAGCAATACTGTGGAAAGACAAGATGCGGCCAACCCTGCCACGAAACAAAGATGGGGGTTATGAAGGCATTGCACTAACAGCGGAAGAAGCTTAGATGCTTGTCGATGACCACCCAAAGTGGAGGTAGAAGTGGTTGGACAAACGGCCACAAGATCTAACCAATTACCACAACACTCCTCAACATATACAAATAGATCCCACTTTTTGCGCAGTCCCTAGAAGACGCACATGGAAAGACTTCGCCACATGGAAAGGGTCAAGGCCGCAAAAACTGAATTACCAGGTCTTGACAGCGCAACAACCCCCTACAATAGCCTACATGATCAACACACTGAATTCCACAGTCACATTGCTGCGGGATGTCCCCGACTTGGCGTGTCAAATGCTAGTAAAGATAGCCCGGATGATCGTCACCTGCATCCAGGTGTTTAAAGACACTGGAGGCGAAGATCATCCGTGGAATCTGTTCTTGGAAGGACGCAAAGGCATCTGTTGGAATCTACAGGATTTGCCGCCACGACACATTTTGATGGCAATGTACTCTAGGCTAATGTACCTGCCCTCACACTACTTGCAGACATTCGAAGAGGCCTTCGTCACAGGATTCTTCGAAATTGACTCACGGATTTTCCATCCCATGGCGAAGGACCTCAAGGCACGGTACGTAGCATACCAACACACGTTATCTGAAAATCCATTCAGACAGCATCAAGAAGCCTTGGAAGCTGTCCTCCTTCGAACAAGAATTTTTTCAGCGACACTTGCTTCATTGGAGCCACATCAACGTCCAAAGCACTGAACATGCACGAGGGTGTGCAAGGATAAGGAAGGGGGGAGTGTTTGGCAGATGAAGCAACAAGCGGCCGTTTCCAGAGAAGGAGCATACTTTTCTGAGAAACCATTGTAAAATTATTTTGTAAGAAAGCATCTTTAAGCTGAGAATTTGTCAAAGGATTTATGATTATTCTTATGGGAGAAATTGTATATTAGAGAGTCAGTTAGAAGCTTAGGAGCTTATGGCGGGACAAGCCATTTGTGAAGACCTAATCTATAAAGGTCATTTTTTGTAAGTTTCGGATGATATTTTTCATGGAAAACTGAGAAGACAACGTACGTTTGAGAGCTCCTTCTTGTTCAAACTTGTAATCTTTGTCATTGTGGCTATGGTAATCCAAATTCAGATTTGTTTATTGCATTGTGTTCCTCTCATCTTGCTCTTCCGTTCAAGTGTAATTATTCAAGATTCGGTGTAGGTTTTCAACTACGAGTTTGAGGCCTTAAATCGTTGTTTTGAGTGTCTATATGCGTGTTTTATGTTGTTTTGACCCTAGGAGGGGCTTTAGGGACCCTAAAACGACCCATTAGGATCATATGTTTGCTTTTTTTGCTGACTTTGGGACGAACGATCGCGATCTTTGTACCTCTCCAGAATACTATGACAGTGATAGGATATGTTCCTGATAATCCCCTGTAGCTTCCCTTCAAGTTTCGTGCGATTCCGATATGATTTGCATGGTAAACGGGCATGATGACTGTAGAGCTGTGTAGGAGGACATAGGCAGATTACTTGGCGGTAATGCGTTTGATTTGCTTGTAGAGTTAGTAGTTGCATCTCTTCAAGTTCACTTCATTAGGAATGACACCCTAGTGAGTTTCCATGCCTCATCCGAGTCGCTTCCCCTGTATTGATAAATATGTTGATGCTTGAGAGCTATGCTATGGACGTCCATCGCGGAAACCCGCAAACAGAGATATAGGTTGGATTAGAGATGGAAAAGAAAACAACAAAACCTCAAAGTAAAACCCATCTTACTTGACAAACCCTTCGAGAGTAATTTTCCGTTTTGATGGAGAGAGAAGAAGAGGGGAGAAATCAAGCCTTCATTGATGCACCAAGTTCAAGTACTTCTTTCATTAGAGTTGATCTTCCAAAGATTGCTTACAAGATTGGCAAGTCTTTCTCAAGAAGCAAGTGTAGGTTTAGGCTTATGGTTATGGCTAAGTACAATAAGGCATTAATCCTCTCACTCCCTAATGAATGGTTTTCAAGGAAGAAGAGGTCCCTTTTTATAGGTGAAGGGAACCTCCAAGGATTACAAAAGAAAGAGAGAAGCTAGCGTGAACAGGAATTGGTAAAGTTTGAAATGGGCTGCCCCTACATGATGTGGGCAAACTGAGTCCACCATTTTGATCATATCTCCTCAACCATGGCTCTAAATTAAAAAAATCAAACTAGGGGCAAAAAACTCAGCTCATAAGCTACGACACCCATTTATATACTTTTTCCAATTCAGATTGAAACCATGTGTAAAAAAATCATTAAAATAGGGTATCTTTTTGGCAATAGAAGTTTTCTTGTGGTCCCCTTAGCCTAGAGTTTCATTTGATTCCAATGGACACCTATGCAATATGAAAGCATGACATTTCTCCTTGACAAAGTTTTGTAAGCATCCTTGCAATAATGCATTAAAATAGCTCCATCATTGAAAATTATGCAAGCTAGTGTCCCACTAGTATTTAGTTCCTTCCTAGTAGCTATTGAAAAAATATAAGAAAAATATGGTAAATATATAGAATATATATATATATATATATATATATTGGAAATCATACCAACTATAGGATCTACTAGAGTGTGAGGTAATAATGGGATAGTAAAAAGAAATAACCAATGCTTTTTTTTTCCAAGTTAAAGAGGCGTGGCTATTGACACTTTTTTCCTTAATACTTTATAACAGTAAAGTAAAAATATATTACCCTTGAGATTAATACTAGTATGAGAAAGAAAGATTATTATTTTACTTAAATATGCATATATACATTATGAAAAGTATACTTAAGTATTTAAAAAGTCACAAAATAAATCTCGTGGAATTCGTTCCCACTATGTACGTGCCACAACAACACGACTTCCACCCCCTCTAAACCTGCACATCCTCTGGTATGTGCCACATTTGAATTTCTACAAATTCAGTCCTCTTGTAGATCTTCCATGCTTTCATCTTCATTAATAGATTCCATGCAATGGGAACCTTTACTTTTGTACCATCTAGTTCAGACAAGCTCTAAGTAGCATTTTCATGCACATGCTTTACAACGTACGGTCCAACCATCCTTTTGAGAGTTATCAAGGCTACTATCATACACTAAAATCCAGTTGCCTTTGTCAATTGCTTTACTCTTGAGACGATGTCGCTTATCAAAGTAGTCCTTGTTTTTTAACCTTGCATCTTTCAATCGCTCGTTTGCAACCTCAATGTCTGCAGGTCTTCTCTCTAGTTGCCTTATACACAATGCAAGGAGACCTTCCCTGCTAAACCCCTCTTGCCAAGGTAGTATATTCTATGTGTGAATTGTATCTTCAACTGACATCACTGCATTTTGATCATACATTAGTTCCGCAGGTAGATAGCAAGTTACTGAGCTATGTGTTGTACGATCAACCCATAAAGCATATGGGAACAATTTTGGCCACTCACCAACTCTTCCTTCGCAAGCCTTGGCCAAATTTTTGATGATAGGAGTATGCCCTCTTTCACTTTTTCCATTACCTTCAGGGTTGTAAGTTATAGTAAGGGAAAGCTTGATTCCTAATTTGGAAAAGAACTCCCTTGCTTCCTTGACATCTAGTTCACCTCTGTTTGCAATGATCTTTCCCATACAACCATAACAGAAAATCACCTCATCAAGAAGGAATTTGCATACAACTTCTGTGGTTTTATCTCTTAATGCTTGCCCTTCAACCTGGTTAGTTAGGTCCTGTCATGCAAGAACTAAGTATCTCATCTACCAGATTCCTAAAGGCATGTGTCTAGATCCACAACCCATTTATAGTGCATGGCAAGTGGATATGTAGGGTGAAACCTAATGGGGAGGCTAGGGTAGAGGGTGGCATGCAGAAGCCATGGCGAGAGAGGAAGCACGAAACAAAGATTGAATGAGAGAGAGAGAGAGAGAGAGAGAGAGAGAGATTTGACAAGGCAATGCTATATCATATATTAAAAATATTATATATACATATATATATATATATATATATAGCTAAAACTTGCCATGCATACTGAACCTGGAGTTGGAGTCTAGCTGTATGCTACAAAGGAAGTTCCCACCACAGGCTTGACACATTGGACTTCCGGATTGAATACCCAAGGAACCCCCCTCAAGCCCAAACCACTAACAATGGACTTGGTGTAGATCATGGTAGAGTTCAATTACGTGAAACTATGAGTAGAAGTCCCCTCCTTGACAATAACATAGGTGTGTGTGTGTTCACGTTCCTCAAACAACCATCAGTGTGAGACTACAATAACTCAGAACCAAACATAAATAGCAGTCTTACCACCATTGATGTGTGGTAGAGTCTATAACCCATACATTTTATTGACAAATGAGGGACATAAAAACAACATAAAACAAATTGAAAACTACAGGACATCACTATCTACGAGAAGCATTGGTGCTTTACCATCTTCATCACTTTCAACCATGTTGATCTATCATTTGTTCTTTTTAAAACATTTATCCGAAGGGTAATTGGTCTTCCCACAGTGGATGCAAGGATTTTTGCTGAAACAATCCTTAGTTTGATGATTGCTGCCGGCCACATATCGCACAAGGTCGACTGCTGGTAGTAGGTATGGTTGAAGTTGCGGTCAAAGTGCAACCACGAGCTACATATGTAGTAGGTACGACATAGCTAACACATGGTACTCGTTTCTCTTCTTTCTGAAACGAATTAACAATACCATCCAAAGAAGGCAGCGGATCCTTCTCCTTTAAAATAGTTACAATTTGATGAAATTCTGCAGGTAGGCTATTAAGAAAAACAGCTATAAGATCTTCATGTGGTAGAGGGGCTTTAACATAAATTAGTTGAGTGCAGATGATTTTCAATCAGTTAGCTAAACATGCAATATTCTTGTTCATCACACATAGAAAGAGAATAGAGCTCCATTTTAAGACTCATTTTGGAGTATTTGGCTTTAAGACCAAATAATTTCTCTAGTTCCATCCAAGCAGCGTTTCCAGATTTCACGTTGTCTAGATAATGAATAAAATCATCTTCAAGATATGTCAAAATAATACCTAATGCTTGCTCGTCCTTGCATTGTTGCTCGACAGATAGCACTCTTGTAACATCAACAGATGTGCCAGCTTTGTTTGTTGATAGAGGCTTGACCATGCTCCAGAGATTCTTTCACATTAAATATCCCTTCACTTTGATTTGCCAACTATGAAAGCCAGATTTATTGAATTTATCAACTTTTGTCTTCATATTGAAGTCTTTAAGAAGACTCGTAATAATGAGGTTGTATTGCTGGTTATTACTTCAGCTTAACCTTCGGAGTTGATGGGGAGGATATGGTGGATGATGGCATGCAGAAGCCATGGTGAGAGAGGAAGCAAGCAACATAGATTGAATGAGAGAGAGAGAGATTCAACAAGGCAACCCTAATTCATATATTAAAAAGCTATTACATATATATATAACTAAAACTTGCCATGCAATACTGAACCCGGAGTTGGGATTGTGACTGCATGCTACAAAGGAAGTTCCCACCACGGGCTTGACACATTGGACTCCGGGCTTGAATACCCAATAGAACCCATCACGATGTCAGACATTTGAATACATTTGACAAGCTATACACAACTCTACAAATTGAGATACAACTTTATACATACCCTTCCACCAATATTTTTCTTTTAACTTGGAGAAGGTTTCCCATACACGCCTGTGTCTAGCCCATAGACTCTCATGAAACTCTTGCATGAGCTTTACTTGAGTCTCATTTTTACATATAACCCTTTGTGGTGTAGCACCCTTTTGTTTATGATGCTTCCATAAGTAACCATTCCTCAAAAAGTACCCATATGATTTCTAGCGTATCCCCTTGAACTCTTGTGCAAAATCCCCATTTTGATCTTTTCATTCAATAGCTCTACTAACTTTGGCAAATGAGCCTTTGGAATCAGAATAGGCCGTAGATTCCAAGGCACATGAGGTATTTTGAAAATTACCATAGGAGCTACAATAGAAGGATCAACATATCCTATCTCATATGGCTCAAATTAAAAAGCCTTACCATGCTTTGAAAGAATTCTTTAAAGCACTTTGTCTCCTTCTATGTTAGAAACTCCTTGCAGACAATCTACAACTCTTGAAAAGACTCCTTTGTGAAGGTATGCCCAATCTTTTTAGAATTCTTCAAGCTTGGTTGCAAAGAAGCTTGCCGCTCAATCTTTTTCCTATTTTTGGGTGGTAAGGGCAAAGCTACTGGTTTCACCTCTTTGCTACACTCTTGTATTTAGCTTCAACATGGACCTCTAGGCCAAGTGTTTGCTTGAAACATTGGTTTTCTTTAAAGGCTTCTATAACTTGATACATTTCCACAAATCATACTTCCACAACGTCATTCTCAAGATGCAAACTAGAATCCATTATAGCATCAAGCTCACCCATAGTATCTACAAAAGCCTTTGTGCTCACACAAACCCAAAAAAAATTTAGTAGGCTCTAACAACCCACTCTCTTTCATGCCTATTTGTACATTATGTATATATTGCTTCTCACATCTCTTCAAATCTTCAAGTTTTGTAAAGCATATTGATCCATGATTTTGAGAATGCCATTTCTTCATGAATTTAGTCCGTTGATTGACTATAAAACACGTACAATGTCTCTCACGCATGGTAATAAAAATTTCTCCATCCAAGCACTTAACACGTATATCTGATCTGCTTGCACAAAAACACTTGTACTTGAATCTTGAAAAGAGTTCAGTTTTTCAATTTGAAATTGAATATTTGGGACACATCGTATCGGGTAAGGGAATACATGTAGACCCCAAGAAAATTGAAGCCATTCAGTCATGGCCTAGACCCAAAAACTTGCATGAGCTACGCTCTTTCATCGGTCTGTGTAGCTATTACAAGAAATTTGTTCGTAACTTTGTTTACAAGTCACATTATTTGACTCTCCTGTTGAAGAGAAACACACCTTACGAATGGATTTATTCACAAGAAAGCTCATTCAATGCACTTAAACATGATTTGACTAATGCACCTATATTGCAACTGCCTGACTTTGAAAAACCATTCTTTGTTATAGTCACTGATGCTAGTGGAAAAGGTATCGGTGTAGTGCTTATGCAAGATAACCATCCACTTGCTTTTGAAAGTAGTAAATTCAAACCTTCTAAAACAAAGTTCAGTTCTTATGATAAAGAATTGATTGTTGTGGTACATGCATTGAAAATCTGGAAACACTATGTAATGGGTACTGACTTGATCATTAAAACTGATCAACAATGTATCAAATACTTACTTTCTCAACCCTTAATAGATGATAGACATATTAAGTGGGCCATTTGTTTTGGTTTGCTGATAGTGTGTGCCAGTTTTTGCAGTTGGTAAATGAATAAAGCATGTGTGGTTGAACATAAATGTTCAACAAGGGGGTTGGGCAATGATGGTGCAGCCAAAGTTGATCGGCTCTAGAAGATGGCACAAGCAAGGATGTGTATGCTAGCAACTACAAGGTAGAGGGCTAAAGCAGATGTGCAAATCGTGGCCATGCAGGTAGCAGTTGATGTGTGTGGCTAATGCGGTTTATTGGCCAAAAGGTCTCCATAAGGGACTTGATTGGAGGGAAAGTGGAGCTAGGTGGTCAAAGCTTGTTTTAGCATATGGATATAAAGAGCTCATTATGTGGAGCATGTCGGTCTTTTCAAATTGTCATTTGGAGTCTTGGATGCCAAGATATTGCCGGTCAAAGTTTCACCGGGCCCAGTTTTGTGCCACTTGGGTCGCCTCGATCTGTCTGCCATTTGAGGTTTTTGTACAGTACACTTGGTGTGGGTGGGTGGAGCTATAGTGGATAATTGTCCACTGCTCCTTATTTCTTTAGTATTAAAAGAATAAGGTAGAAGTTAGAGATGGGCGGCGCCCAGCCAGTATGGCATGCACCCTTACAAAATGTACAACTCCCATCCATGATTTCCCCACCCACGTTTTCTTTCAAAGGACTGGTGTTTCAATTTTTAATACATTCTCTCCTAGAGTGATTAAATTTAGAGGACAAAAAAGGTTCCCTCCAAACAACGTAAACATATGTAGAAGTGCCAACTATGTAGAAACAAATAAGGTCCTTTTTTTGTACCACCAATGCATGCTTTTAGCCGCTCTCTCTCTCTCTCTCTCTCTCTCTCTCTCTCTCTCTCTCTGTGCTTATTTGTATTACTTGAAAAATCTCTAGGAATACCCAAATGGTGACAAATTTGAGGGCTCTAAAGCAACAAACTAGAACTCTGAGAGCTAAGTACAACTAGCTCCATGCGCAAGTTAGAAAAACCACAAAATAGAAGAAAATCCTATCCTAAAGAGAGTAAAATTTGCCTTGGTTAGCTAAATGGAGATAGGATGACAATAGTGTTTAAAAGATAGGTCCTTCCACCAGAACCAACTTCTACTCTCTCTCTCTCTCTCTCTCTCTCTCTCTCTCTATCTATCTATCTATCTATCTATCTGCTACATATCCCATAGAGTAAAACATAGATAATCTCAAAGACAGAGGATGCTCCCACAGAGCCAAGAAGACCAAAAGATATGTGTGTGTGTATCTATCTATCTATCTGCTACATATCCCATAGAGCCAAACATAGATAATCTCAAAGACAGAGGATGCTCCCACGGAGCCAAGAAGACCAAAATATATGTGTGTGTGTGTGTGTGTGTGTGTGTGTTCGTTCAGAGAGAGAGAGAGAGAGAGAGAGAGAGAGAGAGAGAGAGAGAGAGAGAGAGAGAGAGAGAGAGAGAGAATGTATTATCGTCTCAAAGGTTATAATGTGACATATGGGATTAAATCAAACATGTCAAATGTTCTATTACCAAGTTGATCAACGACACTTGATGCTTGAGGATGGTGGATATAAGGGTGGCAATTGATCATCTATGAAGTAGCTGGGAGGCTAGAAATGTGAGGTAAGCAAGATGAAATGTGATAAAATTCAAGCACTCAAGTAGGGTATGTGAAGCTAAGAGTACTAAACTTGCAAGGGACATAGTATGAAACAATAGAGAACACTTTCCAAATGCCCCAATGCAATGTCTCAAATCAAAGAAAGTAAAAGCTAAGCTAGATCACTACTAAGGTGCAAAGTGCAGATGGAGAGATAAGCTCAAGCATCTATGGGTGAGTTCAGTGTATCATCTCTAAGATATTACCAGGCTTTAACAATTGATGGCAATTTGGATTGCTGTAAGTTGTCATAACTTACTATTTATGCTTGCTATTTGAACTCTTCAATCATCACCATAGCATGGTCAAGGCTATCATGATTCAATGTCACTCTCTCACATCATCATTAATCACCAAAGAATTCATAAGGCTATTGAGATGATGGTGAAGGGTGAGTCATCACTTTTAAGGACAATTTTTTTCTCGGTATAGAAATTCATGCTCCAAAGACATGCATCTCCTCCTTCATTTTTGTGTGGTGAGGTGATGAAATGATGATAGGATCCTCCAATTTCCTTCTTGCGATTGCATTTAGCCTTAAATTTTGTGAAATTTGATTCATTTTGGTCCCACCCACCAAGTTACAACTCTATCTCCCATTGTGTAAGGTCTACAAGTTTGCATTTCCTTGCCTCTCTCTCTCTCTCTCTCTCTCTCTCTCTCTCTCACACACACACACACACACACACACACACACACACACACACACACACACACACACACACACACACACACACACACACACACACACACACACACATACATAGAGAGAGGGAAAGAGAGAGTGGAGAGTCAATTTTGAAAATCATTGATGCTTGCTTTCCCTCATGTTCACCTAGTTATGTTAGTAGACCAAGCTCCATATAATTTTTTACAAGTGGTTACCTCTGTGGTTTTGTGGATCCTCAAATGTAGAATTTTGTAAGGGTAAAGATGATGTTATAATGATACTTGGCAAGAGTGAGTGGACTAGGGTAGAAATGGGGAGAGCTGTGAGAATTATTCTAGGCCGTGTTGATATAAGTTGACAAATTGTAAGTGTAGTAATGACTTGGGGTTTCATTTTGTCTAAGCTCAAGCTATAATTGAAGAACAATTATGAAAACGCTCTCTTTTACTTTTGTTGATACAAAGTGATTAAGAAAGAAAGAATGTCTTTTTCTTCTCAAACAACGACAAGGAGAGAAATAAGGCCAGAATGAGCCTATCCATGGCAATAATAGATGTCCCTACAATGCACACACCATATAATTACTTCAAAATGTGGTTAGAGAAAATTCTCAATAACATGTTATACAACTATGTGTCTTCCTTTCTAAAGAACAATGTAATATGTGAGCATCCACTTTTGCTTTGTGTGCCATGTGTGTGTGTGTGTGTGTGTGTGTGTGTGTGTGTGTGTGAGAGAGAGAGAGAGAGAGAGAGAGAGAGAGAGAGAGAGAGAGACTCATGCATCCGATTTTTTATAATAGCAAAGTTCATTTCTTGGATAATCAAACATCAACACTTCTATGAATCATGATTGTAATATTATATGATATGCAAGTCTACAAATCCTCATAAATTATACACCACGTATACCAAGGTTTTACATCGTATCTATAGATTCTAAAACAATTGGGCCAAGCTACAAGCAAAAAAATGTATTACACCTTAGTCTCCTCCATTGTTCTACACAAGATGTCACTATTGATAGTTAGCTAGAATTGCCTAGAGGATGATCTTATTTGATAAAGGAGCATCCAAGAATATTTGTCACTACCTTATTGATGCATACATAATGTTTGCACATGTTGCCACCTTCAGGGCAAGGTAAGGAAGGAGAGTGTCACAATTGCTTCTCCTTAGCCCAGCAACGCGCGGGTCACATACTATATCTACAGATCTTCATGTGTCAAAACAACATTTGGAGACACTCTAGCGGACAAAATTTCTTCAATTCTAATTTGTAATCTACATCCCCTCATTAAAGGGGTACTAATATGACAAATCCAAATTTATGATGGTATTTCCTTTTGAACGCACTTGTTTAAATTGCATCAATGAATAAAATGGCATGCTCTTCTCATCTGTGTGCATTTCCTTTGCATACAAAATGGAGGGCATATATGGAAGTAAGGTTCTATAACTTGCACATACAATGTACAAAAAATGCTTTGTTAGCAATCTTCTTCAACTTGCACTGTAATCAAGGTCAAGCAACCACCACCCCATGCAATATACACAAATGGAGGTGTAATTAGTGCACAATGGGGATAGAGGAGGTGATCATGTGCATGCTACTTTGTGCAAACTCTTAGGGTTAGCTAATTGGTCATCCAACCCAAATTACACAGTACATTCTATGCTAACTCAACCCCACCGATTATATGTTGGCAATTTTGATGCTCTCATCTTGTCCACATGCTTGCCATGCAAAAAGAGGTATACTTAGGATGTGAAGTTGGGATGGAGACCATGCCCATGAAGTTGCTTTTGATTTTGAATATGTTTCAAAATTTCAAAGTTGTTGTTGCTACTCATGGAGGATATATAATTTTGTGAGGTTGCAACATCGCCTACATCATCTCTCTCTAGTAACCCCTCTGGAAGCTCTTGAGAAACATGCTGCATAACACCATAGTTTTGCCCATAGGTAGGCTCTTGGATTTGATGAAAAAACAAATGTTGTTGTTGTTGTTGTTGTTGGCTTTGAGCTTCTATGGGATCTCTATGTTGAAGACCCAAGGTAAGAGAGATGGTAGCATTTCCTAAAATTCCACTCACATTACCTATTGAAGGCCCTGCACCTGAAAAGTAAGGATTATATGTATGAGAGTTGCCTCCTTCCATTGTCATAAAGCTCTGCTTCTCGTCTTCGGTTTGTAGCGTAGGGTAGATCTCTTCTCTAGCAACAATGTTCTCCTTTGAATTCCTAGCCTTCTTTGCTCCTTGCCACTCATGCAAAGAAAAGCTAGATCTAGGGTTGACACTTGCTTCAGCTAGAGCATTTTGAGCAATCGCTGTTGTTGCAAATCGATGTAGTCGCATGTCGCTCTCTCCACCCTCTTTTGTGGAGCGATTCATAGACATGTTTCCGAGAAAGTTTGAATCCATCCCTCTTTGAGAGCACTCCCTTTGAGAAATATGTGCACCCACTATCATTCCTTCCTCCTCTTTCTCCAAGTCGTTTGATCCTTCGTTTGTCTGCATCTCGTCATCCTTTGATTCCTCTTGATACATTTCTTCGACCATCGGTTTCCATAATCGGACTCGTGCATTGATAAACCAGTTGGAGACCTATAGAAAAACACAAAGAAGGGCAAAGATGAAAGGTCATAAAGAGCACATTTTGCAAGTGGAGTGAACCAAAAATTACATATACCTGATTTCGAGTTAAACCAGTTTGCTTTGCAAGCAATACTTTGTCAGCATCTTTTGGATATCTGAATCAAATTGCAAGATTTAAGCATCATTCACATCTATTTTGTGAGTCTCATTCTTTGTCATCCCTAATCAAATGATTGTGAAATCGCTGAGAACCTTCTTCAAGAGTGACACAAGAAGATTTAGAAATTTTCTCATGTAGGAAAACGGAGTCTTTCTCAGTGTTTTTCATGGAATGCATAACATCATGAGCTTTTGCTCGAGAGGCACCGCATACCTAGCTAGGTACGATTGGGGCAGGGTACCATTGGGTAGGTGGTCCCCTGCCCCCAATCGTACCTAGCTAGGTATGTGGCGCCTCCCTCACAAAAGCTCATGATGTTATGCATTCTATGAAAAACACGGAGTCTTTCTCAGTGTTTTTCATAGAATGCATAACATCATGAGCTTTTGCTTGAGAGGCACTGCATACCTAGCTAGGTACGATTGGGGGCAGGGGACCCCCGGCCCCCCCACCGGGCCGGCGGTCCCCTGCCCCCCATCATACCTAGCTAGATATGCGGTGCCTCCCTCACAAAATCTCATGATGTTGAGGCAAGTCACAATGTGGGAAATATTGTGAATAGACACAAAAAACTTACGGATGAAGAAAGTGCTCAAACAACCATGCTCTTAGAACAGAGACAGCACGCTCTGGAAGCCCTCGTTGTGGTCTCCAAGCATGTTGATGCATCATATGCAGGTGTTGCAAGGCTCGTTGTTGTGAGAACTGGTCTTCCTCACCCAATCCCTTACTTGTTGTCCGAACTTGACCCGCAATTGCATCCCTCAGACATCGAAAATGCCTAGAAATTGTTTGCAACGCCAATGCTGTGTAGCATCTAGCCCCCCCTGCCCCTATTGTTGCAGCCTCAAAGACACTCACAATTGCTTGCATTTGACTACGGTACAGCTTGTACCTCCTGTCCACCTGCAAAATTATTTATTACAGGAAGGAAATTTTTGCCACGTTAAGCTTTATGTGTGTGCTTGTGCAAATATCTTTTGATGAATGCATGCATACCCACGAATCGTTAGTGTTAAAAAAAAACCGGGGTCTAGTGTATTTTAATCGGCTGAAATTATAAAATCCCGGTTAGATTTTAAGCTTGCCTTTAAGAAAACCAGCAAATTTGCACAAGTTTTAGTGTAATTACCGGCAAAAGCTTCAAATTTTGACTTGAAAACCGGGAGAATTTCAAGCTTCCCCTTATTTTGATCTGTTAGGAAAAATGTTTTTTTCTAGCCCTGCCCATGATAACTAATCATACATCAAATATTGTAATTATACTCATGCATTATACTTTTGGTGCATGAAGAATGCACAAGATTCACTAACCTCTTCGAGCATGGCCATCAATTTGACCTTCTTCAATTGGAGTTCTTGCCTTGCCTGAGGCGTTAAGTCCACATGAATTGAAGTAGCAAGGTCTGAACAGCTTACAGCTTTAGATATTGATAATCCCCATGTCATTCCTTCTCTTTCAGTTGCACCTATATCTGTTGCCATGCCTTTCAATGATCCCGAAACATTTGTAGAAGAAGCAATAGGGTTGTGCATGTCCCAAGGTGTCATTTTTACAGGCTTTGTTGGTGTACAACACTTCTTAATTGCATCTTCCACACTCACAACCTCATTGAGAAGTTGTTGGACCGCTTTCAAATACTTAGATTGTGCAAAAAGTCCTCCTGCAGATGAAGTCTGTGGCTCTGTATGCTTGTCCCTCATGTAATTATGAAGGGTAGCTCCCAATGATTCGTCTTCAGGTGAATTTTTGAAATGGGTAGCATAACCCATATGAACCAATCTGTCTCCTCTCTTGTCCCCAACAATATAAGTTAAATCAGGTATTGCTGCCAATACATCAGCTTGTACATTGTCGTAATATTGCATTTGTACCGCGTTATGCCTTGGAGAGAGAGACAAAGAGAGTGCATGTGCTACATGAGAGCCAAGTGTACCTCCCTCATGTACAACCTGTTGTTGACGCCCAATGTTGAGATGAGAATATTGCGATTCAGAAGTGACTGTGGATGCATATCTGGATGCAAACACATTGGGAAGAGGAGATGCTTCACTAGATGGCACAAATGGGACCTCATTGGTGGTGGTTGAGTTGGTCCAAATGTAGGGACTCAAACGACTAGAGAATGGGCCGGAGGGGCTTTGTTGTGGCGTGTACATCGCTTGTACCTTCGTCAGCAAGTCATTCATCACCTGGATCAAGGAAATAATTTAGAATTTGAGCGCATGCATGCACTCACACATGCTTATGCATATAACCAGCATGTACTCTACAAAATCTTCTTTATCAAGTGGAATTGGAGCCTAATAAAAAAACCTTCTTTACACATTTTGTGGATTGGAATAAAACTACCCCTATGTCTCTACAAACTTATAGCTCTCCTCTAAGTGCCTGCTTTGGAGTAGCAGTTAGCTACTCCTGTTCTTGCTCAAGGAGGCTCTTGCCTCAGCACAAAAGCATGAAACCACACAACTGTACATCAGTCAAATGAAGAGCCCTCTTGTGGGGCATCACATAACTGCACGTGGGGGAAAGAGAGAGAGCAGTGTGTAACGTGCAGGGCATCACTCCTAAATACCCTTCTGTTGAACGCACACGATACACCTACATAATTACAAGGTGCATCCGTCGAGCATAATTTACACACACCATTTATAAAAATTATGCACATACAACAAAAGATAAACAAATTCACACATTTGAATAAAAAAATTTCAAGGACATAAGCCTTGTAGTGCTCTGTATGTAAGTGCATGCCTCTCATTGTGTACGTTTCAACAAACCTATTTAAATTTGACATACCTTCATATTCCATTGTTGCACCCAACAACCCACCCTCCTTAACCTTTGTGGTAAGGATTTTTAGGTCTGTGCAGACCAACCTGAGAGGAATGAATTGAACAACTTGGTGGCTTGAACTAACTTCCTCATATGTGTGTGCATGCGCACGCACACGCGTGCGTGCATACACGTACACCACTATGTGCACATTTGCAATCCTTATCTGCCCGGCCACATCCAAGCCATAGTAGATGAGACCATCTCATGCATGTGTGGATGTCATAGAGAGAGAGAGAGAGAGAGAGAGAGAGAGTTACTTGTGACAAGAAATGCAGATGTTTGAGAGGTTTGAATCACCCAAATTCTGCTGCAGGGCGCTCATCTCCAAATCAATCAGTCCTCTCTCTCTCTCTCTCTCTCTCTCTCTCTCTCTCGGGTAGTTGCAAGCTTGATGCATGCAGAAGGAAGACAGGGATAGCATAAACAAAGTGATAAAGCTTCCGAAGAGCAAGAGTTGGTCTTTCTTTGGT
The DNA here is from genome assembly GCF_014529385.1 of Adiantum capillus-veneris. Taxonomy (NCBI): domain Eukaryota; kingdom Viridiplantae; phylum Streptophyta; class Polypodiopsida; order Polypodiales; family Pteridaceae; genus Adiantum; species Adiantum capillus-veneris. The sequence continues at coordinate 43,560,170 of NC_140958.1, forward strand.
GGCTGTATGTGTGTATGTGAGAGAGAGATGGAGATGGAGCTGGGTTGCTGAGGAAAGGGAAGGGATTGAAATGACCCTTCTTAGTATTTTGCAGAGTGATGAGGATGAAAGATGAAAAGGGCAGAGATTGTACCCTACATCTCCATCTCGCCACAGCTAACAATGAGGCAGATTGTGAAATAAGGATGGTAGACGGTAGACCCAACACTCTCTCTCTAACGATAGTAGACCCATCTCTCTCTCTCTCTCTCTCTCTCTCTCTCTCATACTGCAGGCAGATCCAAGTCACCAAACACACCCAAGTTACCAACACCCAATTTCTCCAGCTTGGAGGCTCACGCGCACAGAGAGAGAGAGAGAGAGAGAGAGAGAGAGAGAGAGAGAGATCCTGAAGAGCGGGAAGCTTGCCCCAAGTTGGTGCGCACTCCCTCTTCCGGTCTCTCTCTCTCTCTCTCTCTCTCTCTCTCTCTCAACCTTTCTCTCTGCTCTCTCTATCTCTACACGATCACACCAGTGACCAACCTTTATCTTTTATCAACATCAATGAAAGTAGCATCAGAACCAGAAGTTAGAAGTCAAGTAAAGAAAGGAAGGATTGGACAGGCAAGCGTGTGTGTGTTGTCTATACTTCCACTGTCTTATTAGAGCGCTTTCCCACACAACGAAAGGGGTTGTTTTTTTGTGATGTCAAAGTTTTTGGCAGCCTCTGCAAAATGATGCCCTCGCAAACGAACTCCGCCAAAGTTAGGAAATTTGGCTTGAACGAAGCTTCGTTAATAGGAAAATGACCCTAAAGTCTCTAGCTACTTAGTTATTGCACTGTCAAGCAAGCAATCTAACTTTATCCCGCTCTTCCAATGTGCGAAACGTACCTTAGTTTGCGTAGCTGAATGTGCCTCTTTTGTGATATTTTGTGTGTGTGTGTGTGAGAGAGAGATCTAAAGAGAGTGGGGTATGTGTGTGTGTTTTGTGTGTCCCTTTCTAAGAAATTTGAGGTTGATTTTAAACTTGAAAATGGAAGATGACTACTAGATGGCCAGTCTTTTCATTCTTTTTGTTAAAAGAGACTTAGAATCTGTTTTCTTTTTTGTCTCTCTTCATACTTGACACGAAGCCACAATCAAATACCGGTCGATGTCGTGATGCGCTATCGGATTACGGAGCAACATTGGCGCTTGATTCCTTGTACCAGAAAAGATAAGTTCAACTTATTTAAAAATTGTTCAAAATCAAAATCGGCGTCCTTAGATCTGCAGGAGAATTTTCTCTCAACTTACACAAGATAATACTTTGAATTTACATAGGATTTTCCCTCTCGAGAAGTCATTCTACTCAATACAATGTTCAGGAAAAGTGTGTCTTAGCTTACCATTGAACCAATTAGAAATTTAAGACACTTGATTGATTGAGAAAACTTCACTTGGATTTTGCAAGAAAATAGTGTAAATATAGGTAGCTTTAGGATTGGTTGGTAATGGGATACTTATGTGTCATGAGACACTTTTTTTTAGTTGTTAAGTGAGCAATTTTCTTGACTTATTTGAAGAGTTTTACAAAAACTTTTGAGTGTTCTATATCCACAAAGTTAGCTTATAAGAAAATGTTGCATTTTGTTGGGTTATTACGTCCACATTAAACTTTGTTTTGTTAAATGATTTTTAACATAAATCATGCTTTAAAATGAGTGGTTTTTTTTGCTATTTTTCATAGTTTTGGCACTTTACCACAGTAGAAATCATTTTAATGAGGGCTGCACTAGGACATGCATCGCCTTAGTAGTTCTCAACATGCTTCTACGCTTGTAAGGAAATTGTTCATATCAAAAGTTATAGTCTATTTATGTAAATTGTCAATGCTTTTTTTAATACTAAAATTGGACTTTCACAAAAAAAAAATTGACAGCCTTAATGAAAGCTATAGAGTTTATAAGTGGAGTAGATAACATATATCTATTCTTCCTTGAGTTTTGGGGCACCTCCTATAGGTAACAATAGAACTATCGGAAAGTTTTTATATTCAACTTGAATTGAAGTCATTTTGAGTTAGCAAGTATAGTCCCCTCAACACTGCTAATTTGATAGGGAAAATATGCTAGTTTTGTAGCATATATCAATATATAATCATACATTTCCAATTTACTATAGATGGATGGAGCTCCAAGGGATTGTAAAGGACATAATATGGAACCCAACTTTTTCATGTCGTTATTTTTGTACTTTTTTATTGTGCCAGATATTCTCATAGGTATGAGCCTTTTTATATTATGACAAGTTTGATGGCTATCTACACATCTATAACTCCAAATTGAACTAAGAAAACATACAATTAGTGATAGTTATGAGCATGACTATATAAATGCTCATGATAGGTCAGAAGAAAGAGCTCAATTTTTTGTAACTAATTCTACATCGAGGAAACACAATGGGTAGCTAACCATACGATATGATGAACAACCCATTGAAGATTATGAACATAATAGTTTCATGGTATAGAAAATTCCTTAGCAATAGTTGTTCTGAGTGAAATATGAAAGTACATCACTCCTGGAGGGTTACCATTACCAAATGCTGAAGGATTTTAGAGGTTACTGGTTCTCTTTTATAAGTAGTGGTCTCTTAACTTCAAGCGCAAGAAAGTAGCTTTCAAAAAGAACAAGTCTACTAAGAGTATCAGAGGTTTCTTTTCTTCAATATGCTTAAAGGACACTTTTATGTCTTGTCAGGTTACCAACTTAGTGTTAAAGAGATTTGTGCATGTTTGGGAAAAAGTTTTTTCTCAGACATTTCTCCAACATTCACCAAAAGGATTAAATGTTGCATATGTGTTGTCTTCGCTCCAATGTCCATCTTTAAAATGTTGCCCCTTTCTTTAACAAGGTGTTTTTTTTAATAAATAAAATGCCCTTCAACATGTTGGCACTTTGGCTTTATGTATATAATTCTAGTTTTGGAATGCAAATATATGCACTATCTTATTGCAATTATGCAAGTATTCCTACTTTAAACTTTGTTCAAACATTTTTCCTCAAAGAAATTGCACTTCAAGTGCCAATTATTTAATTTCTCGAAGAAATGTGAGTAAAAAAAGGCTTTCCTTTTATAGCCACTAGCTAGTGTGACCCACCTACGACGGGTCTTGCTTGCTCTTACAATAGTATACAACAGTAAGGCCTTTGGTGGTGGCAATGCCTTTGACCGGCTAACACTAATTATATAATCCTTACATTGTGTGTGTGTGTGTGTGTGAGAGAGAGAGAGAGAGAGAGAGAGAGAGATGTGCTTGATGCCTTTCTATCTTGTTTGTAGAGATGATGGCATCCTTTCTCTCTGTCTATCTATTGATTTGTAGCGCATTTCAATATGCAAACTTCTATTATGTTCTCTCTCTCTCTCTCTCTCTCTCTCTCTCTCTCTCTCTCTAAAATTGGTAGCCCATTTTAATATACAAACTTCTATTACATTCTTATTTGCTTTCTTTTTCATGTATAATAATTCTCTCTCTCTCTCTCTCTCTCTCTCTCTCTCTCTCTCTCTTATAGCTTTAACCTTTAATTCTTAAGCACCTATTGTACCTATCCTCCCTTAGTTGAAGCACATTAATTTCAACTTTATGCATGCACCACATGTGTGTGTGTGTGTGTGTGTGTGTGTGTGTGAGTGAGAGAGAGAGAGAGAGAGAGAGAGAGAGAAGAGGCGCGCGGGGGTGGGCGGGGGGGGGAGGGAGGGAGGGGAGAGACAGCGAATGCACCACAATTGTAACATTAATCATCTCTCCATAAGTACATTGAGAAAAAATATTCACATATTCAAAGTCTTGAAGCTCTCTTTCAAATCCCCCCCCCCCCCAAAAAGAAAAGAAAAAAAAAAAGATTCCCCACAATTGTTCACATAGTAAAGTGGTGCCGCATTTGGTAGTGACATGGAGTGGCCACTAGCTTCTTGCACTAAGCCTTCAAAACCCACATTCATGTTAACTTCACGCAAACATAGAGAGTAGATGATATTTCTTATGTCAAAAAATATAAAAATGGACAAAACAAAATAGCTTTCTACCCTCAAAAGCGTAGCCTACGACATGCCCTACCGCGATATTGAACCACCCATGGTCCGTGATGTAAGACATATCGACCAATCACTTGAGGAAGAGACCCTAAGGCAAAAACATGTAGGGACCAAGCACGACTCCTAAGACTCTAAGAAACAACAACATTGATTAAGCGGGTTTTGCCTAACTCCGCAATGGTGATACATGCTTTGTATCTATCTATTTGAATAGCAACTTGGATATAGCAGAGTAAACTCGAATTATATGAGGCATGAAATATTCCCATCAGTAAGAACCGTGGGTAATATTGTAACAAAATAAAAATCAGCTAGTATAGATAGATAGATTAAAAATCTAATTATTTTACTACATAACATTTTTACCTTGCTACTTCCTAGTCCTCAAGCAGGTGAATAACCTCCATGGCTGTGATTGTACTCTCCATAATGGTGGATCCAAAACATAGTTGTTGACCATGACATTCAAACTCTTCAAAGCATCAAAACATCACAAAACATTTATACAATCTTGTACCTTGGGCGTGTTGAGGCCGTCTTCCTAGTGTGTATGTAATAGAGGCATTATGATCCATCTTCATCCATAAGAAAAAAGAATAGAAATTCATCAAAAAACACTGAAGGTAAATGAGGGTAAAAGATCATTGAATGCAACGCAATAAATCTGATCAGAAATTATACCTTGTATGAGATATAAGAAATTGTTTGTTGCCAATAATTTTTTGATAACAATGCTAGGTTGTGAGTAGTCAAATGCTTAAATGCTTACTTCAAATAGGGAGTAGGTTGGAGAAGTTCCTTGGGGGAGAGAGAGAGAGAGAGAGAGAGAGAGAGAGAGAGAGAGAGAGAGAGAGAGAGACTCAAAAAACATATTGGCAACAAACATAACCCTATCAAATAGTTAAATAATGCAGTTTGTTATCCACTACATACATGAGATATGTAGTTGATATCAACTATGTACATGAGAAAGACAAAAAATGTAGATCCAGAAAGCCTATAAATGAGAAATAAGTGAGTAAAGATGAACTTATAGATCTGCAAAGCCTATTAAATGAGAAATAAATACTCACTCTATCCCTTCTTGTGAGGGTCACCCTGCTTTGAAATGGATGGAACATCTCCAAATACATTAAGCCCCTTCTTGGGACAATGGGTCGTTATTACTGCATTTAATTTCATAGGGTCAATTGCAACACTTTCTTGTAGACAATGTTAGAAGTGTTTGTTCTCTGATCTCCATGTCTCCTAACACTTGCTGAGTAATCATCACCAACCATAACCTTGATGGAAGAAGAGGATCTCACGCGAGACATTGCCACATACAATTGACCATGGATGAAAACAGGTGTTTGGAGATACAATCCAAGCACTCCCAATGTTTGGCCTTGTGCCTTATTGATTGTCATTCCAAAAGCACATCGTAGGGGAAATTGCTGACGTTTCAACTCAAAAGGGAGGCCTTATCTAGCTCCCATGAGAAAATCAATCCTTGTGATGAACATTGAATTTCCTGCATGTGACCCTATAATGATTTCTGCTTCAATCACTTTGCTATGAAATTACTTACAAATCAAACATGCCCCATTACAAAGACCACTTCTTGGATCCAAATTGTGAAGCAACATAACTAAAGCATTCAACTCAACATCAAAATAGGCGGTGGAAAACCTCTCCTAAGATCTAAACTATGAATAAGATGCTATCACAATCTAATTCACACACTAATTCTACATTGACATAATCCTTATAAGTACCTGGAAATTTTTGCAAGGCCATGGCATCCACCTTCGTGTTGTGTGGAGACAAAATTGCTCTATCCTTGAAAAAGGTTTCATAGCAAGAGAGTGTTGCAAGGTCTCCATATATGCAAGGAATAAGTGCTTGCAAACTATTTTGTGATAGCAACATGTAGGAAGGCAAAGCCACATTATCATGCAGACCCCATCACAAACATCACCATTGCCAGTATCAAGCGTCCATTGCACAAATTCCTTCTCAGTGACATTATTGGAACAATTCACCACTTGAATGTTTTTTGTTTTTTGTAATTATCCAACTGTATGAGTGGCACAAAGATGCATAAACAATGTCTTCCCTCCCTCCTCTGTGCACAACAAGTAAGATCTATCTAAATCTCCACCAAGGAGAAAAACCTTTCCACCAAACAACATATTACTTTGCATGACATCTCTTATTGTCTTATCAAGAGTGTCAAAAGCGTGTCTGTGAGTCATGGAAGCTCCATCCCATATGATCAATGAAGTCATTCACAAGAGCTCAGCAAGGTGGTTTTTTACTTTAATTTTGCATGTTGACTCAGAAGTTATGTCAATAGGGATCTTAAATCTAGAGTGTGTAGTCCTTCCATTGCGAGAAGGTGTGATGCAATACTAGGAGATGCTCCATGTATACGAAAGAGCAAGTCATTATAAAAATAGTTCTTTGTTTTTCCATCTGGCCCATCCAAGAAGAAACACTCCCAATGTTCATGTCAATGGCTTGTAAAACCCGATTGTAATCTTCCCTTTGTCTAACATTCAAAGATGATTCCCTCTGATTAGACAATTCTCTTTGTTCTTGTGTGTTGTACATTAACTCTTTACCAAGCACTCCATGCTCACTCATGATTTGCAATGTGAGATCCACTTAGGGAATTCTAGAATAATCTAAGAGCCTCTTTCCATAGTGTTGAAGCATTGTCTCTAAGTTCGACAAAGCTTGGTTTTGTGCCACGCGTTCACAGATATGCACATCAATTGTGCGAGTCCTCATATGATATACATGGTCCTCAAAATCTCCTTACAAATCAATTCCACAATACACCATGATGGATCAACTCACAAAAAACCAAAAATTACCACAAATAGTAGGCGTAAATGTTGTCCTAAGCTTCTTCCAAACAAAGAGACCATTTGTCATCAACTTGCAATCTCATGCATTACAGACTTCTTTAAATGTGTCATATATTCGTCCATCAAATGTCCAAATAATCTCAAAATACCTACATCCTTTGCACTTATTGAGTAACATACGCAAATAGTATAAATCTCCGGTAGTGGAAACTATGTGGTACATTCTTCCAATCGTGCCATTCGTCTATCTTTGTGTCCAATTTTTACATACTGAATTACATACCCACTTTGTTGGGAACTCTATGTACGTCAAATTCTTGGCCTCTAGATATTTTTTACTTCCAACAAACTAGTCATAAAATCTAATATCTACCTATCCCAAATGTTTTTCTCATACTAAACTGATAATTTAATATGGGAAGATAGAAGGGAACAAGGGTTATAATATGGATATGTGCTGCTATACCTATCTCAATGGGGGGCCAGTAAGAGGGAGCGGCTATCCCTCAATAGGGTCCAAAAAGAGCTGGTCTACCAAAGAGCAATGTGCACCCAATGAAAATTTAAAAATCCTATACAAAGAACCAATGAAAATAAAGACCCTTAAATTCATATTGAATAGTCTACCAGGGGTCCAATGAGAATTAAGCAGGCCATAAGCTAGATTAATTCCTATTGGCCAGTAGACCTAGAGGTCCAATCAAAATTCAGCTTCATTTAAATAATAAGTTAATCTCTCTCTCAAAAGGGAAAAGGAGGACAGTTGTCACGATGCTACCCCCCCTTGCTTGTTATGTTGCATACCACTGATTGGCTAGGCCTTGGCATGGACCAATAGGGTGCAAGCTAGTGTTAGGAGAGAGAGGGTTCAACCAAGGCAATACTAGGAGGCTCTCATTTTTGGCATACTCAACCACACACACCCACATTTTCTCATGTTTTAAATAAGAAATGTCATAAAATCTAATATCTAACCAGCCCTAATGATTTTCTCATATTAAGCTGATCATTTAATGTGGGAGAATAAATGGGAACAAGGGTTAAAATATAGACATGTGCTTATGGATCTGTCTCAACACGGGGCCAAGGTTAAAGGGGTCCAAATGAGAGATGGTCTGTTAAAGAGAAATGCTACCTAACGAAGCTTAAGACCTTAGGGTTATCTTCATTAAAGACCTCCAAAAGTTAGTGTTAAAAAGTCCTTTGACCTTAGGCAAGTTAGGGCTGACCTTGAGGTGGGAACCTTACCCAAGTATGAGGTGCTTTTCGGCTTGCTAACTAAAGTGCTTAAAGTGTTTGTGGGAACCTTGCCCAAGCTTGAGGTGCTTTTCATGCTTAAATGACTAAGGTTATTGAAATTTTCAATTCAAAAATAAAATCTCAAGAGGCATAAATGATTTCCATGCTTAATTGACTAGGTGCTTGCAGTATTCAATTCAAACATGATATCTTAAGAAGCATAAAAGACACATGTGCAAATGATCCTCCACATGTGTCCCTCATGATGTGCTTGAATCCTATAGGCTTTAAAGGGGTACGATGAGAATTTAGATGCATACAAATAAATAATTAAGTTCTTTCTCTCAAAGAGAAAAAAGAGGACACGTGTCCAAATGAAATAATTAAATAATACAAAAGCGAGAGAGAGAGAGAGGGGAGGGTATACTCTCCCCCCCCCACAAACACACACACACACACACATTCTCTCATTGTGTGGAGTGCAAAATGCAATAGCTCCATCTCCTTCTCCAAGCTTGTTGAGAAGTGGAGAGCCTACACCAACACTCTTGGCTATGGAATGTAAATCCAACCAAGAGCCATGCTTCAATGCTTAAGCTTTCCATCTTCTTCATCTTCATTACTAGGCTATTATGCTCTGCTAAGCAAGAAGAGTGATGATAAGTGAGGAACTATTTTTCTCTCCTATGGATGATTCTTCTTCCTCTTCCATAACCTCATTCCCGGCTAGCTCTCTCCACCTTCGAAGGTGTTTGAGGCCTTGGGAATGAGGCTTGGGATAGTTAATGATTTTTGCAAAGTTTATGTTATGCTTGTGATGCATGAAGCTTTCCATCTTCATTGAATCACCTAGGTCACAAGGAACATAAAGATTGTATTGTATCAAGTCTTTCTTAATGGGAGAATCTATAATACAAACGCCTTTTAGAGGGGGACCAGCTCCAAGTAAATCCTGTCCTCAACTATTGTCATGTTCTCTAATACTCTCTCTCTTGAAAAAGTATTGTTCATGCCAAGTTAATTAAGTACTATGTTTATGTTGCTACCATCAATTAAGTTCACCCTCTTTGTTCTCAAAGTAATCTCACAAAATGCTCACTCCAATTCTCTTAATTCCGCTATCCTCAAAGTTCATAGGCCATTTCCATTACATTGGTATCTCTTTTCTTGCTTAAGAAGAGAGGTCCCTAAGTAGCCTATTAATGGTTGATTTTGTTAATTATATTAGGGTAAGTGGGATTGGGATTTATTATCGATTTTATTGAGCCCTCTATGTGGGATATGGTGCACACCTCAAGAGATTTGGTCCTAATAATGGGATCCTTTTAGACTTGCCTACGGCTTTACCATTATTGAGCCATAAGAAGTCCGAAAGGAGCTATCCCTGCGCAATTCTTCTATGTTAGACCCACCTCACTACTCTCTATAATTAACTAATTCGAGTCATGGGTGTAGATACTTAAGTGCTTATTTTCAAAGGCTAGGAGGAGTAGCAACTAAGGTTTTGAATTGCCAAAGAATACACTAAGTAGAAACATAAGTATAATTAGCATGGTTGACAATAACCAAGAGAGTAGAATGAACATTGATAACTTTGATTTTGCACATGAAATCTCTAATGATGATGCCCCCATGTTTATCAATTATCTTGTTACTAGGTTACATCAAGCTATTTGGCAACCCTACTTTGCAAGCCGAAGTTACTCAGCAACCCCTCAACAACTTTGTGCTTATAAGATTTTCCTTCCTCTCCAAGAGGAGAGAGAGAGCTTAGGAGGCCTCTTGATGAGAACCCCAAAAGAATACTCTCTCCCATACAAGAGGAGGAATCCAAAGAACAAGAAAGTACTGAATCCCTAAGTTCCTTGTGGCTCCATCAAGACGACGGTCTAGACTATCGCCAACTCCTCCCATGAGTAGACGATCAACACACAGTTCTTCTCCTCGTCACTCCAAAAGGGAAGAGAGGAAACAAAGGAAGAAAAGGTCAAGAAAGTGGTCACCCTCTTCTTCTTCTTCTTCACTTTCCTCCTCTCTTGACGAAATCTATGGCTATTCTCCTAGAGAATACAAGAGGGGAGGACATCGCAAGTCATACCCTGCATGGCGAATCTCACAAAAGCTCAAGAAGTTTAAAGAGGGAGCGAAGAATATCTCTTTTCTCACCTATGATGGAACCTTTGGTGCCACCGACAAAGTATTCGCCTTCATCCAACAATTTGATGCGGCCTTTGGAGAAGAGGGCTTCACGGAGTCCTCCAAGCTATGCCATGTAGCTATGCACTTCCGAAAATCGGCTCATCAATGGTGGGCTAGTCTTCGTGGCAACGGTGAAGCCCCAAAGACATGGAGAAATCTACGAGTTCCATCATGAAGCGATTCCTTGCAAGCGATGCAAAGGACAAAATACATACCGAATGGCGCAATTTGAAGCTTTTCTCACATAAGTCTATTCACAAATATGTGGAAAAGTTTTGGGATTTACATCTCAAGGCTACTGTCTTCCAAAAGCTAGACTTTGTCGAGCAAAAGCAACAATTTTGTGCGGGATTAACTGAAGGAATGGCCGAGTATGTCAACTCCCAACGACCTGGTTCTATTATCCACCACACCATGGTTGCTTCTTGCATCAATTTGCAACAAGGGGCTAGACGGAATGTCAAGCCCATGGAAAACAAAGACAAAAATGATGCAAAGGAGAAACTAATGCCCAAAATTCTTGCAAGGAAATTCCATCAACAATAACAACAACAATCGGTCCAAGCAGAAGGGAGTTTACAAAGGTAAAAACAAACTCTCTCATGAAGAGCTTGAAGCTTTTCGCAAGGACCATAAGTGTTTTAAGTGTGGAGAGCAAGGACATGGCTATTGTTCTTGCCCCAAGAGAAATTCCAGCAGTGAGACTCCTAGAGCTTCCACCATCAAAGCTCCAAAGAGGATGCTCATTGCAAAGAATCACCTCTCTCCTATGCTTGGGGAAAGTGTTGGAATTAGGGTTGTAGAGAAACGCACACAGCTTGGAGAAGACGAAGGAAGCTCAATGCACACAATAGAGAGTGTGTTACTTAATATGCAATGGAAAGATAGATAGCCCTCGAGTGATGGGCGTATATACAATGCTCGGGGGAAAAAACCTCCTAAAGAGGGAAAAAATGCCCCGACGGTCCTAGTGTGTTCACACACATCACTACTACATGTATATGATAACAAATCACCCCTGGAGTGATGCGGTGAACGAGAGTTGGCACATGAGTAAAGGGAAGTGCCATGCCCTGAGGACATGATCAGTCTACAAAGGGGAGTAAGCCCAAAGCTTTTGCGGAAAGCTTCAAGCTTCTCACAAGACAATGCCTTTCTGAAAAGATCTGTAAAGTTGTCCTGTGTTGGCACATAAGCCAAGCTGATCTCTCTTGCTGAGAACCTCTCCTTGACATAGTGGTAATGCACCTCAATGTGCTTTGTGCAAGCATGAAAAATTGGGTTCCTCGCAACTGCCAATGCGCTCTGACTGTCAGTGTAGATAGTGTTGGTGGTGTCATGTACAACACCCAAATCAGCCATAAGGCGTCTGAGCCATACACACTCAACCGTAGCTGTGAAGACTGCCTTGTACTCAGCCTCACAACTCGAAGTGGCCACAGTAGGTTGCTTCTTGCTCAACCATGATATACATGAACTGCTAAGCATGAAACAAAAACCACTTGTGGACACTCGCGTGCCAAAACAACGAGCCGAATCTGAGTCCGAAAAAGCATGTAAGTCTAGCAGCAATGATCCCCCCTTGGGATAAAACAAGCCAAGATGTAAAGTGCCACTAAGGTAGCGGAGAATACTCTTGACAGCTTGCCAATGCTTAGACCCTGGGCTATGCATAAATCTGCTGACCTGTGAGACTGCAAACTGAATATCTAGCCTCGTGTTGCATACATAAATGAGGCAGCCAATAGCAGTTTGGTAAGAGTGACATCAGCAGGATCACTAGCATCATGTAGACTCAACTTCAAACCTGTTTCCATGGGAGTGACAATAGGTTTGCAATCCTCAAGTCCAAACTTACATAGCAATGTCTCTATGTAATTTTTTTGACATAAGGCAATACCACCATCACACTGCTTAAACTGTATACCCAAGTAATGATGCAACAGCCCCAAATCTTTCATCTTGAAAGTAGCATTCAAATCAGCCTTAAATTCAACAATATGTCTCTCATTTGGTCCAGTGATCAACAAATCATCGACATAAAGAACCATAAGTACATCACCCTCACGCTTTACATACAATGTGCTTTTTGTTGGACTGTTACAAAAGCCTCGTTTAACCAAATGAGTGTCAGCTTTCTCATACCAAGCACGAGGAGATTGCTTCAACCCATAGAAAGCCTTCTTACATTTGCACACTTTGTCCTCTTGTCCTTTTATGACAAAACCGCGAGGCTGCATTACATAAACTTCCTTAAATATGTACCATTCAAGAAAGCAGTAACAATGTCTGATTGATGTACATCCCAACCAAAATGAGCTGCCAATGCACATAGAAAACGCACAGTAGTCATACGAAAAGTGGGAGCAAAAGTCTCTTCATAATCTATGCCTTTTTGCTGTGCATAACCCTTTGCAACAAGTCGAGCCTTATGGCGATCAATCTCACCATCCAGCTTGCGTTTCAACTTGTAAACCCACTTCATACCAATGGCCTTTTTGCTAGGAGGCAAATCACATAAATTACATGTGTCATTTTCTATAAGTGCATCATATTCTGATTGCATGGCAGCCATCCAGTTTTCTGAATTATGTGCTTCATAAAAAGACAGAGGCTCCTCAACATCATGTACTAGACACAGCCAAAGCATAACAATCTGATGCATAAGATGCATGGCGAGAGCCTGAACGAGTATGACTAGACAAAGGTTCATCCAATTTACTGTCACGCAAAGTGTGCACCAGCCATTTTGGCATACCTCTAGCCTGCTCATTTTCAGCCCTTTCCTCATCAAGTACATCATGTACATCTGCATCAGTAATAGGCTGATCTGTAACATTTTCAGAAACCCCCATAGGCTGTACATTTTGCTCACTGGAACTTACATTCGTTTTCCACCACTGAAAAGAGGCAACAAAGTGTCATAAATGTCATGTGAGCTTACATTACTGTCTCTAGTACATGACAGCAAGGGCTGAATAGAATCTTCCACAAACACTTTATCCCGTGAAACCAGAATACGCTTTGTTTGCAGATGATATAACTTGTAGCGTTTGCTTTCAGCACTATAACCAACAAAAATACATTTGACAGCCTTATCATCCAATTTTCTGCGCCGCACTTGTGGAACCAAAGCATATGCCAAACAACCAAAAACACGCATGTGCTCAATAGAAGGCTTTCTATCATGCCATGCTTCATATGGAGTAATAGAATGCAAAGCTTTCATAGGACACATGTTAAGTATATAAGTGGCACACATGATGGCCTCAAGCCAAAAGAATGCGGCAAAGCTTGACTTTTGACCATACATCGTGCCATTTCCGTAAGTGACCTATTTTTCCTCTCAGCAACACCATTTTGTTGAGGTGTATAAGGCACTGTACGTTGGTATTTTATCCCACGACTAGCCAAAAATGCATTAAATTCATGAGACATGTACTCCCCCCCTCGATCAGAATGGAGGGTGCCCATAGTACATTTCGAGACATTTTCAGCCATAGCCAGAAATCATTTGAGGCACATAAAACTTCGGACTTCGCTTTAAGTGAAAATACCCATGCATGCCTAGAGTAATCATCAATGAAAGTCACGAAGTAAAGGTAATTGCCCAAGGACGGAGTTTGCATGAGCCCACAAACATCACTATGCACAAGCTGCAACGTGCATGTGGCCCGAACTGAACCATCCTTTGGAAACTTAGAACGCTGCATCTTACCCAAAATACAGCCTTCACAAACATATTTGACAGGTGCTTCAAGAGGCGGCAAAGAAGCAACCATATCAAATTTTTGCAAACGCAGCAAACTGGCAAAATTCATATGACCAAAACGTGCATGCCAAATTTTTGCATCTGAAATATCCCTTGAATCTGCAACAGCATTTGCAAAATTTTGTCCACACTTTTCATACAAAGTGAGCTTATACATCCCATGGCACAAAAGGCCAGATGCAACAATTTCATCACCAAAACTAAGATCATGAATTGTACATCTGTCATCCACAAATTTGACTACAAGTCCAATTCTAGCAAGTGCGGATATAGAAAAGATATTCTTCTTGATCCCAAGTACATAAAGTGCATCAACAAGTGTGAAGGAACTGCCATTTGGAGCAGTAAGCACAATCTTTCCTACTCCCTGAACTGGATAAGAGGCATTGTTGGCACAAGTGACTGAATTCCCATGAGGGACAGAATCGAGAGAGGTAAACAATTCATGATGTGAGGTAATGTGCTTTGTAGCACCACTGTTGAAATACCACACATGTGAATCTGCAGCAACTGACAAGCATGCATCATGGACAGCAGGATTGTAAGTGCACTCTGCGCTAAAATCCCATTCTACATCAACATCAGCAACACAGTATCCTTTCACAGAAGACTCAACAATGGCTGCACTTGTAGTGGAACCAACATTTATAGTGGAACTATCCTCTTTCTTCTTAGCCTCTTTGGCCTTCAACTTAGGACACGACTTGATCAAGTGATCATTAGCTTTACAATAATGGCAACGCATCTTCTTTTTGCCCTTATCACTAGAATTTCCAGACAAATTGCTGCCAGCAGAAGCATTAGGAACATAAGTTTTTCCACTACAGCAGAACCATAAGAAGTGGCCGCATTGCTGTTACCACCCTTTCTTTGAGAAGCAATAAAAGCTCGATCAACTGCACGCTGCCTAATTCTGTTTTTTCTGGAAAGTGACTCTTGCAACAGCAATGTGCATAATGCATCAAACTTGACAACTTCAGGATTTCCTTGGGTCATCAGTCTCCAAGTACTAGCAAAAGTCTGGTAGGAACCTGGTAAGGCATCGAGAACATTCTGCACAAGGGAACTGTCTGAAATGACTTCACATGCAGAAATAAGTTGCTCATTGATATCCTTGAAACCAGCAAGGAAAGTGTCCATATCATCTTCCTCATGCATAATCTTCGACTCCAGCTCTTTACGCAGCAAAGCAATTTTAGCCTCATTGCGGCTTGCATAAAGACCTGCTAGAATATTCCAAGCCTGTTTTGTAGATTTTGCTGAACGGATGTGAGGAACAATGGTGTGCTTCAGAGACAATGCAATCAATGCATGAGCCTGCGCATCCTTTACATCCCAACGAGCTTGTTCTTCCCTAGGCAAAAAAACTCTAATAGCAGCAATCCTTGCAGCAAGACCTACAACATCCTCAACATTGCCTACATCCTCAGAACCAAGACGTACATCAATGCCCTGCACAATGTTCCAGACGCCCTTTGACACAAGAACATGTTGCATTATATAAGCCCACATAGGGTAGTTGTCCCCATCCAACTTGTCCTCAGCAGCAAACATCTTGAACACATCTGTGTTGTTGTCACCCATGGTAAATGCTGCATCTGATGTGGAAAACCCCAAAAATGGGAGAAACGGAGCGGGAACAACACATGCTATATAGCACAAACCGTAGAAGACTATGAGGCACCTGTTATGCAGAAAACGACACTGATAGAAATTTTTCACAAAATGACGAAATAGCCTGTGCAGTATTGCCTGTAGTGGAACGAAAGCCGAAATGAGCCCGAATCAAAAATCTTAGCAGACTAAGCTCTTCGAGTTCTCCCAAAATTTTGTGGACCTACGAACGCTTGCCAAAGCTCACTGAAATCAAAGAAAGTGAGCAGACGTGTGCTAGAGCAGCTGGCGACTAAGCCCAAGAGGACGCAACCTAATCTGATACCAATTTTTGGAATTAGGGTTGCAGAGAAACGCACACAGATTGGAGAAGATGAAGGAAGCTCAAGGCACACAATAGAGAGTGTGTTACTTAGTATGCAATGGAAAGATAGATAGCCCTAGAGTGATGGGCGTATATACAATGCTCGGGGGAAAAAACCTCCTAAAGAGGGAAAAAATGCCCTGGCGGTCCTAGTGTGTTCACACACATCACTACCACATGTATATGGTAACAGAAAGGTAAGGAAACATGATGCCTTCATCTTGTTTGACCCTAGCTCACTCACAACTTCATATCAATGGAGTTGGCCACCAAGTTGGGCATTCAAGCTTTTGAGATGGGAGATACTTGTTACCATATACATGTGGTAGTGATGTGTGTGAACACACTAGGACCGCCGGGGCATTTTTTCCCCCGAGCATCGTATATACGCCCATCACTCTAGGGATATCTATCTTTCCATTGCACACTAATTAATACACTCTCTATTGTGTGCCTTGAGCTTCCTTCATCTTCTCCAAGTTGTGTGTGTCTCTCTGCAACCCTAATTCCAACAATTGATATCAGAGCAGGTTGCATCTTCCCAGGCTTAGTTGCCAGCTGCTCCACCACACGCCTTCTCACTTTCTCCGATTTCAGTGAGCTTTGGCAAGCGTTCGCAGGTCGAAAAATATTTTGGGTGAGCTCGTAGAGCTCGGTCTGCTCAAAATTTTGATTTGAGCTCATTTTCGACCTCCGTTTCCACTACAGGCAGGTTTGCACAGGCAATTTCTTCATTTTGTGCAGGATTTTTGTCAGTGCCATTTTCTGCATAACAGTTGCCTTATAGTCTTCCACGGTTTGTGCTATTTAGCACGTGTTGTTCTCGCTCCATTTCTCCTATTTTCAGGCAGTTTTCACATCAGGTGCAGCATTTACCATGGCTGACAACAACAACACAGATGTGTTCAAGATGTTTGCTGTTGAGGACAGGTTGGATGGGGACAACTACACTATGTGGGCTTATATGATGCAACATGTTCTTGTGTCAAAGGATGTCTGGAATATTGTGCAGGGCATTGATGTACGTCCTGGTTCTGAGGATGCAGGCGATGTTGAGGATGTTGTAGGTCTTGCTGCAAGGATTGCTGCTGTTAGAGTTGTTCTGCCTACGGTTGAACAAGCTCATTGGGATGTTAAGGATGAGAAGGCTCATGCATTGATTGCATTGTCTATGAAGCGCACCATTGTTCCTCACATCCATTCAACAAAATCTGCAAAACATGCTTGGGATATTCTAGCAGGTCTTTATGCAAGCCGCAATGAGGCTAAAATTGCTTTGCTGCGTAAAGAGATGGAGTCAAAGATTATGCATGAGGAAGATGATATGGACACTATCCTTGGTGTCAATGATATCAATGAGCAACTTATTTCTGCATATGAAGTCATTTCAGACAGTTCCCTTGTGCAGACTGTTCTTGATGCCTTACCAGGTTCCTACCAGACTTTTGCTAGTATTTGGAGACTTATGACCCAAGGAAATCCAAACGTTGTTAAGTTTGATGCATTATGCACATGGCTGTTGCAAGAGTCACTTTCCAAGAAAAACAGGACTAGGTAGCGTGCAGTTGAACAGGCTTTTATTGCTTCTCAAAGAAAGGGTGGTAACAGTAATGCAGCCACTACTTATGGTTCTGCTGCGAGTGGCAAAAATTCTGTTCCTAATGCTTCTGCTGGCAGCAATTCGTCTGGAAATTCTGGGAAAAAAGAAGATGCGTTGCCATTATTGTAAAGCTAATGATCACTTGATCAACTCGTGTCCTAAGTTGAAGGCCAAAGAGGCTAAGAAGAAAGAGGGTGGTTCCACTGCAAATGTTGGTTCCACTACAAATGCAGCCATTGTTGAGTCTTCTGTGAAAGGAGACTATAATGCTGATGTTGATGTAGAATGGGATTTTAGCGCAGAGTGCACTTACAATCCTGCTGTCCATGATGCATGCTTGTTAGTTGCTGCAGATTCACATGTGTGGTATTTCGACAGTGGTGCTACAAAGAACATTACCTCACATCGTGAATTGTTTACCTCGCTCGAGTCTGTTCCTCATGGGAATTCAGTCACTTGTGCCAACAATGCCTCTTATCCAGTTTAGGGAGTTGGAAAGATTGTGCTTACTGCTGCTAATGGCAGTTCTTTCACACTTGTTGATGCACTTTATGTACCTGGGCTCAAGAAGAATCTCTTGTCTGTATCCACACTTGCTTTTTTGGACTTGTATTCAAATTGTGGATGACAGATGTACAGTTCATGATCTCAGTTTTGGTGATGAAATTGTTGCATTTGGCCTTTTGTGTCATGGGCTGTATAAGCTCACTTTGTATGACAAGTGTGGACAAAATTTTGCAAATGTTGTTGCAGATTCAAGGGCTATTTCAGATGCAAAACTTTGGCATGCACGTTTTGGTCATATGAACTTTGCCAGTTTGCTGCGTTTGCAGAAATCTGATATGGTTGCTTCTTTGCCGCCTCTTGAAGCACCTGTCAAACATGTTTGTGAAGGCTGTATTTTGGGTAAGATGCAGCGTTCTAAGTTTCCAAAGGATGGTTCAGTTCGGGCCACATGCAGGTTGCAGCTTGTGCATAGTGATATTTGTGGGCCCATGCAAACTCCTTCCTTGGGCAATTACCTGTACTTCGTGAGTTTCATTGATGATTACTCTAGGCATGCATGGGTATTTCCACTTAAAGCGAAGTGCGAATTTTTTATGTGCTTCAAACAATTTCTGGCTATGGTTGAAAATGTCTCAAAATGTACTATGGGCACCCTCCTTTCCGATCGAGGGGGGGAGTATATGTCTCATGAATTTAATGCATTTCTGGCTAGTCGTGAGATAAAACACCAATGTACAGTGCCTTATACACCTCAGCAAAATGGTGTTGCTGAGAGGAAAAATAGGTCACTTACGGAAATGGCATGATGTTTGGTCAAAAGTCAAGCTTTGCCGCATTCTTTTTGGCTTGAGGCCATCATGTGTGCCACTTATGTACTTAACAGGTGTCCTACAAAGCTTTGCAGTCTATTACTCCATATGAAGCATGGCATGATAGAAAGCCTTCTATTGAGCACATGCGTGTTTTTGGTTGTTTGGCATATGCTTTGGTTCCACAAGTGCGGCGCAGAAAATTGGATGATAAGGCGATATATCAAATGTATTTTTGTTGGTTATAGTGCTGAAAGCAAAGGTTACAGATTATATCATCCGCAAACAAAGCGTATTCTAGTTTCACGAGATGTAGTTTTTGTGGAAGATTCTGTTCAGCCCTTACTGTCATGTACTAGAGACAGTAATGTAAGCTCACATGACATTTATGACACTTTGTTGCCTCTTTTTAGTGGTGGAAAACGAATGTCAGTTCCAGTGAGGCAAATGTACAGCCTATGGGGGTTTCTGAAAATGTTACAGATCAACCTATTACTGATGCAGATGTACATGATGTACTTGATGAGGAAAGGGCTGAAAATGAGTAGGCTAGAGGTATGCCAAAATGGCTGGTGCACACTTTGTGTGACAGTAAATTGGATGCACCTTTGTCTAGTCGTACTCGTTCAGGCTCTTGCCATGCATCTTATGCATCAGATTGTTATGCTTTGGTTGTGTCTAGTTTACATGATGTTGAGGAGCCTCTGTCTTTTGATGAAGCACAAAATTCAAAAAATTGGATGGCTGCCATGCAATCAGAATATGATGCACTTATAGAAAATGACACATGGACTTTATGTGATTTGCCTCCTAGCAAAAAGGCCATTGGTATGAAGTGGGTTTCCAAGTTGAAACGCAAGCTGGATGGTGAGATTGATCGCCATAAGGCTCGACTTGTTGCAAAGGGTTATGCACAGCAAAAAGGCATAGATTATGAAGAGACTTTTGATCCCACTTTTCATATGACTACTGTGTGTTTTCTATGTGCATTGGCAGCTCATTTTGGTTGGGATGTACATCAATCAGACATTGTTACTGCTTTCTTGAATGGTGACATATTTGAGGAATTTTATGTAACGCAGCCTCGCGGTTTTGTCATAAAAGGACAAGAGGACAAAGTGTGCAAATGTAAGAAGGCTTTGTATAGGTTGAAGCAATCTCCTTGTGCTTGGTATGAGAAAGCTGACACTCATTTGGTTAAAGGAGGCTTTCGTAACAGTCCAACAGAAAGCACATTGTATGTAAAGCTGAGGGTGATGTACTTCTCACTGTGGTTCTTTATGTCGATGATTGCTGATCACTGGACCAAATGAGAGACATATTGCTGAATTTAAGGCTGATTTGAATGCTACTTTAAAGTAATGCATCATTACTTGGGTATACAGTTTAAGCAGTGTGATGGTGGTATTGCCTTGTGTCAGGAAAGTTACATAGAGACATTGCTATGTATGTTTGGACTTGAGGATTGCAAACCTATTGCCATTCCCATGGAAACAGGTTTGAAGTTGAGTCTACATGATGCTAGCGATCCTGCTGATGTCACTCTTTACCAAACTGTTGCTGGCTGCCTCATTTATGTATGCAACCCAAGGCCAGATATTCAGTTTGGAGTCTCATAGGTCATTAGATTTATGCATAGCCCAGGGTCTAAGAATTGGTAGGCTGTCAAGAGGATTTTCCGCTACCTTAGTGGCACTTTACATCTTGGCTTGTTTTATCCCAAGGGGGGATCATTGACGCCAGACTTACATGCTTTTTTGGACTCAGATTGGGCTGGTTGTTTTGACACGCGAGTGTCCACAAGTGGTTTTTGTTTCATGCTTGGCAGTTCATGTATATCATGGTTGAGCAAGAAGCAACCTATTGTGGCCACTTCGAGTTGTGCATCTGAGTACAGAGCAGTCTTCACATCTACGGTTGCGTGTGTATGGCTCAGATGCCTTATGGTTGATTTGGGTGTTGGACAAGACACTGCCAACACTATCTACACTAATAGTCAGAGTGCATTGGCAGTTGCAAGGAACCCAATTTTTCATGCTCGCACAAAGCACATTGAGGTGCATTACCACTATGTCAGGGAGAGGCTCTCAGCAGGAGAGATTAGCTTGGCTTATGTGCCAACACAGGACAACCTTGCAGATCTTTTCACAAAGGCATTGTCACGTGAAAAGCTTGAAGCTTTCCGCAAAGCTTTGGTCTTACTCCCCCTTTGTGGACTGATCATGTCCTCAAGGCATGGCACTTCCCTTTACTCATGTGCCAGCTCTCATTCACCGCATCACTCCAGGGGGGATTTGTTACCATATACATGTGGTAGTGATGTGTGTGAACACACTAGGACCGCCGGGGCATTTTTTCCCTCTTTAGGAGGTTTTTTCCCCCGAGCATCGTATATACGCCCATCACTCTAGGGCTATCTATCTTTCCATTGCACACTAAGTAATACACTCTCTATTGTGTGCCTTGAGCTTCCTTCGTCTTCTCCAAGTTGTGTGTGTCTCTAATGTGTGCCTTGAGCTTCCTTCGTCTTCTCCAAGTTGTGTGTGTCTCTATTGTGTGCCTTGAGCTTCCTTCGTCTTCTCCAAGTTGTGTGTGTCTCTCTGCAACCCTAATTCCAACAATACTGTAACTGCTGACACAGCTTTTGAGGGACAACAAGCCTCCGTTACTCCCTTGATTGGGAAGTTGAGACTTCATGTCCAAAGCTATGTCAATAAAGAAGACTTTTTCATCTCTCCTCTCCAACATGAGGATGCTATCCTAGGGGCACCATGGTTCAATCGCATGGCTTCCAACCAGAAGTTCCCTAAAAGGAGAATCTACTTCACCTATAGGGAAAAGAGCATGTATGTGATGCTAATGAGTCTGGTCATACTATACCACTTGTAAATTCACCAGCTTTTCATAAGTCAATGAAAAGCTCGATTTTTGCGTACATGATTTTTGTCAAAGAATCCACTGATGACGCTAATGATTTATCAAATGAAAATGGTAGGAATCAAGAAGAGTTGAACATATCTACTTTTCTAAATGGATTCCAAGATGTTTTCATCGATGATATCCATATGGACTTACCTCCAAAACAAGGGGATGATGACCATCGACTTGAGCTTCTACCAGGAAGCTCACCACCTAACAAGCCTCCTTATTGAGTTTCCCAAGCTCAACAAGAGGAGATCATGAGGTAAGTACAAGAATTGGTAGACAAAGGGATGGTGAGGCCTAGCTCCTCTCCCTTTTGATCTCTAGTCCTTTTAGTGCAAAAGAAATATGGTACATAGCGTATGTGTGTGGACTATCGAGCACTAAACCATATCACTATCAAAAACAGATTTCCCGTGCCTTGGGTAGAACATTTGTTTGATAAGCTACAAAGCTCTACCTACTTCAGTAGGATTGACCTTAAAAGTGGCTATCATCAAATAAGGATAGTGGATAAAGATATCCTAAAGAACAACCAATGTTCAATCAAAGTCTATCACAAGAAGACCGAGAAAGATGTTTATATGTGAGCTTGTATGTGTGTGTTATTTTTTAGAAGACAACAATAGATTCAATAAAGTGAGTAGAGCATCCTTTTCTCCAAATAGCTAGACTCCTTTCATTATGTCAGATATCTTTTGTTACGTTAGATCCTTTCATAGTTATACACCTTCCATTATGGCACAAAAGCATCCCCCAATATGTCATATAGTTTTCGAAAAACAATATTGTTGTCCATAGGGAGACACTAGAGATGAAAATCTTCTAAGTTCAAAAGAAGAAATCTCAAGTAAAACATAATCTGTAAGAGGCAAGATTTCTTTATCATTGACCATTGTTCAACCAGTCAGTCAAGTGAAAGAATCTTAATAAATCTCTAGAGTTCCAAGTGTGAAGCAAAAACCCAAATTAAATCAAGTATTTCATATTGTTTTAGCAAAATCAAGTGTCAATAGCAAATTAAAGAGCCACAGCCAAATAAAAGAATTAATGAATGAGAATCTAAGCACTAATTGTTATAGTAGTGAGCATGCAACCAAACCACCATAAGGATAGTGTAGCTAATGCAATTTATTGAAATTATTACAACCTTAGATATAAAGAAAGAGAATATTTATGATAAGTATAGTTATACAAGATCAAGTCCTAAAGTTTTTCAAGAAATACCAAATTTGGCAATAATTTCAAGAAAAGTAGCTTTCAAGGAGAAATAATATTGAAAAAAGGTGAGGTAATTAGAACAAAATTCAAAATAAGGGCAAGCAACAAATCTAGTGGAACCATTGTGTGTCAATTGCTACTCTAAAGAGCATTGGTACATTTGAGAAGCAACCAAATATAGAGAGGACCCAACTTAAAAAGGACCATTTTAGAGTATCGTACAATTCAGAGCATAAATAATGTCCTTACCATAGCACTAAACAAAGAAAAGAGCCGCCAGACCAAGGATTTATTAGCACCATACAAATCAAATAGCAAATTTAACCAAAAACATATAATCCAAAACAAGTCTAGCATATGAAAAATAACCACGGTAGCTAGTCATTCGTGAGAATTAGGTAAGATAATCCAACAGAATTGGGTAAAAGAGATTCTTTATGACATTAACAACTCCATTATTAGCCTCCCAATCATCAAAAGTAATTTTTATAAAAAAAACAAATGTAAAACCAAATAGGACATCATGTCTTCTGGGAAACCAAAGTTGTAAGGTCAAGCCAAGTAGTAACCATAGTTGAGGTGAGAGAACTCGACCAACAAAAGGTGTTTATTCACCAAGGAGGCCAACACCTATAACCAAGTTTTAAATCAATAGTTTTTGTAAAAATTTACTAACTATGCCCATTGGTTATAGGATCAGCAAGGTATCAAGATCACCATAAGTCCTTATGAAGAGTAAATCCAAATCAAATCACCTTTTATTATAGCAAGAGGTCCTCTTATCACACTGTAAGGTGAGGAATCTAGGGAGGATGGTAGAAACAAGGAGCCATGGAAGCTGTACGACATGCAAAGCAAGGGAAGAAAAATCAACGAGAGAGAAAGAGAGAAGATCGACACCAAAAATAGAATGTTTGTATACTGATTTGTGAAAGAAACCTTACATATATAAAGATGAAAACTTTCCATGCAAACTCCACCTAAAAAATGATTGTGCCTACCACGGGTAATGGGCTTGAAAACACAACAATCACCCCCTGATTAGGTTAGTCTATACCAGCTTTATCTCTAAAAGTAATAAATTATATCTCTGCTACACAATAGTATAGGTCCTTGTCTTTAAGTTACAGATTATTTGCCTTACAAGTGTAGTCCCAAAACCATTTTTAGTGCCAATGAGAAGTGGAACCAGCTATCTAAGTCTGCTATAGCATCTTAATACACTAACACAATTCCCCAAGTTATGAGAGAAGCATTACTATTATTCATCGCAAAATATAAGCAAAAAAATCAACCAAAAGTATTCCAAACAAACCATATCAACTTGGTATTTTGAGGATCCAAAATAAGACCCAATGAGGTAAGTAGCATTAAGAAAGTTTAGTGAAATCCATAATTCAATGTAACTAAGCCTCCATTTTTAGTAATATGTACCATGTTAAAGCATTCCCAAATTTTACTAGCAAGCCAAATCATGTGTTTTTCTCAGATATAACAATTTGCCTGCCAATCAAGCAACACAAGGACATGGATCTGAGGTAGCAAGGATGAGGACAAACCCATATTTTTTTGTGTCCATGCCTGCATGTCTAGAAAAATTAAACCTTTATTTACCCATAAGGCACCTCAATAATATGCCAAATGCATAGTTGAAAACCAATACCCTTCTCATAGCAAGATGCCATGGTCATTTTAAAGTGGAAACAAAAATTAGTGTACACAGTTAACAAAGTAACTCAATCACTATGATGTTAAGTGAGGAGGAAAATTTTTAGTATGCTAGAAATCAACACCATCCACGTTATGCAAGACAAACATTAGTATGCTAGAAATGAAGACCACCCAGTTAGTCATGCATAGGATGTGATCTAGAAAATTAAACTAATACAATGTTAATCCTTCAAGAATGCATTGAGCCAGTCATAGGGTATTTTTAGAATGGTATAGATGACTTGTTAAGATGTTGCCAAATACACAAACTCCTAATGATTGAAGGCCACCGCAATTAGTGATCCGCAAAGTATCACCACTTAGATTATTTACATTCACTCTCCCATGCTCTTGAGAGTAGAAAAACACATACAGTCCAAGCCTAAAGTGAGGGATGGAGAAAATCCGTCCCCTTAATAAAGCATTCGGGTTTGGTCTTGGCATGGAAACTAGTAGCTACCACTCCTCAATTACATAGCCATTTGTGTGTGTGATTGTCTAGGAGTTGGTAGTAGCATCCTGTCAGTGTAAAGTTTTGATCCATCTCCTCTTAATATAAATCTAGCAATCAAAGGTAGTGTTGATCAATAGATCCTTTGGGGGGAATTTTTTAGATATGCAGAGGGGGGGAACACAACTATATAATCACCACACAATTGAGTGCAAAAATCATCAAATCAAAGCTTACACTAGGCAGGAGCATAGTAAGACAATTGGGAAAAGGAAAAGTAAACACTACCATACCTTTAAAAAGAGAAGGATAGGTCTCTTCAACACCACCCACAAGCCATAGCCGATGGAGCGCAATCGTTATTAAGAAGAGAAGGCACCTCTGTGCACTAAGAGGTTGAGCATGTCAGCTAATCAGATGGAAAAGGAGTCAATTGGGTACATTAATGAAGATGGGGAATCACCACACAGAGAGGAAAAGAGGAAAAATCCATGTGGTGTATCCTTGATAGAGAGGGGAATGCGATACAGTGAGTACCCGGGGGATTCACCATGGAAAACTTACCGCACCACGTAAGTGTAGGGGAGGGGTTTTTTTTTACAAGTTACATAAGCGTATAAGTTAGGGGACAGGCCCCTAATAATTTATCTCCCAAGCTTAGAAATAAGGGAAGGGGTATCATATTTGGGTGGGGGGGAATGAGAGGAAGTTTTAGCGTTTCAAAATCATGGCTTCCCAAAAGAGTCTTCCCTCAAACTTGTGAGTTAATAGCTACAAATATACATGCAAGAACTAGCACTTCTTTGTATCAATTTCTTGTTTTGCGATTATAGTTCATTCGTTGAGAGATGAAAGCTATAAAGAGCTTGTATAGATGCAAATTTACTCTAGCACAACTTTATAACCATGTTTTTTTGAGTAATTTAGATGGGTCCAAATTGGACGAGTATCTAGAGTGCAAGCTAAACGGGCACATAGTTTGAAAGTCAAACTAAGACACATTGAGGGTACATCTAGTTATCAACAGAAGTGGTTCCTTTGTATGTTGCCAATCACTATGCTACATGCTCTTTGACTAGTTTTATTCAGTTAGATCATGTGAGACCTACATTTTATATGTAAGATAGGGGTATGATAGTTTTTTGCATTGATTATTGTATAAGCGTAGAAAGGGGGGTCATATTCTCTAATATGAGTCGTATATAAAGGTTTTATCAAAGTTGTTCGCTCGCAGGTGGCATCCCATTTTGTATATAGAGTGAATCCCCGGGGAGTGAGTAATAGGTCTCGATAAAACTGCATGTCAAAGAGCCAGGGAGGAAAAAAATTTGGGACATATTAAAGTGGCCACGCCTAAGTATTAAATGTGAAAACCCACCAAGAGAAGGGCCACCCCCAATGGGTGGCAAAAAACCAAGAAATGCCCCCCCAAGTGTGAAGTGTCAGGTAAAGACTCATAGCAATCATCCACAAGACAATATCACAATCAACTCCAATAAGCATAGCATGAGACAGATTCTCCCATAGAGGCTAGTGCAAGGTAAATGCTTATGGTAATCACCCACGTTACATCCATTGAGGAGATCACAAGGTAAAGAATTATGGTGAGCACCCATAAGACACTACATTGATCAACTCCATTATGCATATCATAAGCCAGGACCACCCATTGAGGGAAGTGCAAAGTAACGACCCAAGGCAATCATCCACAAGACAATAAAACCATCAGCTATAGCATTAGTTCAAGTGTAAGTGTGTTTGCATAGCTAGATGAAGCAACCATGGGCAAAGGAAGTGACCAAGTGTGTGTGTGTGTGTGTTGCTGCTTTACTTATATAATAAAACACAAATGATTTTTTTAGTTCAAAATACAACTGGCTTTAGACAAGTGACAATAACTAATACAAAAATAACTCGGTCTTAGAATTATTTTTTTACAATAAAAATGAGGTCGCATTCTAGTGTAGAAGTACAATAGCTGATCTAAAATGTATGTTCCAAGAAGTGGTAAGAGATCGGAATGTCAAGGACAGACATTTGCTTCACCTGCATCCATTCAAACAAGATAGTTGATGTGTTAGCCTTGAATGCATTTTACACGTGTCAATGGACTATATCAATTGTTATCCATGTCCAACTTACAACTTTTTTAACTTAAAACAAATGTCCAAAGAGCTCATGTAATCCGGAGCTTTTTTATTCATTTTAATATTTGTAGAAAAGTGTTTTTCCTTTGATTTATGGAAATATTTATAAATATGGTTTCTATATAGCCCCAATTTTTATTAGTCCTTAAATTAATATTATCATACATATCACTTTGATCACAAGGCCACCACCCCTTCTGATCCAAGTGCCTTAATACCCATAAAAAAGTCAGCCCTTCAATTACTTTGCAAAAATTATCAAGTTCTTTGCTTAATCGGTCGAGGAAATTCAAAAATTCAATAAGTGAGATAAAAACCTTTTATTTCTTTCATTTATTAATAAATAAAAGGTTTTAAAGTGACCTAATCTTTGACATCGGATACCCATAAGAAATACCTTTGCATGGTTTAGTCATCAGACTTAGCATAGGTAAATCAAGCAAAATATGAATTTTTACAGCCCCCGAATTGGGTCAGAGGTATCCCATCATACCTTGGATTGTATCAATAAGTGTCATACCTAGAATGAAGAGAGTTTACTTCATCCATTATACTTAGTCATAAAAAATATATTAAAAGACTGACGTCTGGTGAACCAAAAAAGGTGGCATCCTTATTTTGCAAGCAATCCGACAGTTAAGTCAATAAAAGATGGCATCAATAGTACATAATCAACAAAGCAACATAAGACATCGATCTCAAACCAGAGGCCAGATATCTGTCATCCCTTGGGTCAAGGAGCACCATCACTCTTTAGCATAGCCAGTACCAGCTAGGAAAAACCAGAGACCCCCAACCACTCTTTCCCAGAGTAACCCACAACACATGTTTTATTTTCCTAGTATGGTCCAATCATAGTAAGACCAGTCGCGAAGGACAATTACCAAGGGATAGGCAATCAGCCAAAACAAGAGACCATCACAGGTTTAGTAAAAGGACCAGCCCATACTAGCAAGTACGAAATATATCATCAGTAATTCATCGAAGTCTACACATTAGGATGGAGATAAAGTTTCTATACTCTTCCACACATCCTCATACAGGTATGGAATACTCCCCTATGCAATGATAAAATAAGAGTAAGTAAAGGTAAGTTTTAGAAATAGCCATGTTCAGGATTTTTTTTTTTTTTTTAAAAGGTGACCAAACCCATTAAAGGCAAAATGCATCAATATCCACATGTTACACACTCTGAGAGGTGATTCACCCGACCATTAACATTAGCATGCAAAAAGGCATTCTAATTTTATCATTTAACAACATCCCATTATTCAGATGCTCATAAAAAATTTCAACCAATTTTCCCATATCTGGCTATCCCTCATTAACCAACTGATGAAACAATAAAAATAGTTTCGAGATTTGGCAACCCACATCATCAGAAAAGTTCCTTAATTTCTTCAAGTAAACCAGCTAGAATCGCCATCCCAAAACTATAAAGTTATTTTAAATTTTTTGTCTAATTAACCAATGCTTAAACAATTTATCAAATTTAAGAATCTTCATTCAAGACAAACCTTCCAGCTTATATTGTTTTTAAGGCTTCAAGAAAGCCAAAAATAAATTTAACCACTAGACTAGGTTATGCAGCCGACCTGTACGGTAGGCTAGGTCATAATACCAGGCTTAATAATATCCACACCAGTACAAGCCAGAAAGAACAGAGACCTACCGACTCTTTTTCATGAGTAACACTTATTAAGTAAGTTCTGAGTCAATCATAGTAAGACCTACAAGGAAGGTCTACATCCCAGGAATAGTTACTCAGCCAAAAACAAAAAACAAAAAACATCGAGACATTCATCGGCTTAGTAAAAAGGACCTTCACACATAATAATAAGTACATAATATACCAGTAGTATTTCATTCAAAGTCTACATAGTAAGCCAGAGAAACATTTTATATTTTTCCACACAACATCATGCATGTATGCAACAATACCCCTATGTATTGATCGAAGAGAGTAGGTAAAGGGAAAATTCAAAATAGCCATGCTTAGGAATTCATAAATTTGGTGACCCAACCAGTTAAGGCAATATGCATTCAGCATCCATAAGTTACACCCTGGAAAAAAAAAGGTGTCTGCAAGTAGAAAGCTTTCAAGTTTCAAGCATCTTAATAAAAAATCCATTTTATTCGGATATGAAATGCACCAATTACCTCAGAAAATTTTCTCCAACCTGGCTGTACCATAGTAACCAACCAGAGACACCACTTTTTAATATCGAGATCTGGCAGCCATTAGCCATAGTTAAAGTTCCCAAATTCCTTCAAGTACATTAGTAAGCCTACTTCTCCTAACCATAGACTTAGTTGAAAAAACTGTCAAACTAACCAGCTTTTAAAATACTGCAATTCATCTATTTGAAAAAACTGTCCAGATCACAACTTTATTAAGGCTTCGAGAGAACAGCAAATTAAGATAACCTGTAGACTTGATAACGATGATTCCATCAATACTTTCTTTTTTCGGCATGATGAAGTCACCACAGCAAGCCAGATTTGCATGCACAACAATAGTCATAGAACACGATGCCAAGTGAGCATAAGTACTCACCTTATGAGGTATTTGTAGGTGATGATGCCACTCCTTAGCAAAAGGGCCCCGAAATCAGCCAGGTATTTCCGCCACTGAGGTCGGCCTTAAAGAGCCCGTTTCCCGGGATTACAATCAGCACGAGATCCGGATGCGAGATGTCAGCGCAAAGATCGAATCGCTCCAGCACTAGCCTACTAACACTCTCACACTATGCAGAAGTAAACGTGCGACAGGCACTTACAGAGAAAGCTTTGCAGAGGAGTTATCAGATGCAACATAATAGAAGTATCCACCATTAGGGTGAACAAAAGAAAATTTTTGCAAATGTGAAATGAGGATTAAAAAATAGTATCAAAGAAATATAAAAAAACCCGTTATGATGAGCCATATGTGCTTTATTAAAAATGCCAGTAGATAGCAAGGTATTTTTGCCTGCTTTCGCAAGGTCGATACTCGATTGACATACTTACTTACCAACTATTTCTCCCAGCACTGGGTGGATATAAACAATCAGTAATACATAATACCGATATTTCACATGAAACTGCAGTCAGAAAGTTATCAAATTGGACAAATTACTAAAGTAGACATATGCCAATCCCTACGAGGTGAGATAATGTAATAAAAAAGTCAATTTGTTTGGGAATTTAGAACCCATACCCATTGGGTTCAGGTATCAATGTAGGTTTGTAAAAGACGGGCATTTTTAATGGAAAAAAACCGAGTGCACAGTATCTGCCTTGAGTAGCTTTCTAAAAGTTTACAACCAACATCTAACTTTGTCATTAGATGTGTCATACATATTTATATGCTATGAATTCTAATGAAGATCAGGTTTTAGCTATATCCATTGCACATCTTCAGCAGTCAAGTGAGTCTACTAAGAGAACCACACTACTCCGTTGTGAACGTCATTTATTTTTGCAATTAGGAAAATCTGTTACTCACACGAAGTGGTGGACATATCAGGAAAGAGTGACGCGGGTGACTCTTTGGGGTTGAGAGCATTTTAGGAACAATTTCCGTCTGGCGATGGTAGCTGAAGACATGGGCATAGGGGCACAATACTATTATGTAGAACATTCAATGAAGCGAAGTTTTATAGAAAGGTTATATCTGCTAGCGCAGTTTCTTCCACCACAATAGATTTTTTTGTATCGTAGTTATGGACAGCCACTCCGAGGATACTTTAACAGCACACCACGCACCATGGAGTTTGGTGTAGTCTTGGCTACCCGTATCTTACCTTTGGCAACGCGTCAAAACACCTGTTATTACTGTGACAGTTGTTTGTGCGATGATCTAATGGATGGTTTACTAGATATGTAAAGGTGATGAAAGGAAGGGGTTTTCTTAAAAATAAAAAAACAGCAAGGCTTTTTTTGTCCAATTTAAGTGGTGAAGCATGAGAAAGGACTCATGTAATTCTCTCTGTGTGTGTGTGTGTGTGTGTGTGTGTGCCCACCCATTCCCAGGCACCACATACTAAGAGGTAGTAGACCCATAGAATATGGGCCTTCTACCTCAGGAAACATTTTTCATAAATTTTAAACATTCAATACTCCAGTTTTACTTATTCTGGTTCAAGGAGACTAATCAAATTCTGTAGGTCAAACTTAAAGTCGGATCAAATGTGCTTTCTAAATGATTTGCATCCACCTCCAGTTGGATTTTAAGGCCAAGCCGGCCAGGCATTCAAGTAGAGGATTTAGTAGAAAAGGAGGAGATTGGATAGTTCAAAGCCCTTAGACGAGAAGGAGGCTAAGTCCTGCATATGGGCTTTGGAATTACAAGGCAAATTAGAGGTAAAATTAGTAGTAGATTGATATCAACATATTTATTCTTAACGAGGATAGCAAGAACCTTGATCCTTTTGTGAAAATAAATAAGTTGGACAAGAGACAGACTAGAATCCTTTGAGGCATCAAAAATTAAGGCTGAAGCCTCGCTATCTTGTATACATTTCAACACAAGTAATGAAGCAAAGAAGAGGGGTCCATACGAAGAGTGAGCCCTTGGGAAAGGGAAACAATCTGCATAGATTTCTAGAACAGTAGTTAGATTATATCATTTTGGAAGAGCTGAGTAGACGTGAAAATCTTATACAGAGTGTAACTTCTTTTTGAATTTTACAGACTTATGCAAATAAGGCCGAATCCTAAGAGAGATATAAGGAAAGATGCTTTCTATTTCTTTAGCAAGTCGTAATTTCTTCAAAATCAGAGCTCTTTTCTCAGGGTCAGAACAATCCTTTATTCTTGCAGTGAGCTTTCCAATAACCTGGTAGACAGAAGTAATAAACTAGTGAAATGACAAGAAAAAAGGGGTGTTTCTAGAAAGTGAGAATATAAAGTAGAATGGTGGTGCTAGCAACCTTTCACCAATCAGGTCAAAGGGGACCACTGAGACTGTGTGATAGCACCCCTACCTATTAGCATATAATAAACTATACAGTAATAGGCGTTTAGAACTAGAACTAAGGTCTGAGAGAGAAAAACATATAAGTCAATCTCTCTTATGCGTTTGTTGTGTGTGTAGCTGTTCTATATATATATATATATACACATATATATATATATACATATATACGCAAATGAACATTACCAGTTCACAGACCAATAATTCTAGGAAAATACAATGCATTTGTAGAATAATTAATTTGCAGTTGAGAATAATGTTTGTACAAGGTAGTGAAGATAACAAAGTAAAATATGGAAAACAATCATCCCAAATTCTGGAGTGATGTTGCTTCAAGGTAAGCGAACTGCCACCAGTCATCTACCACATAGAACCGAATGTTTTTTTCTCAAAGGAGGTAGCCCTCACTTGCATCTATAGATACAAGAAAACAATTCTTTAGCACGTGACTGTACGCAGGTGATGCTAGGCATCCCAGTTGTTATCCATGTCACAATGAAAAAAACAAACAGTTCTTCTATATGTAATTTGTTGTTGTTTTTTTTAAAATTAAAAACAAAGCATAATAAGAATACTTTTTTAGCCAATCTATTCGGGAGAGTGAGAATCCCCTCAAAGTTACTATATATTGAGTTCGTTCTAGATTTTTTCAATCGGGTTTTAAAATTTCCGATTTTCAACATATCCATTTCCTATGTTGGGGAGTGTATACCCCATAGGCGCAAGTCCAAGTAAGCATGAGTCAGCTAACTCTATACTCGCCATTAGATTTTAATGGAAAAAACCATCATAAAGAGATAAAGTAGCATCCGGTTTATGTTTGCAAAAAGTTCGGGCTTGAAATTTACCCCACTTAAAACTCCAAAAAAGGACCTCTATAGTATATTAGCGAATGCAAAACAAATACACTGTAGATTGGCAAAGTAATGAATATGATTAGTAGACCATCCAAAGGAAAAAGTTTGGATTAATAGACTATATTAATGTAATAATTTAAAAAAACTTTTAGCCATATTATCATCTAAATCTCTTCCAATGTCATAGTCGACATATTCTTCAAAGCCAGTCCCACATACCTGCTAGTCAAAACAATTACTCATACCAACCAATTTCCTCCAACATATACCCAACCACAGCAGATTTGTTCATTTTATGATGAAAAACTAGAAAACGAATAGATGAACAATTGCTTTTTTAGTGCAGTCTAGGCTTGCCGCTCTCAGAAGTCATGCTCACCAGGGTAGGTCATATTGATAGGCTACTATTAGCATAGCCAGTACCAACTAGGAAAAACGAGAGACCCACAACCACTCTTTCCTAGAGTAACCCACAACACTTGTTTTATTTTCCTAGTATGGTCGAATCATAGTAAGACCAGTCGGGAAGGACAATTAGCAAGGGATAGGCAATCAACCAAAACAAGAGACCATCACAGGTTTAGTAAAAGGACTAGCCCATACTAGCAAGTACAAAATATATCGTCAGTAATTCATCGAAGTCTACACATTATGTGGGAGATAGAATTTCTATACTCTTGCACACATACTCATACAGGTATGGAATACTCCCCTATGCACTGATAAAATAAAAGTAAAGGTAAGTTTTAGAAATAGCCATGTTCAGGATTTTTTTTTTTTAAAGGTGAGCAAACCCATTAAAGGCAAAATGCATCAGTATTCACATGTTACACACTGTGAGAGGTGATTCACCTGACCATTAACATCAGCATCCAAAAAGGCATTCTAATTTTATCATTTAAAACATCCCATTATTCAGATGCTCATAAAAAAATTTCAACCAATTTTCCCATATCTGGCTGTCCCTCATTAACCAACTGATGAAACAATAAAAATAGTTTCGAGATTTGGCAACATATATTAAGTAAGTTCTGAGTCAATCATAGTAAGACCTACAAGGAAGGTCTACTTCCCTGGAATAGTTACTCAACCAAAAACAAAAAACAAACATCGAGACATTCATCGGCTTAGTAAAAAGGACCTTCACACACAATAACGAGACATAATATACCATCAGTATTTCATTCAAATCCTACATAGTAAGCAAGAGAAATGTTTTATATTTTTCCACACAACATCATGCATGTATGCAACAATACCCCTATGTATTGATCGATGAGAGTAGGTAAAGGGAAAATTCAAAATAGCCATGCTTAGGACTTCATAAATTTGGTGACCCAACCAATTAGGCAATATGCATTCAACATCCATAAGTTACACCCTGGAAAAAAAAGGTGTCTGCAAGTAGAAAGCTTTGAAGTTTCAAGCATCTTAATAAAAAATCCATTTTATTCGGATATGAAATGCACCAACAACCTCAACAAATTTTCTTCAACCTGGCTGTACCATAGTAACCAACCAGAGATCCCACTTTTTAATCTCGAGATCTGGCATCCATTAGCCATAGTTAAAGTTCCCAGAGTCCTTCAAGTACATTAGTTAAACCTACTTCTCATAACCATAGATTTAGTTGAAGAAACTGTCAAATTAACCAGCTTCTAAAATACTGCAATTCATCTATTTGAAAAAACTGTCCACATCACAACTTTATTAAGGCTGCGAGAGAACAACAAATTAAGATAACCTGTAGACTTGATGACGATGATTCCATCAATACTTTCTCAATTTTTCTTTACATGATGAAGTCACCATAGCAAACCAGATTTGCACGCACAACAATAGTAACAGAACACGATGCCAAGTGAGCATAAGTACTCATCGTCTGAGGTATTTATAGGTGATGATGCCACTCCTTAGCAGAAGGGCCCCGAAATCAGCCAGGTATACCCGCCATTGAGGTCAGCCTTCAAGACCCCCTTTCTCGGGAATAGAATCAGCACGAGATCCGGATGCAAGATGTTAGCGCAGAGATCGAATCACTCCAGCACTAGCCTGCTAACACTCTCACACTATGCAAAAGTAAATGTGCGACAGGGGCTTACAGAGAAAGCTTTGCAAAGGAGTAAGAAATATAAAAAAAACCCCTTATTATGAGCCATATGTGCTTTATAAAAAATGGCAGTAGATAGCAAGGTATTTTTGCCTGCCTTTCAAAGGTCGACACTCGATTGACATACTTACGTACCAGCTACTTCTCCCAGCACTGGGTGGATATAAATAATCAGTAATTCATAATACCAATATTTCACATGAGACTGTAGTCAGAAAGTTATCAAATTGGACAAATTACTAGAGTAGACATATGCCAATCCCTACGAGGTGAGATAATGTAATAAAGAAGTCAATTTGTTTGGGAATTTCAAACCCACACCCATTGGGTTTAGGTATCAATGTAGTTCTATAAAAGACGGGAATTTTTTTTGAAGAAATCGAGTGCATAGTATCTTCCTTGAGTAGCTTTTTGAGAGTTTACATCTAACTTTGTCATCAGGTGTGTCATACATATTTATATGCTATTTCTAATGAAGATCAAGTTTTAGCTATATCCATTTCACATCTTCAGCAGCAGTCAAGTGAGTCTACTAAGAGAACCACACTACTCCGTTATGAACGTCATTTATTTTTGCAATTAGGAACATCTGTTACTCACACAAAGTGGTGGACATATCAGGATAGAGTGACATGGGTGACTCTTTAGGGTCGAGAGCATTTTAGGGACAATATCCATCTAGCGATGGTAGCTGAAGCCATGGGCATAGGGGCACAATACTATTATGTCAAACATTCAATAAAGCGAGGTTTTTCAGAAAGGTTATATCTGCTAGCGCAGTTTCTTCCACCACAAAAGATTTTTTGTATCTTAGTTATGGACAGCCACTCCGAGGATACTTTAACAACACACCATGCACCATGGAGTTTGGTGTAGTCTTGGCTACCCGTATCTTACCTTTGGCTGAGTGTCCAAACACCTGTTATTACTACAACAGCTGTTTGTGCGATCATGTAATGGATGGTTTACTAGATCTGTGAAGGTGATGAAAGGAAGGGTTTTTTTAAAAATAAAAAAACAGCTAGGCTTTTTTCATCCAATTTAAGTGGCGAAGCATGAGAAAGGACTGATGGCATTTTGTGTGTGTGTGTGTGTGTGTGTGTGTGTGTGTGTGTGCCCACCCATTCCCAGGCACCATATTCTACGAGGTAGTAGACCTAT
This sequence comes from Adiantum capillus-veneris, assembly GCF_014529385.1. Classification (NCBI taxonomy): domain Eukaryota; kingdom Viridiplantae; phylum Streptophyta; class Polypodiopsida; order Polypodiales; family Pteridaceae; genus Adiantum; species Adiantum capillus-veneris. Next base: position 43,596,726 of record NC_140958.1, read on the forward strand.
AGAATATGGGCCTTCTACCTCAGGAAACATTTTTCATAAATTTTAAACATTCAATACTCCAGTTTTACTTATTCTGGTTCAAGGAGACTAGTCAAATTCTGTAGGTCAAACTTAAGGCCGGACCAATTGTGCTTTCTAAATGAATTGCAGAAAAAAAAAATTGAGTATTGAGGTAAGTAGAATGTGAGCATCCGCCTCCAGTTGGAGTTTTAAGGCCAAGTCGGCCAGGCATTCAAGTAGAGGATTTAGTGGAAAAGGAGGAGATTGGATAGTTCAAAGCCCTTAGACGAGAAGGAGGCTAAGTCCTGCATATCGGCTTTGGAATTACAAGGCAAATTAGAGGTAAAATTAGTAGTAGATTGATATCATCAGATTTATTCTTAAACGAGGAGAGCAAGAACCTTGGTCCATTCGTCAAAAGAAATAAGTTGGACAAGAGACAGACTAGAATCCTTCGAGGCATCAAAAATTAAGGTTGAAGCCTCGCTATCTTGTATACATTTCAACATAAGTAATGAAGCAAAGAGAAGGGGTTCCATACAAAGAGTGAGCCCTTGGGAAAGGGAAACAATCTGCATAGATTTCAAGTATAGTAGTTAGATTATATCATTTTGGAAGAGCTGAGTAGATGTGAAAATCTTATACAGAGTGTAACTTCTTTTTGAATTTTACAGACTTATGCAGATAAGGCCGAATCCTAAGAGAGATATAAGGAAAGATGCTTTCTATTTCTTTAGCAAGTCGTAATTTCTTCAAAATTAGAGCTCTTTTCTTAGAGTCAGAATAGACCTTTATTCTTGTAGTGAGCTTTCAGTAACCTGGTAGAAAGAAGTAATAAACTAGTGAAATAGGGGTGTTTCTAGAAAGTGAGAATATAAAGTAGAAAGGTCGTGCTAGCAACCTTTCACCAGTCAGGTCAAAGGGGACCACTAAGACTGTGTGATAGCACCCCTACCTATTAGCATATAATAAATTATACAGTAATAGGCGTTTAGAACTAGAACTAAGGTCTAAGAGAAAAAAACATATAAGTCAATCTCTCTTATGCGTTTATTGTGTGTGTAGATGTTCTATATATATATATATATATATATATATATATATATTATATATATATATATATATATATATATATATATATTATATATATATATATATATATATATATATATATATATATATATATATATACGCAAACGAACATTACCAGTTCATAGGCCAATAATTCTAGGAAAATACAATGCATTTGTACAATAATTAATTTGCAGTTGAGAATAATTTTTGTACAAGGTAGTGAAGATAACAAAGTAAAATATGGAAAACAATCATCCCAAATTATGGAGTGATGTTGCTTCAAGGTAAGTGAACTGCCACCAGTCATCTACCACATAGAACCGAATGTTTTTTCTGAAAGAAGGTAGCCCTCACTTGCATCTATAGCCACAAGAAAACAATTTGTTAGCACGTGACTGTACGCAGGTGATGCTAGGCATCCCAGTTGTTATCCATGTCACAATGAAAAAAACAAATAGTTATTCTATACGTAATTTGTTGTTGTTTTTTAAATTAAAAACAAAGCATAATAAGAATACTTTTTTAGCCAATCTATTCGGGAGAGTGAGAATCCCCTCAAAGCTACTATATATTGAGTTCGTTCGAGATTTTTTCAATGCCTAACCATAGTTTCAAAAAAACAAAACTATATCGGGTTTTAAAATTTCTGATTTCCAACATATCCATTTCCTATGATGGGGAGTGTATACCCCATAGGCGCAAGTCCAAGTAAGCATGAGTCAGCTAACTCTATACTCGCCATTAGATTTTAACGAAAAAAACCATCATAAGGAGATAAAGTAGCATCCGGTTTATGTTTGCAAAAACTTCGGGCTTGAAATTTACCCCACTTACAACTCCAAAAAACGGACCTCTGTAGTATATTAGCGAATGCAAAACAAATACACTGTAGATCGGCAAAGTAATGAATATGATTAGTAGACCATCCAGAGGAAAAAGTCTAGATTAATAGAATATATTAATGTAAGAATTAAAAAATACCTTTAGCCATATTATCATCTAAATCTCTTCCAATGTCATAGTCGACATATTCTTCAAAGCCAGTCCCACATACCTGCTTAACTAGTAGACTAGGTGATGAAGCCGACCTGTACGGTAGGCCAGGTCATAATACTAGGCTTAATAATGTCCACACCTGTACAAGCCAGAAAGAACAAAGACATGCCGACTCTTTTTCATGAGTAAACATATTAAGTATGTTCTGAGTCAATCATAGTAAGACCTACAAGGAAGGTCTACTTCCCAGGAATAGTTACTCAGCCAAAAACAAAAAACAAAAAAACATCAAGACATTCATCGGCTTAGTAAAAAGGACTTTCAAACATAATAATAAGTACAGAATATACTATCAATATTTCATTCAAAGCCTACATAGTAAGCCAGAGAAACATTTTATATTTTTCCACACAACATCATGCATGTATGCAACAATACCCCTATGTATTGATCGAAGAGAGTAGGTAAAGGAAAAATTCAAAATAGCCATGCTTAGGACTTCATAGGTGACCCATTCAATTAAGGCAATATGCATTCAGCATCCATAAGTTACACCCTGGAAAAAAAAAGGTGTCTGCAAGTAGAAAGCTTTCAAGTTTCAAGCATCTTAATAAAAAATCCATTTTATTCGGATATGAAATGCACCAACAACCTCAGCAAATTTTCTCCAACCTGGCTGTACCATAGTAACCAACCAGAGACACCACTTTTAATTCTCGAGATCTGGCAGCCATTAGCCACAGTTAAAGTTACCAAATTCCTTCAAGTACATTAGTTAAACCTACTTCTCATAACAATAGATTTAGTTTAAAAATTTGTCAAATTAACCAGCTTTTAAAATACTACAATTCATCTATTTGAAAAAACTATCCATATCACAACTTTATTAAGGCTTCGAGAGAACAACAAATTAACATAACCTATAGACTTAATGACGATGATTCCATCAATACTTTCTCAATATTTTTCAACATGATGAAGTCACCACAGCAAACCAGATTTTCACGCACAATAGTATTCATAGAACATGATGCCAAGTGAGCCTAAGTACTCACCTTTTGAGGTATTTATAGGTGATGATGACACTCCTTAGCAGAAGGGCCCCGAAATCAGCCAGGTATTCCCATCATCAAGGTCGGCCTTCAAGACCCCCTTTCCCGGGATTACAATTAGTACGAGATCCGGATGCGAGATGTCAGCGCAGAGATCGAATCGCTCCAGCACTAGCCTGCTAACACTCTCACACTATGCAGAAGTAAACGTGCAACATGCACTTACAAAGAAAGCTTTGCAGAGGATTTATCAGACGCAACATAATAGAAGTATCAACCATTAGGGTGAACAAAAGACAATTTATGCCACTGTGAAATGAGGATAAAAAAATACTATCAAAGAAATATTAAAAAAACCCCTTTTTATGAGCCATATGTGCTTTATGTAAAATGCCAGTAGGTAGCAAGGTATTTTCGCCTGCTTTCAAAAGGTCGATACTCGATCGACATACTTACTTACCAGCTACTGCTCCCAGCACTGGGTGGATATAAACAATCAATAATTCATAATACCGATATTTCACATGAGACTATAGTCAGAAAGTTATCAAATTGGACAAATTACTAGAGTAGACATATGCCAATCCCTACGAGGTGAGATAATGTAATAAAGAAGTCAATTTGTTTGGGAATTTTGAACCCATACCCATTGGGTTCAGGTATCAATGTAGGTTTATAGAAGACGGCCATTTTTTTTGAAAAAAACTGAGTGCACAGTATCTGTCTTGAGTAGCTTTCTGAGAGTTTATAGCCAACATCTAACTTTGTCATGAGGTGTGTCATACATATTTATATGCTATGACTTCTAATGAAGATCAAGTTTTAGCTATATCCATTGCACATCTTTAGTAGTCAAGTGAGTCTACTAAGAGAACCACACTACTCCGTTATGAACGTCATTTATTTTTGCAATTAGGAACATCTGTTACTCACACGAAGTGGTGGACATATCAGGACAGAGTGACGCGGGTGACTCTTTGGGGTCGAGAGCATTTTAGGAACGATATATGTCTGGCGATGGTAGCTGAAGCCATGGGCATAGGGGCACAATACTATTTTGTATAACATTAAATGAAGCGAGGTTTTTCAAAAAGGTTATATCTGCTAGAGCAGTTTCTTCCACCACAAAAGACTTTTTTGTATCGTAGTTATGGACAGCCACTCCGAGGATACTTTAACAGCACACCACGCACCATGGAGTTTGTAGTCTTGGCTACCCGTATCTTACCTTTGGCTGAGCATCCAAAACCTGTTATTGTGACAGTTTGTTTGTGCGATCATGTAATGGATGGTTTACTAGATATGTAACGGTGATGAAAGGAAGGGGTTTAAAAAAAAATAAACAAACATCCTGGATTTTGTCGTCCAATTTAAGTGGTGAAGCATGAGAAAGGAATCATGTAATTGTGTGTGTGTGTGTTGCACTATCAAACTTAATATATATACAAAGAACATAATGTTCAAAAGGTGACTGGCTTTAGATGATTAGACAGAGATTTGTACAAAAAAGGCTTAGTCTTAGTTCATATTTTCACAATATAATAAGAATGAGGCATCATTCTAATGATCCTAAACAATATAGTATAGAGTTGTGGAGGTAATCTAGGCTAAATCAGCAAGGTTCTTTAAAGTTAGTGAAGAGCGAAGCCAAAAAACTCTTAAGTAGAGATAGATTTCTCACTTGCATCCATATAAACAAGACAACAGATTTTTTCTCCTTGAATACTTGTTGTAGCCAAAGTGTGGCAACCACAAAAGATGGCACAATCACGAACAAGCTAGCAGGTGCATGGCAAAGGGATCGAGCAAATACAAAGATCTTGGACTTTCAAGTCGCAGCAGATGTGTATGTCAGATGAGGTTTATAGGCCAAAAGAGCTAGAAAATGGGCCAAATGCGATAGCGAGTGAAGGAGGATCACAATTCTAGTTTTTGGATTAGATGTGTAGAGCTTGAAGTTCTGAGCAAGTTGGTCTAGACGGCTCACCAAACAGAGCTACCATGTCAAAGATATGGCAGTTTACAGCTCGAGTGCATTGCAAATCTGAGATGGATAGGGCAGATGGAGACAGGTGGTCATTGTTGATGTGAATGCCTGGGCCTAAAATGCTCATTATGTGAAGCATGTTGGTCTTTTTAAATCCATTTGAAGTCCAGGATGCCAAGATATTGACAGTTGAAGTTTCACCGAGGACCAACTCTGTGCCACATCATGGGTCGCCTTGATCGATCTTCTTGCAAGTGTTTTTTGAATCTCAATAGTATACAAAGATAGTGGAAACTGTGCAAAATTAGTGGGAAGTGACTGCTTGTCAATCGGATTCCTAGTCGAAGTTTGTGTGAGGCGACGACGGTGCAATGCCAGATGTTTTCTTGTAGTTTTTGGACTGATGGTTTGTGGGGCTGGTGAAGTCAAAAGGTGGCCGAGAAGGTGGAGTCCGTAGCCATCAAAGAGTACTTTTGATGGGATTTGAGGGCTTGAGGAACAGATCTCTATGCAAAATATGGCAAGCCCATGAAGTTGGGCCCAAAAAAAAGAGATATTCAGTGAAGGTTTTTTTGAAGTTGGGGGGCCTAGGGGGTCCAACTCACTTAGAGCTGCCACATGGCGAGAGAGTGCTCCCACATGCAAGGCATATGGGTAGTATGGAATACTATATATAGTGCAAGGCACACTCACCTAAGGCATCACAAAGGAAGAGCCCTCTCCTTGGAGCTCACATGGCATGCTATGGAGTCATGCTCTACGGCACTGCCCAGGCTGCCCACCGTGGGCACATGGCAGTGGTTTTGGCAAAGAAAGTGGCTGACAGTGGTTTTGTGGCACCCACAGTGGTGCACAGGTGGCAGTTGCAATTGATGACATGGCACCGATCGTGTAGGTGCTTTCCCACGCTCGATTGGGGCATATATTTTTTAGAATGAAGGCACACCCCACTAGCGCTAGAGCTATTGAGGGGATCCTTCCCGCGGTAGTGAGACAGAGAGAGGGAGGGAGAGTTCAAGGCCCAACTAAAGGGAACCTCACATGTAAGAAAGAGGAAAGACAAGTCAAAGGGCCAGCTAAGAGGCGGTTCTCCATGCAAGCAGCTCCAAGCTAAGTGGACAAATGTCCAGTGCTCTAGCACTTGCTAAAAATAGCTAGTAAAACTAAACATTTTTTTGCCCATTTTTGGGGTCTTTTGCCCGACTAACAAGGTATTTTTGGCGGATCAAAGGGGCTGTGTTGTTGGTGAGAGCTCGCCGTTTTGGCGGTGCTTTGGTTGTAAGCAAGCTGTGTATTTCAAGATGGTGCCAATTCCCCCTTTCTTGTGTTGGTTTTTCCCCAACCCTCTCTTTTTCATTTGGCTTTATGGGTGTGTTGGTGCCATCAAAAGCTTGTGCTCACGGCCATTGTGTGGCATCTTGGGTGTGAAATTGAGGAGTTGTGTGTGTTGGGAGTGGTGAAACGAGTTGTCAGGGTGAGGTTGTGTTGTCTAATGGTGCTGCTGAGCAGGTGTGTTTTGGTCAAGTGCAAGTGGCGGTTTGCCTGTGATAATTCTTGAGTTTTGAAGGTGAACTCTAGTGGATTGGGGCATTGTTTATACTTTGGGCTATATGGAGGCATTTTGTTGTGTTCCCCTTTCCCCCTCTCCTCTTCTAGTGCCCCCATTGAGGAGCGCACCGATTCTCCTATTTGAAGTCAAAACAGTGGATTTGGCAATGCCAAAAGTGCAAGATTTGAAGAGCAAGTGCTGCTAGAGAAGATGTGGTCCGATTTTCTATTTTCATTGGGGTCAAAGATGTGGAAACATGGCTCCAAGATTATGGTATGTTCATGCTGGAACAAGCTGACAAGAGAGGAAGGCGAGGCATTTTTATTTTTTTTTTGCTGGTTTGTGTAAATGTGAAATGGTGGTTTGATGGGCTACCTGAAGAGGAATAGACAAATTGTGAGGTCTGTAAGAGGCTTTACAACACCAGTATGTGCCAGCGGTGCAGTGCATGAGATAAAGAGAAAGCAAGATGATATAAAGAAAAGCTTGGACGGGGATTTTTGAGCCTTTGTGTGGGAATTTGAAGCCCTTTGGAGACAGATGATAGAGGTAACTTCTACACAAAGTGTTGATTTTTAAAAATTGAGCAATGTTTTTTATTGCCTGCATGAGGATATGAGAGATAAAGTTGAGTGAGATGGGCTTGTGACGTATGGTGAGGAGGTAGAGTTGGTAAGAGGCCGGACCAAAAAGATCTTGAAGAAGTGGCAAGCCAGGCACGGGTTGTCAAATGTTGTGGTTCATAGGCCAATCGAAGTGGTGAAAGTCTAGCAAAAGACAATGCAAGCAAATGTGTTGGTGTGAGAAGAACCAAGGTTTTTATGGTTTCAAAGAGATGGGGTAGTTCCCATGCTGAGAATACCAGCAATTAGAGCAGCTCCAAGTGTGAATGAGGTGAAGCTGGTTCCAGATTGAGCAAGGGATGTGCTGCCAAATCAAGGTATGGATGTTCAAGCTCCACTGAAGAATGCTAAAGAGAAGATGGTAGGGTTTGCAGATGAATTTGAGATAGTAGGGAGATTCTTGAGCTCAAGATAGAGGATGTGTAGAGTGATATAGTAGCTCTATGGATGCTAATACAGAGTCGGCATGTGCTGATGATGGTGAAGATACAAGGTCGAGTTTTTGGGAGACAAGCAAGGAGGATAGAGCGGATGTCCACATCCTATGGCAAGGAAATAGAGTCAAATGAACCTGTGCTGGTGGTAAGGGTAAAGATACCTTGTTATGTATCAGATAATATGGTGATATCCAATGTGAAAGAAGAGCAGTTTAATATGCCGAAGTTTGCCAAAGAGGATATGTTGTCAAAGAAGGCATACAATACTATGGTGGTGGCCATGCTAATGAGAGTTGCAGTGGTGGTAAGTGCTATTACAGTGCAATTGGTTCAAAGTTTTGCGGAGAAGAGAAAAGCCGTGTCTATGGATAGCAAAGTGGGTCTACCAAGTCAATAAGAGGATGATGATGAAGCGAAAACCAAGGGGGCTGGGCATTTTTCTTGTGATCATAATGAGTTAGGTGCTGATCAAAGAGAGGAGCAGGTGGAATTGCCTATGGATTTCCATGATGATGCTATGGAAACGGGTTATAGACCAGGTATGCCTTGCAAGCAAGTTTGATTGGGGTTCAATGATGTTGAGGTTGCTATGGAAGAAAGGATGCAGGTGCTTGTTGATAAAGCTTTGGCTAGAGTACAGGTGATGTAGGGGTTACTCCCTCTAGAAGAAGTGTTTCTAGTGGATAAGCAATGTGCTATGGTTATGCTGGCAGAAGCCAATGTGGAGGACTATTTGTGTTGGTAGGAGTTCTCTTTTGAGGAAAGACCCACTTTGCATGGATGGGAGGGTGGGTCAGATATGTTGACAAGTACATTCTTTTTATGTGATGGTGAGTTTGATGACGCTTGGTATGGAGTGGGTTGTTTGCCAATGGATGCATGGAATGTTGAAGGCAAGCCATGGACAACCTATATGCATGATGGTCTATATGCTAGGGTGCAACACTATGGGATGCGGTTGCAGGTGGATGGAAGAAAAAAATGGCAAGTTTTTGATCCTAGGCAGAGACTATGTGATGTAATGGGTGGGGCAGCCCACTTGAGGTTTCGTTGTAGGGTGAAAAATAAAACTATGTATATCTGTTTTAGATTCTCTCATAGTGTTTGCCAAGTTTTTGCAGTTGGTAGATAAGTAAAGCTCTTTTGTGGTTGAACATAAATGTTCGACAAAGAGGTGGGCAATGATGGTGCAGCCATAGTGTCTCGACCATAGGAAAAGGAACAAGTAGGGATGGACAGGCCAACAGGTGCATGGCAAAGGGACAAAGCTGATACAAAGATCCTGAGTAGGCAGGTAGCAGTGGATGTGTATGTCAAATGAAGTTTTATAGGCCAAAATGGCTACAAAAAGGGCCAAATGGGATAGCAAGTGAAGGAAAATCACAAAACTCGTTTCTTGCTTGGATGTGTAGAGCTCGAACCACTGAGGGAGCTGGCCTAGATGGTGTCAGGCATTTTTTGGATGAGCATAAAGTCACTAGGTCATGCCAAAAAGCTTGCCCACTAGCCTCATGTATATATGTGTATATAGCCTGCAAGTCTTGGAAGTGACCATGTAAAAATTCATGTACAAAAGTGTGATTTTGCCAAGTTTGAATGCTATAGTTCTAGCTTGTTCAAGTCCCAAAGACATGGTTTTTAATGAATATTTTCAGCCATGCTTTATAGCTCATGAATCGGACTTGGCATCTGAAGTGGGCGGTCTCAACTTAGAAAGTGATCGTGGGTGCATGCAACAAATGCAACTAGGACAACTTGATGATTGGAATTAGAAATTCTGAGGTTTGAGAATTCTAAAAGTAGCCAAGGACTTGGGCTCCAAGCGGTGTGTTACGGTGTGTCATTCGATGACCGGAGCAACAAGTTATGCTTGGGGGAAGTTTGTCCGAGAAGCTCTCCTGCTTTGGGAGAAATCTGGAAATTTGTGGGCACAAGGGATCTGGGAGGATTGAGAAGGAGGTTTCCATGTGGCAGGGGGATTATCCCACATGGGAAGGGAAAATTGGAAGGTGGGGTATATAGCCTAAAGGGGGAACCCATTATGGGTGTATCACCTTGTGAGGAGCTCTCAAGGCTTGCTATGGAGGGGCTCGTGGGCTCATGGGGAGGAAGGTAGCACATTTTTGGGTTCCCACAAGCCTAAACAGGTGCTTGGCTCCACTTTTTGGTCCCCGGCCACTTGCCCCCACCCCATTCTCTTGGTCAAAGGGTCACTGACACCTCATTTTTTTCCCCAAAGACGGCAAAAAATGAGCCAATTCAAAGATGCCCACAAAGGAGCCTTGTCGGCTGAGAAGAGAGAGAATATTTTGGGGAATAAAAGATAAGGGAGCCCCCATTTTAATAGCTGCAACACCTGTACAACCTCTAGAGAGCTCATTTTTTAGCAAGAAAGAGTACACCCCCATGTTCAATTGGCCATAACTTTTTCATCTCTCATCTGTTTTTTGCCTATGGATATTGTATGGACATCTCCACAAGATGAGCTTTGTCATGATGTCCTCAGTTTCTCCTAATTTCAAGTGTGTTCCATGCTTGATGGGTTTTTCATAAATCTCTACATGCGGTTATCATAGGTGTTTTCGGAAATGTAATAGTTCTTCCATTCCACTGTGTGATTCGTGCAAGGCTATAGAGGCACTCATTTTTCTTGTCGTTTGCATGCTAACATCATTTTGGTGCCCCTACAGAGGAGCAAGTGCTCCCATGTCCAATTCTTGTGAAATATGTATATTCTGTAGGTAGAGAATGTAAAAGGGATGTGGGTCCTTATGGACAACCACCTATGTATGTGAAAATTGTGGACCACACTTGAGGTGGTCCTGTAATTGGATTGCAGCCTTTGGAGGGTCGTGAGGTTTTGTGAAACCAAGCACTGGGGCCTGGGTTACTCAGTGTGAGGTGGATTAGGTACTGGAGCGATCCATCGACATCCCTTGAGCCTTTGACGTCATATGTAAGTGTTTTTGTGGCAATCAAACATGGTGAACGAGTTCCCACAGTTTCATGGATTTCCTAATGATAATGCAAAGACTTTCATTGAAAAATTGGAAGTAATTACTTACTACAAAATATACTAGAGCAAGCTATATTGTTACAGCTGTTTGCAATACAGTTTACAGGATGAGGCAAAAGTTTGGTTACACAATCATGAAGATTTGGTTCATGCACAAACTCCAGGGGTGGTTTTGGACTACAACCATGTGAAGCAAGCTTTTCTGGTACAATACAAATCCATTGAAGTACCTGATGAAGTTTGGCATGAAATTTTGGGGTACACTCAAAAGGTTAATCAAAGTGTTGATGATTTTGTCATATAGTTCACCATTTATGGCATAAATGGGCCCGAGCTTTGGGAAATGAAATCCCTCCATCCATGTTAAAGAAGGACCGTTTTGTGGCAAACTTAAAAGAAAGTCTAAAGTTCAAAGTTGAGCTAAAAAGGCCCGCTACCTTCAAGGAAGCAATCACTATCACCAAGGAGAAAGAATAGAAGGCTCAAAGACTTAATGAGTATGGGAAAGCGATCCCTATGCAAAGTAATGGTGGCCAAAATGAATAAAATCAGGCAGAGGTTGCTACTCAAAGGGTTGCTAATAATGAATAGCTACAACAAAATATGCAAGACATGATGACCATGATGCAAGAATTGCAATTCAGTGTCCTTGGAGGTGGAGGTGGTCGTGGACGTGGTAGAGGAATGGCCCGAGCATGTGAAGCTCATCCTAATGCTAATGCGGGTCATGGAAAAGGTGTCTTTGAGCCACATAGGAGGTTTATCTCTACCTGTTATAATTGTGGTGAACTTGGTCATATCAACACTTATTGTTCGAAGCCAACAAGGATGGGAGGTGATATGTTTCCACTTCCCTAGCAGATTCCTAATAGGGCTAATGATTATGCATTGGATATATGGAGAGATCAAGGTACTAAACAAGAAAATCAAGCCTCAACCTCTAGTGGTCATGTGGGTATTGTGCAGGTTTAAAAGAAAGAAGTAGATATGTTTCCCATAGGAAAAAGAGAGAGGAAGGCTATGCCGCTCCAAGCCCTAGAAAAAAGAAAGGGAAAGAGAAAGAGGGTGAAGATGCAAAATCCAAGAGGAAGAGAAGATATTCTAGACGGTTTGAAGTAGCAGATTTACTTTTGGGAGAAGGCCAAAAAGGAATATCTAATTGGGAGGAAACTAGATTGTACTTTTGGATAGTTGATGAATATGGTGCCCAAACTCAAGCGGCAATGGAAGTCATTAGTGAGTCCAGAGAAAGAGCGGAAGCATGGACAAGTGAGAGTGTTGGTTGTGGGAGAGCTACCCGACATTTTTCATCTGCTGAACGCTTGGCACAAAGGTGTGGGTATTGGGAGAGGCCTACATTGATGGAGGTGCTCAAGTTTGTGTGATCACACAGTCGTGTGTTGAGAGATAGGGTCTCATTACATGCGGAAGCTTTGGGTTTTGGATTTGACTAGTAGCAAACCATGCCAAAATGAAGTGTTTAGGGATGATTAATAATTTGGAAGTTGAAGTCTTTAATGTGAAGGTTATAGTAAACTTTCATGTTATGCCAGCTGAGCTTTTCTCTTATTTTGGGATGACCTTGGTTGAGAGCTACTGGTGTTGTGAAAGATTGGGGCAAGGGCATAATCTGTGTGTATGGTAGGAAGGGTGAAAAGAGGGTGTTTGATATGACTACCAAGCAAATTATGGCACTAGAAGATGTGAGTGAAAATGATGAATCCGACGTTACCAGCGAAGACAGTTCTGAAGATTCAAAAAGTAGCTCTACTTCTAGTTCCAGTGATGAGGGTAAAGTGTCATTCTTGTTGTTGGATGAGGAGAAGAGGAGAGTGGGTTAAATGTTGCAACAACTATTTCTTCACTGGAAATTCCTATCTAGGCTGCATCAACTCCTTAAATGCTTCAAGCCGTTTAGAGCAATTTGAGGAGTTGATGCAGCCTAGACAGGAATTGCCAGTGAAGAAAGAGTTGATTCAAAATATGATGAGTATCGATCTTACACAAGGAGAAAGAAGGGATTACTTAGCAATGTTGGGCAGGTTTCAAATCTTTTCATCACTTCATATCAATAAATAAGGTGTTTTGTTGGAGATCATGTGAAGATTGAACTAGTTGAAGGGGTAAAGCCAATAAGACATAAATTAAGAGGAATGAGTAAGGATCAAATGAATGCATAAAAGGAAGAAGTGGATAAAATTTTGGATGCACGGTTCATTGTGCCAGTTGATAATGTTGAATGGGTGAGCCCTGTAGTGGTCACTCCAAAGAAAGATGGGCGTTGGAGAGTTTGTGTTGATTACAAGTCATTAAATGCAGTGACCAAGAAAGATCATTACCCTTTGCCTTTCATTGATTAAGTGTTAGATGCAGTGGCTAGATTTGAAAGATATAGTGTCTGTGATGGTTATTCAGGATATTTTTCATCTTATCCATGCTCCTAAAGACCGGAAAAAGACTACTTTTATCACTTGGGGTTGTTTTTGTTTTTGGTGCCTTCCTTTTGGGTTGACAAATGGGCTTGGAGCTTTTGAAAGAAAAGTGGATTGGGTCCTTACCCTGTTCCTTGGGAAGTTTGTCAAAGGATTTATAGATGATTTTTGTGTATACAATTCAAGGAAAGAGCATGTTCAAAATCTTGAAATGACTTTTGCAAGGTATGAGGAATGCGGGGGTCAGCTGAACCCTAAGAAATATCATTTGGCATAGCCACGGGTGAAGCTTCTTGGACATGTGATTTTAGAAGATGGGATTGAAGCGGATCGAGAGAAAGTAGAGGCTTTGTTGTTGCTTTCATCTCCAAAAGATACTAGACAGTTGGCCACTTTCATACAGAAGGTTAAATATATGTCTCGTTTCATACGTTTGGATCACAACTATTGTATCCATTGCAACAAGCAGTTAAGAATGATCCCTTAGAGTGGTCTTGTGACTGTGACGATGTTTTTGACAGAGCCAAAGAGGTTCTAAGTACAATACCCATTATGCAAGCTCCTGACTGGGAAAAGGAGTTTTATGTTAACCCATCAGTGGGAGATGATGCTATTGGGGCCATGTTGTTACAAAAAGGGAAGGAATCTCAGTATATGAAGCATGTTCATTATGCTCGCAGAGTGAAAAATCCTCATGAAAGAGATTACTCTGAAATTGAATTGGTGTGATGACTAGTATGGTGTATGCTTACAGACAATTTAGACACTACTTGCTGCAAAAATCATTCACCTTTCTCACCAGGTATTTATTCCTTCCTCAATTGTTCAATAATTCAAATATATAAAAAACAGTGATGAAATGGGTTATTGAACTTCAAGAGTTTCAGTTCACCTTTTTGGTGGAAGAGAGTACTCGGGCTACCCTGGCAGATTTACTCACTTATAAAGACACTCCTATTTTGGTTAAGAAAGAGGTGGTGTAAAAGAAGAAAGTCGAGACTCTTGTCGTTTTTGATGCTTCCTTATAATATTTTGATGGCTCTTATTGAAGAAGTCATGATGTTGCTTCGGGAGGCATTGTCATTTATGATGCACAAGGAAAACTTGTAAGGGAGCAAGGGCTAAAACTTGATGCAAAAAGTAACAATGAAGAGGAGTACATGGCTCTTGAAGGTGGTTTGCACATTTGTTTACAATTGGGAATTAGACACTTGCAAATCAAAGGAGACGCCTTGTTGGTCGTGAAGCAAGTATTGGGAGTATGGAAGAATAAGAATCATAAACTGAAGAATTTATGCTTCAAGGTGAAATTGTTGCTCGAAGAATATGAAGCATGGAGTTTGCAACATATTGGAAGGTCTCAAAATGAAGAAGCTCATGATGCTGCCCAAGAAATGATCACTTGTGTGTTTGTGATGAAGGAAAATGCCCCTTTATATCATGGGAGGGAAGAGTTATCAAAGCAGATGGATTTTCTGTTGACAGGTGTCCTACTTGAAGGTTTACCGTCCTCCAAAAAGTATGTGTTTATAAGAAAATCCAGGAAATACAAAATGCTTGATAATGTGCTTTACATGAAAGGAATTGTTTTGCATCGTGTGCCCTAGAAAGAGAAAATCTACAAGATCTTGGAACAAAATCATGAGGGATCTTGTGGAGGCCATTTTGCCATGAAGATCATGTTGCATAGAATTTTGCAACAAGGCTATGTATGGCCAAGCATTCAGTGGGTTGTTAGCCATTGGTGCAAGTCGTGTTTGCCCTTGCCAAAAGATGGGAAAGAGAATTTTGAAGCTCAAATTGCAAAAGACAATTCTAGCTTTTGATGTGTTTGAAAAATGGGTCTTGATTCTATTGGACCCTTACCTATGACAAGCAAAAGGAATGCTTACATTTTGACAGCAATGGATTATTTGTCACAATGGTCAGAAGCCAAGGCTGTCATATAGATTATCACTAAAGAAATGGGGAAGTTTATTTATAAGCATATATGCTGCAAATTTGGTGTGCCCCTAGAGATACTTTCTGATAGAAAACTAGGATTTAGAGGGGAGTTGTTTCATTTCTTATGCGAGAAGCTCAATATACAACGCAGGTACAACTCTCCTTATTATCCACAATGCAATGGTCTCAATGAGAGGTTCAATGGAGAGTTGGTGAAGATCTTAACAAAGATGACCCACACACATGGGAAGAATTGGCATTCAGAGTTTCCTTGTGCTTTATGGGTGTGATGTTCTATCAAAACGAGCACAGGATTTTCTCCTTACCACTTGGTTTATGGCAAGGAAGCTATATCGCCAAATTGAAGTGGAGATTCTTGCACTTAAGTTATTGTCATTGGGAAATGAAGAGCAAATAAATACTTGGCAGAAAAGCTGTTGGATCTACAATGCTTGCAAATGGATCTAATTTTAGCTTTTAGCTAAAAAAGGCTCAGCTAAAGGCTAATGAATGCGTACAGGATAAGGGAATTGAAAAGGGTTATCTAGTGTTACGATACAATAGTAAGTTGGACAATACCATTCAAAAAAAGTTTCAAATCAAATGGAAAGGTTCTTTTACTGTTGTAAAGAAGTTTGATTATGGCACATATCAATTGGCATATTTGAGTGGTGCACAACATAAATTTCGTGTTAATGGTTACAGATTAAAGAAATACCAGGCGCGTTTGATGACAATAGTGACAAATGAGATGCTATCAATAGAGGAAGACAAGGTGGAAACATCTTAAAATGTAAATGATATTTCTGGGAATGAGTTGGATCAGTTGTTCACCTAGGAACCTCTCCTTGTCATGAATGAGCTTGCCCACTAGCCTCATGTATATATGTGTATATAGCCTTGCAAGTCTTGGAAGTGACCATGTAAAAATTCATGTACAAAGGTGTGATTTTTCCAAGCTTGAATGCTCATGTTTTGGGTTTTTTGAGTCCCAAAGACATGTTTTTCAATGAATATTTTCAGCCATGCTTTATAGCTCGTGAATCGGACTTGTACATCATGAGTTATGAGCATCCGAAGTGGGCGGTCTCAACTTAGAAAGTGATCGTGGGTGCATGCGACAAAGGTAACTGAGCCAACTTGATGATTGGAAATGCTAAGGTTTGAGAATTTTAACAGTAGCCAAGAACTTGGGCTCCAAGCCGTGTGTTACAGTGTGTCGTTCAGTGACCAGAGAAGCAAGTTATTCTTAGGAGAAGTTTGTCTGAGAAGCTCTCCTACTTTGGGGGAAATCTACAAATTTGTGGGCACAAGAGATTTGGGAGGATTGAAAAGGAGGTTTCGATCTGGCGGAGGGATTATCCCACATGGGAAGGGAAAAGTGGAAGGTGGGGGATATATAGCCTAAACGGGGAGCCCATTATGGGTGTATCACCTTGTGAGGAGCTCTCAAGGCTTGCTTATGGAGGGGCTAGTGGGCTCATGGGGAGTAAGATAGCACATTTTTGGGTTCCCACCAGCCTGGACAGGCACCTGGCTCCACTTTTTGGTCCCTGGCCACTTGCCCGCACCCCATTCCCTTGGTCAAAGGGTCACCGACACCTCATTTTTTACCCAAAAAAGGCAAAAAATGAGCCCATTAAAAGATGCCCACAAAGGAAGCCTTGTTGGTTGAGAAGAGAGAGAAGCTTTTTGGGGAATAAAAATTAAGGGAGCCCCCATTTTAATAGCTTCAACACCTGCACAACTTCTAGAGAGCTCATTTTTTAGCAAGAAAGAGTACACCCCCATGTTCGAGTGGCCATAACTCTTTCATCTCTCATTTGTTTTTTGCCTATGCATGTTGATCATGGAAAGTTTTCATTTGTCTTTTTTGAGCATATATCCCGGCTACCGCTCTTACTCTTGTGTGATCTAATTGCTCCAGTGTGTCTAGTCTCTTCGACAGCTCCTGTCCCGTCCATCCTAATTGTGTTGCAACCCGTAGTGTTTTAAATAAGAATTCCATGGGTAGAACTGCATTAATCCCAAACACAAGGTTAAAAGGAGTCATCCCAATGGAGGTTTTAACATCTACTCTGTAAGCCCATAATGCAATGTGTAGTTTTGGTCCCAATCATTTCTTGAATCACTGACTATTTTGGTGAGCACTGTGCACAAGATTTTGTTGGTGCTCTCGGCTTGTCCGTTAGCTTGTGGGTAATAGGGTGTTGAGTTTTGATGGATCACCATGAATTTTTGAGGTAAGCTTTCAATGACGTTGTTCAAGGAGTGTGTTCCCCTATCGCTCACTCTCAATGGGTAGACCATATCTGGTAAAGATATGTTCGAAAAGGAATTGAGATATGTGCATCATTTTTTCCTTTGCTTTGGCCCATTTGGTCATATAATCTATTGCTACTATGATGTATTGTGTGTGTGAACTATATGCAGACGATATTTTAGGGCCAATAAAGTTGAAGCCCCATGGAAAAAGCGTGCACACCCATGGCATTTCATGTCTTTTTAGGGTTGGTTTTAAGCGTTGACATTCATCACATCATTTGACATCGTCCTTTGCATCTCCAAACAGGGTTGGCCACCATATGCCTAAGTGACGTACTAGCTTTGCCATTTTATCAACAGAGAAATGTCCCCCTGGCTGGCCTGAGTGAGCTTGTTTTAGGATAATGTAATATTCACTTTCCATAGCACAATCGTAGTTGTTCGTCCTTTCCCCGCCTATACAGTTAATTTGCAATTAGCAGATAATGTTTTGCTTCTTCTTCTACAATTCTCATTCTAGACTTTCCCCATCCGTCTGGGAGGTCTTTTTTCTTAAGTACTCGGTTATGTGAGTACTCCATTGGGTACTTGTGCTACTCAAAATAGGGTGGCATGTTCCACTGGAGGTTGTTTTGTACAGATATCACATGATTTTACATAAGTATAGACGTTGTGTTCCATGTTTTGCCATTAGACTCCTAGTCTTTAGTTTTTGGTATGATTGTGTTTCCCCATTGTGAAACCCCGTATGTTGTATCTGAGACTGTTTGAGGTAGTATTCGTATTCTTTTGGTTGTACATGTACACATAATCTCAAAATCCCATCCTTGCCGTGCTTGTACAGTTGTCCTACTAAAAGCTGGAGATTTCTTGTTCGATGGATTATTGATGGGTGTCTTTCCACCTATAATGATCTGATCGTGATTATAACAATCCCATTGAGATCACTTTGTATGTCAAACATGAGGGTAATTTATTTCTCATCATTGTTTTGTATGTAGATAATTTAGTGATCACTAGCCCCAATTTTTCATCTCAAAAGTGGCATTCAATTCAACCTTGAATTCAGCAATGTGTGTCTCATTTTGGGACCTAGGCATACACTTTAAGCAATATGATGGAGGTCTTTTTTGTGTCAAGCCAAATACATTAAAACATTATTGTGTAAGTTTGGACTCAAGAATTGCAAACCTCTTGCTACTCCAATGGAAACGGGTTTAAAATTAAGACTTCATGATGCTGGAGATCTTGTTGTTGTCACTATTTATTAGGACTGATATTGGATGCCTCATTTATATATGCAATATAAGGCCGGATATTCCATTTGAAGTCTCACAGGTCATTAGATTTATGCACAGTCTATAAAAAGAATCTTTCACTACTTAAGTGGCACTTTACATATTGGGCAAAGGGGGTATGTTAGTTCAACTAGCTAAAACACTTGAGCTAGAAATAACGACCTTTAAAATAATCATAGTGTCTAGTTATATATTTCCACTAGAAATATATGTTAGAAAATTTGGTTTCTTTACCCACCACTACTACTCCACCCTATAACCTACATAAGACTTGTGGGGCCTCCGCCTTAGCTGCCCCTAGCAATACCCACTGTTGTGATCACTCGAAGGCTATGGACCATCTCAATAGAGATGCACACACACACACACACACACACACACACACACACACACACACACACACACACACAGAGAGAGAGAGAGAGAGAGAGAGAGAGAGAGAGAGAGAGAGAGAGAGAGAGAGAGAGAGAGAGATGCATAGAGATAGAAGGGTGTAAAGAAAGTGAGCATCTAACAATGATTCGTCCTTTCAGAATAAAAAGCAGCTACTACTACCTACTGTGTAGATACATTATTGTATAATTGGATATTTTATGTGAAATGTGAAGATAACACTAGAAGATTTTTTATAATATAAAAATGGGAATATTTTATTTCTATTATTTATGCTTCTTGAAATCATGTCCAAATGCACTAATAATTATGCCAATTATGATGATGCTAACATGTCCAAATAAACTAATTATAATAATTATGATGTTGTAAATATGTCCAAATGATGTTTGTCAACAATATGAAATTCTAAAAAAAAAATCATAGCTATGTCATATGTCCAATCAAAGCTAGCATGAGCAAGTGGAGACACATAATTATAAGGCCAAATATAAGTAGTAGTATCATTACCAAACATAAATATGTAGATATTAAAAATCAATATATCCAAATATAACAATAATCATTTACTTGCTATTATATGAAATAAAAAGAGCAATTCCAAATGCACCTACAATGTACAATAACAAAACACAACCATGCATTTAATCAAAGAGAATATGTCCATATTTGATGCAAACCATAATGTCAAATAGAAAATCATGTCAAATCTAACCATAATGTCCAATACCAAATATTAGCAATACAAAAAATTAAGGTCTATAAAGCTTAGCTACTTGTAGTATCATTGCTAAGCAAAGCAAGATCATCAATAAAAACTGATCGTGATCTTTGCTTTTCCACCAATGGCTGATCAAAATTGTCATCTCTATGGCACATGAATCTTGCCATATCTGCAGCATAACATGGCAAAGACCTATTTCTAAAGCTATATCTCAATAATGTAAAAAATTATTAAGGAGACTACAATATTTTTTTTAGTGAGCACTTGAAAGTCAAAGTCCCCATATCATCATCCTCTACTGGTACATATGAGGAGGAGGCTTCCACATCCACAAAGTAAGAAGCTATCAAAGGTCGAAGATGATTATTAATAATGGAATGATCATTCTCCATTCCAAGATGCCACCTTCCTGTATGTAGATATGCTCTCAAAACTGGTCCCGTTCCTGATCCAAGCTCCAAGACAGTGCTATTTGAGGTAGTTAGAAACTCCACAAACATGAGCATGAAAACAAGACTTTTCTCAATTCCTCCTTGCCAACTTCCAATATTGCCTGCTTGTTTGGAGCGTTGAGATGATGGAAGAAAAATGTTTTGGGTCTTTTTAAAAGCAGCACATGAAATGTATTCTCCTAAAAAAAAAAAAAGATAAATATCATTTAATATTAAAACATTAAATCTCAATGCAACATTTACAAAAATCTCTATTTAATGTGAAGAGGATAATATGCAATTTTTGTTGGAACTCACCTTCAGCACAAAATCACTCTTTCCAGTGTAAGCATATGGCTCTATAGTCTCAGCCAACCATCAAAGATGAATCTCTATCAGCACTTTTGAGGCCATACGCTCAACAATGCGGAGAGATGATGTGGAGCACATAACAAGTGTCCATCAACCATCATCCATACAAGCTGCCACAATGCCCAATGAGTAGAGTACATGATCATCAAAGATATAATTCCAATAAGGCATAGCTTCATACCCTACAATCAGGTATACAAGAAAGATATCAAGAATACACACTAATATTAATCAACTTTGTGATTTAGTACTCCCTAACTAGCAAAACATTACCTGGAATCATAGATCCAGTTTGTAGGTCAACAACACATAAATCAAGACTCCAAGCGCAAGTCTTCTTGTGTCGTTTCCTTCTCTCACCACCAACCTTTAGAAAAAATGACCGTATCTTTTCAAAGTCCCCACCAAGCTTTCCCGCAAGTATGTGCTTACCCAAGATTATGTAGTCAGATTCTAGAACTGCCACACTCTCCTTAGATGCACGATGAGAGAGTTGAGAGAATGATTGAATTGGCAAGTATATCATGTCAGTGGTGAAGATCTTCTTTCTCTTCTCAACATGTGTAATATCGACATCAACACATTGTTTCCCTACATTTATTTACAAAACAATGAACAACAAAAAATATGCATGCAATGTGAGACTCTATACCTTGTGTGTCTGCACAACAGTAACCTTTGGTCATCCTGTCTTTTCCAGTTGAAGTTTCTCGGCTTCTAAAATACTTCTTTGAAGTTTCTCAGCTTCTAAAATACTTCTTTATTACTCTTGCACCTGTCTCAATGTATCTTCATTCATATTTCCAATTGACCCTGAGTGTGATCTACACTCTCCTTCTTGATGCCTCGCATATGCTTCACTTTCCTCCTCAATACAACATCCTTTCTTCATATCAACCTACCATGGACAATGCTTTCTTTCCCAATCACTAAGAAGAAATGCACCTAAGGATTTCCTATCCTCTTTGAAAATAGTATAAGTATACATGCAAAATGATGGAAGCGCCAACATTGGCCATGCTTTACAAATATGAGGGAGAGTGTATATCTTCTTGCTACTCAACAAGGATAAGAGAAACCTTCACAATAGATTGTTACAATCAAAATTAAGCAAGATATAACAAATTATCACCTATCGTTAAGAAAGAGATCGATTTTAGATACTTGTAAACCACTCTTCGAGTAGCATTTGGTAAATCAACTTGCTTTATTGTAGGACTTTCCACCGTCATTTCCTTTGAGAGAGGCTCAAAAAGGGTATCTCTATATTGGAATAAAATATCATTGTAAGTACTCGTTCAATGTCGGATACTCTGGCAAAGTCAAGAGCTCTCCTCCAATATTTTTCTCCACCACTTTGTGAGAGCATTCAAGAGGCTTTTGTCAGAAGTTGCTCCATCCATACCTCTTTTGCACACCATCTTATGAACTCATGGTCACCTCCAAGAATACCATAAGATCTATTTAAATTATCATCGACACCGACCAAAAGCAAGCATACAAATCTTCTTCTCTTGAGAGCATGCTACAATTGAAACTTGATATAATTTATCCAATGTGATATTTTTGGAGGCTTCAAACATTTCCAATCCCCAAAGCACATCAAGCCAAGGCTTTCCCAAGTGTGGATTGATGATACACAACATCTGCAAGTAAGTGGTCAACGTCAATTAATACAAGAGTAGTACAAATTTCATACACACAAGCACTGGGAGCACTACAAATGCCATACACACAAGCATTAGATAGCAATTCTTTCAAAAACTCACTCTATGACTTTTCTTATAACATGAGCTTATGCTCTCACTCTTCTTTGGGTAGACCACTTGGGATCTTTTTCGTGTCCTTTTCCACATTTCTTTTGTAGCTTGCCTAACAGGCAAAGAGAAAATACATCGGAATAGGATAAATATATTGAAGTTACAAGAATATCAAATGAAGTAGCATACACACTCACAGAGAAAACCATTCCAGCGAGTAGGGATTGTGTAAGAGGATATCAAACTTTACGACCTCCTAAAGCCTCTGCTACACGTGCTTTTTCAATAGCCATTTTCTCTGCCGGTGTAAAATCCTCCATAAAATCATCCACATCACAAGAGCAAAGAGTGCTAGTGTATTGCAAATAGTCTCGCAATCTTCTGAGAACAATGGCATTCTCATTCATTCTGCCAAAAGAATTAACGATTGAAAAAGAGAACAATTGGTTTTGAAAGAAAACTTTATAAAGCAAAGTCCAACTCACAGATTGAATCTCTGAAGAGCTTCCAAGAGTTTGACTTCATGCTTTGTCTTGGGATCAATGAACTCAGCTCTGATTCTAACATTTCTTTCCTTATCTCTTGACCAAACCTCTTTAATAACTTCCATCCATGATGCAGTTCTATGGTTGCCTTCTCAAACATAAAACATCTTTCCGGACAAGCACGACCAGACTGGGTCTTCCACAATGTCTCTCCCAAACTCCTCATTGACAGCAACCCAATGCTTATCCCATGTGGACTTGATCTTGGCATCCTCTAGTTTAGTTGTGCCATCAGGAACATGTAGAGATAGAATAAACAAACCTTTGATGGGAACATATCCTTCGTGGATTAAAGCTCTTTTCAAATTTGAGAGGTCTAGTCTCAACTCTCAAACCCTAGTGTTAATTAAACAATGACACGAGGGTACTTCAGGGACTACCTTACCCCTATGTATTGTAATAGCCTTTAAAATGTTGGATCCCAATGGTTTGTCAATGATAGCTGGCACATGCTCATCCATTTTTTGCTCAATGTCATCGTCCACAGCCTAGAGCTCATTATCAGCATCCTGAACAATATTCTCCACTTCTTGGAATTGGGTCTCACCCTCAAGTTCCATAGGAGCCACCTCCTCAAGCTGAGGCTCTTTCTTTGAACTAATGCTTGTCGCACATTTTGAAGCCTTCTTAGACCTGGGTTGAGAACTCGAACTTGCAACCTGCTTTGCCTTTCTTTGGCCACCTGCATGGGTCATTCTACTGACCGACAAAAGGCAAATATTCAATGATCAAAGAAAAGTAATCAGAGAAACATAGATCCCAACTCTGACATTAAAATTACAGAGCACTTGCCATTAGATATATTTTGCAATAAACACATATATTGAAACCTGAGACAATTATAACTTGAAACAAGACAACATCCACAAATATCAGACAACACGGAAAACATAGATATAAATTGAAACCTAGACAATTATAATTTGAGACAAGCCAACATCCTCATATACCAGACAACATCCGCTTGTGCATAATAATTTCGCTGGCGAAATTATAGTGGTGAGCTTATGGAGGATATATCAGTTGGCCTAGGAATATACTCACCAATCTGGCTCAATGGTGAATACATATTAATATATTTACATTCGTGAATATAAGGTGATGCACATAATATAGACACATCAATACTGCTCATATCGATTTAGTAAATGGTGCATTGATCATTGTTGATGCATGGTTAATGCACAATTTTGTGCTGGCAAAATTATGCCAATTGTATACCCATCAAGCCGGATTTACACCAAGCTGGCTATCAACCTCACATTCTACGGTTCATCTTGCTATGGACTCACCTTCCTCCTATTATGCATACCTACACAAAAATACAGTAGGGCTCGCATTCATTTAATGTACATACAAAAATGGAAAGGATCATAGAAACCCGTCATAAGGATCATGAAAACGTCAGGAATCTTTGAAAAAAATGAAGTATCATTAAAAAACGCTGACATTCAATTTTGCTAGTGAAATTGTCCCTGATCTGTAAATTTGATAATACGCAATACTCCTCAATTAGCAAAATCTGCACATGCGTAGGGAATGCACGCTGAACAATACTCCTTAATTTTGTTGAGAGAATATAAAATTGCAATACATTTGAATTTCATTGGTGAAATTCTCTCAGACATGTTACATATTCATCTATTTCGCTGGCAAAATTCTCTTGCATTAACACAAGCCCTGGAACCCCTTCTAGGTCATATTCCCCTAGTTCGCTAGCGAAAGTCTCTTGGATTGATGCACAGACTGGAACCCTTCATTGAGGAGGATCTCTACCTCAACCGAAATCACAGAAATTCCACCCTATTTTCTGGTGAAATACTAGCAAATCAGCTCTAATAGTCCGCGTTGAACATGCACTACCATGCCCTGCAAGTTATCTGAAGCCTGCATTAATAGCCCAATCCGCAATCATACCAATAGCCTTGTGTTTAATCACAGAAAGACCATCCTATTTTGCTGGCAAAAGACTCCCAAGTAAGCTTTAAAATTTTGTGTTGATAATGCACTACCTGCATGCCCTGCAAGTTATCATACCAGCAGTCCTACATTAATATCTGCCTTGAGTTAATACCTCTGTAAAATCCCTTGCATGCCATGCGATTAATCATGACTTGCGTTAATACCGGCCATGCATTTACTCCCTTGCATGCCATAATATCGGTCCGCTTAATTTCGCTGGCAAAATACGACTTTCAATCTTAGTCTTGCACAGACTGGAGTAGATGGAATGATCTTACTTTATCAATTTCGCTGGCAAAATGGCAGGGCAATGATGAAGAGCACACCAAGGCATGGATGAAGAGCACACGATGGAGCCTCCCTGTTTTCTCAGATAAAGAATTGTTCCTCTTTAGTTCACAGATAAGAAATAAAGCTGGAAGATTCAATGAGCGCTACGCTTTGCACTGTATTACCATATTAAGATGCAGTTTATCCTTTGATTCATGCGCCCCAATCCAAAATATCATTATTCTTTTATAAACACGTGTATATTTGGAATAAGGTCTCCATTTCATAATTTAAAACATCAAGTACGATATTTTGTTTCATAATTTAAAAAATCAAGCTAGATATTTAATCATTTGTGCTTATTTAAAGCCATTCACTTCAATAATTTACTTGTTAACTTTACGTGTTCCTCTATTTAGAATTCAAACATGTTCTTGACACTTGGTTGGCTCCATTGCTAACATTGTAGAATGGTCGAGGATTGTCTAATGGCGACGATTGAAGATTCCAAGGGTTTAATACTAAATATTGAATGTACTAATGGTGTTGCTATTCTCTCTATCTCGTACCTATCTTCTTACTTCAATTTGTTGGAAAGCACAATAGAACTGCATCATCAGGTCAATGAGATGGATGGTACTGAGCTATAGTTTGGGGTTCAAAGCACTGTTGGTCTTAATGGGCTAGAATATCATCTAGATATTATGTTTAGAAAGAGATTCTTTGTCTCTGGATCTCAACCACAATCTACAGGTTCTCCTCACAGCATTGTTGACCTTATTACCAAGTTGCCTTCACATAATGTCCTCAACATTGCATTTAAGTCGGTATCTTCAGTTCAACAGGCTACTGAGCTACCACGAAGATATGATGGAAATATTTTGTTTGAGTTTCCACCTTCTATTGATGGACCAAAAAGTAAAGGTATGGAAACGAAGTTCAGTGGACATGTGTGGAGGGAATCTCCTACCACTATGCCATGGAAGCATAATTCAATGTTGTGTTTGAGTTACAAGTGACTTGACACGAGCCAACAAAGCTTAACCATGGAAAGTAGTATGTATCAAATAGGAATCTTTATGCCAAAGATTCCTTAGGCTTTACAAGTTGAGCCCAATGAGAAGGTGCCTCAAGCTTCACATGCGTAGTGGAGGTTACCAAGATGGAAGGGCCTTCAATATAGCTTAAATCTAGAACCAATGAGGAGGTTCCTTATACTCCTTATGTATAGTAGAGGTTACCAAGCTGGAAGGGCCATCAATATAGCTAAAATCTACAACCAATGAGAATGTTCCTTAGGCTTCACATGTGTAGTAGAGGATGTTCTACTCTCCCTTCTTCCCTATTTTCAATTGAGTCCAAACCACTCTTCTCGTTTTCTTTTTCACACACCCTCCCATCCCCAAAACAAGAAGGAAGAAAAATTTTAAAAACTAAAAGGAAAGATCATAGGCATTAGGTACCCCCAATTCATTTTACTGGAGATTTTTTAGAAGTGAATGACAAAAGGCTAGAAAATTTAGTAGAAAATCTGAGATCTCATATTGAAAATGAATGGACTTCCGGATGTGAAAATTTGAGTGTGAGGGAGGAGACAAAATGTGAAAAGACATTCAAGGATATGGAAGCCAAACAATGTAGAGGAGATGAATTGAAGAGTCTCACTTGCCTAAAACCGTGTGCATGATTATTCTTTCTTTCCCTCCCTCCCTCTCTCTCTCTCAAATAGTCACCTTCCTTGGTGATGGGTGTAATATCATTAGCCATTAATTGTGTACAAGCACCACATCAAGGGTTTCTGATGGCAAGATATCCTGTGTTTGAACTCTCTTGAAGAGTAAAGCTTGTAGCAATCGAGTGTGTTCTTGGATTGTGTGATTTGTGGTTGTTGTTGCAGGAGTAATGGAATCTGGGGTCACCATTGTTGCTGATGATTTACTCTTTGGCACCCATTTGTACTCAAATGAGGTTGACTTTAGTTTCGGTGGAGTTTTTGGTACCCATCGATATGTCATTTTTCTTGGCTCTACTTTGATTTGTTTGCTTCGGATAGTCACGGCATTATGATATTAGCTGCACATTCTTGCTTTGGTTACCATACCCACTTCTTCTTTTTGGTAACTGCGGTTTTTATTGATAATGTGGGTACGATATGTTCACCTTATGCTTGTTGGTGGTCTCTAACATCATTTTAGGCACCCAGATTTGCTGAGATCGGAAGATGAGCTGACTTTTGGGTATCCCTATGTAACATTTAATGGCCTAGTAACTTGTGTGTAGCGGAAAATAGCATGAACATAGTGAGCATTTCATTACAATAGATTCCTAATGAGATTAACAAGAGTGCTTGGGTGGAGAGAGCAACAAAACGCATAACACCTAGTTAGATAGCATGAACAATACTTCAAAAGAGAGAGAGAAATTAAGAAATTGACAACAATTGAGGACCAGATTTGCATGGAGCCAGTCCCCCCTCCAAAAGGCTTTGCATTATGGTTTCTCCCATCAAGAGAGACATTTTACAATACAATTCTTTGTGTTCCTTCAATACTAGCTAGTGCAATGAAGATGGAAACTTCATGCACTAAGCAAAACACTTATCAAACACAACATCAATTCCCTCATGGTCTCAGACCCAAGACCTCACACACCTTCGAAGATTGTGAGAGCTAGTGGGGTATGAGAGTAGAATGAGAGGAAGGAGTATTCTTATGAGAAAGATGTACATCTCCTCACATAATCACTCATATTAGCATAGCTTAGCTTAGTAATTAGCATGGTAGAGGAGATGAGCATGCATCGAATCTTGGCTCTTGGTTGGATTTGCATCACAAAGCCAAGAGTTGTTGGTGTAGGCCTCCCTTCTCACAAGCTTGGAGTAGGTGGTAAGCTTTCCATTAAAGCTTGAGAAGGAGAGAGAGTCTTCTTTGCTTCAATATGAGATTGTGTGAGTGTGAGTGTGTGTGTGTGTGATAATGCCTTGCAAAAATCAGCCCCCTCTCTCTCTTGGTCGACGCCCCTTGCTAAATGCTCATGCTACAGCCCTATTGGACCTCCCCAGGCCTAGCCAATGGAAATTAAGCAGCATAAGTGATAGCCTTCTAACATGTGTCCCCTTTACCCTTTTGTGAGAGCTTTAGGTATTTAATAATTGCAACTAAACATTCATTGGACCCCTTTGCCTCCTGGCCAATAGGAATCAGGCAAGCCATTGGGCTACTGAATGCTCATTAGACCCCTTGGGAGACTGTCCAATAGTCTTCTAGAGATCTTAATTCTTATTGGTTCTTTTATTAAGTATTTTTAAATTAATTAAGCTAGATTTACTCTAGCCTAATTCTCATTGGTCCACCTCCAAGGCCATCCAATAGGATTTGAGTACACCAGCTTGTGGGCATCTGGGCTAGGGAGCTGACATGTGTCCCAGAGGAGACGTCCCTATCAAAAAGCCCCAACAAGCAACGTCAAGAATCCAAAACCGTCGGAGCAAGTCAAACCTATGTAGGGATTATGAAGACTTTTTGTGACACACGCAAAGCATCCAATTCCCCTAATGTTTGACCTTTGGACAGAACCTTTGAATTTTGGAACCTTAGCATTTTGGAAGTCCTAATGGGCTGAACCTTAGGGCATTTTAAGCCCATTGTTGCACATTGCTCTTTTGCAGATGGCCCCCCCTTTGGATCCCTATTCTCCGGCCTCCTTTGGATCCCTACTGTGGTCGGTCTGCTAGCTTAACCAATATTCTAGCTTTTTCTCCCCTGTCACTTCCCCATATTAAATGATCAGTTTAACATGAGAAAATCATTTAGGAGAATTAGATATTGATTATTATGACACCCTATTTGCCTAGTTCCCTGCATGATAGGTTGATGAGAAGAAGTCTTTAGTGAGGCCGCAATTGCAGCGTGTCCCATGACTCCTGCTTCTTTGATTCAAGTGGTTGAGTAGTTGCTTTGCAATCAGTAGAATAATTGATTGCATTGACTTGGGCTCCTATATCTGCTAAAGCATTTACTTTGTAATCCTTTTTCAGATTCATGGTGATTCTCATATCAAGACCATCCATCCACTCATCATTTGTCTTGACCTCATCCTTTGCTAGGGGTTGAATTTGGAGAGCATCGATGAGTGGTATATCTTGAGGAATCGATTGTCTTGCGGCTTTCCTCTTCAGAAGATGAATGTGCACCTCTTCTTGGGCTTCGTCGATTACCTACTATCATTTTAGCTTTCTTTCCTTTACTGCATGCATTCTTTGCAAAATATCATTAATCAAGGGAAGGTTGTATTTGTGGAGTCGACATCCACTAATCCAATTTTCCATGACTTTTCCATCTAAGGTGTCTAGTTTGACTGCACCACTCGGTGAAACATCTTCAATGACAAAAGGAACATGTCCTTTCTTTTTGAGCTCGCGTATATGTTGCTTCAACGAGTACACTGGAACCAAATTCCCTACTTTGAAAACTTTGGCTAGCAAATGTGAGTCAAAGAACTTCTTGTGTTTTTTTTTCTGTGCATATATACGGGCAATGGCCGCTAATCATTGTTCATAGAATCGTTCTAAGTCCTCGAGTCGTTCTGAGCACTCGTGCCTGTTCCATTCCAACTCACGTGCAACTCTGGGAGTGGGTAGTAAGAACACCATTGGCAATATTGCAACCAAGCCATATAACAAATTAAAAGGAGTTGTGTTCAAGGTTGTTTTGAATGAAACTTAATAAGCCCACAGGTTGAATGAAGATGCATTTCCCATTCCGTTCTACCCGAACTAACTATCTTAGTTAGTACATAGCTCACGATTTTGTTTGTATGTTCTGCTTGACCATTTGCTTGAGGTTTAGGGTGCAGATTTGTTATGGACTACCATAAACTCGTCTAGTAGGTGTTCTATTACCTCATTGAGGAAATGCAATCCACGATCACTTACAAGCTCATAAGGAAGTTTGTACCTAGTGAATATGCATTCATACAGGAACGCAGCGGTAGTTCTAGAATCATCCTTCCTAGTGGCCCGTGCCTCAGTCCATTTGGTCAAGTAATCTGTGGCCACAATAATATATTGTGCGTGAGTTTTGTATGCCGGTGTTTGTATCCTACCCACAAAGTCTACCCCACTTAGCAAATGCACGTTGTCAGAATGTGTGCAGTCTAGTTGAAGGGTGCAAAACCTCAGGCTGTGAGAGTTTGTGATGAGAGTCACAAACACTTTGTGAAAAATCATTTGTGGAGAATCACCAACCCTCTTTCTAAAGATGAAACAAAAATTAAGAGCATTCTTGACAGGATAGTCACAAACCCTCTCCCCTATTATGCTTGGGGTTTGCTTGTTTTCATAGGAGAGTTCGTGATGAAAGGTTCGACAATTCACATCCAATTTTACTTTAAAAGATCAATTGAAAATAGCAAAATTTCAGCCATGAAACTTCAACTCTCATGGAAGCACAACTTTCAATCAAAACCCAAACCTCTTTCATGGTATCATGTAGCCTCGCTCCCAATTACATAGTCGTAGCATCAAACAGCTAGAAGGAAAACACGAGCTTCCACCTTCATGCTGACCATTTTATGAATTTGATGAGATTTAAGAGCTACTAAAGTGAATCCCACACACCATTTTGATAAGGGGAAACCCTTTTTTACTCCCTCACAGGCTCAAATACAAGATTACGAAGAGGCGGGACTACCCTACACATAGATTGGGCAACCATGGAAGCTATTGCACAGTAGTGATAAATTGCAGGTTTTTTTAATAAAAAGCAGCCCTCTCTCTCTTATCCACGGCATTCTCAGCTGATGTGTCAAGTTTTAGGCCATTTTTTCATTTTGGACCAAAACTAGGCCATTTTCAACTCATTTTCTACCCGAAAACTTCCATTTTTGATGCGAAAAATCCCAAACAGAGTCAAAAAAATCCCTAAATTTGTGGGATCACTTGCATAAGCATAAAATGCATAGACATGCATCATTTTTCATCAATATACCATTTTGGGTCACTTTT
The DNA here is from genome assembly GCF_014529385.1 of Adiantum capillus-veneris. NCBI lineage: Eukaryota > Viridiplantae > Streptophyta > Polypodiopsida > Polypodiales > Pteridaceae > Adiantum > Adiantum capillus-veneris. The sequence goes on from NC_140958.1 coordinate 43,627,860, forward strand.
CATGCAATCTTGCAGCAACCCTTGTCAGGTGCTATTTTTGACAGTTTTTGTCCGCATCAGTCTTTATAGGCATGCCACCATGAAACACTTGGAGTATATACATTGTCAAACCAAATTAGCAATATCATCAAGTGAAAATCACACAAAGCGCCACATCTAGGGCCACGATTCCGCCGATAGGTATGTATAGGATAGCGACTGCAATAGCCGATTTAGCATATATCACAATATGTACATTATTGCTTTTCTTTCCATGCATGGAGAAAGTGTAAAAAGTGAGGTGAATGTCTATTTCACACTATGTACGTGCCACGGTGCAACATCCACCCCCTCCGAACCTGCACATCCTCCGGCATGTGCCAACATTTTCCTTATGTAGGTTTAATCTTCATTAAGATCCACAAATATTTGGATGTCATTTTCATCTTCAGCAACGTCTAGAAGATCATCCTCTGCTTCTTCATCTTCATTGTAGCAATGTCATTAGGTTATTCATCATCATCTTGTTGTGATTCAAAAGGATCATTATCATGTCTCCTCTTGAACATCTTGATTTTTTGGTCTGCTATGGGAATTTTAAGCTCTATTCCATCGAGCTCCCTCAAAGTATATGAAGCGTTTCCATGCACATGTTTGACAACATAGGGACCAAACCACCTTTTTTCAAATTTTCTTTGTGTTGTGTGCTGGTTATCAAGGCTATTGTCATACATTAGGACCCAATCACCCTCTTCAATAGGCTTTTGTCAAAGCCTATGTCTTTTATCAAACCTATCTTTATTGTTTAATCTTGCATCCTTCAATCGAGCTTTTGCAATCTCTATGTCTTTCTGTCTTCTTTCCAATTTCTTTATGTGCAAAGCAAGTAGATTTTTCCTACTTACATCATCTTCCCAAGGTAACATGTTCCAAGTAGGAACTACATCCTCAATTGGCATGACTGGCTTCTGACCATACATCAATTCAATAGGCATGTAACCAGTCACTGAGCTATGAGTTGTACGGTCAGCCGATAAAGCATATGGTAGCAAACTTGGCCATTCACGCATTCTACCTTGAATGCCTTAGCCAAAGCTTTGACAATAGGAGGATGTCCTCTTTAACTTTTCCCATTTCCCTCTAGATTATAAGCACAAGTCAGGGCTAGCTTGATACCAATTCTCGTAAAGGAATCCCTTAATGCTTCATTTGCATCTAACTCACCTCTATCAGTAACTATCTTTCTCACACAACCATACTGGCAAATTACATCTTCAAATAAAAATTTACAAACAGCTTCTGTAGTTTTTGTCCTCAATACACGCCCTTCACCTTGGTTTGTCAAGTCTTCTTGTGCAAGTACCAAGTACCTCATTTCCAAAGTCATAAAGGCATTGTGACTAGATCAACAACCCATTGATAGTGTATGTAGGATGCAATCCATCACGATGGTGTACATTGGAATACATTTGGCATGTGACACAATACTCCACAAAATCTACTACATCCTTATACATGCCTTTCCGCCAATATCTTTCTTTCACTTTGAAAAAAGTAGCCCATACACCTGGATGTCCAACATATAGGCTTTCATGAAGCTCTTTGATAATTTTGAGTCGAGTAGGCTTATCACATACTACTCGCAATGGAGTCTCATCTCTTCTTTTAGGATGTTTCCATAAGTAGCCATCCCTCAAGAAGAATCCATATGCTTTCTTTATGATCCTTTTGAATTCTAATTTAGTCCAATCATCTGTTAGAAGCTGGACACACCCCACGGCATCTAACTACTCGGCGGACTATTATTTTTGTAATTATTCATTCATTGAGGAAAACCTGATTTTTCACCTTGTAAATATTGGGACTTACAGAAGTTTCCAGATTGTATCCCAGTTTTGATATTTAGATTGAGTAGATGGTTGATTTTGGAACTTTAGGGTTTGAGAAGTTGTAAGGTATATATACCACTTTTTGACCTTAATGAAAAAAACCCTTTTGTCATTTTAAAACAAGTTTGAAGTCTCTGAATGAGCGTACTGTGTACGAGAGAGAGTGTGTGAGCTTCTTCTTGACTCTACGTGTGCTACGGTGGTCGGAATCAAGTGCGGAGAAGTGCAGCGTGTTGCCCGCGACTAGAGCTACGCGTCGATACCAACATTGCGCGCGTACGGTCTGGCTTTGGGAGCTCCTTCTACGAGCGTCATCAATAATTGGGGTGAGCATACATTATCCGATTTCGCATTACAGCATATCCACGCGTTCACATTGAGTAGAACTACACATTAGGCACTTCAGATTTCGAAACTGAAGACCTGCAGATTTTGGCCAGGCATCCTACGTGTTTCTGCACCGGGTGTTTTGGGTCGTAATTTTGGTTCATAGACCTTAGGGAGAGTGGCCTATAGGTATTATTAGGGTCTCCTTCAAGTTCTATGGTGTTTCGAAAGTGTTTGATGGGTGTTCGGCTCTAGCAAGCGTTGTAGGAAGTTTCCTCTTTTGCACTCTTGAAGGCTGTGACTTAGACAATTGGTAGAGACCTCTGTAGGAATTAGTTAGGAGTCGGTCGAGTGTAGGTTGAGACCTTATGCTTGCTTCCACGCGCCTGCAGGTCGAGCTTCGTCCTTAGCTGACATTACTTGTTAGGTGAGTTCTCGCTGTGCTGACGTCCGTCGCGGCATACCCGTCCAACATTGGCGCCGCTGCCGGGGACGAAAACCTTAGGTAGGTGACCGAGACTAATCCTTAAGGATTGGGATTTTTGGCTAGCCAAGAGTCTCGATTTACATTTAGATAGGATCAGAGGGTGGAGGACTCTCTAGGTCTTAGAGGGAGTCTAGGAATCGTGTGTCTGGCCTAGATCCTTCGACTTAGGTAGAGGAGGTAGACTTAGGTAGTTTTAGGTAGTAGTCGAGTTCTAGAGTAGGAGTTGGAGTGGTAAAAGCGGTGAGAGGAGAGCTTTAGAGTCCGGAGAGGCCAAAAAGAAACCAAAAACACCATTATCACCATTTCTTCATGATAGGTAGGAGTAAAGTAAGTAGGACATCATGATTCAGATCTAGAGCATTTCATGCATGTACACTTGCTTGGTAGAATCATTACAAGTTTGTAAAAGACGCAAAAGTGTGGTCGAAAGCCTAATTGAAGTCCAAAAGTTACTGTGAGTGTTTCTGATAGATCTACAGAGCATCAGGAGCATTCCTGTCAGCAAAGACTTTAATTTTAAGCCAATAGACATCCTACGCATAGGATGTCTACAGGACAATCTGGGAGGAATTTTGGGATTTTGAGTTGACCAGTGTGTTCAGAAGGTAGGGTTTACCCTAATTTCAACTGGAAAGTGGAAATTTGGCCATATCTTGACAGGATAACGCCAGATAGACTTAAATTGCTAGACATCCTACCCAAATAGTGCCAAAATATTAACTTGACACCAAAACCATAAGTTGGTTGCATGAGTGTGTCTTGCATGATATATTGAGTGACTGAAAGGGGTTTCACCTCATTTGGGTAAGAAAATTGGGTTCAAAGTGGACTTTAGCACTTTTGACTGAAAAAGCAAAAACAACTGAAGATTGGGACTTTTGACATCCAAATCAAAATCTAAGCATACCACTAGGATACTGACATCAAGGGGAAGCTATGGGACAAATCTGGGGTCAAACGGGCCAAAAAGACATCCTACGGAAAGGGGAACCACTATTTAATAGTTAGCAACCCTGAAGATTACAACAGATATGGAGATAACGTGGCAAAAGGGAAAATGGTTTCAGAAACTCAAGAACCACCACCAAACATTGATCGGCCCGGAGCTATTTTTATGTATGATAAGAAAACAACCAGGATTCCAACTTATACCGAGAATGTGGGAATCTACAAACAGGAGAGTGAGGTTATTGTTTCTTACTTTCGCAGCAAAGAACCATACGTAAACAAACTAAGCAAAGACAAGGTTCTTTAATTATTCTCTTATGAAACTGCTACGGGGAAGGGCATAGTTTTCGTTGATAGATACGGGCGAGGATACCAACGTATTCTCCCAGAGGAAGTAGAAAGAGCAACAGGTCTAGGAGCATCAGCATATGCCCCTGAGGAAATGCCGAGAGCTGCCCACACCCCAAGTAAGTCAACAAATCCATTTTCAGATTAGTATGACACTACCTCTCATTCCACCCGACCGCAAGCATTCAACAACCAAGACCAACCAGCAAACCAGCCATCATTGAAGGCATGGCTTCAACAGAGTGCAACAATGGAACCAGACCGAAACCGAGATGGTTATCAAGCCGCACGAGGGCTCAGGGATTTGCAAGAACCACCACAATATTCAAGGTATCAAGCAGAGAGTAAGCCAAAGACACAAGGGTCGACAGAGTCTGGAGGACCACCCATGGAACGAGTTCGAAGAGAAGAACCACCTCCATCAAGAACCGTTAGAAATTATGGCTTAGGAGCACCATTGGGAGAGGAACCAGCCTATTACAGAAGGCCCGAGGAGGTGTATCGACTGGGACAGGGTGATCCAATGATGAGGTTTGTAGACCATGGCAGAATTAGACCTTCTCAAGTGCAAAAATGGGTAAACAAGAAATACACAGGAAACAGAGACCCAAGAGATCATGTAGCAGCCTTTGTGCGTGTAATTAGAGCCGAAGAGGTGTTAGATTTTCCAACCCAATTCGCAAGGTTTGGACTAACCCTAGAGGATGATGCTGCAACTTGGTTTGACTCTGTGGAGCGTAGAAACTTTGAGTCGATGGAGGAAGTGTTTGACAAGTTTATTGAGGAATTCTCTCAAAGAGGAATAGCTCATAATACCGTCTCACAAATCCATAAATTCAAACAGAAAGATGGAGAATCTGTACGAAAGGCATCCCTAAGACTAAAAAGATATGTTAAGTTCTGTCCTGTTGAAGAACTGCCAACTCAGTCCAGACTTATGCTGATATTCATCCAAGGACTAAGGAATGCAGATCTCCAGAAAGACTTACATATGAAGAGGAGCACGACGTTGAATGAGTTGACCAAGGAGGCTCTGTACCTTGTGGACAATTGTGCGGTCTACAAAGAAGGGGAGTTCAAGGACCTTGATGACGATTCATCTTCACAGCAAAGTGGAAGCAAGTCCTCCAAGACAGCACGGAAAGGCGAAATGGCGGTAAACCAGGAGCAGCTCGTAGATGAAGTGCTAAAAAAGATCAACTTGTACGCCAAACCCCAGGCTAAACAGCCCAAGTGGTGTGCTATTGAACAAAAATGGACAAACCATGGGACCAAGGAATGTTACTATAACAAGGGATATGTGAGGAAGAGACCTTACGCTCCAGTAGCTTCCCCTCAAGTTCCACCGATGCCCAGATATCAAGCAGGCAACTTACCAGGACCTGTAGGTGTAGAAAGACCACAACCGGTGTTGGGGCAATAACCACCCCTACCAGGATTACGACCAATTGGTATTAGATACACACCAACGGTAACTGAATCATAAGAAAAGGCTTTGGTGCCTATGCATGCATATTATGAAGATCCCAATGGATATGTGGCAAACCCTGTCTATTATCCACCGGAAGAACCCTCGACACTAGAACCATGGAGCATGATAGGGAATCAAGGACCACCAACTGCTGCACAGGCTGTAGGAGAAGGAAGATATAGCTTAGATGAACGAACACTGATGTTCATAGCCAATGGAGGCATGGACGGACAGAGACAGGCTTACCAGCAAAGAGGGGCTCAAGGAGCACCTCAACAACCCAAGGGACCCTGTTACAAGTGTGGAGGAGACCATTGGCTGAGAGACTGTCCTCATGATGAAATCATTAGAGTCAATGTGTATTGCCCAGAATGTGGAATTACTCATTTGATTCCCGATTTCCCTAAAAACCCGTGCAAAGGAGCAAAAACCACCTTGAACATGTTAGAAACAGTACCCTCCAGTGGAGGATCGAAAAATGAAACAATCATACCTATTCAGGCGGTAACACGAGCCCAAGCCCAAAGAAGGACGAGCGAACCCATAGTTGAAGAACCAAAAACCGATGCCCAAAGTTCAGAAACGAAAAATCAGAGAAACACTTGGAAAGCTAGAAAGGCGCGTAGGAAGGCCAGGAAAGAACTGGAGCAAACAGCCCTATCCGAGGAGTTGAAACATACAAAGAACAGATTGGAGCGGTTAGAGGATCTAGCTAGCTTAAGCTCACACACCACAGCAGCCATAACACCCAAGGAAATAGCAGAGCCCAAAAGTGCAGGATCAGGAGGATTTGTACTGGTAGACAAGGTAAACGAGCAGTTGAATGCACTGCGAAAAGCTTATGAAGCTCGACTTAAAATGAACCAAACCCAGGAGCAAAGGTGGATGACTTATCCATATGCAGAAATAGAAAAACAGAGGTTGGATATGTGTAAAAAGATGATCGAGATGGCTCAATCATTGATGGAAGACCCATTGGGTAAATTGGCAAATTGTCATGACGCACCAGCTCCAACCCCTATCCAACCAACATTAGAGAAACATGAAGAAACAAAGGAAAGACTCACTAATGATTATGATTCCAGAGGAGAGCCTATCGTAGTGCCAAATACCACTGATGGGGCAAGTGACGGGTTCCAGCCTAAAATATTGGCAGAAATGGGTAAGGACGATAACGGTCTAGATGATCTGTGGAAGAAAATCCGAGAGGCCAACGAGGCTAATAGGATGAGTAACCCCATGAATAGCACGAGAAAGAAAAGAATGTGATCTTACCTCCTATTGAAGAATTTGAGGCAAGATCGCAGATGGACTTTGAGATACGTTCACAAGGGTGAGACCAAGGATTATTAGTTCGGGGCACAGCCAACCAGACTCTTTGAGAACTTTACCCTCTTACCTGGGAGAATATGAAGCTAAGTCGGAAGTGAGAGCAATCCCATGTCAAGGACTTTCTTCTAACAAGGTGATGGATTCACAAGGATTGATTGATCTATTATCCACCCCGGTGGCATGCACAATCACATTAGCAGAACTCCTAATGTTAAGGCCAAACATGTGGACCACAGTAGGAAAATGCCTAGAAAAATTTGGAGTGAAAGACCCCACCTTGAAGCTTGAAGAAGGAATCAGGGAGTTGGACAGACCTAACCTAAACACTAGACCAGTACCATTGAATAAGGTTGGAGAATATTGCGAGGGAGAAGACGAAACACCACGCTACCGGTAGAATTCCAAGGAGTAGTCTCCAAGGCTATTCTTGACAGTGGAGCGGGAGTTGCTATCGCCACCAAGGAAATCTGGAAAAAATGGGGAAAACCAGCTTTGAGGGCTACCAGAATGAAACTACAATTGGCAGATGGGTTCATGGAGAAGCCTCTAGGACTCTTAGAAAAAGTAATTGTCACTTCGTGCGGAATCGAGTATGAGCATACATTTGCAATAGTCGATTTTGACAAAAAGAACAATTATGAGATAATCTTGGGACGACCATTCATGCGACAACTGAAGATGGTCCAAGATTGGGGTTAGGACCACATACACCTCAGACATGGCAAGACAACAACTAAAATACACCTGAAAGACCATAGTTACAAAGATGTAAACCAAACACCAGTGGAAGAGTTTGATTCATCTACGGTAGCAGGATCGGAACTACCAGCATGGTTAGGGCAACCAAAAGAGCTATGGATGTGCGGAGCTTCACATTGTGGAAGCTTAAGAAGAGAGGAATGTGTCTTAGAAAGAGCAATTGAGGACAAGGAGTATATTCCGGAACCTTTCCCTGAAGATGCCTTGGAACCTCTAGAATGGGAATACATACTGGCAACATTGGATGTCTGTACTATTACTGACAGTCCAACAAAACAATTTTGCGATAAGGATGGCTACGATGTGCTACCCTATTACATGGTAAGCGTTGTACCAGAAAAAGAGACGGTAGAACCTCCAGAACAAGAAGAGTTTTACAACTCCTCTAAACAATTGGAAGTAAATGAAGATGCAGATAATGAGTGTTCAGACACCTCAAGTGAGCGTGGAAATGAAGCCGAGAATATCAAGTCTTATGATTTTGCTAATCAACACCCTAGACGCCGAGAACGCTATAGGAGGAAAAGAGCAGGAAACAAAGCGAGAGAGAACCTGATGCCCAGGATAAAGGTAAAATTCACTATTTGATGCTTGTAAAAGCAGAGGATTGTGTGAAAGATCGAGTATCAGGAAAATTCTCAGAAAATGGAAAAGAAAGAACGCGAGAGGAAACAAAACAGGTAAGAAAAGCTAAAACCGAAACAAAATCACAAAAATCTGAAAAATCAAAAAAAGAAACAACAAAAGACCAGGAGTGGACCAAACTGGAGCGTAAACAGAAATACCAAGAACTGAAACGGTCTTTGAGAGAGATATGGACTACTGAAGAAGATAGTGATGGTAAAGGGGAGTCAGAAAAGGGTAACATGAACGTACCAGCACACTGTCGAAAATTTACTATCCAGGACAGAAAAATCATCATGACACCACCAGTCAGGGAAAGAACCAACCAAGAATCTTACGATGGGCTTGAAAATGCAAAAAAGATAGACCTCGCAGAACCAGGTGAAAAGCCTCAGCCGGTCTATATAGCTAACGATTTAGAGCCTGAGGAGGAAGCACAGCTAACACAACTTCTCACGAAGTATAAAGATGTGTTCGCTTGGTCCTACAAAAACCTCAAGGGAGTTGATCCATTGATATGCCAACATACAATTCCTTTGAAATCGTATGCAAAACCTAGCAAACAACGTCCTTATACATATAATGACACATTTGTTAAACGAATCAAGGAAGAGATTGATATACTGATGGAAGCAGAATTCATCTATGAGATTGAACATACAGATTGGGTGTCACCCATTGTGGTAGTTCCCAAAAAAAATGGAAAACTGCAGGTGTGTGTAAACCTCAAGAAGGTGAATGCAGCAACCATAAGGGATAATTATCCCTTGCCAATCACAGAACATGTACTGGAGCGAGTGGCCGGGAAACGGGCTTATTCTTTTCTGGATGGGTTTTCAAGATACAACCAACTGGCAATAGCAAGGGAAGATCAACACAAAACAGCCTTTGCTACAGAATGGGGGATTTATGCATATTGAGTTATGCCATTTGGATTAACTAATGCACCAGCCACTTTCCAGAGGTTAATGACTCACGCATTCAAGGAATACCTAAGAATATTCTTAGAAATTTACATGGATGACCTGTGTGTACACTCTCTTCTGCGAGAGAAACATATAGACCATTTGCAAAAGGTCTTTGAAAAGTGCAAAACATATCAAATCTGTCTAAACCCAAAGAAATGTGTATTTATGGTTAAGCAAGGACGAATCTTAGGACACATTATCTCAAGAAATGGCATAACCACAGACCTAGACAAAGTCAAAGTCATTGTAGACCTGCCCAGGCCTACTAATGCGAAACAAATGCAATCCTTCATAGGACACTGCGGATATTATCAAAGATTCATATACATGTATGCGGTTATTGCACAACCTCTGTATCGGTTGCTAGTGAATTTCGAGTGGGCCGAGGAGTGTGAAACTTCATTCCAAAATCTGAAGGAAAACCTTATATCAGCACCTGTATTAAAGGCACCAGATTGGGAAAAGATATTCCATGTGCACATTGATGCTTCAGCATATGCCATTGGAAGTATTCTAGCTCAACCTGGAGACGGAATAATGGATTTTCCGGTTTGCTATGCGAGTCGACAGTTAAACAGTGCAGAAAAGAACTACACAACCACCGAGAGGGAAGGGTTAGGAATGATTTATGCTGTAAATAAATTTCGGCATTATTTGCTTGTAAACAAATTTGTGTTCTTCACGGATCATCAAGCTCTTTTGTACCTAGTAAATAAACCTTGCAATACAGGAATAATCGTACGCTGGTTTATTATATTGCTAGAATTTGACTTCACAGTGGTGGTCAAAAAGGGTAAAACCCATCTGCGAGCGGATCATCTTTCAAGGATACACAACGGGGAAGCTCCTGAAGGAGTAGATGATGGCATACCAGATGCTTATCTTTTCAACATTGAAATGGTACCCAAATGGTCTCAGGAAATTGTTAGCATTCTTTCCTTCGGAAGTGAGTTTGATAATACGGAATGCAGATCCAAACAGCAAATAATTCGACAAACAAGAAACTTCCAGTTGATAGCAGGACGGCTATATCATCTTGGATCGGACCTAATCCTACGATTATGTATAAATCCGGAAGAATTCGAGTGCTACCTTGAAGAGGCACATGTCCATGGTTGTGCATTTCATTGTTCAACAGTGAAAACACACCAGAGACTGAAAGAGTTAGGGGTTTATTGGCCAACTATGTATGCAGACACACATTCCTATGTTACTAGTTGTACAGTATGTAGTGCCAAACGACCAGTGGACCACGCAAATTTGTTTCAAGTAAACATAGCACCTGCATGGAGTCAATATATCATTGACTTCTTAACCACCAGGACATTCCCTGAGAACATCACAAGAGCACGGGGAAAAGCTATAGAGTTGGAAGCTCGTGACTTTCAGCTAATTGGGAACCAACTCTATAAGCGGGGGAAGGACAATCAACTTAGAATCTGTGCAAGTGAAAGCGAATACCTACTGATTCTAGAACATACACATAGCGGAATAAGTGGAGGCCATTTTTCGGGCGATAAGACGGCAAAAATTGTCTTAACCGCAGGAATTTGGTGGCCTACATTGCACATGGATGCCGACGAGTTTGTAAAGCGTTGTGATGCGTGTCAACGCACCAAGATACCAATAAAAAGAGATGAGATTCCATTAAGGCCAATGATGGGAGCAAGGGCATTTGCAAAATGGGGCATTGATTTTGTGGGACCTATATTACCCCCTGCATATCGCACCCATACCCAATATATCATTGTGGCTACGGACTATCTCACAAAATGGGTCGAAGCCAAAGCAACACAAAAAGCTGATGCACGCACCACGACACAATTCTTGTATGAGAATGTTTTTGTACGTTACGGGTTACCCATAGAAATTGTCAGTGACCGTGGAACACACTTTCTCAATGAAGTCATTGAATATCTGCTAGAGGAATTCATGGTCATACATAGGAAATCAGCACCATACCATCCACAGGCCAATGGGCAAGCTGAGGCCACAAACAAAACACTATGCAGGGTTCTCACTAAAATCGTGTCAGACTCAAGAACAGATTGGGATCAGCAACTACACTCAACACTATGGGCATACAGGGTAGCTTACAAAACATCAATAGGAACAACACCATACAACATGGTGTTTGGCCTAAATGCTATACTACCCATAGAGTTTTTAATCCTAACTCTACGAGTAGCAACAAGCTTGGAATGCACAGGGCATGAGCTCTCTTCAAGGATTGATGATCTTGAAAAGCTAGATGAACTCAGCTTGCGAGCTGTCGCTTCAATCTATGCTAAAAAGAGAAGACAAAAGGAATTTTTTGACAAACATCTGCGTGCCAAAGAGTTCAAAACAGGTGATTACGTACTTGTTTATACCTTGAAGCAACATGCCAAGAAACTTAAAAAGCGAGGGATGGGACCATTTGTGATTAGTGATCTATCACAAAGTGGAGCTGTCAAGCTTGCTACATTAGCAGGTGAAGAAATTCCAAACTGGATTAGTGGATGTCGACTGAGGAGGTATCATCTACCACTCACACAGGAAATGCTCCAACAAATTCATCAAGGAAAACAACGAATGAAGGAAAAAGAGAGAGTACGGGAGGAAGCTCAAGCCGAAGCACGGGAACGCATTGCAAAAAGACGGCTTCTGCGACAACAACAGAAAAGTGGAGCACCATTGCGAATCAATGCCATTCGACTGACTGAGTTGGAGGAGGATACAGTGGAGCCAATAATTACAGTCAAAGTAGGCAACAATCAAGTTGAATCAACAGCTTTGCTTGATTCGGGTGCTCAAGTAAATTTGATCTCGTACGGATTATACCAACAGCTCAAAGTCACAAATCAACTTCATCCTACTCCCCAAGTGCTGGAAAGTAGCACATGACATCCATTGACAACATTGGGATGGACTATATTGCATGTACAGATACATCAATATGTCTATCCACACAAATTCTATGTGGTGACAGATGAAAGCACACAACACCCAATGATGCTAGGGTAACCTTGGAAAAAAGCATACAATGTGCAGATAGATTGGAAAGAAAAGGATGTCAAAATTCAACATGAACATGAACGACATGTGATAGCTTTTGCTCAGCAATACCATCATGATCAACTGCAAGCCATGCAATCACTGGCAACAAAGACAAAATCACAAATGCCATCAAAGAACAAAATGAAACCCGAGACCAACAACCAAGTAAAAGCCAACCGTGCTAATTACAGACAGATGAAGTCACCGGCCACAATGCAAAAATCTAGGCTACCAAAACAAGGTAAACAAGTATGGATGCAGAAGGATAGAAATGCAATGGCGGAAAAACAACAATGTAACAAACGGATTCCAACAGAGCAGACGGTTCAACCCCAAACCAAGGGAATAAAACAGATGTGGATGCCAAAAAAAATGCTTAGCAATAATCCAAATTTCACTCAGATTTAGATACCAAAGCAAAAGCAAAAGGAACTACCTGCCGTACACGCAATAATGGAAGGCAGAGAGCGGCATTTCAAAAAAGGAAACCGATATATGTGGATGCCAATGAAAGACAAACCAGTGGAAAAAAAGAAAGATCCAAACCATCTACAAAAATCGACAACAACAAAATACCAGTGGAAAGCCATAGCCATAAGGCTCATAGCCATTACATCCCCGACAATTCTATTCTTAGACACAGCTACGACTCCATCAACAGTGTCGGCAAAGCAATTGCCTTTTGCCAAAAAGACAATTAAACAGAGAGCAGTAGAGTTACAGCTGTTACTTGCAAAGAAAGCAGGAAACCTCGACGGCGAATGCCAATAAGCATTTTGCTTATTCCCTTCTCTTGCACAGCATTAATTTTTCCATGCATTGACCGAGTATGCATAAAATAGGGCCACATTAATCGGCCAGGCATTAGCACAATTTTTTCAACCTATGCACGGCACATACTTCGAGGAAAAACCTTGTCGTCCGAGAGAACTCCGGCTAGGAGGGGGGGAGGCATTCTCAAATGCGGAACCAATAACAAAAACAGCAAAAAAGGGCATGATTTTTGACTAATTTAAGGGTTGGCGTTTGATTGCGAAATTTTCTGGAGTAACCCAAGCACATATGCCCTTATACAGCATGAATCTACAGGTATAGGGGGCCAAACGCCAAATCAAGCCCCTAGGTGTGTGTATATAAGTAGAAATAGCCATTTTTCAGGCAAAATATTGTTGCATGCGAGTGTATATAGTGTGTTGCGGTGATGTTTATGATTTATTATGATTTTTGGGGATTTTTTGGGTTTGATTTGCTATTTTCCTTTTAGTTTTTCTAATTTTCGACAGAAAAAATTCAAAAATACAAAAAGCAGGTGAAAAACAGTCGTAATGAAAAACAAAAAATATGGTGATGATCAGTGACTATAGGACAACCTATGGTACAGTGGGGGTGAAATTATGAGACTGGAGCGAAAAGCGTGTTTTGGCCAGGTTTTGACCGAAATGCCAAATTTCTGGCAAATAGAGCAAACGGAGTCCAAATCAAGAATTTTTTAGCATAAACCGCATCTCGCAAGAAGATAGGAGCACATGTCAAATTTCATGAAAAGTGGTTCGAGGACCTCCATTATAAGAAATTTTCACCCCATTTTTAGCTCATTCTCACTATTGACCTTGTGGAAAGATCTTCTGCCACCTAGAGCGGATTGACCTTCCAGCAGCTTCTACGACGCGCACGTCTACCCGACCAGCTCCAGACATGAGAGGTAGGCTCACCACCTTGAGATTTTCGCGCATGTTTGTCATTATGTCGCGAAAACTAGCGTAGAGGTCACACACAAAGCGAGCGGTAGAGACCTGCAAGTAGAGACGACGGCCAAACGGCTAACCCGAAAGCAATACGACTTCATCGGCAGCTTACCCTAGTCTAGGAGACCAGTCCTTGATAGCCAAAGGCAGTGGAAAACCATCAGAAAAACCCTAATTCCCAGAAACCCGCAAGAGGCCACCAAATGGGAAATCGGCGAAACAGCGACCAAATGCTACCAAAATTCATGGATAGGAGCATCTCGACATGCTCGACAAGTCCATATGACTCGCATGACCAAAAAGTGACTCGAAGCGGCACTAAACCTCAGAAACGGCATCAGACACACAAAGCGTCAAAATGCACTTGCGGCCAAACCGCAAGTCCGTTTGCCACCAAACTTCACGAGCGGCTTTCCTAGACCATCAACAACCAAGTCCTATGGTGGAAGACCACCACAAATCATCAAAGGTATGTAAACGCAACCACGGGTGCTTCTAGAGCGACAAATTGCCAAATGGAGCTCCGGTGAAGCCAAAGTCGACAAAAACCATACGGCAAGGATCCCCAAGGGATTGGGAAGCTATGGAGACCAACAACGAAAAATTTCATCGCCAAAAACCACTCCAAAAGTCAGAAAACGGCTCGGAGGCTCTGAAGTCCACACAAGGAGTTATACTCTATCCATTTGATTTTTTTGTTGAAATTAGGCTCAAAAGGGACATAGGGGGGCAAAGGGCAAGCACTGGGAGCACTAGCAGTGAAAAAATCACTAGGAGACATCCTACGCGTAGGATGTCTCAAGGACACTTTTTGACACAAACCCCATCAATTTTTTTCATGCACATGTTCTAAATGACATTTACAAGCCATACACCAAGTTTCATCACATTTGGACCAGATTTGACCTCATATGCATGGAAAAATGCAAAGTTAGGGCATAGAGGCAATATTGGGCCATTGACCTACCAAATCTTGTCCAAATCTCATGAAACTTTAATGATGAAAAAGACATCCTACGCGTAGGATGTCTAATGGACCTTTTTGGCATGGAAGGGATGTTTTGTTATTTCAGATCTAATTACCTTATCATCAAGAGCCCATATGTCAAGTTTGAAGCCATTCAATCACTTTTGACCCCCAACACCTTCAAGATATACTTTTGGAGCCCAAAAACACCTCATAGAGCCCTACAAGCATCAAATCTTATCCAAATTCAGATCCAAGAACATGGCCATGTTCCATAGGCCAAGAACAACCCACAGAACAAGTTTCATGCAATTCTGATGAAAAAGACATCTTACGCGTAGGATGTCTTCAGCATAAATTTAGCCTTCTATGCAAGAAATGACATCATAGGAGCCAATACCATGGTGCAATGAGCCTATACACCAATTTTCAACCCAGTTGGACATCAATTGCTACCTATGATGGACACTCTACCCAAATTGTGACCTGAAGCCTGAATCAGCCCAAAAATCCACTTTTTGATATCCAAATTCAAATCCAAGACTATAGCCATGCTCCATGAGCCTTACACTACCTGCATGTCAAGTATGAACCAATTCTAAAGAAAAAGACATCCTACGCGTAGGATGTCTAAATAGAAAATTTTGGCCAGATTTGCACTGTGAGCACATGCACATCTTCACAAGTTCCTTTTAAGCTATAATTTCAATTTTCAAGTCATTTGGATAAGTAAAACTCAGTTTCGCAGCTAATATGGAAAAAATGCTAACTTTGGATTACTAAGTGCAACAGGATCTATGGCAGCCTCGAAGTCACCGGCAAAGAAGAAAATAATGACAATCAAAGATTATCTGGACGAGGTGGAAGCCTTTGTCATTCCAGAAGGAACATTAAAGCCCACCAGGACCTGGATACAAGAGGACTGTTCAAAGACAATGAAGGCAATATAATAGAGCTACCAATGCTTCCAAGAGAGCTCAATGAATTTGTACGAAGAAAAATGGCCGGCTACTTGGAGAAAATTGACCTCCATAACTACTTCGAAGCGATACCAGCAGGGGTGGACATCAAAAGAGTATGGGAGTTTGTAACAAGCATCAAAGAGGATGGAGTGGCCAAGGTGACAGATTTGCAAGGCAGACCCGATACAGAAATCATAATCACGGAGCGAGTTGTAGCACATGCACTAGACCTCTCCAATCAAGGAGACAGTGTGACAAAAAGAAGGGATGAAGTCAAGGTGTACAAAGAGAAAAAGGAAAATTACACCTTTGAAGACATTGCCAACCCAAAGGTGGCGATCATGAGCCAATTGTATAACCAGTACTTCCACATGTGCACGAAGAGGCCACAGAAGTACAGGATGCTGCCAGGTGCAATTTCCACAACGTTTACTTGGGCAATGACAAGAGGCACCCCAAAGATAATCAACTATGCGACATACATACATGACAGCTTGGTAAAAATGGGCAACAAAAATCCAACCTACATAGTTCCAGGAGAAATGATAACCAAGGTGGTTTATGCAGCACTACACGCTAAAGGAAGGTGGCCTGATCCCCCATCTCAGAATGATTGGCTAAGGGTAAAAGAAGACAAGGAAGATGAGCCACAAAGAGCACCAAGGGTGGCTACGAGATTGAAGAGACGGTTAGAGCCAGTTGAAGAGGAGCAACCTGAGCAGAAAAAAGGAAAGAAGGAGTCTACTCAAGTGCCGGCCAAAGAAACCAGGTCTCAAACAGCGGCAAGACTCGAGAGGATGATGGAGAGTTTCCGAGCAGAAAGAGCCCTCAAGGGCGATTTAAATGAACTCTGGAAGCCATCTCTTGAGTCTATCCAGATCATCCAGAAGAGTGCAAAGGGACCGCTTTGAAGATTATATCAAGAATTTCGAGATTCTTGATGCAGCAGCGGAAAACATTCCCCATGTCCCTTTCACCAAGGAGGAAGTGGAGCAGATAAGGCAAACATTGCTAGATTAGCAAGAAAGCCAAGAAAGGGAAAGGAAAACAAAAGCAGACAGGGATTTAAAGTGCAAATCGACAACTTTACCAGATAGCCCTAAACCCATCCCACAGCCATCACCACCTCCTAGCAGCCCTCCACCAGAAGATAAGGAGGCTGAGGACAAACAAGAAGAAAACCAAGCTGAGGAGCAAGAGCAAAGGCAAGAACCTGAGCCAAAGGAAGAGGCCAGGCCTGAGTCTTAACAAAAAGGACTAGATGAGGCCTATTATGCATTTTTGGACCTACTAGTTGTAGGCTATACAAGGGAAGAAGCCACCATAGTCGCATTCGACTTGGCGAGGACAGGGCATAAAGAACAGGTGCAAGGCATTCGGCTAGTGGAACTTAAAGAAATTGCTACAGACACTGTAGACTTGCACCCGTCCTCCAATGCTGAGACGTGGTGATGACAAAGCTAGGTGGAATACGAGCACAATCTATGGCATCAGAGAAAGAAATGATAACTCTAAAGGCCACCGAAGAAAAGACCAAGATGGAAAGGAATTCTCTGCAGGCACAAAGCCAAGGGCAAAAAGAGAGAGAAGCTGACCTCCAGGCCAACTTGGCAATGGCTCTACAAAACTGCCGAGGAAAGGAAGAAGCAAATGAGGCAGCAGCTGAAGAAGAGTTTCTGCAGCTCAGCAAGTCATTATGAGATGCTAAAAAAGAACGGGATAATCTGACACTACAGCTAGCAGAAGAAACAAAAGAAGTAGAGGCCATGAGAAATGCCAAGGAAAAAGCAGAGATAGAACTAGAAGCAAGCTTGGATGAAGTCCTTGAGCTCAAGGACCAATTAAAAGTCAAAGATCAAACCATCCAGAGGCTACGAGCATCCCCTGCTAGAGTTAGAGCTACGAGCTCGACTCAAATCATTTCCGAGAGTCAAATATATGAAGAGCAGATGCAAGAACTCTAGAAGGAGCTAACTCTCGAGAAAAAGCAGAGGTTAATGATGGCTGAAGGTTCTATAGCAATGCAAACAAGAATGGAGAACAGCCAAAAAGCCCTACAAGAAGAGGTGGAAAGCATAAAGAAAAAGCTCGAGGAGGCGGAAAGAGTAAACGCTAAGCTTAATTACCTCCTCGTAAATATGGGCGGAGAAGCTGAAGCGGAAAAACAAACACTCCTCAAGCAAATTGAGGAGTTAAAAGGCCAGCAACAAGCAGAGGTAGAAAGCTCAGGGCCAGCCGCCAATGAGGGCATCGACCTCGAAAATGTGGAAGATCCTGTGGACACACCCATGCAAGAGGAAATCATAGCAGGATCCTCTCAAGAGCCGCAGGATCTAACACAAGAAGAGGAGGAAAATTTGCGTAAGGCAATAGAGGCAGAGCTAAGAGAAAGCACAAAGGAAGCCTGGGAATGGGAGCAGAGGGTCTTCAAATCTATGACCATTCAGAAGATCGACGCCAGCAATCTCAGGCGCGAGTGGCTTCAACCCTCTCTCCCGTATCCATTGCTGAAATATGAGGCAACAACAATAAACAAGCGAATCAGAGAAGAGCCAACAGAACCTCTCTACAATGCAGACACCTCGAGGCCAGAAGGAGTTAAGCTCATAGTGGATTCTCAGCCAAAGTGGAGGAAGGCTTGGCTTACTAAGTACCCACAATACCTAATCCACTTGGTAGAGGCACCTAAACACATCAGAGACAACCTCAGCTTCTGTCCTCTACCAAGGGTTAGGACGTGGAAGGCACAGGAAATCCTGCAAAGAAGCCAACCCACTTGGCTGAATTACCCAAAGCTGCCAGGCGTGAAGGCAAGTGAGAGAATAAGTGTCCAATACATGGTGAAAACCCTAACGGGCGCCATAAATTTGTTCACTGGCTCACCTGACCTTACATGCATTATGATGAGAAAAATCTGCAGAACCATCCTAGCAGTGTTTGAGACCTTCAAGCCGGGCCAGGTGACCGACAACATATTCTTCTTTCAAGATACATACAGATGTGCTTACGATCTGTCAGGTCAGCCTTCCAAGGAGGTGATACATGCGTTGTACCAAAGAATCATGTTTCTACCATCCTATCACCTCCAGGCTTTTGAAGAAGCATTTTATACGAGATTCTTCACCATGCACACAGATATCTTTGGCCCAACAATGCTGAACCTACATGCAAGGTACGAATCATTGCTAAAGATGCGGGAAACCATAAGATGAAGCAGCTGATCCAGGCCATGTCGGGGAGGACATGAACAAGGAGGGGGGGGATGTTAGAAGCTGGACACACCCCACGACATCTAACTACTCGACGAACTATTATTTTTGTAATTATTCATTCATTGAGGAAAACCCGATTTTTCACCTTGTAAATATTGGGACTTACAGAAGTTTCCAGATTGTATCCCAGTTTTGATAGTTAGATTGAGTAGATGGTTGATTTTGGAACTTTAGGGTTTGAGAAGTTGTAAGGTATATATACCACTTTTTGACCTTAATGAAAAAAACCCTTTTGTCATTTTAAAACAAGTTTGAAGTCTGTGAGTGAGCGTACTGTGTACGAGAGAGAAAGAGTGTGAGCTTCGTCTTGACGCTACGTGTGCTACGGTGGTCGGAATCGAGTGCGGAGAAGTGCAACGTGTTGCCCCCGACTAAAGCTACGCGCCGATACCAACATTGCGCACGTACGGTCCGGCTTTGGGAGCTCCTTCTACGAGCTTCATCGGTTGTTTGGGTGAGCATACATTATCCAATTTCCCATTACAGCATATCCACGCGTTCACATTGAGTAGAACTACACATTAGGCACTTCAGATTTTGGAACCGAAGACCTGCAGATTTTGGCCAGACATCCTACGTGTTTCTGCACCGAGTGTTTTGGGTCGTAATTTTGGTTCATAGACCTTAGGGAGAGTGGCCTATAGGTATTAGTAGGGTCTCCTTCAAGTTCTATGGTGTTTCAAAAGTGTTTGATGGGTGTTCGGCTCTAGCAAGCGTTGTAGGAAGTTTCCTCTTTTGCACTCTTGAAAGCTGTGAGTTAGACAATTGGTAGAGACCTCTGTAGGAATTAGTTAGGAGTCGGTCGAGTGTAGGTTGACACCTTATTCTTGCTTCCACGCGCCTGCGGATCGAGCTTCGTCCTTAGCTGACATTACTTGTTAGGTGAGTTCTCGCTGTGCTGACGTCGTCGCGGCGTACCCGTCCAACATCATCTTACTTTTGTAAAGTACTCAAGTAGCGACCTATGAGCAACCATTCATCATCATAAAACTCCTCTGAAAAGAACTCAAGTGAAGATACAATGCATCTATCATCACACTTTGCATGAGAAATTGTGTAAATTTTGTGTCCACATCTTCTTCCTCATCAATCATATCATCCTCATCTTCATACCTTGCCCTTGAAAGCATATCTTCCATTGAATTATCTTTTCCTACAATGTAATTCAATTCTAAGTTCAAGGAATTTATATAAGCAATCCACCTAAGCATAGCAATGTCAGGAGTAGAGCGGCTTGAAATCACCCCTAGAAATGGTAAGCAATCAGTCTCTCCACAACCACTACGGATGCTCCAGTGAAGCACTCTTTGTCACACTTTAATGTTGTAACCACTCCCCATAACTCCCTTTTGACCTGTGTATATGCTCTTTGGCAAGAGCTTAGAACCTTGGCCCCAAACCTCACCACATACCTGTGTTTCTCTTCATCGTCTTGTCCCATTGCCTATCCGATCCCCAGTGGACTAGGGTCCACTGTCACAATCACCAGTCTTCCACACTCATATTCAATCCTCCTCAAAGTTCGTGAAGACAATAGCAATTGCTTCAACTTTGTCATAGCTTTTACATGTATCTCCTCTAAGCAAGAGGGAAGTGGGGTTGAAGTCCTTCTTGAAGAGATGTGAGGCTCAAGGAGGAAGGAAAGGGGTTTATGGTGAAGAGGAAGGAGAGAGGAGCTTCTTCATAAAAACCTCAAGGGTTTGGCCTTCAAGAGAGGAAGAGGGTTGAGGGTTTGGCCTTTAAGAGAGGGATAGGGTTGAGGGTTTGGCCTTCAAGAGAGGGAGAGAGCAAGAGCAAGGTTTAATGGAAACCTTGAGTTACTTAAGCATAGTCTTGAGCATGGCAAATATGCAAGTAGCTTAGCAATATGTGTGTCTCCAAATACAAAGGAGAGGGGGTGTTTATATAGGAAATGGTGGGAGGAATTCTCTTCTCAATTCCTATTGGATCCCAATTCTCTTCTCAATTCCTATTGGACCCCAAATTCTCTTCTCAAATGCTATTGGACCCTATTTCTCTTCTCAAATGGTATTGGATCCCAATTCTCTTCATAATTCCTATTGGACCCCATTTCTCTTCTCAAATGTTATTGGACCCCAATTTTCTTCTTAGTTCTTATCTCTTAACTTTACCTTTCAATTAAGTTAGTCCCTTTTTCTCCTAGTTCTTGATCTAGATCAGTTCCCACGCGGCTTTTGACAAAGAAGTATAAAATAATCTTAATCTCAAAGGAAAAATATAGGGATGACGTAATTTCTTATTTGAAATATCCTTGTCTTTTCATTCTGGAGTAAAGTCTCGTTGTCCGTATAACTTCTTTGTCGGTCTTACTTTTTCTAAATTATTTTCTAGGCCAAAAAATTTATGAATGGCTCTAGGGTTTAGGGAGGGACCTTACAAACTCCCCAACAAAAAGAAAGAGTTGTCCTCAGCTCGGGACATGCTTTAGAGAGTAGACAGACTCAATCTTTGGTCAAGTTATGATCGAAGATGGTCAGTAACTTTAGGGTATTTAGATTAAAGGACAGTGAAGTTGGTATGGACCTTGAATAATACACTTCTCTTTCATCTTTTTTTTTTAGCGCTGACTCAAAAGTCTTAATCGTAAAGAATTCTTAATGACTCGAGGTTACTTTAATTACTGAGTGTGATCTTACTCAATAAGGTATTTTTCCTTTGGTGTGACCGGATTGGGTTTCTCTTGTTAGGTTTGAAGATCATTCTTCCCTTTGCTCTCTATCTAGCCTTAATATGCTTTGTAAAAATATTACCATTCTTACCTTGACTAACTTTTTCTGTTTTTGAGCATTGACTCATTTCACTATTAATATCATCCAGCTAATATCATGTTCTTGACAGTTCAAGGATTTCATACTGATCTTTCAATTAATCTTGCAATATCTCCTCCCTTGTATACCCAATTTATTTCCTCCATCCTTATTTCTCTTTTGTCTGTAGCTTACTGCCTTGTCTTTTACTTGGTAATCAGATATTTCATGTATCATAACAATTAGACTTGTAAAACGCCATAGATGATTTGAATCTCAAAAGAATTGACTGACTAGAGATGCTTGAATTCCATTAAAAAAATACATCAAAAGTGTCATCTATATCTTGAAGAATAATTCTAAGTTGTTCCACAGAACCAACCAAAATATGATCAAGGGTTTGGACAAAAGGGAGATATTGATTTGATTCCAAAAGGTCCACAATATCTGAATGCAAGCTTACAAAAATCTTCATAGCTTTAAGGAGCTGCGTCTGGGTTTGACTCTGAGGAAAACTTGTTCGCCTTTGCTAAAGCTTCTAGCAGAGCGGTGAAGATAGTGTAGCTCTTCTGCCTATCACTAGCTCTCTTCAGGTTGTCTCTAATGACTAGAAGTTGATGATCCATCTCTTATAGGGTAGACTTAGCGGCAGGAACATGAAGAGCTGGGTCAGCTAATCGAAGAGGGACTAAATATTCCTGACCATACAAGGCTTTAAAGGGTGACATTCCGAGGCTGCTATGGTGAGAAGAGTTATAAGGAAACTCAACTAGGGGAAGAAACTCGATCCATTGCTGGGGCTGTTGGTTGCAGTATGCTCAAAGCATATCTTCAATGACGTGATTCACTCGCTCAGTTTGACCATCAGTCTTCGGATGATATGCTGAGCTGAGATTCAGTTGGGTACCCAGAGATCGAAACATGGCTTGCTAAAACTAAGAAGTAAATTTGGCATCACTATCACTGATGATTCTTGCAGGGATTCCATGTAATCTTACTACCTCTTTGACAAATACTTGGGCTATGTCGATGGCGGTTGTAGTCTGCCTGACTGGAATTAGATGAGCCTCCTTAGAGAGCTTATCTACTATGACAAAAATATAATCATAGTTTCCAGTTGTCTTTGAAAGACTTGTAACAAAGTCCATACTCAGACATTCCCACTTCATTTGAGGAATATCTAGGGGCTGAAGCTTTCCAGGTAGTAAAGAAAACCATCTGCTAAGGTATAGTCAGTTAAGTGTTCCCTCTGGTTCTGAGCTTGAATCTCTTGCAGAAGAGGTCTAAAATAGGGGTCTACCTGAATTTCTTATTGAACTTCCTCGGGTGAAGAAGAGCTAAGGAGTGAATTAGTAAGGGTTGATGAGAACACGACTGCTGGTCAAGGGGTCTTGAGTCTATTGAAGGCAACATCTCTCCCCAACAAAAAAAGAAAGAGATGTCCTTAACTCAAATAAAATACGTAATTGATGAAGCTTCTTGGATAGGTCTCGCGATTTAATTTCTTGTTAACGCTTTCAACTTAACTTCTTCATCCTCCAAAAATCTGCTAATATAATATTGGAGTCATGGAAAATCTTTCTTAATAAGCTATCTTCTTGAATAAGTCATCGCGTTTGTGGATTCTTTGATACGCTACTTCTTCTTTATAAGCTACTGGCAATTCCTTCTTTATCAGCACTCGTTATCCTGTTATTTTTTGCGATCTTCACTCTCTTGTAACTTAATCATTTTCTTATCTGATGGTGTCTTGGCAAGAAGACTTGGTTCTTCCTGTATGCATCTCTCACTTGCAGAGTGCAAATGAGGCAGTTAAAAGACAAATCTTAGAGCGATACAAAGATCTCCTCTTCCCTCAGCCAAATTCTTGTGTCGGCCTGACGATATGGAAGACATGGCGACATCTCACAAGAGTGACTCTCTGGGGTAGAGACCATTTCCACAACAATACACGACTTGCTATGGTTACAGAAGCTATGGGACTTGGCCCTCGATACTACTGCGTCAAAAGGACACAAGATCATGTGTTCTCCGCAAGGTTGTTCTTACTTGTGTAGTTTATCCCCCATTCTAAGATTTGCCTTGATACCATCTGGAGTCTTACTCTTAGAGGTCCTTTTCTCTTCTCAGCTCATACCCGAGAAATTTCTCAAGCTGTTTCTCATAGAACCATTCTAGAGGGTGAGCGTCCTAACATGTGTGGCGCTTGCGAAACTTGGTTATGTGACCATATATTAGAGGATATTCATGGGTTGTAAACTTTCTTGCCTCTCCGTAATTACGTTCTTCCTCCCTTGTAATCCGTTTTGGCTTTAATTGAAGAAATAACCCTTTTTGAAACAAATTGAGTATTGTCAGTATTTCCTTTTCTTCAAATGTCAGTCTCTCTTCTTCAATTGCCAATGAGTTTTTAATGACTTCTCTTTACTGTGTACTTTTAATTTCTGCAAATGGTCTTTCGTCTACAATAGTCTTGGGTAAAGATTCCCACTTTAAAGTTCTTGGCTAACTCATAAATTTGCTTCCTTATTTTTCTCAAGTCTTTGAATGATCTGCAAAATTTGTGAGCTCATCTCTTGCACTTCCCCATCTTTAAGGGATTTCTTTTGGTAGGACTTAAAAAACAACACTTGGTCATCACTTGCACCCTTAATATTCTTTCTTATGACTTGCAATTTGGCAATCCAATTCTTCACTTAATCAAAAAAATCCTTCTATTGAATTCTCATAAAGTCCTAACAATAGAAAACTTGGAAAATCCGCAACTCTTGCGCTCAACAAGACTTCTTTAATTCAGTGGATAAGTACTCAATTTTTCATGGTATTGATGTAAACAAAAATGCCATCCTTGCCATTCCATGTAATCTTCCAACCTTCATAAATCTCTCATTTATGAGCTTCCTAAAATGTTCCAGCATAGCGAGCCTTTGCTCTAGCATAGCAGTTTTCATCCTCTCATCGATAATCCGTTGAATTTTTTCTGGCAGATCCCAAGCCATCTTGAAAAATTTTGAATAATTTATTGAAACATCAAGACTTCATTTTGTAATATAATTGAATTTTGGGTGCTAGACTGAGTTGTTTTTCTCTCATGCATTAATCTTAAATCCAAAATTCTAAATTCCAAGGTCTAAGATTCAAAATTAGGCTCTGATACCACTTGTGAAGGGCCATACCCAGACTCGACCCTACTCACCTGCCTCAGTCCTCCAGACCGTTCCAGGGAATGACGTAGATCTATCTGCACATATCCCTCCCACTTGGGATCGACACTCAGACAGGACTCCGGTCTATCTCGAACGCCAACCCAATGTGAGGGCCATACCCAGACTCGACCCTACTCAGCTCCCTCAGTCCTCCAGACCGTTCCAAGGAATGACGTAGATCTATCTGCAGGTATCCCTCCCACTTGGGACCGACACTCAAGCAGGACTCCGGCCTATCTCGATTGCCAACCCAAGGGGGTACATCCCTTCATTCAATGATTCTATACATTTCTCATAATCAATCTGTCCTTGACAGCTTTTTGCACCCAAAATCGTGGCCCTTAGTCTTGATTTCTCTTTATCTTTTAACTTGAGGATCTACTCTTGCATTCTTGTTCTCCCTTGGTTCATGGTGATAACCCCTTTTTCCTGACAAGCAGGCACGGCAGTTATCACTTTCCCCTAAGAAGAGGGATCTTGCAATCCTACCTAGTCTCGCTCGTCCCCGATTACCCATTTTTATCCCACGTAGTCCTAGCGTTTAACATAAAAAATTTAAATCAACATCCGGCCATCTGACCCTCCGGTTCCCCCCACCCACTGAACCATTTCATGAAAATCCCTTCCCGAGGTAGTATTTAACTACTACGAAATCAGGAAGACAGCAGTCTATCAGACATCATCAAACAACAAGCAGCATGCAATCTGTTGCATACCCTCGTTCATGAAAATTCATTTGGTTGTTCCCACCATATCTTTATTTAGAAACTTTTAATTCATTTTCTTTCCTTTATTTGCTATAATTAGCTTGTAACTAGTTTTATTACTAATCATGCAACACATTTAGTTTCAACCAATTTATCTTGCCTCCCCATTCAGGCCAAGATAATCGGTTACAAACCATCAAAATGGCAACACCTTCACAATATTCCTAGAATTAAGTGTTTGAGAAAGGCTCATCAAGTAATTTAATCATTCCTTCGTAAGCAGTTTATTTTGAGAGTATAGCACCATGTGGTGACAGATGCATAGGATAGTCCCTATATTCCTAGCCTTTCCAGTTCCTTTTTGAGAAACCAAGAAGAACAAATTTCCTTAATTAAATTCGCATCATCCTCCCTGAGTATAACCTTCTCATCCAACTATTGGCATCAAGCCATACCCGGATTATGGCCGATTTCCAATAAGATACCGTGGGTACTTCACCCGGCCGGGCAAAAATAAAACAAACCCATTCATCCCTTATCCCTCGGGCATGAATGACCTAGGTATAACAACTTGCCGGTTACACTGCCCTAGCCGAAAAGGGACAATCTCCAACAAGTTCCCCAAGAGAATCCTCTCAATGGGCCGGCCTTTCAATGAAATTGACCCCAAGAAGATCCATCTTGGTTCCCGGTCATTTCCAAACAATCTTCAAAACTCCTAGTTAAATCTATGTTTTGCAATGGGCTATCCCTATCACCTCTCGAGATTCCTTTTAACTCCTAGTTGGTAATTTCCAGGTTCATTCATTTATCAACCTTAATTCCTACTTTCATTAATTATCTACCAGCCAAGTTTATTTAGAAAATACAAGCGAGTTTTTGCTATAGGCATGTGATGGTTAATGTCTCTTCGGAAATGCCAACTTTTTAAGTTCAATCCCCGTTTTGTCGATTCCCAGGTTTTAACAATCCTTTGCCATCCATGGGGCATCTCCATGGAAGCTTGTAGAGTTTTCGGTTCAAACAACACGGAGATCAATTCCGCGAAGTTATCCCCTATCTCCCCCATCCCGTATTTGCAAACAAACTTGAAATTGAAAACTTTAGAAACACTCTTTAATACCAAAAATTGAACGACTTCTATCGAGCTTAGACAACTACTCTTTTCTTATGGTACCTAGCTTTCCATTTTAGGAAGCTAGAAGGTCATCCTATAATTTTATGAGTTTTCGAGCTTTCCATTAAAGCTTAAACCTAAAATACAAGGTAGTCACTAAAGCTTACACCTAAGTGCAAAGTTACCCTTAATGCTTAGCTTACGAGTGCAAATATACCCTTGAAGCTTAACTTTATAATACATAGATACTCTTATCACTTGACCCTAATTGCGAGGTTTCCATTAAAGCTTAGAACCTAAAAATGCAAGGTAATCACTAAAGCTTACATCTAAGTGCAAAGTTACCATTAAAGCTTAGCTTACGAGTGCAAATCTACCTTTGAAGCTTAACTTTATGATGCGTAGATATTCTTATCACTTAACCCTTATTGCAAGGTTTTCATTAAAGCTTAAAACCTAAAAATGCAAGGTAATCACTAAAGATTACATCTAAGTGAAAAGTTACCATTAAAGCTTAGCTTACGAGTGCAAATCTACCTTTGAAGCTTAACTTTATGATGCGTAGATACTCTTATCACTTAACCCTAATTGCAAGGTTTCCATTAAAACTTAAAACCTAAAAATGCAAGGTAATCACTAAAGCTTACATCTAAGTGCAAAGTTACCATTAAAGCTTAGCTTACGAGTGCAAATCTACCTTTGAAGTGTAATTTAATGATGCATAACTACCATTAATACTTAACCCTAATTCCAAGATTACCATTAAAGCTTAAACCTAAAATGATGTACATAAACCTTCCTAGTATTAAAAACACATGGATTAATAATCCTACTAGAAATAAAGATTACCTCCTCTAAGCAAGAGGGAAGTGGAGTTGAAGTCCTTGAAGAGATGTGAGGCTCAAGGAGGAAGGAAAGGGATTTATGGTGAAGAGGAAGGAGAGAGGAGCTTCTTCATAAAAACCTCAAGGGTTTGGCTTTCAAGAGAGGAAGAGGGTTGAGGGTTTGGCCTTTAAGAGAGGGAGATGGTTGAGGGTTTGGCCTTCAAGAGAGGGAGAGAGCAAGAGCAAGGTTTAATGGAAACCTTGAGTTACTTAAGCATAGTCTTGAGTGTGGCAAATATGCAAGTAGCTTAGCAATATGTGTGTCTCCAGATACAAAGGAGAGGGGGTGTTTATATAGGAAATGGTGGAAGGAATTCTCTTCTCAATTCCTATTGGACCCCAATTCTCTTCTCAATTCCTATTGGACCCCAAATTCTCTTCTCAAATGCTATTGGACCCTATTTCTCTTCTCAAATGCTATTGGATCCCAATTCTCTTCTTAATTCCTATTGGACCCCATTTCTCTTCTCAAGTGCTATTGGACCCCAATTTTCTTCTTAGTTCTTATCTCTTAACTTTACCTTTCAATTAAGTTAGTCCCTTTTTCTCCTAGTTCTCAATCTAGATCAGTTCCCACGCGACTTTTGACAAAGAAGTATAAAATAATCTTAATCTTAAAGGAAAAATATAGGGATGAGGTAATTTCTTATCTGAAATATCCTTGTCTTTTCATTCTGGAGTAAAGTCTCGTTGTCCGTATAACTTCTTTGTCGGTCTTACTTTTTCTAAATTATTTTCTAGGCCGAAAAATTTATGAATGGCTCTAGGGTTTATGGAGAAACCTTACAATGCAGTTGTACAAGATGTGATTGATGAGGACCAGGTCAAAAATAAGAAGGCTAAAGGTCAAACTTTATGTGCCATCGGTACCAAGTGGGGTTTCAAGTTGAAATGTAAGCTTAATGGGAGTGTTGATTACTATAAGGCTAGACTATGATAAGGAGAAGGGCATTGATTTTGATGAGATTACCATTTAAACAGATATTGTAGTAGCAACTCATAATGGTTGGAATGTACATGAGTTGGGCATATAAGGCTATGTCTTTGAATGGTGATCTGCATGAGGAAGTGTATGTAGCATAACTTCCTAGTTTTGTTCAAAGAAGGTAGGAAAACAAGGTCTCTGGATTGAAGAAGGATTTGCAAGCTCCATGTGCTTGGTATGCAAAGATACATGCTCATTTTGTTGTGCATGGTTTCCAAAGTAGTCCAATTGTGAACATTTTGTATATCAAGTATGCAGACAATGTACTTCTAATCATTGTGCTCTATTTTGATGACATGTTGTCACTATACAAAATGAGGGATATATTGTTGATTTTAGGGCTAAATGAAGTGCATCTTTTGAAATGTCAAATTTTGGGCTTTTGCAGGCATATAGCTTAATCAATTTGCTGGAGTTAGGAAAAGTACATTGAGAAATTGCTGCGTAGATTCAACTTTGAGGACTACAAGACTATTACTACTGTGGAGTCTCTATGGAGACAAGTTTGAAGCATAGTCTTCATGATGGTGGTGACTACTTTCATGTATTCGTCATTGAATGCTTTAGAACTTTCTATGGTCTAGCATCTTGAGTCTTTTGTCTTGTGTCCAACATCGCACATCTACTCTCTCCCTGCACATTGGAGCCTTAACACCCCCATTCTACCTGTGAGTCCTTGGCTTGGAGCTGGGTGTCTGTCAACCAAATTGTGTATTGGTTCCATGAGTTCATCAACTTCCATTAAGTTTTGAGCCGGGGCTGTTGTGCCCTTTGAGTTGTTGTTCCATAGCTATGTTGTGTTTACTTTTTGGTTGTAGTGAGGTTTCATGCATATTGCATTGAGGAGGTCCCATAATAGAGAGCATGACACACTTTTCTTGCTATAGGTGCTCTCACTTTTGGCACACCCGATGGGAACCTCAAATGAAGTCTCATTCCGATGAGCATACATGGTTGAGGATCTAGCTAGTTTATGCCCTCTTGCCTGGTCTAGTCCGGCCTTGACCAGCATGGTCTAGTTCACCTTTGCCACCATCCAACTTGGTCTAGCCGGTTGAGTCTCTCTGGCCCTTGTCTAGGTGGAGTGGCCTAGTGGAGTCTAGCCTGGTCTAGTCAAGTCTAGTCCAATGGATATAGACTATCCAAGAAGTTCAAGGGTCTTTTCCCAAGAGCTTGGGTGGGTTTGTTGTTGCTACTGTATTGACACATACAAGGCAGCCTAAAGACAACTCGTCTAAAGATTAACAATGCCCACTATGGAGCCCTCTAATACTACCATAGAAAGAACCAGCCTTTTGTGCCGAGTCCAAGCCCCCCCCCCCCCCCCCCCCCCCCGCCCCGCCCCCCTACCCCTACCTTCTCAAGAATCTACCTCAACTCCTTTGGCAAGCCCCTCACCACCTTATTCACCTTTCGTAGTGCACATCCCACCAATTGTGTTATAGTAGGCTCTTGAGCAAGAGGCTCTTCAGCAAGCAACCACACGGAGGAGCTGACAAGCGTTCTTGCTAATGTGAACATAAAGTTTCTCACTTTTACAGGACTCCCCGCAATGGATACAGACAATCATGCTAGGCAATTTGTATCCCTTAATAGGAGTCATGGACTCAATAGAGAAGATGCCTATGTAGTGCTTATCTTGTCAACCTTTGGATGGCTTAGCAGATAAATGGTACATTCAATATGCTGAGAACCACTTTACTACTTGGGCAACAATTTTGTGAATCTTTCAGACCACATGTTTGTCAAGAGAAGGTTTCGGATGAGTTGACAACCATAGTGCCCCAACCAAATGAGACTTTTGTAGAACTCATGACAAGAACAAAGTCTCTGGTTGTCAAGTTTCACTATCAACCAGGAGATTTCATGGTCAATAAGTGGGTGGAGATGGCTTTCCCCATGACTTATCAACAAAAGTTCCAAGAGTATCTCCCAATTGTGGAGGAGTTTGTTGCTACTACTATTAGGATAAAAGGGGCAAGGAAGTTATTCAATGACCCACCACAGGTAGAGATTATTGAAGTACTCATGGAAAGTCCATCTGACCCGTTGATTTCTTTACGCAGGGAACTAGAAGCAGTGAAGTTACAAACAAGCTCTTTAAGAGGAGATATCCTTCTCCCTTTGATATGAGAAGCCTCCGCATAAAGAGGCTTTGGACCAGATCAAGCAGGAGGTAGAAGGGCTCAGGGCTCAACAAGAGCCTAAGACAATGGTCTAGTGTATCTCTTATTTCTCTCAAAGGCATTCTCTACACGAATGTCCCCTTCGAGCTTATTGCCACCCCTCTTCTGTGAAAAAACTCTACATGAAGACAAGGATTTCTACTACACTAAAGGGATTGCAAAAACTACAACAGAGCCCTGCTCCTATTATTCAACAAGGATTGGCACGTGTATCTAACATGGTTTCCCCCTATGGCCATCCAAACTACATGCCACCATTTCTAGCTACACCCCCATGCAAGGTATGCAGAGCAATTTTCCATCCAAATTTTTTATTTTGCTAATGCTCCCTTGGCCCCTCAGAGCTTCTACACATCAGCCTTGACCTCCATGCCGTAGGAGCAAAGACCACCGTGTCCCCTGACTTGCTCATCCAATTGGCCTATTTGTGCTATAAATGCGGGGAATATGGACATTAACAAAGAAAATGACCCCTACTTGAATGGTCTCCTCCTTGCCTTCATTGCCCAAGGCTAAGGATCACTAAAGTAAGGATTGCCCCAAACAATAGGCATCTATGTCTTCGAGCCTGAGAACATCCAGAGTTCACATCTCCAAAGATCAACATGATAACAATGAGCACAATCCCTCATCCATCACGTGATACTCATGCGGTTGCCCCTTATGACAAGCTATAGAAGGTGGAGGAGCCCATTGAAGTCCTCACTCAGGCATAGAGGGTAGCCCTAGGCCTCAGTCTTCCAAGAGGTCCAACTCTTCCATCCCCAGTTTTACAACCTAGTCCACAAGCATCGGCCAACTTCTATTGTTGTGGTACTAGTTGGATCTTGGAATCTTCTGCTTTCTTTCTTGCTACTTGAGCCTCTACCATGATTTATTCTTGTTCATTTTGCAGTGTGTGCAACTCGAAATAAGCCTTTGTTAGTTCATTTTGTAGAGATAGGATGGTATTCATGTCTTGGGTGTGCTCTTGCAGTGCCACAATATACGTACCAGTTGCCATTCTTGACAATAGGGATCAATCATGCTCCATTGTTGGACTGAAATGTTGGGAATAGGGATGGGTCACCTAATTTCTTCTTGCACAATAGGAGGGGTTTGAGGCTTTGGGCAGTTGTCTTGATCTCTAGGTTCCTCCTAATCTTGGGATGTCTTTGGCTGAGACTCTTCGCCTTGTGTCGCTCTGTGCCCATCATCACCATAGGAATGCTCGCCTGATTGAGAGTGTGAGCTCTCTGTAGAGCTATTGGATTCCACTATCTCGTCGGCTTTCTTAGCTTGTTCTGCCTCCTTGGCATCCCATTTCAGTTTTTTTCTCTCCATTTGAGCATACATTTCCTCTAATTTCTTGGTAGTGATGGATGGGGCCATGGGGTTTTTTGTGCGTACCTTGCATGGAATCCATTTTTCAGCAAAATCTCCTTCATCCACTCTTTTCTTTTTGAATTCCTCTGCTAATTTCTCCTCTCTAGGTTGTTGTTGAGCTTTCTCTTCTTTCCCAGATCGGTCAGTTTTTTTCCATCAGTCTCTTGCCTTTTCTGTCTTCAGTTCTTCTTCAAGCGATTCAAACTCTTGTAATTTTCTCTTCGACTTCATCTAAGCGGTAGTCAACGTGGAACCATACTTGGTTGTTTCCTCATCACTTCCTTCTTCTTGATACTGAATCCAATCGTTTTTAGAGGGAGATTTTGGCAAATCTTGAGCTGCACCAATTGGCTGATATGCAGTTCTAGTTAGCATTTCTGCTAGATGGGTCAACTTGTGTGCTTCTTCTTTTTGGTTAGAAGCTCAAGAATGTATTGGGCGTGGTAGATAGTTACTATGTGATTAGGCATTGTGTAACGGCTTGGCCTCTTGTCATCAATATGGAAGAACTGCATGAATTTTCGAGTGGGTAGCTCCGCTTCTTGGCATGTCATGTCAGTAAATGTCAGTTATGCACTTTCTTTGCAAAGACTTCCATGTCTAAGTCTTTTTTGCCTTTCATAGTAGTACTTGATAGTTGTAGCACTTTAGAGATCAATTCAAAGTTGATCTGCACTTGAAGCTTATCACTTTTGAGTGTCAAAATTTTCATCTTGCCATCCTCTGTGATGCTTGTGTAGAGATCATGAGCTCTTTCAATGTCGATTCCGCATGGCGACAACTCGAAGTAATTGAGGAGATACATCATTTCCAAAGCCTCTTCTATAGGAAGCTTTCTAGCAAGGCTATAAGCCTCTCTGGGTATCATTGGTAGAGCACCCTCTAATTCTAATCTCTCCTTCTCAATGTATGTTGATGCTTTGTGAAGAGAGTCTTTGAGAATAGTGAACTTTGGAATGCGCTCCAACCTCTTTTTGCAACTCAACTTCCTTGCATTGCCTTTGGCTTCAGACTTCATAGCTCCTATAAGCATTTGTTGCAATTCAAAGAATGGTCAAAGCCACAATTGATATTTTCATGTTTCCAGGTACATGATGGGCTTGTCAGTTTTGTTAACTTCGTTTAAAACACTCATATGAACCATGCAAAATTTCAACAACTTGAAAAATGTTTGTTCCATGCAAATCAAAGAGAAATTGCATTTTTTTCAAGATATGTGATCAAGCCATCTTTTTGGGACTATAACCCCATGGGCTTGATGCATAGTGCAAGTTGAGGCTCTGGCTGAAAGTTGATGAAATTTGGGTAGGGAGATTGGATGTAGCTGAGTTTTCCGACATATGCTTCAGGCTTATCAGATCTTGTGCAACATTGATGTGACTTTTTTCATTTTGACCACATAGAAGAGATCTAGGGACTTGTACCAACATGTGCATGAGGTTAGATTTGTTTCTACATTCCTCGTTACACTCTGTGGGAGAAAATCGTGATTTTTCCCCACTTTTCCTCATTTGGCCTCTGATGCTCATCCAACTTGGTATGCATATTTCTCTTTAGTGTTTAGAGACTTTCTACCCACTTGTAGCATAATTTTGAAAGTGAGAGCAACATGCAGGTGTCTTTAAACCCCAACTTGGTTTCATATTGACAGTAGGGTAGGGTTTACTTAGTGAGAGTAACATGCATGTGGCTTTAAACCCCAACTTGGTTTCATATTGACAATAGGGAAGAAAAAATCGTGATTTTTTCTCTAGAAGTCACATAGGAGTTCTGAATGGAGTGAAACTTGGTTGGCCTTTGTCACATGATGCTTTAAGATTGTTTATCCCTTTGCACTTTAATAGGGACTGCCCACATAAGCTTGTAACCAATTAAGGATGCTGACACCATGAATTTTTTTTTGTGTGGAAAGTATAAACTTGCTTTCCATGGAGAATGTTTTTTCCATAGGGTGAACATGGCTGACACCTTCATGATTCACTTTACCCAAAGATGTAGAGGGAAGGGGAAAAAACACAATTTTTTCCTACTTCACATAAAAATAGATTTTTTTCAAGCGTGCAAAAATTCCAACATGTTCATACACTCCTTTGAAGCATTTGTAAGGTGTCACTTCATCAATAAGGTAGCCACATTTGGTATGGAACCATTTTTCCCTTTGAAAGAAATCTTTGACTCGAGAATATAGTCACTGCCTATTGTCTAGCACAATGTACTATTGTTGAACTTGTAAGAGTGGTCCTTTGTATGAGGTTCCACCCAATTCTAACATCCTTTGAC
This sequence comes from Adiantum capillus-veneris, assembly GCF_014529385.1. Classification (NCBI taxonomy): domain Eukaryota; kingdom Viridiplantae; phylum Streptophyta; class Polypodiopsida; order Polypodiales; family Pteridaceae; genus Adiantum; species Adiantum capillus-veneris. The sequence continues at coordinate 43,662,475 of NC_140958.1, forward strand.
TATTTTATGTCAAACGAGTAGGGGTTTGGAGCAAGCTTTGGAGAGAGCTTTTTTTTTGTTATTACTTTAATTGCCATTTTTAGCAAGAAAAGCTCGCTCCATACAAACTTTGGAGCGATCTTTTTTTGGTAATTGCTTTAATTACCATTTTTAGTAGATTTGTCTCATAGGCCGACTTCGGCCTCACACAGATGTTAAAAAATCTCATTTTCTTTTTCTTGCTTTCTCTCTATCTCTATCTACTCTCTCTCTCTCTCTCTCTCTCTCTCTCTCTCTCTCGGCTCCCACTTGCATGAGAGCTCTCTCTCTCTCTCTCTCTCTCTCTCTCTCTCTCTCTCATGCAAGTGGGAGCCAAGAAAAAGAAAGAGAGAAAGCACTCTCTCTCGGCTCCCACTAGCATGAGAGCTCTCTCCCTCTCTCTAGTCTCTCTCCCTCTCTTTCTTACTTGCACTCTCTCTCGGCTCCCACTAGCATGAGCTCTCTCTCTCTCTCTCTCTCTCTCTCTCTCTCTCTCTCTCTCTCTCTCTCTCTCTCTAGTCTCTCTTCCTCTCTTTCTTTCTTGCTTTTTCTCTTTCTTTTTCTTGGCTCCCACTTGCATGAGAGAGAGAGAGAGTATGTGTGTGTTGCGCAAATGATTGACATCAAACTACATAATGTACAATGCAAACACCCTCTTTCTCTCAGTTATTCCACATGAATTAATCATGTTGAGATAAACCATACTGTCTAAGCCCTTTTCATAGGCCGACTTCGGTCTCACACAGACGTTAAAAAATCTCTCTTTCTTTTTCTTGCTTTCTCTCTATCTCTATCTACTCTCTCTCTCTCTCTCTCTCTCTCTCTCTCTCTCTCTCTATCTAGTCTCTCTCCCTCTCTTTCTTTCTTGCACTCTCTCTCGGCTCCCACTAGCATGAGCTCTCTCTCTCTCTCTCTCTCTCTCTCTCTCTCTCTCTCTAGTCTCTCTCCCTCTCTTTCTTTCTTGCTTTTTCTCTTTCTTTTTCTTGGCTCCCACTTGCATGAGAGAGAGAGAGTTTGTGTGTGCTGCCCAAATGATTGGCATCAAACTACATAATGTACAATGCAAACACCCTCTTTCTCTCAGTTATTCCACATGAATTAATCATGTTGAGATAAACCATACTGTCTAAGCCCTTTTCACGATTTATCATAAGGTCATTACCAATTGAGAGTAGAAGCAGCATGTAAGGCAATAATTTTAAATGGAGACATTAAGTTTGAGCTCATGCTACCAATGTTTTTGAATTTGACAACCAAGGATGCCTTGGGTGAGGCCACTAGGAGCAACTTGCTACTTTTGAGAGGAGTGTAGAGGAAAACGGCGGTCTGTGTTGGGGTTGATGCAAGGAGGGTTATCAAAAATAAAACGCTTTTATGAGGTGAGGAGGGGGGAGAGAGCCACATGGTTGGCTTGGGGGATTCTTGGGCACTAAGAGGGTATTTTTATTAGAGTAGAGCTAGTATGTCAGTATGTCTATTCGATAAAAGGCGAATTAGGTGAATCTCACTGAGATTCCCTCTCTCTCTCTTTCTCTCTCAAGAGTGTTTGCACGTGGATTTCTCTCTCTCTCTCTCTCTCTCTCTCTCTCTCCGCCCCTCGTGTACGTCTGCTCTGGCGACGTTTGGAGACTCTACTTCTCCTCTCTCTCTCTCTCTCAGCACTCGACATAGGACTGCAAGGGTGGTGCCTTTGCTGGTTGATCCTAGTGCAGCTTGCTCGTCTACACTCCTTTGCTAGTCTTCCCTTGTCTGCCTTGTTGCCCTCCTCTGCTTTGTCTTGCACTTGGGCCATCTCATCTGAACTGTGTCCGCCTCTGAACGCTGCACTCCTGTGCTATGTGATGTTACCTGTGTGCGCCTGAGGGGGAGTAGGGGCAAACACCCTGTAGGCTACCAACATGCTGCTGCCGTCAGCCTAGCTGTAGGTGGAGGGCTCGTGAGAGATGAGGGAGCCCAAGAGCGTACGGTCAAGGCAATTAGCGGCTTTGGGGAGGGTAGCGTAGAGAGGGCCAAAGCAGGCTGCGATGCAGCAAGCGAGGGGGAGGAGTGAGGGACGCTACAAGACGTTTGTCGTCCTCTATCGCGGGGGCCAAAGGGGACACACACACCAGCTTGTGGGGGGGACAGAGGGGGATATTCGGGCAGCAGCATGGCGAGCTCAGACGAGCAATGGTCTCTGCAGAGGGATGAGGGTCTGGAGAGAGGGGGGGGGGGGAATTCGGAGGGCATATCCTTTAGTATGCCAGTATGTAGTAGTATGTAGTAAAGCTAGTAGAGTCTATTATGTGATACAGCATGATGGAGAGAAACGGTCGAGAGAGACCCTGTTAAAATGCTATTTACATTGAAGAGGATGTTGAACCAGGTTATTTGCCCTCGTAGTCGCCAAAGGAAGATCTAGTAGATTCTTCGTGAGAGATGATGGACAAGAAAGTCGGTTGCTCGCAAGAACTCATTAGAGCAAGGCAAGGGACAGGCGAGCAGAGGAAACGAGGCTTTACAGAGCCATGGCTATGGCGTTTATTGCCCTGCTTGCTACCCTGCAAGTAAGACAATAGGTAGACAGAAGTGTGAAAAGCAATAAATCACGGCAGCAGATTACCGCCTTGTCGGACTGTGCAGGAGAGAGAGAGAGAGAGAGAGAGAGAGAGAGAGGCTCAAAGCAAGAAAGATTGCAGTAGGCCAATGCTAAAAACCTACATCCCACCTACAAATTCTGAGATTTACCTTTAAATTTTATATTTGAAGGTGAAAAGACCTGCAAATTTTTTAAAAACGTGAGTGTAATTTGGCGTAAAAACCTTCAAATTTAGCCAATATACCTCCATTGTCTCATATATGTAGGTTTGTCAGGTTTTTGAAAAAAAAAATAAAAAATTGCAACAAGTTGACTTGTTATCTGATAGGAAAAGGGGTTGATGGAAGGAAATTGCTTGGATAAAGACGCGCTGATCGAGTAATTTTGGCTCAAAAAAAGTAGGTACCAATGAAGAGAGACTCTTGTTTTCGTGTCAAATGGCCATTGGACTACAACAACAATGGCATAACGACCAGAAACTCTGCATTATTTTACTATTAAGTATGCTCTTTTTTTTTCAAAATGGGTTCAGGTAGAATTGTAATTCTTGAGTTTAGTGATGTAATTCAATTAGCCTGATGGGCTATTTGAATATGACGGTCTCAAAAGAGAGAGAGAGATCGAAGAGAGGGAGGGATTGATATTGGGAATTTTTGAAATTTGTGGAGTATATTTGAAAATTTTGAAATTTAAAGGTTAATTTGGTAATTTTCCCTATATATATATGAAGAGAGAGGGGATAGAGGAAGAGAGATAGAGGGAGCAGATGCACTATATCTAGTGATGAAGCAATCAATGTGCACTGTCGATGATCATCGTTGCATATTAAGCACATGTAGGTAGTTTATAGGCATCTTAATGAGAGAAAGGAAGAGAGTGCATTAGAAAGGTCTTTGATGCAGTACAAGATGGTGAAAGCCAATGAAGGACACTCCCACCAAGCAAACGGTGCATCACCGACAGTGAACGTTAGGACAAGGGATAGTCAATTGTCCCGATGGTGACAATGAGCTCTCAATGGCTCCTGTGGTTCAAATGGACAGTTCCGTGTAGCATTGGTAGTGGGCCCAAAAATCCACCTTTTTTGACACCGAGTGCACTACATATGTGCATCCTGTGAGAGAGAGAGAGAGAGAGAGAGAGAGAGAGAGAGAGAGAGCAGTTCTTCGCGTATATTTGTGCACAATGTCTCATGTACGTTGAGTTGCGGTTACAACCTGTTGTGCACCACAGCATTATCAAGCAATGGCGTAGCACGACAACTCACCCCTCGTACACATGCAATTATCTTCACGCTGCTGTACATAGAGCCCGCCTCCTTGTTTACCCACGAACGACACAAGAAAAAGATTCTGCTGAATGTTAACTTCCACTCCAAGGCGTTAAACACTTTAAGCTTACTCAAGCCCGTTAATGGCGCATAACTTTTTTTTCCATTGTAAAGCTTATTAGTTTTTACCTATGCTTGCTTTGTCACTTAATCCTACTGCCAGTTAATCCTATTTCAACCCAGTGAGCTACACTACACCACAATCTTCGCAACTGTAAGAATTCGACTTTGCGACTCTTCGCACCCGCGAGTAATTGGCTTTGCGACTCTTCGCACCCGCAAGTAATCGGCCCTCAATCTCAATGACCCTCAAGCTTAATGGTCTCAATCCTACTCGGCAACCTACTTATCTACAAAACACTTCAACATTAGGAGAAATATGAACCTTGCATGGGCCTTGTAAGGAATCCTAATTTTTAGGGATTAAGGTTAATGTTGTGTAGGGTTAAGGGGACAAGGGCATTCAAGAAGCTAGTTTTGAGTAGACTTTTCTAGCCTTTTTTTAGACACATGTAGGATGTGGACCTAAGAGGTCATTTTCTCTCTCTAGCTTTTGAAAAGTGAAGGGAGTAAAGGGGTGTGCCCACATCAGTAAAAACGTGGGTCACTAAGAGCCAAAATTTGACTTTTTTTCAAAAAAGTTATTTTTACTTATTTTTTACTTAAAATTCCCTCCCAACATATATACACATCAAAAAATCATTTTTTGACATTTTTTTAAACCTACAAACACTAAAAGTCCACTTTTTCAAAAAAAAATCCCAAAAAAAAAAAAAACCTTTGTTCTCTCCTCCTCCTTCCTCCTCTCTCCCTCTCCTCTCCCTCCCTACCCCCTTCTCTCCTCCTCCTCCCCTCTCTCTCCCTCTCCCCCCTCTGCCCCCTTCTCTCCTCCCATGTTCCTCTCCTCTCCTCTCCCTCCCTACCCCCTTCTCTCCTCCTCCTCCCCTCTCTCTCCCTCTCCCCCTCTACCCCCTTCTCTCCTCCCATGTTCCTCCCTCTCCCTCCCCCCTCTTTCTTTTCATTCTTTGCTTCCTCACGCAACAACTGCCATGGTGCTCACGGACATCACCAATCGTATCCCTCCACCACCATGTACTCCGCACAACAAAAGTGTGCATATTTCTTGTCCGCAGTGTTTGCACCGAAGGCCGCACGTGAGGGTGAGCAGAGGTCATCCCAAGATCGTCATACTGTCGGTGAGACGAATGTGTATGGTTCTTCAATATCTTGGGAGGGGAGAAGTAGGCTTCTTAGGCTATTGCAATTGGTTGTGTATGGGTGCAGGTGCTTTTTTGCATTCGTTGATGCACGAATGTCAAGCTCTTCAGCTCAAAACAGTGGCATTACAAGAAATAGTGGGTGCAGGTTAGAGAGGTCAAATGTCACCACTTTTCCTCTAAAACAGCCTTCTTTGTTACATTTTGCAGGTAGGTGCTTCAAATCCATCCTTATTAGAGGTGGGTAATCTCATCCTAATGCAAGAATGGCTCAAGGAACTAGCATAACATGAAGCTTTTACGGTGGCACAAAGCTCTCCTTAAGCAATGTGGCTCCCACTACACCAAAAATCACTATGCTAACATGGAGAGATCCCTAGTAGGACAATACAACAACTTTTCATCAGCATCACACGCTTTCCTAACATGAGGGCACCCCCACTAGAGATATTTTTATATGATAAGTCACCCCATGAGCATACCATGTCATGGAATGGATGTAAGAACTATGACTGCACTACCCCTTGGAAGTTGTTCACGAATGTATGTTTATCAAAGTTAATGAGAAGAAGTTTGGACTTTTTTGTTTGTTGATGTGTAAGAGCACTTTTGGTCTACCATATTTTAGATTGTTTGATAAGTTAAATAAGATTTGTAGTCATTTAAAGTATCTTTTTTTTTTGTAAGATTGTACATGAGAAGACATGATAAAGTACAAGAGATCTTGACAGAATAAACCTCGATGAGATTCCCACCATGCACTTGTGACACCATACCTCTCCTTGAATCCTTTGACTTCTATCATTGTGGGGAGTCCAATGGGGGGCTATTTTCAAATTTTTAGCATAACTTTTTTTTGAAGGAAATTTTGGTTATTCTAAAATTTATACACAGTCTAGGAGTTCATTCTGATTGTTTTTCTTCAGTTTCAAATTTTGACCGAGTACACTCCTTGGAAGCCACTTTTGAAGGTGTTAGAGCGAGATTTTGGGAAAGTTTTGTATATAGGAAATAAAGTCCTTAACACAATAAAAAACAATGGTTCTTTGAGTATTTTCAGATTCCATGGTTTTAATGCTCGTTGGAGCCCGTAGATTAAGAAAAAAGTAAAAAATGTATGTTTTACATCATTTTTAAATAAATTGTCAACTTGCACATTGATTTTTGGAGAATGCGAGCAAGATATGATTTTTTCTCATCACATGATGGTCGAAGAACGCGATGAGATGAACAAATTCATGTGAGACAAGCCCAGACAGATTCGGAGCCGATTGAAATCTAGAAGCTGTTGAAAACAACCGAAAAGTTCAACACTTAGAAAAAAAAAAAAAAAAAACTTAACACTTGAATCATGGCCATGCATCAAAAATATGCTCACACGGTGAAGGAGGTGCTTCAAAGCTATGGAAATCAGTATAAAATGCAAGCAATAGTGTTGGAGGCTATTCAAGAATTTGTAGAGGCTCACATCATTTCAGATGACTTTGCAATGACAAAATGATTAAGAGTTGTGTCTACTGTCTCCATAGTGATTTGGCTTTTCTGTTTATCCATGTGTTTTAAGTTAAGTGGTTTTGGCCATGAAGAGTTAAATTTAAATCAAATATTAACATTTTTGCCATCCTAAGGGGCAAACAAAGCTAGAAAATGCAAAAAAAAGGGTGGCCACAAGGGCGCGCAGATGGCCCATCCAGCAGTTTTGGATGGCTCATCTGCGCGCCCTTGTGGCCACCCTTTTTTTTGCATTTTCTAGCTTTGTTTGCCCCTTAGGATAGCAAAAATGTTAATAGCTGATGAAACCAGATGTTTATGTAGCATGAGACTAGATTTTTATATTGTCCAATGTGATTTGGCCTTTTGGTGTAGGGAACTAGTAAGTTGAGTTGAAGGAAGACATAATGTGCTTGAAAAGTTAAATTTTACATTCATCTCACCTTTTCCAAGGTCCTGGAGTGCAACAATAGCCTAATTATGCAAAAAAAAGGGTGGCCACAAGGACGCGCAGATGGCCCATCCAACAGTTTTGGATGGCTCACCTGCGCGCCCTTGTGGCCACCCTTTTTTTTGCATTATATGGCCTTGTCTGCCCCTTATAATAGCAAGAATGTTAATATTTGATGAAACCAGATGTTTATGCAGCATGAGACTAGATTTTTATACTGTCCAATGTGATTTGCCCTTTTGGTGCAGGGAACTAGTAAGTTGAGCTGAAGGAAGACATAATGTGCTTGAAAAGTTCAATTTTAGGTTCATCTCATCTTTTCCAGGGTTCTGGAGTGCAGCAATAGCCTAATTATGCAAAAAAAGGGTGGCCACAAGGGCCCACATATGGCCCATCCAGCAGTTTTGGATGGCTCACTACGCGCGCTTGTGGCCACCCCTTTTTTTGCATTATATGGCCTTGTTTGCACCCCAGGATACCAAAATTTTTTTAGATTAAGTGAAAGCAAATCTTTATGCAACATGACAGTACAAATTCCACTTCTTTTCACTCAAATGTAATTAGAGCTCCCCCCCCCTCCCCCCCCTTTCTTTGTGTTCAAAGGTCCAGAGCATTCACTATGTAAAATTTTCCTATATCACGTGCGTTCACTAGAATGGATTAAAAGTACCCCTTATAGGTCTTATCTACACATGTTTCTGCAACTTACAAGAATATAAAATCCCTTCTGTTGAGCACATGTGCTATGTTACATATACTTTAGTGAACTCCCCATGTCAACGGCCTCACAAATCCTGCGCACTAAACATTAAACACTAGAAATCGACCAAACAAGGAGCCAATTTTTACTTCCTTGTGTCCACCTAGTGTTCTTGTGAAACATTGCTAATGATATATATTCAACATCCCCAAATGAGGACATTTTGACAAAGTTTATAATCCACTTTAATAAGAATAACCATTAATTATTAAACTGAAATCAAAATATTGCTTGAATTTCTTCAAGGTGGAGTGATTAAGACTTGCGACTTGAATCATCGTACAGGCAAATCAAAATATCCATAAAAGTAAACAATATTTCTTAGATCTGTATGAAACTTCAGTAATCTAAATTAAATACTCTCACTCAATGCGACACCATTTAACAAAAAAACATATTTATATTGCATTTATAGAGGAATCCAGCCTCATGAAAAATAATTACAAATGGAGACAATGTTGTTGCTGTTAGGCTTATCTTACAAGTATTTGTCTTCCTCATCTAGAGATTCATATACACTTGAGTATTTGTGTGTCTATGACACTAGGGAAGATAGTAGTACTATATGGATGGCTTCTATGAGAGCTCCTAAAGAGTCCCTATTGGTTCAAGATTCTAAAAAACACCTACTATTCTTATCAAAATCTTTTAACATGGTAGTGAAAGGTTCCTCAAGGAACAAAAATAGAGTGATTTCCATCTCTGCACATGGTTGCTTGCTCATGTCCTCTTAAAACAAGTTGAATCTGTAAGTAAACAAAAGATTATGTGAGCACAAAGTTATAAAGTACAAAATGATATCATTCCAATTATCTAATGACAATTATACGAAGAATAAATTACAAGAAAAATCTTTGACGACTCTCCATAGATAACACAACTTACTAACATTGTGAGACTCAAATCACATGCTACACAACTATAGATGGCGCACCAAAGTCATCAACAAAATAGCACCACCCAATGTTATGAGGTGTGAAGCCTAAACACTGAAATCCATAAAGAGGTTAATTCTCTCCAGCATGATAAACTTAAAGATGGAGATGATGTTAAGCTCTGAATGTAAGCTACAAGGGTAGTTTTCTTACCATTCTATCTTTATGTTGGAGATGAACCCTTGCAATGCCCACGCGATATTCACACCTCCTATTGTTGTGGTATGCAACTCATGTGAGCTCATACTTTTGCCACCTTCGGGAGTAGAGGTTTCCATGTAGTGTGAGTGAATGAAAGTAGAAGGAGTAGAATCTTGTTTCATGTTGTAATGGAGATGAGAGAAGGGAGAGGAGCTAGCTTGCTGTGAAACTATGTGGTGGGTAAGGGGAAGAGATGGAGGAGGAGCTTGCTTGGTGCTACAATGGAGGTGGGAGAAAGCTAGCAGAGAGATAATGATAGACTATAGGGGGTGCATGTGGTTGTTGCAGCAGAGGAGAGCTTGGAAAAAGGTTTGTAGAGAGAGAAAAACACTTTTTAGCTATAGAATAGGTTTGGAAAGACTTTGGAGGGTGAAAATGATGTTTTGATTTGTTTTTTAAAAAAATCAATTTTTTGGATTTTTTAGTGCACGTTTTTAACTTTTGAAGGTCAAAAATACTTTTTTGACCATGAAATAGGTTTGGGGACCTTTTAAGGAGGGAAAACTTGAAATTTGAAATTTTTAGTGTATTTTTAAATCCGGGCCAAAAAGTGGGGGAAAAGAGGTCAAAGTGGTCCCCCCTCCCCCCCAAGCCACCTCCCTTACCTTCTCACTAGGTAAGAGACAATTAAGAGGTGTAAAGCTACCTTGTCCCCCTACTTTTTTGAGGGTATAGAGTGTGTCCACTACCCTCTTCCTATTGGCTGACCTCTAGTTAACCTTAATCCCAAAGGGCCCCTAGAGGGTTCATAGTTTTCCTAATGATTACCCGAAGGTCTACAACCATACGCTGAGAAGCCTCTCACTAAGCGGCAGCCGTCAAGCTTCAACCACCTTGGAGCACTCTCCCTCGCCCTCGTCACCAAAGTCGGCTCTCGCCAGACTCTCCACTTGCGTCTTCCAAGACGACTCTTCATCTTCCTCGACCCCGGCCACAACCATCAAACACTCTCGGTAACCTCTACATGGATGCACACCACAATAACGGAGAAGGCCTCAACAATAGCATGGATTCGCCCCCCAAATATCTTACGCCTAACCTCGACAACCCCTCTAACCCGGTAGATACCCCTACATTCAACAACCCACTCAATGACAACACACACATCTTGGAAAATAACCTATCACTTGACCACATCACGCTAGACCCCTACAAAATTATGGATGATGACGACTTCGAGCAACTTTCGGAGGAATCTTTTGACTTCTCCCCCAACCCTCATCAAGCCGATCTTAGGGTAGAAGATTCACCCGTTCGCCTAGACCCAAACCCCGACACGGAGCCCTTCCCTCCATACTCAAACCCTCCAAAGAAGTCCCAGTCCAAAATTCATATTTCCCTCTCCACCATCAAAACCGCACCCTCGATATCTTCTTCAACCAAGGAACCCCAACCACCACCCCCTCCCTCTCCCAAACCTTTCCCTCACTCGCTTTCAAAACCCAAAGAGTTCGATGATATCGTCAATCTCTCCCTGCTTGAATTTACCAAGCTACACAAAAAGCTAGCCAAAGCCTCTACCTACAACGCACACCTAACGGAATTACACAAAAATAATGCCAATCCCAATAGTCTTAACATGAAACCCCCTCGTTTGCATCTCGAAGATACCCAAGCTCAAGCCCTTCTTAACGCCAAGTTCACCGCCCTCACAATCCAATATCAACTAGATTGCACTTTTGCCCTCATCCAAGCACAAAAACTCCTTGTTCTAAACCTCCAAACGGTAGTGGATAATTACCACCTTGAAGTAGAAAGCCGCCTCACAGACCTCGTCAACAAGCTTTCGTCTATTACTTTACCCCGATTAGCCTCGGGAGATTGGCTCAAATACCTAAACCAATTGAAAGACACCTCCGTCCAACTCTTCCTCTCTCAAATGCAATCCCTTATAGTTAACTCTCATTTGGCCTCCACCAAAGAAGAAGAAGCTTTTAAAACTAGAAAGCGCACCATCTCCACCCTGAAAGAAACTATCACCCACCTCCCTAAGGATCAAACCATCAAGGAGCTCATAGAACTTGAAGTACGCAAACATTTCCAATCTCTTCCTCTCATCAAACCCTCAATCTCCACACCCATCACCACTAACACCCATCTCCCAAAATCCTTAAAAAACCATACCCCGGCCAAAGCTCCCTTCTACCCCCCGAGAACCTCTCTCTCCTCATCCTCCCATCTTACACACCCTCCATCATCACACATCAAAACCTCCAAAAGGACCCCCAAGGCCTCCACAATCCCAACCCTCCTCAATAAACAAGAACCACCCCACTCGCCTCCCTATTCCCCGCCCTCCAAAAAACCTTTCTTTTACTCCTCTCCTAATAAACCTACGACAAACCCAAAATACCCCCTCAATCGCATTCATAACCTCTTCACACCAATCATCCCTTCTTCCTCCAATCCTAAACATAAACCTAAGCCTTTCCCCTATAACAAACTAACCAAACCTCCCAATCTTTCTCATGATGGCGACAACAACAACGACAGCACCAACCACAACGACGACAACTACAACAACAACCACAAACGCTCCCACAAAGATTTGGGAAAAGGAAAAGGGAGGAGGGATTAGGGCATTCTTGTCCAACTTCTTGGTTACACTTACTTTTCAGTAAGCCCCCCCTCCTCCCTTATCTTTGGAAAAACACTCAACGCTCTCTCCCTTCCATCTCTACCCCACCACCATCTACCCTATCCTTTTTAAACGAAGCCCCCAACTTCCCTCTTAGAAAAGATTCCACAAATAGAGGAAGGAAGAGGCATAAATTTTGGCTTCCACTCATAAATCCGCACACCTACAAACTTATAGTTTTTGGTAAGCTCTCTTCCGGCACCTTGGTCAATAACCCTTGTACTAACTTTGTTCATAATCTCACCTCCCGCCCCCTCTCTATCGACGAAAAGAAATGCTTAGATCTAGGGCTTAAGTACATTCCCCCTCCCCCTAACCCCCTTGCGGAACACATTATTAAAGCCCACAACTCCTTGGCAAGAAAATTACAACTCAATATGTTTTTTCAATCTTCTATGTCCAGCAAACCCCCCCTTTTCAAAACCCCTAACCCCTCTTGGATACCCCCCTCTTTAGATCCTACACTAGAGGAGATCACATCCCTTAACCTCATAAATCTGAAAGATACACTTACACACTACAAAACTTCGCACTCAAAATTTCCCAAATTTGTCAAGCGTGCCCTTAAAACTCTTTCAACGGACCACACTATAGTCATTAAACCGGCGGATAAAAATCTAGGTCTTATCATCCTATCACGGGAATGGTATGAACAAGAAGCCCATAGACAACTCAATGATCCCTCCACATACCAACCCCTAACCCCACCACCACATAATTACCTCGCCTCTTTACTCCACTCCATCACCCTCAAATACACTCTCCTCACCCGAGATGAAGCCACCTTTATCCTCACACCACTCCATAAATCCTTCAAACCCTGCCCTATCCAATTTCTCCCTAAGTTACACAAACCTATACTTGTAGCCCGTCCTATTTGCTCTTACCGTGGATACTTGTTTGAAAATGCTTCCAAATGGCTACACTTCCAACTTTATCCTGTCCTCCTTTCACAAAAACAACACCTCAAAGATTCGTTATCCCTCATCATCGATCTCCACTCAAAGACCTTCCCCCCCCATTGTCTCCTTTTTACCTTCGATGTGACCTCCCTCTACCCCAGCATCCCTATGACTGACGGTCTCATAGCCCTCAGAAGCACCATTACTAATTTCTTCGACACCCCAAAATTAGAGTTCATCATCTCACTTGCCACCCTTATTCTTTCACACCATTATCTTTGTTTCAAAGACAAAGTATGGAAGCAAATTAAGGGCACCGCAATGGAATCCAATTTCGCAGTGGTATATGCGTGTCTTTTCCTTTGCCACTTAGAAAACCACTCTCTACTTATCTCTAGCCCAAACCTAGCCTATTATAAGAGATACATAGATGATGCCTTCGGGGTCTGGACCGGCTCTCGTAAATCACTTACCAAAACTCTCGCCTCCTACGCCTTCCCTCTACAAGAACATATAGAGATCTCACCCATCATATCCACTTTTGAAGCAACCATCCTAGATGTCCACTTCCACAAGGGACATACTTTCCACTTGTATGGTATCTTGGACTCCAATTGTTACCAAAAGCCTCTCAACTCTTACCAATATATACCTTGGATCTCTTGGCACCCTCTCCACCAAAATTAGCCTTTATCAAGTCAGAACTTAGACGCTATCTTATCAGGGAAAGCAATCCTGATGGATTCTATCGTTTGAGAAACCTCTTCTTCATTAGGCTCGTTCATAGAGGCTACCCAAGAAACTTCCTCCTTAGGGTCTTTGGTTTGATCTCTTACAAGGAACGAACAACTCTCCTAACCAAAACCCCATCTTTAAAAAATCCTTCCTCTATCACCCTCAAACTACCTTTTTCTCCAGAAACTCGTAGACTAAACCCTACCCTAATAATTGGTAAGCCTATCCATACGGCTTGCAGCCTCTCCCCCACCCTTGCGCATCTTGACCAACCCATCGTATGTTGGACCAATGGCCAAAACTTAGGCACTCTTCTAACTAAATCCATAAACCAGAGTTAAACCCAATTTTACAAATGAATACTCTTTATAACCTACCCTAACTCTTATCGCTCATTTTGCAGGTTGACTCTCTAAGCCCGTAGTTCTTCAACAACACGGACACACCTTTCACATTTGTGATCCTACATTCCAAATTTTGTCCCTTGTAATTTACTCCTGGAACACCATTTTTTGGAAATCAAGCTACTCCTTTTAAACTCTCAAATCACACCCCCCCCCCCCCCCCCCCCCCCCCCCCCCAATTAACACCTTACACCCAATCCTGTACATTATACACCAGTTCTTCGGAATTCCATTTCATCACTTTTCCACATTTTTTGGAAATCAAACTACTCCTTTTAAACTCTCAAATCACACCCCCCCCCCCCAATTAGCACCTTACACCCAGTCCTGTACATTATACACCAGTTGTTCGGAATTCCATTTCATCACTTTTCCTCATGTTATTTTTAAACCCCTCCCTGCCTTATATCCCCTCCTTTGCCACTTTTCATTCCCCCCCCCCCCCCCCATTTTTTCTTTTTTAGACCCCCTTTCACTTATACCACCCCCCCGGTGAACAATCTATTAAACTCCCCCCATTAAAATTCATTTTCTTACTTATTACCTTTGGGAAACTCTACACCACTCTCTACCTCTAGTCAATGGACAAACTCACAGCCCTTGCAAAGTACACCCCCCCCCCCCCCCCCCCCCCACGCTTATATAAAGAGCATCCTCTTCCCCTCTATTTCAGTATTCTCCCTACTTCTTCCACTGATGAGCTCCTTAAAGGAGCGAAACGCGTTTGGTACCCCATAACCCACCCCCGTCTCCCTTCTACCTTTTACCCCTTAGCCCACCCCCACCTCCTTTCCTTTTGCTCCAGATCAAAGTGCCTCGCACGCTTAAATGTAATTATATATTAAGTTTTCTGCTATTTTGGCAGTTTTTTCGGCCGTTTCCGAGACTCGATCCAGAAGATCCCTTTCTGAGACTGTGGCTAGTTTTGAGTTTGCTTTAGCCTTTGGAGGGTCATTTGCGTGAGTTTTTCCTGAGCTGGGGTGTTCTCGAATGTTGAGACACTTTCGATGATACAGATTGCTGGAGTACCCCCCTTTTCAGTATCCTCGCCATAGGACATCTATAGGATGGGTCACATGATAGTTTGTTACGTCAGTCTTATACCCAATGGTTGTTTTTTGGCAGTCTATGCATTGATTTTGTCCCGTCGGATTTGAAAATTTTCTCCCCCGTACAGAGGAGACTCTATCGGATTTGTGGCCATAATCGCCATAGGCAAAGAGGTGGACGTAGTCACGGCTATGGTCGTTCACAAGATCGTAAGGATCGTCATAATTGTAGCAAGACTCAAGGCCATGACTTAAGAAATGTAGAATGCTATCATTGCGGTAAGAAAGGCCATTTAAAGAAAGATTGCCGTGTTTTGCAATGTGAAAAGGGCAAAGCTATTGTGAAGTTTGACACTTCAAAGAGCAGTGTAAGGATAGAGGAGATCAATGTGGTTGAATCTCCACCTCCAAAGATTGATCCTGGCGTGCAACAACCGTCGAATGTGCTTGTTTTCACTTCCGATTTGAGTCCAGATGTGTTATTGGCTCTTGATGAGTGTTATGCACAAAATTGGATCATGATTCAGGTGCCAACTTCCATGTTACTCCCCATAGGGAATGGTTCTCCACATACACTGTGATGCATGGTTCAATCAATCTTAGAGATTACTATCAGCTTGATATGTGTTGTATGGGAGATGGCAAGTTATGCATGATGAATGGCACTGAATTTATGCTTCGTGGATTCAAGCATGTTCCTAAACTGATGTGTCAGTTGGTCAGCTTGATGCTTTAGGCTATACTACTATTTTTGGCAATGGTTCTTGGATGGTGCATAAGGAAAACTTGGTTGTCATAAAAGGCCACAAATTTGGTTCATTGTATCATTTATATGTGTCTTTAGTCAAAGAGAGTTCTATCTATGTAGCCGAGCAACCTTCTACTGAGTTGTGGCGTAGCCGGCTAGGCCATATGAACCAGAAAGGAATGAAAATCCTTCAGCATTTGAGCTACTTACCTGTGTTAAACTATGTTGATTTCAGTCTATGTGAGCATTGTATCTATGGCAAGCAAACTAGGAAAACTTCTTTGCCATTACATTGAAAGTTGGGAAACCCTCTAGATTTGGTTCATAGGAATTTATGTGGGTCTATATGCCACACAAATCTCTAGGGGGAGCACTATATTTCCTAACATTTAGAGATGAGTCTACTTCTTGAAGGGGAAAGACGAAGTGTTTGCTACATTTCAAAGATTCTTAGCCATGGTTGAGAACCAATCTCGTAGAAATCTCAAAGCTTTTCAAACCGACAATGGTGGAGAGTATGTCTCCACATAGTTCAATATTTTTTGTAGCAAACAGGGATCAATGGTAGTTTACTACGTCGTACACACCTGTTCAAAATGGCATTGTTGAGTGTATGAATCGCACAATTCAAGAAAGAGTCACAACCATGTTATCTATGGCGAGTTTACCTCCTGAGATTTGGGGAGAGGCTTTTATGACAGTAGTACACATCATCAATAGATTGCATAGTACCCCGTTAAATTTCAAGATTCCGTAGGAGATGTGGACTGGCAAGAAGCCATATTATGTGTGTTTGCGTGTGAAGCATTCACACTTATTCCCACAAAACTTTGCAAGAAGCTGGATCCCAAGTCACATAAGTGTATCTTCATTGGTTATGGTGCAGATGGAGATATTGGATATCATCTCTGGCACCCGAAATCTAGAAAGTTTATTCGTAGCTCACAAGTGATATTCAATGAGTCTAAAATGCATAGACAGCCAGTTAAAGAAGCCAAATATGGGAAAGACAGATTTGAGGATGCAGCCTCCACAAATTTGGGAAAGCCAACTCATTCTATTGGTGATGTTCCTACCACTAGTAGTGCTCCCAAGAGAGCGGGGTCCAACAATCAAGCAGTGAGGAGATTTATGCGTGTATTTTGTGTCCCTAAGCCGTTTGAGCTAGGATGGGACTATGTGTCAATCAATGGCTGCGATGAGCCCACTTGTTACAAAGAAGCTATTCAAATGGAAGATAGCATGAAGTGGGAGTAACCTATGCAATCTGAGTATAACTCGCTTGTGAACAATGACACATGGGACTTGGCTGAATTGCCAAAAGGCAAGCATGTCACCATTCCAAATGGGTTTACAAGAAGAATTTTACATATGATGATCCTAAGCCTAAGTACAAAGCTAGATTGGTTGCTAAGGGATTAAAGCAGCAAAAGGGAGTTGATTTTGATGAAATCTTCTTGCCAATGGTCAAGATGACTACATTGCATACAATGCTTGGCCTAGTAGCCATAGAGGACATGGAGATTATCCAAATGGATGTGAAGACATTTTTTCTTATGGGGATCTAGAAGAGGATGTTTACATGAAGCAACCTAAAGATTTTGAATAGCCTAGTAGGGAGGAGCTTGTATGCAAACTCAAGAAAGCACTTTATGGCTAAAGCGGGTTCTAAGCAGTGGTATCAAAAGTTTGACGCTTTTATGCGGTCCCAAGGTTTTAAAAGGAGTCAAGAGGATCATTGTTTGTATACAAAGAAATTCAGTGATGGTTCTTTGGTCATTATCAATCTATATGTAGATGACATGCTCATTGCAAGAAAGCCCACTGAGGAGATTGCCAAATTGAAGCAAATGTTGATAAAAATACTTTGCTATGAAAGATTTGGGTGAAGAAATTCATTTTCTTGGTATGCATATCAAGAGAGACAAGAAAAGAGTCATTCTTGAGTTATCCCAAGAATCCTATATCCACAAAGTCTTGTAGTGTTTCAATATGCAAGGGGGGAGGTAGTGAGTACCCCACTACCATCATATTTGAAACTTAGCAAGGAAGATTCTCCCAAGTCAGATGCTAAGAGAGGAAAGATGGCAAATGTGCCATACTCTTAGGTTGTAGGCAGCCTTATGTATGCTATGGTAGTTAGAAGGTTAGACATTGCATTTGCAGTGGGAGTGGTTAGTCGGTATATGGCTAATCCTAGCAAGCAACATTGGTAAGCGATGAAACATATCCTCAGATACTTGAAGGGTACATCAAGCAGGTGTTTACACTTTGGCAATAGTGATGCATCTATTGTTGGTTACATGGATGCACATTATGTGGGTTGTAGAGATAGTAGGAGATCTACGTCTGGCTACATTTTCATATTTGCAAGAGGAGCCATTTCTTGGAGATCATCTCTCCAAGATTGTACATCTTCTTCCACTACAGAGGTTGAGTATGTTGCAACGTCAGATGCGATTAAGGAAGCTACATGGTTGGCATGTTTAGTGGGAGATTTAGACACCTAGCAGGTTCCAGTTTTGCATTGTAATAGTGAGAGCGCCATTGCTTTGTCAAGGAATCTTGTGTTTCATTGCAAGTCGTAACACATTGAGGTGAGGTATCATCTCATTCGGGATGCATTGACGGATAAGCGCTTGAAGCTTGTCAAGGTCCATATTGTGGAAAACCTAGGTGAAGCTCTTATAAAGAGCCCACTTAAGAAGTAGTTTACACATTGCATTGAGGTAATGGATGTAGGTTGAGAAGGTTTGTACATGGGTGAAGTTGTCATGCTTCAGGGTTGTACAAACTAGCTTTAGTCGCCACTTATGACCACATTGGCCTTTAAGTGGGTAAAGGCTACCACGGCCGCAGCGTGTACCCTCCCTACACATACTACTCAATTAACTTACTTATCTCATATACAAACAAATAAAGAGACACCAATTGGTTTCCCCCAATGCTTCTCCTCTTCTTCTCCTTCCCCCTTCCTTGCACGCAATCGCGCACAGGCTATCAAGCCCTTCATGAGCTACAAAAGGTTTTTTGCTACTAAAACCTACTTAGGAAATGCCATTATTGATGCTACTCACATAAGTGTGTAGCCTTAGTGTTCTAAAGCTATTGGGTCAAGTGCTTTCCGACCGTGGGAAAAAAATGTGAATTTTTAATGCAGGGTTTTTCCTCTGTTGAATGAATCCTAAGGCAATGGAAATGTTAGTAGACCAAAGGGGGAGCTTTCCATGAAATTTGGTCATGATTGGGTGGTCCTTCCTAGCATAAGCAATGCTTTTTCATTTTGACAAGTCAAGGTTTCAGAGGGTTTTCTACCTACTGCATTGGGCATGCACAAACATCAAACTGTAATGTACTGAGTAGGGAACATACCTCTCATGCCTGACATCAAAGCTCAAAACGTGCAAGCGTTGGACGTGCAAGAAGATTGCTCCAAAGTAGCTCTCTCTCTCTCTCTCTCTCTCTCTCTCTCTCTCTCTCTCTCTCTCTCTCTCTCTCTCTCTCTCTCTCTCTCTCTCTCTCTCTCACACACACACACACACACACACACACACACACACACACACAAAAAGAAGAATAAATGAGGCTCTAAAGAAGGTCAGTCTATACATACCATGGGCTCTCGAGTCACTTTTTGACTAAACTTTACAGTTAGTCTTATCTCATGTGTATAATGACCACCGTATCAAAAGATTTTGAAAATGGCATGGAAAAAGTAATGTTGTGCAACAAGTGGGTCTTAAGAAATATTGCTTAAGGGCATTTGATGAGGAGGTTTGCATGTTCTTGCGTTAGAGAGTGTACATCATGCAGTAAGCATTGTAATTCAATAGCTCGTTGGCAAAATGTTGAAAGGTTTTGTCCTTTGTTGGCTTGGATTTGTGTTTGAGATTTGGGCCACCACATCATTATAGCGGGTTCTGATTTTGGCGAGGGTTGTGGTCGCTCCGGAAAATCCTTGTGGGATGTGGTTTTTAGTGAATCTTTTTGTTTTGGAATCCACATCTAATTTGTCAATTTTTGCACTTTAATGGGGTGCTTTGGTACCCACACTTGTGTGTAACTAAATATCCTTGGTTTTGGGATTTGTGTAGGCCACATGACAATTCAATTTGCTCTTTTAGATGTGGGTGAACACCGTTTGTATTTGTGGAGATGGGCATTGCAGCTGGACTTTGGGTATCCAAATAAAGTTTTCTTCAACCTTGGGAGTTCCTTTAGGTATCCAAGTCTGTTGTTTAGAGGGTGCCTTTGGTTGCTCGGGCTTGAATTGGACATGTCTTTTTTGGTATCCACATTTGCTTGTGTTTGTCCTAAGCCAATTTTTTTAATGATTTTGAGCATGCAACTTGTGAGACCCCCTTGGCGATATGTGGATGTTTCTTTCAAAATAGCTGGTTGGTTCTCCACAACTTTATATTGAAGGGAGCAGGTTAATGGTAGATGCACATTCATGGCTATCATTAGACCCTATAACTACCATCTCTTGTATGGCCAGTGGTATATGTTGTTGTGCCTTTGTCGCATTGAAGCTATTGGCCAATTCCATGGTCTTTTTGTTGTCATTCTCAAAAAGATACCTGGTATCTTCCATGGAAGAAAATTCAATATATTTGACATGATGATTAGATGTAAAATACACTTAGCTTTTTTTCCAGTGTATATATGCCTTGTACTTGCATTGCAAAGGTGTACCTAGTATTAGCTGATTATCAAGAGATTGTAGAGATAGTACGAAGAAGCTATGAAGACATGGTAATCCTTGATGTGTATCATGAGCTCCACATAACTTGTGGTAGTATTGAGAGTCCTCATTGAATCTTGTGAATGTTCTTTTCAACAGTTTTAGGACCAACTCTGGCAATTTTTGGTACATTTTAAAACTAACTGTATTCAAAGGTGCACCAAAATAATCTAACTAATAAATAGGTAACCTATTAGCTCCTAGCTTGGTAGAAATATATGGATCCAAAATTTCTTCGTCTTCCTCAATGCTTGTAAGTTGCTGATGAATCCGCACAGTCTTTCACATTTCAAAGACCTGTTGCATCTGTTTTCTTTTTGTTGTCTGTTCTCTGGCTTCATGTTGAACTTACGATCTTGTTTGTCTTTTTTGTTTCTAGCTGCATGTGCCCTTTCAAGCATCTCTCGAGTTAGTGGCAAGTGATATTTTTTTAAGTGGGAATTTTGTGTCCATCCAATGTAACAAGCTTAATGGCCCCACTTGGTGATATAGAATGAATCACAAATGCTCCCATTCCTCGCCTTTTTAATTTCTTTGTTTTTTGCTTAAGAGTGTAAATAATCCCCTGGAGCAAAGACTTTAGACTTCACATGCTTGTCAAGAAACTCTTTCATGCATTGTTTTTGGGCGTATATTGCAACAATTACCTTTAACGAAATTTCATCCAACTTTTCTGGGTCGTCCAAACGGTCAAACTGTTCATGTCTAATCCATTCAAGTTTGTTTGATACTCGCAAGGTTGGAATAAAAAACTCTATGGATAAAATAGCATTAAGTCCAAACACCATGTTATAAGGTTTAGTCCCTAGAACATTCTTGTATGCAACTCTATAGGCCCAAATAGCAGAGTGCAACTTTTGATCCCAATCCGATCTATTATCATTTACAATCTTGGTTAAAACTGTGCAGAAGACTTTGCTGGTACTCTCTCGACTTGACCATTAGCCTGTGGGTATAAGGAGTTGATTTTCTATGTATGACCATGAACTATCAAGTAAATGACTTCATTGATGAAATGTATTCCCCTATCATTGACAATCTCAATAGGCAAACCATATATACCGTGCAAAAAAAAATTTGTACAAGAAATGTGATGTGGTACATGCATCAAGTTTTTTGTGAAGCTTTGGCCTCAGCCCATTTGGTTAGGTAGCTTGTGGCTACTATAATGTACTTCGCATGAGTCTTGAGCCGTCAGTGCTATGGAACCCACAAAATCTAGGCCCCACTTGGCAAACACACATGCTTGTATCATTGGTCTCATAGGCATTTTATCCTTCTTAAGTGGAATTTTTGTTCTTTGGCATTCATCGTACCACCTCACGTATGCATCAGCATCCATGTGAAGAGTGTTGGCCACCAAATTCTAGCAAACATTATAGCCTAGTCCAACAAAAAAATGACCTCCCGCTTGCTCTTATTGTGCTTCTTACAAGATCGACAGTTTGAATTGATTATCTTTGCAATAATTATACAAATGATTGCCAATCAATTCATATGAATGTGCTTAATAGATTTTATCCTAGTTTTGGACATGTCCAAAGGAAAAGGGACCTGGTTCAAACAATCCACTATGTACTTACTCCAATGAGGTGTTATGGTTACCTGAAACAATGTAGCATGCTCTATAGGAGGTATGCATGTACATGAATTGCAATTCTTAACAGACATGTGAGCATCAAATTTCATATTTGGCTAGAAAACTCCCATTCTCACCAAGTTTTGGTAGTTTTGAATTTCCCCATGATGATGGATAAAGCCCACAGTGGCATGTGCTTCTCTTGGGTATGAGGGAATATCAAAGGCTTCAATACACAACTGTAGTATGCCATCTGAACCTCTGTGATATAATCGTCTGCTAAGCAGTTGAAAGGATTGTTTTGTTTGATTAACTTCTGTCAACTATTCTCTCTTGATCTATCGACAACTGACCAACAATGATATTGCGATCCTGAATAGTGTATTTTTTGTAATGGGATGGTACACTCAATCCATCCTTTTCTGAATATTCTTTGTTTTCGTTTTCACTTTCCATCTCCATCATCACACCTCTTTCAATGTCCGCTTCAGGTCACTATATTTCTTTCTTTGCTCAACTTTTGTCCATCGAGGCTCACTCTAGCAACATCAGTTTTCTTAGACATGTCCTTAGAAGGTTTAGCTTTTTTCTTTCAAATTGCTCAATTGGGGAGATATTGAGATTTTTTCGATCACTTTTTGTTTTTTGCAATTGTGAGATCCTACCAGCATCAAGCATGAAATTTTCCAATCTATGCATGGCATCGGGTTGTTTCTTAACCCCCTTTTTGTTTCTTTGTAAGGTTTCCAGTTTCTGAAACCTTAGTAATTGTACAAAGCCTGTAAATTAAACTTGAAAACACTGTAGAATGATTCAATCATAGCTGATATTGGTCTTTTGGAATCATAACCAGAGCTTTACTATGGTTAGTATTTTTCAAAATCAGATTCCGATAAAATCTGGAAAAGTTACGGGCCGTGAAAGGTTACACTAGGAATTTAATTAGTTAAGTAAAATTGGATGGTTTTTGTAATTATTATTAACAAAGACTTTCTTATTCTAAGGTTCTAAAAATTAATGATATTCCAATTTTCATAATTAAAAATCAGTAAAATCAATCAAAATCGATTCTGGAAGTTGAGGGGGTAGTGTGGAGCTGTGGGGAACTTTCCTGGGACAGTTTTAGCAGCAAGTGGTGCTACCTAGAAGCTGGGGCCTTGCTTGAGGTGCCAAAACCTGCCAAGAATTGCCCGGGGCCCAGAAACACTATAAAAAGACCCCCTTTCCTTCATAAAAATTTAGATTCGGAGCCTTGGCACATTCTCTCTCATCTAGAGAGACCTCTACGCAAAAATCACTAGAGATCAAAGCTCTAGTTGGTTAATTAACGATAATTATCACTAACCTTTCTTAATTAGCAAAGCTAGGTTCACCTATTTACAATTTTCTTAATTAATTAAAGATTAATCCTATGTATACTCAAAAATCCTCTCTTAATAAAAAATTCTCTGTTGATTATTGTGATTAAGCTTAGGGATACTAAGCGAATTAATTATTATATCATATTAGGGCTGAAATTATCCATTTTAATCATAAATTAATGAGAATTATACTAATTAAGTTTAGATTAAGATGAGATAATTATCAAATCTTTGTTAGACTGTCATTATGCAAGGAAAATTATCTTGTAATTTTTTGACTAATTTTCATAATTAATTAAGCAAAATTACACTGTTTTTGAGCAAAAGGTAAAGGGAGAAATGATCAAACTAATCCAAAATACTTTGAGATATTTATTAGAGGTAAATCACATCTTAGAAAACCCGTGATAATTATCTTAGTCTTAGATAATTAGCTTACCTAATTATCTTAGCAGAAGTACACTATTTTTCAGACAAATTAAAAGGGGGAAAATAGTAAATTGATTCAAAATGCTTTGAGATAATTATTAGAGGTAAATCACATTTTATGAAACCCATGATAATTATCTTAACCTCAGATAGTTACTTTAACTAATTATCTCAGCATAATTACACTGTTTTTAGGGGAAATAAAAAGGGGGAAAATAGCAAATTAATCCAAAATGCTTTGAGATAATTATCAAAGGAAAATAACCTCCTATAAAACTATCTTAACCTCAGATAACTAGTTGAACTAATTATCTTATAAAACCTCTTATAAAACTATCTTAACCTCAGATAACTAGTTGAACCTCTTATAAAACTATATAGCTTCACCTCAGATAACTAGTTGAACTAATTATCTCAGTAGAATTATACCATTTTTAGGGGAAATTAAAAGGGGTAAAATCCACTCGATTGTGTGCAATGTCCTGCATAAACTTCCAAATGGTTCAATAACTAATTGCACTTTCAGCATGTTTTCTTATACCAGTAATAGAATTACAAACAACCAACCTCCACCAATCATCTCCCAAGGCCGGATCAACAATAGCCAATGCATGTTTTGTCATTTTTCTGGATGGCCTGTTTGTTTCAAAGAATGATTTTTTGTATTGGGATTGAAACTCTAAGGGATCTTTTTAGGGCAAGGGTATACTTTTCCTACCCACATGGTTCCAATGATGATTCAATTCATCGACAACAACAAATTGTGATAATTATTAATTGAACACTTTGATGCCACTTACAGGATGAAGAAGCTATGACATTAGAGTGACGGGCACATTGTACCATGATTTCTTCCCTGCCCTCCTATCAACATCTTCTTGCATCTAGCTATACACTAACACGACAATTTTTCCATGATAGCCTCTTTTGAAGCAAGGCCCATGCTTGCACCATCCATAGCATATCTGTGTAAGAGGTAGCCACGTATCCTGTCTCGTTCAATCTACATGGGATTGGAAAAAAAGCGTCAAGTGGAAGTGATACCAAAGCTGTTCACGCAACCAAAACCAAAGGAACTTACTTGTTATTTATGCACATAACAATGCTCAACATATCAGCCTGGTTTGTAGAATCTACTGTCACGAGTTCAACTCGAACTCTAGGGTGCATATTGACATCTTTCTTGTAGGCTACACCTATTATCAAAGAAAAAGACACATAATAACTACAACTAAGAACACATTTGCAAATTTAAACCATTAATAATGGAATTTACTCTCTTTAAGAACTTCCATATATATGGCTAGCCTATGATTGCCATCTCAAGTATACAACATTTTGCCACACAAGTCACTCGAGCAAGTGTCTTTGATTTCGGACTCGAACTCCTTGTTAGTTGCTCGCCACAAGGATCCATGTCTGCAAGATATCATCATCTACATTGATGATGAAAGGATGGACCGACGCATCAAGTGAGCATATAAAGCATCCTTTGGGCTCATAATATCCCTCCAACAAGAATGTATCGTCCAATGGTTGAAGCCGCTTGGGGTCCCAGCTAACCTGTCTTGCTTTCTCCAACTTTATCAAATGGCAAAGAGGAACCCAAGGCAATGGAGTGTCGTGCTCTACTTGCATGGTCCAAAATATGTTAGAACCCAAACTTTGTAACAATTACTGATTCTTTATACTCAACTCCCTTATGTACCTTCAAATCACCAAGATGTTTTCACGACATATCTTGGCAAACTATAACATCTTCATTAATTGGAAATTCACCTCAAACATTTGCTCATGTTTTCATGTATGCCTCCATTTCCCTGTCATTGATCGCACATTAGCTAGAACTCTAGATGATGCTCCTTTCTACACTTTTTCTTAATTTTTTCCTCCCTTTTGAATTGTTCTTGATGTCGCAATAAGTGGTGATGGCACAATGCTAATTGGCAAGCTCTTGGAAAGTGATACACTAGCAGATGGTGACATTTCTTGTGGTTCTCTCCTTGTTGTCTCAAAAACTTGCTAGAAAACTAATAATACAGTAACGGTCTTTTAACAAATATTCTATAATGGTCATTTAATAGTTTACACATAGTGAGAAGCCAATCAAAAACTACTCTAGATAGAGTAAAAAAATACCAAGTTGATTTTAGGCCAAGAAACAAGACTTTTTTCTACCTTCTTCAGGGTTGTTATTTCTTCATTCGTCAAAGGAACATGAGGGGGAGGAGCATCCTTGCCATCCTATACTTCTAACAGTGCAACGAAAAAGCAACCAGATGGCACTCTGTTCCCATGAAGCTTAGCCAAGTTCAAAGTTTGTCTATTTGACCTAGACCAATCATCTCTCCATTGTCCAACATCAGATTTCTTGGCCATGTTTAGTATGAACAAAAACATGAAGCACAAATGCTCTGATCTGCAAAAAAGAACTGGATATGTTATCCTTTTTTAACCTCTATCTCTTATTGATTCTCCCTACGAAGGAGGGGGAAAGCCCTAAAGCTAGGGACATGAGAGAGAACACACACACACACACACACACACACACACACACACAAGGCAAGACCAAGACTCAAGAGGTAATAAGGACACATGTCAAGCACCTACACATGCTGCCCTCATGTAGTGCCTAAAGCCTATTGGTTGACCTCTAAAGGGGTCCAATGAGAAGTTAGTTAACAAAATTAATTATTTAAGCATTATTGAAGCCCTCTCTCTCAAAGGGGTAAGGAGGACACTTGTCCAAAGACTACTTCTATCGCTTAAATTGACCTCGACTTGTGATTGGCTAAGCTTGAGAGGGCCAATGAGCTTAAGGCATGAGCTAGAATGAGGGGTCAATCCAAGCAAGAAGGAAATTAGCTTGAGGAATATACACCCTCACACACACACACACACACATACCCTCATTGTGTGAGGTGAAAAGAATTTCATCTCTTTCTCCAAGGTTGTTAAGAAGTTGAGAGCCTATACCAACACTCTTGGCTATGGAATGAAAATCCAACCAAGATCCATGCTTCAATGCCATGCTAGCCATCTTCTTTATCTCCATTACTATGCTACTATGCTATGATAAGATCTATGAGTAATGGAATGAGAGGACCCTTTTTTTCTCTCGTAACAATACTTCTTCTTCCTCTTCCCTATCCTCATTCTTTGCTAGCTCTCTCCATCTTTGAAGGTGTTTGAGGTCTTGGGACTGAGGCCGGGGACAAGTTAATGCTTTCATTTAGTTAAGTTACGGGAATAATTGTGGCGCATGAAGCTCTCTATCTTCATTGCACCATCAAGGTCTCAAGGAACACAAAGCTTATATTGTACCAAGTCTCTCTTTATGGGAGAAGCTATAATACAAAAGCCTTTTGGAGGAGGGACCGGCTCCACATAAATTCGTTCCTCAACTGTTGTCAAGTTCATTAATTCTCTCTCTTGCAAAGTATTGGTCTTGCCAAGTTAATTAAGTATAATGGATATGTTGCTACCTCTAATCAAGTTCACCCTCTATTTTATCAAAGTATTCTCATAAAAATTCTCACTGCAGTTTTCTTAATTCTGCTATTCTCAATGTTCATAGTCCATTTCCATTACAAGGGGTAAATGAAGAGTGATATAATCGATCAACTCCACTCCCTGTAGAGACAATGTATCAAGCACTTGCGGATACAACACCTGTTTACTTCATTGAAAACTAGGGAGCTAGATCACCTATGATCAAGCCAATGCCCAAACCAAAAACTGCAAATTGCCATAACTCTGGAGCGGATGACCATTGGAAAAGCGATTGTCCTAAACGAAATAAGAATGTGAGACCTATAGAGGCATATTGTAGAGCTTGTGGACGCAAGGGTGGACACTTTCCTGAAGACTATCCTAGGAATCCAACAAACAAAGAAAAAATTGCTATAAATGTAGTTCAATTACTGCCAAGTAGTTTGTCAGAAGAGGAATCGACAATTCCTGTTTGATTAGTGAATAAAGCATAATACAAAGGGAATAAGCAAAAAAACACAAGTGGATCTGACAAATCAAGCAATTCCTCCCAATACTCCAGGAAATAAAGATGCAAACGATAGGAGCTCAAGAGACAAAAATTACGAAGGGAAATTGAGTGAAAGATACGGAAGGAGGTAGAGGAAAAGATGCAGACTCTTTCAATGGACTTTAAGGAACCCAAACCAATATCATTTGGATTGGTGCTGGTCGATAAAGTTTATGAACCAATCAACATGGCCTTGGAAGCTTTCCAAGCTGGATTGAAAGCCATTCAAACATTGGAAACCAAATGGAAAAACTATCCAGCACCTGATATGGAGGCAACCAAATTAGAAGCTTACAAAAACCTTGTGCAAATCAAACCATGCTGGAAAAACAAAAACCTCAGTTAAAAATTATACAAAAACCAGTAGAACCTAATAATAAATCCATTAGAGAAAAAGCTCAAGAAAAGGGTGAGTTGGAAACCTTGGAGAACAGTGATGCACAATCACCTAAAATTGATAGTTCTTGATAGTGAGGAAGGATGGAACAGAGTGCTAAAAGTCGAAGAAGAGTGTCCAACGAAAACGAGTTAGGGAAGCAAAAGACGGAAGTTTGACATTAAATCACCACCAATTGAAGAAGTTCGGCTAGATAGATCACCGATGGAATTAGATGAACAGTGTTTGTATGGAGATTGGGGATCAAAGTAGTCAGGCTCTACAAAAGATGGAACACTACTCACTTTACCTTCTTACCTAGGTAAGAATGAAGATAAATTAATGGTCTGCAAAATGAAGAAACTAAACAAGCCAAAACAAACCCTGGATGTGGCTAATTTGCAATCCATTATGTCAACACCAATTCAGTGCACAATCACTTTGGGTGAGCTACTATGATTACGACCACACCTATGGGCGAATTTGCAAACCACCATGGTAAAGATGGGATTAAAGCGAATATCTCAAATGAACCTGAAAAATGTGCAAAACTGAGAGGTGCAAACTAAACTTGTCAATTTGGTGCCCATGAAAAAGGTACGGGACTACTGGGAAGGGAACAAGGGAAACACTACCCTTCCTGTACAATACAATGGCGTAACCACCATGGCTATTTTAGATAGTGGAGCAGGCATTGCTATAGAAACCAAAGTTGTCTGGGAAGCCTGTGAGAAACCAGCAGTCAGAAAAACAAGGATGAAACTTCAATTGGCAGATGGACACATAGAGAAATCGATGGGATTACTTGAGAATGTTATAGTCAGCTCCTATGGCATTGACTACCAACACACTTTTGCCATTGTAGATTTTAGAAAGAAACTCAACTATGAAATCATCTTGGGAATAACATTTATGAGACATATACAATTAATCCAAGATTTGGGCAATGATTATCTCTACCTGAAACAAGTAGGGGTGATTACTTGAGCGAACTTGAAATACCATTCGTACAAGGATGTCCTGATGACACCTATACATGAATTGAACTCTGAAACCTCAGGGAGACTAAACTATTGTCATGGATACACAAAGATATTCCAATTTGGACGTGTGGGGATTTTTAATTAGGTACCTGAACCATTCCTTGAACATTTGTTCGAACCTTTTGAGTGGACCCAGATTCTGGCCACAATGGATGTGTGCGTTAATGAATCTACACCAATGCATTTCTGTGACAAAGAGGGCTATGATATAGTCCCTATCTAGATGGTATTTATCAAAATGATTGAGGAGAAACATGTCTTGTTTGATCACTACTATGAATCCACGGATTATTTATCAAAATGATTGAGGAGAAACATGTCTTGTTTGATCACTACTATGAATCCACGGATTATTTGGAAGAAGAAACCATTACAACGAAAGAATCAAACTCAAAAAAAGAGCACGTAAGGGCCAAACTTCTACCGAAAAAAGAGCACGCAAGGGGAAGAGAAGATTTTTTTTTTCAAGTTTCCAAACCAACACTAAAGATGCCAACAAAGATATTGCAGGAAATGAGACAAAAACTTAAGAAAGAAAACCGCAAAACCTACACTGGAAAACAAAACTCAATTCTTGATGAAAGTAGATGCAACGGAATGCATAAAAGACAAGATAACGAAAAGATATCCATATAAAAAACCTTCAGAAAAAAAGAAAAAACCAAAGTTGCACAAGCCTAATAAGATCAAAGGGAAAGAACCTCTGATGACAAAAACTGGACGTAAAGATGGAATCAGACAGTGACAAATTGGGGTAAATCAATGTTCCATCTCATTAAAGAAAATACATTTTGCAAGATCATAGGATAAATGTAGAGCAACCCTTGCGATAACCAAAAGAATCGGGGAAATCCTATGAGGGGCCTGACAACAGCAAGCCAATCGACCTTGTAGATCCAGGAGAAAAGTCAAGTCCCGCATACATAGCTACAAATCTGTCACAAGAGGAAGAAGAGATTCTCATTAGAGCATTAAAGTAATATAGGGATGTCTTTGCATGGTCTTACAAAGATCTCAAGGGGGTGGATCTTGCCATTTTCCAACACACTATCCGTATGAGAGATGATGCTAAGCCGAACAGACAAAGACCATACACCTATAATGAGACATCTGCCAAAAAGATCAAGGAAGAGATTAAGAAACTTAAAGAGGCTGGGTTCATCTATAAAGTAGGACACACTGATTGGGTATCACCAATTTTTGTGGTGCCTAAAAAGAATGGAAAACTTTGAGTGTGTGTGAATCTCAAGAAGGTGAACGCCGCCACTATACGAGACAACTATCCTCTTCCTATCATAGATCATGTGCTAGAACAAGTAGCTGGCAAAGAGGCTTACAACTTTTTGGATGGCTTCTCTAGATATAACCAATTGACTATAGATCCCAAAGATTAACATTAAACAATTTTTGCCACAGAATGGAAAATTTTTGCTTATCGAGGCATGCCTTTTGGTTTGACCAATACACCAGCAACATTCCAAAAGATGATGAGCCATGATTTTTAAGGAATATCTAAGGGATTTCTTGGAAGTATACATGGATGATCTTTGTGTGCACTCTACAAAACAAGAGAGTCACTTTGAACATTTATGATGTGTCTTTGAGAAATGTGGTCTATATAGGATTTATTTAAATCATGAAAAATATTTTTCTATGGTTAGAGAAGGCAAAATTCTTGGGCACATTGTATCAAAAAATGGTATAACCATAGACATGGAAAAGGTGGTAGTGATTGCTTAGTCAAAGAATTTCAGGCATTTATGGGACATTGTGGTTACTATCATAGATTTACCTAAATACATGTAGTAATTGCTAAACCCCCATTTATAGCCTTATCACTCATTTAAAATGGACCAAAGAATGTGAGGAATCATTCCAAAAGCTTAAGCAAGCTTTGGCCACATCACCAATACTGAAAGCTCCAAACTGGAACAAAGTGTTCCATGTGCATGTTGATGCTTCAAGTTTTGCTATTGGTTGCATCATAGCTCATCCAGGAGAGAGAACCATGGATTTTCTATCTTCTATGTTAGTCAACAATTTAACCTGGTGGAAAATAACTACACAACCACTAAAAGAGAGGGTCTTGGTGTATTCAATCAAGAAATTTTGACACTACTTGTTAGCTAACACATTTGTCTTTTCATCGACCATCAAAACTTAGTTGTCAAAAAAGGCACCACACACCAAAGAGCAGATCATTGTAAGACTCAACACTTGGGAAGCCCCCAAGGGAGTAGATGATGATTTACCAAATGCATATTTGTTCTCTGTAGGAATGGTTCCAAGATAGTCCGAAGACCTTGTTTCCTTAATGACCATAGCACAAGTAGATTCCCAAATACCAATCCCCATCACACCATGATTGATTCAGCAATCCTCCCTATATCAATTGTTGACTCGAAGATTGTATCCCAAAAACAAGGACGGAGTCCTGCTTTTGCGCATTAATCTTGAGGAACAAGAAACGTACTTGAGTCAAGCTCATACCACAATAGTAGATATGCATTTTTTACGAGATCAAACCTTACAACGGTTGACTTGGTTAGGATTTTATTGGCCTACCATGAGAGTGATTTCTCTCAATGTAAAGAAAGAGTCGTGATACCCTATGCCACGTTATTTTAGATTTCATTGACACCACAGTGGAGTAGATACCTGGTAGAATATCTGACTGAAAGAATATTTCCAGAAGACATGAGTAAAAGATGAAGAAGGGAAATAGAGACTGAAGTAGCCAACTATACAAAGATTGGAAATTAGCTCTGTTGATGAGGGAAAGACCAATAGCTTAGACTATGTGCCCAATGAAGAGGAGTATCTTCCTATCTTGGAACAAGACATGCAAGTCTAGCAAGGGGTGGATCACTTTTCTCATGAAACCACAACCAAAGTTATATTGATGGTAGTTATGTGGTGGAAAACTTTATTTGCCGATGCAAAAGAATTTGTTTGATGATGCGATGCATATCAATGAGCAAAAATACCGACAAGAATTGATAGTATGCCACTGTGACCTATGATGGAAGCGTGGTCGTGCCATGGCATGTACATAGTGTGAAACAAAAACATTCACCTCACTTTTGACACTTCTTGATGCATGGAAAGAAAAGAAATAATATACATATTGTGTTATATGCTAAAGCGGCTACTGCGGTCGCTATCATGTGCATACCTATCCGGGGAATTGTGGCCCTAGATGTGGAACCTTTGCGTGCTTTCCCACTTGATAATATATATAATTTGGTTTGAGAATGTACATATCCAAGTGCTTCATGGTGGCACACTCATCTCACCTATAAAGACTGATGCGAGAAAAAACTGTCGAAAATAGCAACTAACAGGGGGCATTTGCAGAATTGCATGAGAAGTGACCCAAAATGATATATTGATGAAAAATGATGCATATCGATGCCTTTTATGTTTATGCGAGTGATCCCACAAATTTAGGGATTTTTCTGACTCCGCTTGGGATTTTTCACATCAAAAATGCCATTTTTTTGGTCAAAAATGAGCTGAAAATGGCCTAGTTTTGGTCCAATGTGGAAAAATGGCCTAAAAATTGACACATCAGCTGAGAATTCCATGGGGGAGAGAGAGAGAGAGAGAGAGAGAGAGAGAGAGAGAGAGAGAGAGAGAGAGAGAGAGATCTCTGATTTTTACAGAAAAAACTTGCAATTTATTACTACTGTTCAATAGCTTCCATGGTTGCCCAATCTATGTGTAGGGCAGTCCCGCCTCTTCGTAATCTTCTATGTGAGCCTGTGAGGGAGATAATTAGGGTTTCCCTTATTAAAATGTTGTGTGGGATTCAATTTAGAAGCTCTTAAATCTCAAAAAATGGTCACCACGAAGGTGGAAGCTCGTGTATTCCTTTCAGCTGTTTGATGCTACGACTATGTAATTGGGAGCAAGGCTACATGATACCAAGAAAGAGGTTTTGGCTTCATTTCTAGTAGGATTATTAATCCATGTGTTTTTAATACTAGGAAGGTTTATGTACATCATTTTAGGTTTAAGATTTAATGGTAATCTTGGAATTAGGGTTAAGTATTAATGGTAGTTATGCATCATTAAATTACACTTCAAAGGTAGATTTGCACTCGTAAGCTAAGCTTTAATGGTAACTTTGCACTTAGATGTAAGCTTTAGTGATTACCTTGCATTTTTAGGTTTTAAGCTTTAATGGAAACCTTGCAATTAGGGTTAAGTGATAAGAGTATCTATCCATCATAAAGTTAAGCTTCAAAGGTAGATTTGTACTCGTAAGCTAAGCTTTAATGGTAACTTTTCACTCAGATGTAAGCTTTAGTGATTACCTTGCATTTTTAGGTTTTAAGCTTTAATGGAAATCTTGCAATTAGGGTTAAGTGAAAAGAGTATCTACGCATCATAAAGTTAAGCTTCAAAGGTAGATTTGCACTCGCAAGCTAAGCTTTAACACTAGGTTGGTAATGGGACACTTTTATGTCCTGGGACACTTTTATGTCCTGTTAAGTGACCATTTTCCTTGAATTATGTCAAGAGTTTCAAAATGGATTTTGAGGTGCTATTTATCTAGAAAGTTATCTCATGAGCTGAAAAAAACTCCACATTTTTTTGGAATATCAATTCCATCTTTAACATTGTCCTTGCACAACATTTCACAACCTAAACTGTGTAAAAAAACGGGTCCTATTTTTGCCTTTTTTCAACTTTTTGCAACTATACCACTCTAGAATTTATTTTTGTGAGGTCTATAATTCTAGAGAACTATCTTTAGTAGTCCTCAACATGTCTTGATGCTTCTAGGGAGAAATAAATATTAAAGTTGTAAGTTATGAACAAATTACAAAAATGGTCAAATCTTGTTTTTTAGCCAATTTTAGCTCTTCTATGATTTTTTTGGTGGATTTCATGATATCCAAATGCATTTTTGATTTTCTATGTCGCATATTGTAACATAAAACTAATATTCCTTGAGTTTTGGGGCACCTAATACCCTATTTTGCATAGTACAGAACGATGGTTGATTTTTTCAATTATAGAAGAAAATGAAATATTCTAGTATATCAAGTATAGTTTTTTCAATATTGTTAGTTTCTTGTGACAACTACATGCATTTTGTAGGTAGTAACCATATCTAGTCATAACGATCAAATTTGGCTAGATATTGAATAGTTTCTATGGGATTCTACAACTCATAATGTTGAACCCAGTTTTTTCATGTTTACTGTATTTAGCACTTCATCTTTGTCCCCAAGATTCCCCTTGGTAAGAGATGTATTATTCTTTTGACATGCTCCATGGCTCCTTATGAACATAAAGGACAATAGGGAACTAAGAAAACATGCATATATTATTTGTATTGAGCGTGGCTATAGAAACTTTGATGATAGGTTTGCAGAATGGTAAACGTTCAACTTTTTTGTACTTATTTATTTTGGCAAAACAAAAAATAGTGAGTGAGAAGCAATCATATGTTATGATCACCAACCCATTGAAGTTAACTAGGGAATTTATATCAAGTCCTACAAAAATCCCTAATCTTATTTTTATGCAACAAAACGTAATAAATGACTGTTTTGATAAAAATGCACTGGTCCATCAACTTTGGAGGCTTGGTGTGACCAAAAGATGATAAATTTTACAAGTTTCTTATTTTTTCCATGTATAGTAGGCCTTGAACTATAACCTCATGAAAGGATTTTACAAAATAAGTGGATCTACTATGGTTTTGGAGGTTTTTTTTAAAACCCTGACAGGACACTTTTATGTCCTGTTAGGTTACCAACCTAGTGTTAATGGTAACTTTGCACTTAGATGTAAGCTTTAGTGATTACCTTGCATTTTTAGGTTCTAAGCTTTAATGGAAACCTCGCAATTAGGGTCAAGTGATAAGAGTATCTATGCATCATAAAGTTAAGCTTCAAGGGTATATTTGCACTCGTAAGCTAAGCATTAAGGGTAACTTTGCACTTAGGTGTAAGCTTTAGTGACTACCTTGTATTTTAGGTTTAAGATTTAATGGAAAGCTCGAAAACTCATAAAATTATAGGATGACCTTCTAGCTTCCTAAAATGAAAAGCTAGGTACCATAAGAAAAGAGTAGTTGTCTAAGCTCGATAGAAGTAGTTCAATTTTTGGTATTGAAGAGTGTTTCTAAAGTTTTCAATTTCAAGTTTGTTTGCAAATACGGGATGGGGGAGATAGGGAATAACTTCGCGGAATTGATCTCCGTGTTGTTTGAACCGAAAACTCTACAAACTTCCATAGAGATGCCCCATGGATGGCAAAGGATTGTTAAAACCTGGGACTTGACAAAACGGGGATTGAACTTAAAAAGTTGGCATTTCCGAAGAGACATTAACCATCACATGCCTATGGCAAAAACTCGCTTGTATTTTCTACATAAACTTGGCTGGTAGATAATTAATGAAAGTAGGAATTAAGGTTGATAAATGAATGAACCTAGAAATTACCAACTAGGAGTTAAAAGGAATCTTGAGAGGTGATAGGGATAGCCCATTGCAAAACATAGATTTAACTAAGAGTTTTGAAGATTGTCTGGAAATGACCGGGAACCAAGATGGATCTTCTTGGGGTCAATTTCATTGAAAGGCCGTCCCATTGAGAGGATTCTCTTGGGGAACTTGTCGGAGATTGGCTCTTTTCGGCTAGGGCAGTGTAACTGGCAAGTTGTTATACCTAGGTCATTCATGCCCAAGGGATAAAGGATGAATGGGTTTGTTTTATTTTTGCCCGGCCGGGTGAAGTACCCAAGGTATCTTATTGGAAATCGGCCATAATCCGGGTATAGGCTAATGCCAATAGTTGGATGAGAAGGCTATACTCAGGGAGGATGATGTGAATTTAATTAAGGAAATTTTTTCGACTTGGTTGCTTAAAAAGGAACTGGAAAGGCTAGGAATATAGGGGCTATCTTGTGCATCTGTCACCAGATGGTGCTATACTCTCAAAATAAAATGCTTAGGAAGGAATGATTAAATTACTTGATGAGTCTTTCTCAAACACTTAATTCTGGGAATATTCTGAAGGTGTTTCCATTTTGATGGCTTGTAACCGATTATCTTGGCCTGAATGGGGAGGCAAGATGAATTGGTTGAAACTAAATATGTTGCATGATTAGTAATAAAACTAGTTACAAGCTAATTATAGCAAATAAAGGAAAGAAAATGAATTAAAAGTTTCTAAATAAAGATCTGGTGGGAACAACCAGATGAATTTCCTTGAATGAGGGTATGCAATAGATTGCATGCTGCTTGTTGTTTGATGATGTCTGATAGACTGTTGTCTTCCTGATTTCGTAGTATTTAAGTACTACCTCGGGAAGGGATTTTCATGAAATGGTTCGGTGGGTGGGGGGATCCGGAGGGTCAGATGGCCGGATGTTGATTTAAAATTTTTATGTTAAACGCTAGGACTACGTGGGATAAAAATGGGTAATCGGGGACGAGCGAGACCAGGTAGGATTGCAAGATCCCTCTTCTTAGGGGAAAGTGATAACTGCCATGCCTGCTTGTCAGGAAAAAGGGGTTATCGCCATTAACCAAGGGAGAACAAGAAAGCAAGAGCAGACCCTGAAGGTAAAAGATCAAGAGAAATCAAGACTAAGGACCACGATTTTGGGTGCAGAAAGCTGTCAAGGACAGATTGATTATGAGAAATGTATAGAATCATTGAATGAAGGGATGTACCCCCTTGGGTTGGCAATCGAGATAGACCGGAGTCCTGTTTGAGTGTCAGTACCAAGTGGGAGGGATACCTGCAGATAGATCTACGTCATTCCTTGGAACGTTCTGGAGGACTAAGGGAGCTGAGTAGGGTCAAGTCTGGGTATGGCCCTCACATTGGGTTGGCGTTCGAGATAGACCGGAGTCCTGTCTGAGTGTCGATCCCAAGTGAGAGGGATACCTGCAGATAGATCTACGTCATTCCTTGGAATGGTGTGGAGGACTGAGGGAGGTGAGTAGGGTCAAGTCTGGGTATGGCCCTTCACAAGTGGTATCAGAGCCTAATTTTGAATCTTGGACCTTGGAATTTAGAATTTTGGATTTAAGATTAATGCATGAGAGAAAAACAACTCAGTCTAGCACCCAAAATTCAATTATATTACAAAATGAAGTCTTGATGTTCCAATAAATTATTCAAAAAATTTCAAGATGGCTTGGGATCTGCCAGAAGAAATTCAGTGGATTATCGATGAGAGGATGAAAACTGCTATGCTAGAGAAAAGGCTCGCTATGCTAGAACATTTTAGGAAGCTCATAAATGAGAGATTTATGAAGGTTGGAATTTATCAGGATTGGAAGATTACATGGAATGGCAAGGATGGCATTTTTGTTACATCAATACCATGAAAAATTGAGTACTTATCCCACTGAATTGAAGAAGTCTTGTTGAGTGCAAGAGTTGAAGATTTTCCAATTTTTCTATTGTTAGGACTTTATGAGAATTCAAGATTACTGTAAATCGTACCAAGATAATCTTGACACAGAAGGATTTTTTTGATTAAGTGAAGAATTGGATTGCCAAATTGCAAGTCATAAGAAAGAATATTAAGGGTGCAAGTCATGACCAAGTGTTTTTTTTAAGTCCGACCAAAAGAAATCCCTTAAAGATGGGGAAGTGCAAGAGATAAGCTCACAAATTTTGCAGATCATTCAAAGACTTGAGAAAAATAAGGAAGCAAACGTATGAGTTAGCCAAGAACTTTAAAGTGGTAATCTTTACCCAAGACTATTGTAGACGAAAGACCATTTGTAGAACTTAAAAGTACACACTAAAGAGAAGTCATTAAAAACTCATTGGCAATTGAAGAAGAGAGACTGACATTTGAAGAAAATGAAATACTAACAATACTCAATTTTTTTCAAAAAGGGTTATTTCTTCAATTAAAGCCAAAACGGATTACAAGGGAGGCAGAAACTAATTACGAAGAGGCAAGAAAGTTTACAACTCATGAAGATCCTCTAATATATGGTCACATAACCAAGTATCGCAAGCGCCACACATGTTAGGACGCTCACCCTCTGGAATGGTTCTATGAGAAACAGCTTGAGCAATTTCTCGGGTATGAGATGAGAAGAGAAAAGGACCTCTAAGAGGAAGACTCCAGATGGTATCAAGGCAAATCTTAGAATGGGGGATAAACTGCACAAGTAAGAACAACCTTGTGGAGAACCCATGATCTCGTGTCCTTTTGACGCAGTAGTATCGAGGGCCAAGTCCCAGAGCTTCTGTAACCACAGCAAGTCGGGTATTGTTGCGGAAATGGTCTCTACCCCAGAGAGTCACTCTTGTGAGATGTCGCCATGTCTTCCATATCGTCTGGCAGACACAAGAATTTGGCTGAGGGAAGAGGAGATCTTTGTGTTTCTCTAAGAACTGTCTTTTAACTGCCTCATCTGCACTCTGCAAGTGAGAGATGCATACAGGAAGAACCAAGTCTTCTTGCCAAGACACCATCAGATAAGAAAATGACCAAGTTACAAGAGAGTGAAGATCGCAAAAAAATAAGAGGATAACAAGTGCTGATAAAGAAGGAATTGCCAGTAGCTTATAAAGAAGAAGTAGCGTATCAAAGAATCCACAAACGCGATGACTTATTCAAGAAGATAGCTTATTAAGAAAGATTTTCCATGACTCCTGTAACATTTAATGGCCTAAAAACTTGTGTGTAGCGGAAATTAGCATGAACATAGTGGGAATTTCATTAGAATAGATTCCTAATGAGAATTACAAGAGTGCTTTGGTGGAGAGAGCAACAAAAAGCATAACACCTAGTTAGATAGCATGAACAATACTTTCAAAAGAGAGAGAAATTAAGCTATTGACAACAGTTGAGGACCTGATTTGCATGGAGGTCCCCCGTCCAAAAGGCTTTGTATTATGGTTTCTCCCATCAAGAGAGACATTGTACAATACAATTCTTTGTGTTCCTTCAAGACTAGCTAGTGCAATGAAGATGAAAGCTTCATGCACTAAGCAAAACACTTAGCAAACACAACATTAATTATCCCCGGTCTCAGACCCAACACCTCACACACCTTCGAAGATGGTGAGAGCTAGTAGAGTTTGAGAGTAGATTGAGAGGAAGAAGGAGTATCTTACAAGAAAGATGTACATCTCCTCACATAATCACTCATATTAGCATAGCTTAGCTTAGTAATTAGCATGGTAGAGGAGATGAGCATGCATTGAATCTTGGCTCTTGGTTGGATTTGCATCCACATGCCAAGAGTGTGTCGATGTAGGCTTCTATCTCACAAGCTTGGAGTAGGTGATGAGCTCTCCATTAAAGCTTGGGAAGAGATAGTCTTCTTTTATTCACACATGAGAGTGTGTGAGTGTGTGTGTGATAATGCCTTGCAAAAATCAGCCCCCTCTCTCTCTTGGGCGAGCCCCCTTGCTATTTTCTCTTGTTGTCCTCCCATTGGACCTCCCTAGAGCTAGCCAATGACAATTAAGAAGCATAAGTGATAGCCTTCTGACATGTGTCCCCCTTTCCCCTTTTGTGAGAGCTTAAGGTAATTTAATAATTCAACTAAACTCTCGTTGGACCCCTTTGCCTCCTGGCCAATAGGAATCAGGAAAGTCATTGGGCTGTTGAATGCTCATTGGACCACTTGGGAGACTGTCCAATAGTCTTCTAGAGGACTTAATTCTCATTGGTTCTTTTATTAAGTGTTTTTTTAATTAATTAAACTAGATTTACTCTAGCCTAATTCTCATTGGTCCACCTCCAAGGCCATCCAATAGGAATTGGGTACACCTTGTGGGCATCAGGGCTAGGGAGCTGACATGTGTCCCTCATTCCCTTTGTGTAAAGGGAGCATGTGTGTGTGTGTGTGACTTTCTCTCTCATCCCCTACTCTTTCTCTCTCATCTAGTTTATGGACAGGAGGCACTTCTCCCCATTGAGGTAGAGCTCTCAAGCTTGCGCGTTCTTGCAAGAGTGGAAAAAAAACCAAAAGAGGTTCTACATGAAAGGATCTTAGATCTCCAACGACTTGATCTAGATAGAGAAGAGTCCATTGATCACTACATCACCAAAGCGACAAGCCAAAGGGATAAAATCAACAAGAAGCTTAAGGGGAAAGGATTGAAGGAAGGTATGTTGGTTCTTCGCTATGATAACCGACTTGATACTCGACTCGACAAAAAGTTTTTGCAAAGATGGGAGGTACCTTTCATGATAAAAACAAAGTTTGGTAATGGTAGTTACAGATTAGCAGATTTATCAAGAAAACTCCACAAGACCAGAGTCAATGGATGGAGATTAAAGCCCTACCTTCAACGTATCAATCCGTTGATAGGAAGTCATCTACCTACATCGTCTAAGCTCCAAATTGACATGGCTCCCTTCGGCTTGGCAAATGCTCCACCTATTTTTAAAGCTTTGATGTGCAAAGAAGAACCAGCCTTGGAATCTGAACATACCCAAGGCAACCCTCCCATCTCCGATTTATGGGATTGAGGTAATGAAAAGCAGGTCTAATAGAGTAAAAGAGTGCATGACACTCCTCCTATTGAAAAAAAAAAAAAAAGTGGAAAAGGAAAAATGACAAAAAAAAAAAAAGAAAAAGAAGCAACACCGTCCTCCTAAAGATATGAATATCTCTAGGCTTGGGGGAGGGCTAATATGAGTGGCATAAAATGGTAACCATCTTTTTGCAACATTTGTCAGCCTACTCAACGTCCTCTTCCTCATATGTGTATATATTTTTCTACGCTATTAAGTTATCTAGAGTAAATTCCCCCTCTTCGTTTAACCTTTGTGGCGACACATACATTATACTCTTCCCAAAAATGTCACCTTAGTCATATATTTATATTACCACCCTTTTCTTTTTTGCTTTGTAAATAGAATAAGCATACAATAACAACTATATACCCCCAAACTTCTTACCTCTTGTGAATTAGTAGTAGAAAAATAATATATCCATCTTCCACCCAATATAGATAAATTTCCATGGAAATCAACTCTCCACTTGTCTTTACCAAAGATTATGGTCCCTCTCTACAAGTCTTCTATGCCCCCTACATAGGTGGCCCAATATCTCTTAAGAATATACATATAGTTTCTCTCCTTTCAAAAAGACTCCAATTGTATATTCTTTTCACAAGCAAATAATATTGGGCCCTCCTCTATTTGTATAAGCATCATAGCCTTTTGAAAAAGCATGATTCCCTTTGGATGCATACAAGCAAAGGGCCCATACAAGAAGACTTGGAAGCAAAAGGTTCCCTAGCCTAGTGTGGACCTTCCAAACCGAATTCCTTGGTGCATGGGCCTGAAGAATAGTCCAAATTCATATCAAACATGTTGAGAAGGTCAATTTTGCCTTTTGAAGCATGTCATTCCGAGCTACAGGTAAAAAGTTATGGTCAAAATAGTGTAAATCTGTCAGATTCGCAGCAAAAGGGAACTGTAAATCAAGTAAATCAAGAGGGTGAGATCTTATTTTTCCCCTACTCATCTTCTAGAAGAGCAATGAGTATTCAAGGTCACTTGCATGTGATGGGACCAACTTAAAGATGCTTTCTAAATGCCAAGACAGACAAGTTGAGATACCCCGCAGGAGCCACCCGTAGGGCCTCATGGTGGGGCCCACCTACATTATGCACCCCTATGGAGCCTTCACGGTCTAAAATGATATTTTTGGTGAATAAATAGTCCCTTTTATGTCCAATATTCAATGAGTGGTCAAAGGACACTTAATTAGGTCTAATCACTTACTCTAATTAAGTGTAGCATAATCCCACTCCTACACAACTATAAATAGCCCCCCTTGGAGAGACTCAAGGACACACACCTATATTTTCAACTTCATGTTGTTTCTTGATCAATAGTAGAGAAAACCCCAACTCTCCCTCTTTCACATCCTCCCTC
Organism: Adiantum capillus-veneris; assembly: GCF_014529385.1. Classification (NCBI taxonomy): domain Eukaryota; kingdom Viridiplantae; phylum Streptophyta; class Polypodiopsida; order Polypodiales; family Pteridaceae; genus Adiantum; species Adiantum capillus-veneris. The sequence goes on from NC_140958.1 coordinate 43,704,401, forward strand.
CTAACCCTCCTCTTTGGAGGAAGTGCAACTCTATTCTCCACTCTTTCCATTCTACAATCTCTTACTCCATCAACCCAATAAATCATTTGTAGCACCTCAATAACTTGTAAATACATCATGATCTCTCTCATGGTTATGTCAATGATCATGAAATCATCTTCAAAACTTTCAAGTGTCGCAATTCGTGATGGTTAGCCAGCATCAGTCCTCCCCTTAAAAGGTGTGCAAGAAATCAAGTAAGTGTTCTATTCTCAATTTACCATTGGTTTGTTTCTCCACACTTATTCAATTGGTCTAAAGAAATTTCTCACTCCAACTCTCTTTTGATTCATTACATATGCATGTGGCTACCTCTCATGGTGATTTTATTTGTGTCACGGCATTGCATAGATGGAGATGAGCTCTCTATGCAAAGTGTGTTAGTTTGATGTAAGTGATTCTCTTGTGTGTTTGAGAGGCAAGTCTTGTGCGCATGATTTTTTGATGAGTGCTTGAGAGAGGAAGAGTTTGGATGTATTATGGGTATTCTTATGGGGAGAAGGTGAATGCTATTCCACAAATTGCATATTTCATTTTGATGCACGGCATTGGGTTGCATAATCGTTGATGGTGTTCAAGTGTCCAAAGTGTATATAGAGTAAGGGGGTTTTCAAAGTGTGTTGCTTGAGTGGGTGAGTGCAAGTGTTATTTTGATTGGTTTCCTTCTCCACTCCCAAAAGAAGGTGGTGCCCCAAGCAGTGTGCGTACCTCTTTACGAACATTTTGTGAGGGTAGGCCCATTGGTTTGGGTTTAGAGGCCCCATTTCAAAAAGCTCGCCCTCATTAGTAACACATAGTCTATTGTCGTAGAGAAGATAACCATCTTGTAAAGTAAATGGTTCTTCTTTCTTCCCTAATGCAAGGGCTGAAATCACATCTCTAAAATTGGGATCAATAGTGTACTCATCTATCATTGAAGATATATCATTGTGAGTGGCTATGGAAACTGCATTCAGTCTCGGTCGTCTTGAGAGTGCATCAGCTACTTAATTATGCTTGCCAGCAATGTGAGCAATATGAAAATGAAATTGCGAAAGGAAATTTGCCCACCTCATTTGTTTGTCGGAGAGCTTGGTCTGCGTCATGAAGTACTTAAGACTTTGGTGATCCGTTCCCAGAATGAAAGGAGTCCCCAATAAATAGTGCTTCCATGAGTCTAAGGCATGTAGAACTGCAAGGAGTTCCTTTTCATATATGCCTAGAGCTTGGTCAACTGGGTCGAGCCTTCGACTCTCATAGCCTATGGCGTGCCCTTCTTGAAGCAAACCAGCTCCAAGGCAATCACCACAAGCATCACATTGGACCTCAAATGGTTTTGAGAGGTCTGGTAGTGTAAGCATAGGTTGAGGGATAAGCTTTTCTTTAAGTTTTTTGAAAGCATTGTTCTCCTTAGCAGACCATGTATACCTAAAGCTTTTCTTTGTTAGGTCATGTAATGGTCCCGCAATTTGTGAGAACTTTTCTATGAAGCGTCTATAGTATGCACACATACCTATAAAGCTTCTTAGTTCATGAAGATTCTTTGGTTTAGGCCATCCTTTTATTACCTCCAACTTTGATGGATCCATTTGGATGCCATCTTGAGAGAAAATGTGACCTAAATACTGAATCTCTTGCAAGAAAAATTCACTTTTCTTTCGATTAACATAAAGTTTATTCTCTCTTAAAACTTGAAATATTACCTGGAGGTGTTGCTTGTGTTCGTCTAATGAATTAGAGTAGATGATAATATCATCAAAGAACACTCCAGTGAAGGTTCGATGAGGCCTGAACAGCTTCTCCATCAAGCGGTTGAATGTGGCTGGTGCATTGGTCAAACCAAAAGGCATGACAATGTATTCGTAAAGACCAAATGTGGTGCGAAATGCGGTCTTTACAATGTCTTGATCAACTATCCTTATTTGATGATAGCCACTTTTTAGGTCAATCCTACTGAAGTAGGCCGATCCTTGTAGCTTATCAAATAGGTCTTCTACCCATGGAACGGGAAACCTATTCTTGATAGTTATCCTATTTAGTGCTCTATAGTCAACACACATACGATATGTGTGGTCTTTCTTTTGCACTAATAGCACAGGTGAGCAAAATGGAGATGGGCTAGGACTAACCATGCCCTTCTCAACTAACTCATGCACTTGCCGCATAATCTCCTCTTGTTGAGCTTGAGAAACTCTATAAGGAGGTTCGTTAGGCGGTGAACTTCTTGGAAGAAGTTCAATTGCATGGTCATCATTACCTCGTCTAGGAGGTAGCTCACAAGGGATGTCGTCAATAAAAACATCTTGAAACCCCTTGAGAAAATTGGATAACTCTAATTCCTTTTGGTTGCTTTTATTTTCTTTTGCTAAAGCATTAGGTTCATTTTGAGAATCTTTAACAAAAATCATGTACACAGAAATAGAGCTCTTTATTGACTTGTTGAAAGCTGGTGTATGTACAATGGGGATAGTGTTACCCATTTCCTTAGCATCTATATACATGTCTTTTTCCCTGAACTTAAAGGAGATTCTCCTTTCAGGAAATTTAACATTGGCAGCCAGGCGGTCAAACCATGGTGCCCTTAGGATTACATCCTCATGCTTGAGAGGAGAGATAAAGAAGTCCTCTTTGTCCACATAGCCTTGGACATGAAGCCTCAATTTCCCGATTAAGGGAGTGACTGAAGCTTCTTGACCCTTGAAGGCACTGTCTGCGAGTAGGACATCTCCCATCTCGTAGGCGTGTATGCCTAGCTTGGTGGCCAACTCTATAGATATAAAATTGTGAGTAGAACCAGGGTCAAAGAGAATAAAAGCATCATGTTCTCTTACCTTTCCCCAAGCATGGCATAGAGGAGATCCTTTGTGGTGAGTTTGGTGAGTCTCCTCCTCTTGGATTTCAACCAAGGAAGCTCTAGGAGGATCTTGGCGGTTGTTCTTTTGGGGACAAGCGCGGTACGCATGCCCTTGTTCGCTGCACTTGAAACACCGGTTATCCTTGCGATAACTCTCAAGCTCTTCAGGAGAGAGTTTGTTTTTACCTTTGTAAACTCCCTTCTCTTTAGCTTTGTTGGAGTTGCCCTTAGAAGAATTTTGGACATTGTCCTTCCCCTTAGGCTTGTTGGAACCCTTGTTTTCCGTGGGCTTATTATTTCTTTTAGCCCCCATTTGGAAATTGATTCGAGAGGCCACCATAGTATGGTGTATTACCGCTGATATGGTACGTGGCCTTTGGGAGTTGACATACTCCGCCATTTCTTCAGTTAAGCCCGCACAAAATTGTTGCTTTTGCTCTCCAAAATCCAATTTTTTGAAGACAGTGGCTTTGAGTTGTAGGTCCCAAAACGTGTCTACATATTTGTGGATGGATTCATAGGGAGAGAGCTTTAAGCTTCGCCATTCGGTGAGTACTTTGTCTTTGGCATCGGTGGCCAAAAACTGCTTCATAAAGCTCTTAAAGCTTTCCATGTTCGTGGAGCTTCACCATTGGCTCATAGGCTAGACCACCATTGCCTGGAGGACTTTTGAAAGTGCATAGCTACATGGCATAGCTTAGAGGACTCCGTGAACCCCTCATCTCCAAACGCCGCATCGAACTGTTGGATAAAGGCCAAGACTTTGTCCGTAGCACCAAAGGTGCCATCATAGGTAAGGAAAGAGATGCTCTTCCCTCCCTCTTTGAACTTCTTCAGTTTGGATGACCTCTTCCATGCGGCATAGGATTTCCTATGGCCTCTTCTTTTTTATGGTTCAAAGGTTGCACCATCACTTTCTTCAGAAGGTGAATAATTTGAAGAAGGTGGAGAAGAGGGTGACCTCTTTCTCGCCTTTTTCTTGTCTTGATCTTCGTCGTCTTCACCATCACTTTCATAAGAGGAAGAGGATGAAGAAGATGGAGAAGAGGGTGTCCTCTTTCTCACCTTTTTCTTCTCTTGCTTTTTATCATCCCGCTTTGAATTATGGTGTGGGGAAGAGTGCGATGGTCTTCTCCGCTTTGGCAGTGATGGATAGAGTTTATCCCGCCGTCTTCGTGGAGCCATCTCCGTCGAGGTGGCGGGAGACTCACTTCTTTCTTGTTCCTTCGGTGGAGGCTCTTGAGTTCTCCTTTGGGAATGATATGCATCATCAAGAAGCAAATTCTTGAGCCCTTCGTATGGATTCTCTTCTTCTTCCCGAATTGGAGAGAGACCTCTTTTGGGAGTCTCACAAGGAGGCTTCCTAGGTGTTCTCTCGTCATGGTGATGAGCTTGGAGAATCCCGTGAGCACGGAGCTGCCGTTGCACTTCACTTTGGAGAGATGGATTGCCCATGGCTTGTTGAAGCCTAGAAACAAGATAGTTAACAAGCATCGGAGCATCATTAGTAGCTTGCTCATTAGCAAAATCAAAGTTATCAACATTAATTTCACTCTCTTTACTATTGTCAATCATTCTAACAACTTTTAGGTGTAAAATTTTTAGGTGTACTTTGGCACTTCAAGCCCTAGTTGCTACTCCTCTTTACCCCTTTAGAAAAAGCACTCAAGCTACTGTACCCGTGGCTCGAATACCATTAATTGTAAGGAATAGAAGAGAGGGTCTTTCAACCCCAAAACAACACCGGCTCCTGTCAAGCTTCTAATAGCTCAATAGTGGTTAAGCCGTAGGCAAGCCCCGTAGGACTCCACTATTAAGACCATAGCTCTTGACGGTGATGCCCCATTAACTGCACAAAGGCAGGCACACTGCAAGGCTGAAAAATCCCTATTCTACTTACTCACAAGCAATTAATAATACCAACCATTTATAGCTAGCTTGAGGACCTCCCTTCTTGAGCAAGAAAAGAGAAACCTTGTGCTCTGATACCAATGTAACATTTAATGGCCTAAAAACTTGTGTGTAGCGAAAATTAGCATGAACATAGTGGGCATTTCATTAGAATAGATTCCTAATGAGAATTACAAGAGTGCTTGGGTGAAGAGAGCAACAAAAAGCATAACACCTAGTTAGATAGCATGAACAATACTTTCAAAAGAGAGAGAAATTAAGCTATTGACAACAATTGAGGACCGGATTTTCATGGAGCCAGTCCCCCCTCCAAAAGGCTTTGTATTATGGTTTCTCCCATCAAGAGAGACATTGTACAATACAATTCTTTGTGTTCCTTCAAGACTAGCTAGTGCAATGAAGATGAAAGCTTCATGCACTAAGCAAAACACTTAGCAAACACAACATTAATTATCCCCGGTCTCAGACCCAAGACCTCACACACCTTTGAAGATAGCAAGGTATGAGAGTAGATTGAGAGGAAGAAGGAGTATCTTACGAGAAATATGTATATCTCCTCACATAATCACTCATATTAGCATAGCTTAGCTTAGTAATTAGCGGGTGAAATCATGGTTTGGTGGTACAAAAAAAGGACCTATTTTGCTTCTACTTGGTTGGTACTTCTACATATGTCCACACTTTGGAGGGAACCTTTTTTTTCATCTATGTTAAAGAATGGTAGGAGGGAAATTTGTATGATTTAAACTTTCCGTGAAAGAAAACTTGGGTGGGGCAATAAGTAATGCGAGTGGTGTTTTGAAACCGTGCCAAAAGTCCCATCACAGACTGCGTTTGTGAGTGGCGCAGTTGCTCAACACATTTTCCAGCTTCCGCCTTGCTCTCTTACTACATCGCCTTCTGCAAACCACTACAGTTGCAAGTAACAAGCTCCCCGGCTACTCACAATCAGGAAGATGAGGACGCCAGCGAGGAAATCAGCCAAAGCGTCATCGGACAATGGGAAAAAGAAGAAGAGGAAAATGGACGCAAAATCCCCCCGGAACATCGACATCCCAAATACGAGGGCTAGCAAGGGGGCCTCCTTTGTGGAGAGGGAGAAACCTGCTGTGTCCATGGAGACTTCATTTAAGCCTGGGCCTCTTTTTGCCGATGATGAGACTCCACGGTCATCTACAACATCTAAAGGTAGGTGCTATCAAAGCTGTGCGTTTTCTGGTGATTTACCATTTTATTTTCCATGCATGCAAGCTTCTGCATGTCTTTTATCTGATGAGGTGTACATTTGCTTTTTTTGCATTTAGCAAGTACATGTGCATGTTTGGGATCTTCTTAGGAATTTAGGGTTTAGGAAAGTTACAAAGTTACATGTATAAGCTGCTCTTTAGATTGCTAACTTGCATGCATGCAAGTGCAAAAATCAGTATATGTTGTGCATGAGCATTGCACAAAGTTGAAGCTTAGTAGGGATGTCAGCATAACCAAATTTGGTTAGTACCAAATTTGGTACTAACCAGTACCAATTTGATACTAACCACTACAAAATTTGGCTTTGTACACAACTGAATTTTGCAATTGTCACCTGAATGAGATACATTCATTTCATTCCATGTGTTTTGTTTTGCACAACTGAAATGAGGCATATAATGAGGGCATGTCTTTACTTGCGTGTTGTTTCCACATCGCAGGAAAAAACGAGATGGAGGAGTACCCTATCTTGACAAAGTTCTGCTATACAGCACAAGAGCTTCATGATGAGTATGGCTTGAGCATGGAGGGGGTGCTGCCAAAGGATCTTATGGAAGATGACATCCTCGATAACCAGTGGCTCACTGTATTCAGGAATTCCAACCAGAAGAAGACAAAGATTTACTTAAATCATGTGCAGCCACGACTTCAAGATGAATGCAGGTTCCTGTTCCATAAGGTGTACCAAGCCCCACCATCATGTGGGGAGATCACTACAAAATTTGCCCACTGTTTTGCATATGAGAAGTGTCATGCAGCCACAAAGGACCCTGCGGGCCACAGGGTTGCATGGGCCAGGTTTGGTGAGAGTGTACTCAACGTGTGCTCCTCCCGACCAGGAGGCTATTGGCGAAAGGCAAACGGTGCGTCCCAAGGAGGCCACCCGTCAAATACCAAGAAGCCCCGACTTACGCCAGTCGGTAGTATGCCCCCTACATAGAAAGTCCCCCCACAGCGTCATGAGGAGAAGACACCTGATTATATTGCGGACCTTGAAGCTATGGTTGGGAGAGTCCCTCGGACATGTGTCGGGGCAGCCGATAGGCTGAAAGAGCTGACAATGTCTCTGAAGCAGAAGAAGGAAACACTCTTGAGGGCAGAGGGTTCCAATAAACTTGTCAAGCAGATTATGGACGACATCAAGGAGTATGAGACCCAACTGGAAACACTGAGAGAGGCCAACACTGGCAATGACGCAGAAATCAATGTGATAGAAGCTGATTTGGCTGCCAGTCGAAGGATGCTACGTCGATACGGAATCAGTGAAGATACGTCATTGCTCGACAAGGAGATTCTAGAGCAACAGGTGCTGGTAGTTTTGGGAGTTTTTGATAGAACTGTTTATGCTTGGTTTGGTGGGATTGGTAGTGTTAGGTACCTTTGGTAGAACTGTTTATGCTTGGTTTGGTGGGATTGGTAGTGTTAGGTACCTTTGATAGAACTGTTTATGCTTGGTTTGGTGGGATTGGTAGTATTAGGTACTCATGGTAGAACTGTTTTTATTCTAGGTAGTTTATGGTTTCCTTCTCTCTTATGGTTTGGTATTTCTGGTACTATGAAGAAGTTTTGGTACTTTAAGGTACTTTTTGAAAGTGCTACAAAAGGTGTTATGGTAGTTTTATTCTGATAGCTTTGGTAGTTTTGCTAGTTTTGGTACTTTTAGGTACTATTTGAAAGTGCTGCAAAAGTGTAATTGGTAGTTTTTTGGTAATTTTGGTAGTTTTGGTAGTTTTTGAAAGTCCTGCAAAAAGTGTTTCTTTGGTAGTCTTGGTAGTTTTGGTTGTTTTGGTACTATTTGAAAGTTTGATTTTGGGAGTTTTGGTACTTTTGGTACTTTTAGGCACTATTAGAAAGTGCTACAAAAAGTGGCTTCTGTAGTTTGATTTGGTAGTTTTGGTAGTTTTGGTACTTTTAGGTACTATTTGAAAGTGCTGCAAAAAGTGAGTTTGGTAGTTTGATTTTGGTAGTTTTGGTAGTTTTGGTACTTTTAGGTACTATTTGAAAGTGCTGCAAAAAGCTTGTTTGGTAGTTTGATTTTGGTAGTTTTGATAGTTTTGGGTACTTTTAGGTACTATTTGAAAGTGATGCAAAAAGCTTGTTTGGTAGTTTGATTTTGGTAGTTTTGGTACTTTTACGTACTATTTGAAAGTGCTGCAAAAACTGGCTTTTGGTAGTTTTGATAAGGTTTGGGTATTTTAGTTCTGCATTGAGGGTATTTATATGTTTTTGGTACTATATGATTCCCGAGTTTGGTAGTTTTTGGTAGTTTTGGTGGTTTTGGTGGTTTGGGTTTTGTTTCATAGTACATTACTTAGAAGTACCAGTCTCGGTATGACTTCTTGGTAGTTTTTGAAACTAATTGGGACCGCTGGTTGTCAACAGGCTGAGTATGACACTCTGGAGAAAAAATGGAAGGAAGGTCAAGAGCATACCCTATTTGTGAAGGAGATGTTGTCTGATATCAGGCTTGGGAAGAGGTTCCTACTATATCCTAGGCCCCAGGTTAATGATTCGGTATATGTGATCCCGGTGTTTGGTATGTGTGTTGCATGCGGTGAGCCCTTGGAGTGCGCACATGTAGTCGGAACCTTCATGCTAGAGTGCTGACACCAGTATCATCCCTTGTGCTTCAGTGCTCTGTTACAAAGCAGGGACCAGTGTGTCAAGCTGGGTTATAATATGGTAATCTTTTATTTGGCAAAGTCCTGGGCCAGTGGGCTTCAAGTTGTCAAGAGTAAGTATGTGTGCATTTTTGAATACATATGCGCACTTGCAACTCAGTGAGGTTTTCATACAAGTTAGTATGTGTTGTCTTTCTTTGTGTTTGCAGAGGATCAGGATGTTGCAGTTGCTGACCAGCACGCCACAAAGTCGGCTGCAAGTCGAATATGGGACGTGGATGAGGTGACAAGGGAGATATCAGATGTTCTCTACGATCTGAAGCAAGGTAATTCTGTAGGGAAAGACAATGTGATGGGGCAAAGATGTGAGGCAACAGGTGACAGCGAAAGTAAAAGTGAGGAGGAGGCCAGAGATGGTAAAAAGACTAAGGACAAGGAGGAAGGTAAAGTCCCTGTTGTTGTGGAGCTGGATGCGGAGGAAAGCCAGGATGCTGCCAACACAAAGCTCGATGAAGCAACGGCCAAGAACAGAGAGGAAGAACCCACAAAGGGGGGTGTTGGGGAGGGGGCGGAAACCACAAAGGGGAAAGAAGGGGAGGTCAAAGAGGGGTCAGAAGGCAACAAAGATCGGAGGGAGGCCAAGGATGAGCAGGAAGAAGTACTTGCGAACGATACTGTTGTGGACAGCACCGACGGGGGCATTGACTCTACTGTTGCCGATGCTGTTTCGAAGCGGAGAGGTGATTCCCCTGATTCCGTGACCCTGCCGGAACTTTTCTGTTTACAGAGAAAGAAGCGCAATCGTGCCCGTGATCAATTATCTCGTGCATGCAAACTGTAGCCAGTGAGAATCTATTGTATTCCGCACTTTGTGCTTTTTAGTGACTGAGTCAACTTGATTTTTTGGCCCTGAGCTTTATCTGTTCTCTCTATCTAGTTCTGTGTTGGTATGTTACCTTTCCTTACATTACTGTTTCAGTTGTCCTCACTATATGTGCATTACAGTACCAAATTTGGTACTTTTTGGTACTGTTGAACTTGGGTGCACGTCTGTCCACTATTACAGTACCAATTTGGTACTTCTTGAACTTGCGATTTCGGATAGTCCTTATCACTTGTCCAATACAGTACCAAATTTGGTAGTTTTTGGACCAGTTTTCTGTTTTAGATATGATGTTTGCACTGTGTATTTGTCCCCACTCATTATGTTTGTTGGTGTTGTAGTAAGTTGGTGGCTAGACGAGACACTGGCAAGCACATTGTTGCAGCCTGATGTTGCTGCTAGACGCGGGCGGATGATTGTGCTTGATCTTAATGGCGTGCTACTAACCAGCTACAGTGAAATCCTTGAGGAACTTGAGTGCCTGCCAAAGGAGCACACGCCACGGGTAGTCTATCTCCAAAAGAATGTAATTTGTCTTGTAAGGCCGGATGCGGAGCAGTTCATCCTACGGCTTAAACAGAAAGCTAGCCTAGTGTTGTGGTCCTGCTGTAGAAGGGAAAAACTGTTACACATGGTGAACGCGTGCTTCCCCAACCATAGAAGGCAAAAACATTTTGCAGGTAAAGCATGCCCGCTTTGAATGTTGCAAGACATAAGTTACGCATACCTCTAACCTCGTTTTTTGGCATTAGCAGATATTCTCTCCCAAGAGGACTGTGAAATATGGCGGCCTCGTATGTCGGAGGTGCCGGTTGTGCTCAAACACATGGGCGATAAGACCGTTTTCCTGAAGAAGCTACGGACGTTGTGAGCAAGGCACCCGAAGTACGATGCCAGCAACACTATTCTTGTAGATGATTGTAGATACAAGTCTCTTAAAAATGACTATGAAAACTGTATGGCAATCTGATCATACGATCCCATGGTAGTAGGAACCGATTACCCGTTTTACTTGCTAGATTTTGTTTTGCCTTGGTTGCTCGGGTGGATAAGGGATCGGTACCCAACAGCGTACACTCGCAAAAACCCAGTCTTTGACACTGAAGATGATATTTTTGGGTACATTACTAATTACTTCATACAGATGGAGGGGTACTCCTATAAATTTGATCCCCCGAGGTGGCAGATTGCCATAATCATGTAAATAGTGGAATTTTGTAACCCGATACTATACATAATGGAAAACCACTTCTTTTGTTCAGACTGTCTTGGTATCTTGATCTCTACTGTTGAAACCTCTGACTAATTCTGTTGAAACCTCTTTGAGCTAACCAGGTTGCCCAAAATTTTAATTTTTGAGGCAGATAGCATCTATGTTTGGCATACCTTTCATGTTATCAACGTAGTTCTAGACATTGCTCAAGGTGGTCGTATCAAATACGAATAGACAAACTGAAAAATACCAAGAAATAAAGTAAACCATAAGTGATACAGCAAGTTCAAGGAGTACCAAATTGTACCAAATTTGGTACTGTAATAGTGGATAGGAGTGCACCCAAGTTCAACACAGTACCAAAAAGTACCAAATTTGGTACTGTAATAGTGGACCGACGTGCACCCAAGTTCAACAGTACCAGAAAGTAGAGATATAGTGAGGACAACTGAAACAGTAATGTAATGAAAGGTAACATACCAACACAGAACCAGATAGAGCAATAAAGTAAACCATAAGTGATACAGCAAGTTCAAGCAGTTCCAATTTGGTATTGTAATAGTGGACAGACGTGCACCCAAGTTCAACAGTACCAAAAAGTACCAAATTTGGTACTGTAATAGTGGACAGAGAAGCACCCAAGTTCAACAGTACCAAAATGTACCAAATGCAGATATAGTGAGGACAACTGAAACAGTAATGTAATGAAAGGTAACATACCAACACAGAACTAGATAGAGAGAACAGATAAAGCTCAAGGCCAAAAAATCAAGTTGACTCAGTTACTAAAAAGCACATAGTGCGGAATACACTTGGTATTGTTGACTACCAGATTTGGTACTATTGACTACCGGATTCAGTTGTTCAATCAGGGCTTCTCATTGCCCTCAAGTAACATGGACACACCTTCGTCGCTCTCATCATCATGATATGGCATGCTATTGTATATCCTCTCATATACTTTAGTAGACAACTTGTATTGTAAAATTTGACCTAGGGATCCTGCAATAGGCTCCATCGGGAAACGTATGGCCTCAACTGCTTTTACTGCAAAATTATCCCCTATGGACAGCATGCCACTTAACATTTCAGGGAATCCTTCATATAGTGGCAGGTTGGACACTTGGCTCATCGGAATCGATGTTGAATCTCAACCCTCCTCCTCGTCATCTGATTCGTCATCCCTAATTGTATCCCCGAACTCTGGCAATGGTTTGATGCAAACATATTTCCATTCTTCAATGTGCATTCTGTTCCTTCATCTTCTCCACAACCCACGCATACACGGATCACAAAAGCATGAAAGTGATCGAAAGCGTATGGCGGTGCGGTTGTCCTATGAATAGCCATCAGCACAATGAAATGAGCGGGAGCCAACGATGCGCTCACAGTCCCATTGCAGATTGCGTTGCACTTCATTCGCACCAATAAGCCAAAAGACTCTTTGCGTATTACACCTCTGAGACTGTTCTCTTGGCTGAAAAGTTGTTTTCAAAAAGTTGACAACATCGGTTGCACCCTTCATACGCCAGCCATCTGGTTTCAATTCCTCATGCGTCAAAGTTCTCTTGATGACTGCCCCTACCCCATCATGTTCACCTTTTCCATGTCCGGATGCAGAGAAGTTATGCATCATGTGCAAGCCTGTCATTTGATAGTACCTGGCCACAACAAAATAAGGTCTACGGGCCTTGAATTGTGAAGCAGCACCATCTGACCAAACCCAATGTTGTTGCAGAGAATGTCCTCGTTCTTTCAGCCACTTGTCATGCAGCAAGAAACAATGTTGTACAAACAATGTGTCATGCTGCTTGTCATCCGATATGTAGAAGTGTAGCGACTTCTGTGTACCACCTGCTGCATTTCTTAAATAAGTGATGTGCACAAGTATTGTGACTTGGGTAGACCACCAATGCATTGACTGAATTTCATTCTGAACTTTAAAGGAATAATTCTCCGCAAAGTCAATAACAGATACTACAACGTTGCTAGGAAAATTCTGCAAACAGTCCTTGAATTGTTGGGCTTGCCAGCGGAAGACAAAGTTGTGCCTGATGAAGCCTATCAGATGGGCTGAAAATAGGCTAAGAAAAGTCCCACTTTTCATCCGTTGCACAATCAAGTCCTTTCTCTTCTTCTCACTCCCACCTTCGTGAACCTGTCTTGTTCCAACCTCCATGAAAACCTTCACACAGACACCTCCTTGCTATCCTCTGCTATCTCATCGGGACAAAATGTCAACCTCCGTACTCCACATTGTGAGCAGTCCCCCATCAAGCATTTCTTTGCATAGTATTCACAATTTGGAAGCTTTGGGCACATGATGGATTCCCACATAAGGGTGATGTGCTGACACACTTCTTGGTTTTCAAAACACGTTCCTCTCTCATCACCTCTGCAACAAACGGAGCAAGTGCAAAGGTGAACTTTCCCGTGGTGCCCGAACTTGTTCTGTCGCATTTGATTAAGGGCCTCTTTGAAATAGAGCATCTGCACATGAACCACACAGCAGTAAGTATTTCAGTCCTTCAACTTCCGTACAAAGTATGGCTTCAATGCCTCGAAGCATCTAAGAGACACTACCACTGTTGGGTGAGCCTTCTTGAATCTTTGGTACAGCTCAACCTATGGCACAAAAACAAAACGATTCAGAAAAAAAAGAACATCATGGTACTGGTAAAATTTCACTACTGCAGTATTGCCAAAACTGGCTTTCGACAGTTCCAAATATGGTACTATAATAGTGGACAGACGTGCACCCAAGTTCAACAGTACCCAAAAGTACCAAATTTGGTACTGTAATAGTGGACAGACGTGCACCCAAGTTCAACAGTACCAAAAAGTTCCAAATATGGTACCGTAGATTTGGTACTGTCGGTAGGCTTTGGTACTCTATATATATTATTTGGTACTCTACATATAGGCTTTGGTACTATCAGAAGTGTGGGGTACCCTATAAATATACTTTGGTCCTATAGTGGTAGGCTTTGGTACTCTACAGATAGGATCTGGTACTCTTCAGAGAGGATCTGGTACTCTTCAGAGAGTATTTGGTACTCTACAGATAGTCTTTGGTGGTATCTGATGAGTTTGGTATTCTACATATAGGCTTTGGTACTATCAGAAGTGTGGGGTACCCTATAAATAGACTTTGGTCCTATAGTGGTAGGCTTTGGTACTCTACAGATAGTCTTTGGTGGTATCCGATGAGTTTGGTACTCTGTAAATAGACTTTGGTTCTCTATACATAGGCATTGGTACTGGATAAATAGGTTTTGGTACTCTGTCGAGAGGATTTGAAACTCTATGGATAGGCTTTGGCACTCGATCGCTAGGATTTTGTACTCGATATACCGGATTGGGTACTCTATAGATCTGAGTTGGTACTCCATAGATAGGCTTTGGTACTCGATATACCGGATTTGGTACCCTACATATGTGCTTTGGTACTTTATAGATAGCCTTTGGTACTCAATAGACAGTATTTGGTACTCTACATATAGGCTTTGGTACTATCGAAGTGTGGGGTACCCTGTAAATAGACTTTGGTCCTATAGTGATAGGCTTTGGTACTCTACAGATAGGATTTGGTACTCTACAGAGAATATTTGGTACTCTGTAAATAGTTTTTGGTTCTCTATACAAAGGCATTGGTACTGGATAAATAGGTATTGGTACTCTATCGAGAGGGTTTGAAACTCTATGGATAGACTTTAGCACTCGATAGCTAGGATTTTGTACTCGATATACCGGATTTGGTACTCTACAGATCTACTTTGGTACTCCATACATATGCTTTGGTACTAGATACACCGGATTTGGTACTCTACAGATGTGCTTTGGTACTCCATAGATAGCCTTTGGTACTCGATAGACATGATTTGGTGCTCTACATATAGGCTTTCGTACTATCAGAAGTGTGGGGTACCCTGTAAATAGATCATGGTCCTATAGTGATAGGATTTGGTACTCTATAGAGAGGCTTTGGTGGTATCCATTGAGTTTGGTACTCTGTAAATAGACTTTTGGTTCTCTATACATAGGCATTGGTACTGGATAATTAGGTTTTGGTACTCTATAGAGAGGGTTTTAAACTCTATGGACAAGCTTTGGCAGTCGATAGCTAGGATTTGGTACTTTATAGATATTCTTTGGTATTCGTACAGCAGACTACCAAATTTGGTACTGTCTGGACCAAATAAGCCTTAAGTAGCACCAAACAAGATGAACAATTACTAGAAGTTGTTGGTACCTGAGATTCGTCGAGTAGATGTATAGGATGTTTGACGACACTTTTCCTTCCAATTCTCATCTTGCATGTCTTTCTTGTTGGGTAAAACTCTGCTCTCTGATGTCCAAAAGGCATATACCAAATCTCTTGTTTCATTGGTAATAACGGTTCCTCGTGGCAATTGTCTCTCACAAGCACTCAATGGCAACACTTCATCTTCATCTTTATTCTCTAGCCGTGAGGTTGCTGCAGCTATATTCCTTCGATGGATCCCCAAGATACTAGCCATTCTGGATTGGTTTACTGATTGTGAGTTTGTACTATTGTTCAGAATCATTTCCAAAGAGCTTCTCTTTACAAAAAGTTCACTTGCTGAATGAGGGACCTTGATTTGAGTCAAAGTGTTGCGCACACCCGATACAACAGTGTCTTCAACTTTGCTGAAATTTGATGGTTGCAGCAAGGAAAATGTTTGGTGGTCCAGGAGTTGCCGAAATATTTCCTTCTGCTCATTCTTTGCAATCCCTACTGTTTGCTTGCGCCAACATCAAGCCACCGTTGCACAAATGTTCTTTCTTGACCTAGCTTCCCATAATCCAAGAGCAGACGTAGGATGTCTTTCCTTGCTTCTCTGTGCGCGTTTCTTTGCAACCCAATAATCACGAAGAAAAGCCTGATTACCGGCTGGAACACTAGTAATGGAATTGATGTGCATCTGCTGAACATTGCTTGGGCCACCTTGTACCTCGTCAAAAGAGAGGAACTGTGTGTCACCTTCCATCTCGTCGATAGAGAGGAGCTGTGCATCACCTTCTACCTCGTTGAAAGAGAGGTCCTTAGCATCACCTTCTATGTCATCGAAAGAAAGGTCATGAGCATCACCAAGACAGTAATCTCCTGCGCTACTATCCATTTGTAGAGAGAGAGAGAGAGAGAGAGAGAGAGAGAGCTCGAACACAGCAGCTCGGTGGCTATGGAGGCGGCAAGGAAGGCGAGAAGGTTCAAAACTGAGAGAGACACACAGGGAGAGGGACGTGCGACGGAGGGAGGGAGAGAGAGAGAGAGGTGCTGGAGTGAAAGCTCCCAACCGTAACCCCACCCCTTGGCCCCGCCGTCACCCCCACCTCTTCTTAGGATTGCATGTTTCTAAAGTTAAAAAAACATCCACTTTAAAAAGAAGTTTATTTGCCCTCGCCAGTTCCAAAAAAATGCCCATGGTTTTTACACACAAGAATCACCAAGCATATTTTGTCAAGGACACTACTTTTTGTACCACCAAACCATGCTTTGACCCTAGCATGGTAAAGGAGATGAGCATGCATTGAAGCTTGGCTCTTGGTTGGATTTGCATCCACATGCCAAGGGTGTGTCGATGTAGGCTTCTATCTCACAAGCTTGGAGTAGGTGATGAGCTCTCCATTAAAGCTTGGGAAGAGATTGTCTTCTTTTCTTCACACATGAGATTTTGTGAGTGTGTGTGTGATAATTCCTTGCAAAAAACAGCCCTCTCTCTCTCTCTTGGGTGAGCCCCCTTGCTATTTTCTCTTGCTGTCCTCCCATTGGACCTCCCTAGAGCTAGCCAATGACAATTAAGTAGCATAAGTGATAGCCTTCTGACATGTGTCCCCCTTTCCCCTTTTGTGAGAGCTTAAGGTAATTTAATAATTCAACTAAACTCTCATTGGACCCCTTTGCCTCCTGTCCAATAGGAATCAGGCAAGCCATTGGGCTGTTGAATGCTCATTGGACCACTTGGGAGACTGTCCAATAGTCTTCTAGAGGACTTAATTCTCATTGGTTCTTTTATTAAGTGTTTTTTTTAATAATTAAACTAGATTTACTCTAGCCTAATTCTCATTGGTCCACCTCCAAGGCCATTCAATAGGAATTGGGTACACCTTGTGGGCATCAGGGCTAGGGAGCTGACATGTGTCCTCATTCCCTTTGTGTAAAGGGAGCCTCTGTGTGTGTGTGTGACTTTCTCTCTCATCCCCTACTCCCAAGGCTCGCCCCCTCCTATGTAGGGATTTGTAAAGACTTTTTGGGTCACACACAAAGCATCCAATTCCCCTAGGGTTGACCTTTGGACACAACCTTTGAATTTTGGAACCTTAGCATTTTGGAAGTCTTAATGGGCTGAACCTTAGGGTCTTTTTAGCCCATTGTTTCACATGTCTCTTTTGCAGATGGCCCCCCTTTTGGATCCCTATTTTCCCTCCTTTGGATCCCTACAGTGGGGCCGGTCTGCTAGCTTAACCAATATTCTAGCTTTTTCTCCCCTAGCACTTCCCCACATTAAATGATCAGTTTAATATGAGAAAATCATTTAGGAGAATTAGATATTGATTATTATGACAACTCCAATATTATATTAGCAGATTTTTGGGGGATGAAGAAGTGTAGGAGAGAAGTTAAGTTGAAAGGGTTAACAAGAAATTAAGTCGCGAGACGTATCCAAGAAGCTTCATCAATTACGTATTTTATTTGAGTTAAGGACATCTCTTTCTTTTTTTGTTGGGGAGATATGTTGCCTTCAATAGACTCAAGACCCCTTGACCAGCAGTCGTGTTCTCATCAACCCTTACTAATTCACTCCTTAGCTCTTCTTTACCCAAGGAAGTTCAATAAGAAATTCAGGTAGACCCCTATTTTAGACCTCTTCTGCAAGATATTCAATCTCAGAACCAGAGGGAACACTTAACTGACTATACCTTAGCAGATGGTTTTCTTTACTACCTGGAAAGCTTCAGCCCGTAGATATTCCTCAGATGAAGTGGGAATGTCTGAGTATGGACTTTGTTACAAGTCTTTCAAAGACAACTGGAAACTATGATTATATTTTTGTCATAGTAGATAAGCTCTCTAAGGAGGCTCATCTAATTCCAGTCAAGCAGACTACCACCACCATCGACATAGCCCAAGTATTTGTCAAAGAGGTAGTAAGATTACATGGAATCCCTGCAAGAATCATCAGTGATAGTGATGCCAAATTTACTTCTAAGTTTTAGCAAGCCATGTTTCGATCTCTGGGTACCCAACTAAATCTCAGTTCAGCATATCATCCGAAGACTGATGGTCAAACTAAGCGAGTGAATTAAGTCATTGAAGATATGCTTCGAGCATACTACAACCAACAGCCCCAGCAATGGATCAAGTTTCTTCCCCTAGTTGAGTTTTATTATAACTCTTCTCACCATCGCAGCCTCGGAATGTCACCCTTTAAAGCCTTGTATGGTCAGGAATATTTAGTCCCTCTTCGATTAGCCGACCCAGCTCTTCATGTTCCTGCCGCTAAGTCTACCCTATAAGAGATGGATCATCAACTTCTAGTCATTAGAGACAACCTAAAGAGAGCTAGTGATAGGCAGAAGAGCTATACTATCTTCACCGCTCCACTAGAAGCTTTAGCAAGGGCGAACAAGTTTTCCTCAGAGTCAAACCCAAACGCAGCTCCTTAAAGCTATGAAAAATTTTGTAAGCTTGCATTCAGATATTGTGGACCTTTTGGAATCAAATCAATATCTCCCTTTTGTCCAAACCCTTGATCATATTTTGGTTGGTTCTTTGGAACAACTTAGAATTATTCTTCAAGATATAGATGACACTTTTGATGTAATTTTTTTATGGAATTCAAGTATCTCTAGTCAGTCAATTATTTTGAGATTCAAATCATCTATGGCGTTTTACAAGTCTAATTGTTATGACACGTGAAATATCTGATTACCAAGTAAAAGACAAGGCAGTAATCTACAGACAAAAGAGAAATAAGGATGGAGGAAATAAATCTGGTATACAAAGGAGGAGATATTGCAAGATTAATTGAAAGATCATTATGAAATCCTTTAACTGTCAAGAACATGATATCAGCTGGATGATATTAATAGTGAAATGAGTCAATGCTCAAAAACGGAAAAATTTAAAGTCTAGGTAAGAATGGTAAGATTTTTACAAAGCATATTAAGGCTAGATAGAGAGCGAAGGGAAGAAATGATCTTCAAACCTAACAAGAGAAACACAATCCGGTCACACCAAAGGAAAAATACCTTGTTGAGTAAGATCACACTCAGTAATTAAAGTAACCTCAAGTCATTAAGAATTCTTTACGATTAAGACTTTTGAGTCAGCGCTAAAAAAAAAAAAGAAAGAGAAGTGTATTAATCAAGGTCCATACCAACTTCATTGTCCTTTAATCTAAATACCCTAAAGTTACTGACCATCTTCGATCATAAGTTGACCAAAGATTGAGTCTGTCTACTCTCTAAAGCATGTCCCGAGCTGAAGACAGCTCTTTCTTTTTGTTAGGGAGTTTGTAAGGTCCCTCCCTAAATGTTGACCGTTGGGTCAACAACACAACATAACTCAAGTTTCGTACCAAAGTCTTATCTTTTGCGAGTTATGAAATGCTGCGGATTATGGCTATAAACGTCATTTGTAATGAGTAGTTATTCTAGTTTCAGAAGCCAGGGTGCAATGGCACTTCCAGATTGTAAATACAAAGCCATTTGACCCTTTCAACCCCATTTTTGGTTAAACATAACGTAGCCTTAGTATATAAGGTACCTAGGTCATTTTGTAAAAGGGAGACTTTAATCATAATCAAAACTTTAGCGTTGCCATCTACTGTGTGTGAGAGAGAAAGAGAGTGAGCGTGAGCTTTATCCTCTAGCTATGCCCGCTCGCTCAACACATTGGAGACCCGACTGCACCATTGTTGTAGGCTCGAGGAGAGCTACGCGACAACGCCAAGCATTCCACACGAGACGAAGCGCACACGCCAACACATCTACGAGCTATTTGTGGCCGTAAGTGTATCAAACGATGTCTATTTTCTGCGTGCTAGTAGTCTATAGAATCGTGGAGACATAAGCTACGCATAGGTACTCATAAATTTCAGTTTCGGGCACTTTCAAAATTCTACTCTGTCATCCTATGCATTTTTTGCAGATGGGTTTAGAGTGAGGGTTTTGAGTGTAGAATCTTAGGGACAAGTGTATCCTAATGAGGGGATGGTGTTCCTTAAGTTTCGTATGAATCTGGAATGATTAGGTGAGTTACCTTCCGTATGTGTGTATGTGGCTAGGTGGTGTAGTTGAGAGCAGTGACGTTCTTGATTGTGGTTTAGTTGGCCTTCCAGAGTGTTGTATGTGTAGGATGGTCTAAGCCTGACAAGCTAAAGAGATTTCCTCCATGTGCCTATCGTGTCATATGTGTCCTCGATTGACATTATGTTGATCTAGGTAGTATTTGAATGCACTTCATGAGTGTGTGAGTCGCTCCCGCAACATTGGCGTCGTTGCCGGGGACACAAGGACCTAAGTAGGTTTCCTACTAACACTCGTGTGATGGTTGCTTGATTTAGTTTCGGCTAAAGAAAGCGTTTTTCTTAAGTGGATCCGGAAGAGGATATTCCGCGATCAAGTGGATAGCTAGGAAGCGTATGTCTTGCCGAGGGTCTGCGACTAGATAGGTTTAGTTAGGATTTGTGGATTAGAGTATTTGTTGGTGGTCGAGTGATTTGTGAGGTGATAAAAGCGTTTACTAGTCCGTGTGTGGCAGTGAAGCGTTTTTCTACTCATAGATACAAAACCCCATATGATTTGTAGGAGCAGCTTTAGGTAAGTGATCCGATTCTGATCTAGAGCTATTCAGCACTGAATTATTTGCTAAAGTGTTTGATTGCATTTGAAATCACGGAAAAGTGTGCTTTTGAGGGTAAAAATGCATTAAACAAGCTTTTGTGGATACTTTTGTATGACTGACTGATGTTGTGCATATAAAAGAGCATTTGCAAGGGTTCTGTGAAGAAAACCTGCAATTCTGTAAACATAGACATCCTACGCGTAGGATGTCTCAAGGGGATTCTGGAGACCAAATTTGAAAATTCTGACTGCACCAGTGTGTTCAGAAGGGGGGGTTTACCCTAAGTATACATTGAAACTAGAGTTTTGACCAACTCTTGACACCCAAAAGACCAAAGACGGAGTGTCAAAAACACGAAAACAAGAAACTTAAGATTCTGAGCACAATTTTGCATAAAAACTGGTAGGAATGCTTGAAAAGTAGTGCTCAATACTTGGGGATGCCTGTGGATGAATTCTACCAAAAATTTCATCAATAGACATCCTACGCGTAGGATGTCTAGAGAGTGATTCTGGAAGCAAAAATCAAGTTTTGACATCATACCCATAATCTGCATGTTGGGTTGGACACACACACCAAAGCTCATGTCATTTGGACATATAGACTGAGAGTTAAGGGGATGTTACTCTTTCAGAGAAATATTTTCCCAAAAGTGGTGATTCTGAGCAATTTTGACATCCAAAATTTTTTGTGATCACATATTCTTGTTATATGCATCAAGAAGCACCTTGGGTAGAAACAGAAGTCCATTCTGAGAAAAAAAGACATCCTACACGTAGGATGTCTATAAGGTGATCTGGTGGAAATTTTGAAATTCGGAGTTGACCAGTGTGTTCAGAAGGTAGCTTTTACCCTATTTTCACTTGGAAAGGGGAACTTGACCATATCTTGACAGGATAAGACCAAAAGACAAAAATTGCCAGATATCCTACCCAAATTGTGCCCAAGGCATAATTTTTGAGACCAAACCATAGGGTGACTTCATGTGCATGTTACACATGATGTTTTGAGTGCATGTGAGAGTTTTCAGCTCATTTGGGTGAGAAAATTGGGTTTTAAGCAGACTATAGCTTTTTTTTTTTTGAGAAAAAAAGGCAAGAATAGCTTGTTTTGGGGTCTTTTGACATCCAAACTCAAATCTAAGCATACCAATGGGTTGCTGAAGACTAGGGGAATCTTTGGTCCAAGTTTGGGTTCATTCTGAGTAAAAAGACATTCTACGCGTAGGATGTCTACTGCATGATTCTGAGACCAAAATTCTCCTATGACCATACCATGCTATCTTATAGCCTTAGATAAGCCTCCTAGGCAAATTTGGTCCAATTTGGAGTTGATTTGACTTAGGAATTCATCAGAACAGACATCAAGCTTTTGGAACAGATTCTTGATCATTTGACCAACCTATAGGTGTCAGAATCAAAAAGTAAAAATAGATGTGAGCTTAGCACATCAAGGGGAAGCTACAGTGCCAGTTTGAGCTGAAACAGAGAAAAAAGACATCCTACGCGTAGGATGTCTCCAGGGTCATAAAGTGGTCAAAATTCTACTTTGACCATATAGGGAGGTTCTAAGTGTCTCAAGGATTCCATAACTTTTTTTCAAAAGTGAATTTGGACCTTGTTTGGCCTATTTACCAAGCAAAGACAGGAATTGCCAGACATCCTACTCTTGGAGTGCACTAGAAGCTTATGCAGCCCAAATCTTGACCTATTGGCATCCAAATTCAATTCTAAGCATACCATTGTGTTGCTGAGCACTAGAAGAATCTCGGGATCAAGTTTGGACAAAATCTGAGCAGTTAGCGTAGGATGTCTCCAGCTTGATTTAGGACTCCAAACCAACCTATGAGCACACCACTGTGATCAGCACATCAAGGAGAATCTGGGGTGAAAATTTCAAGTCATTCTGAGCAAAAAGACATCCTACGCGTAGGATGTCTCAAGGCCATTTTTAGGTCCAAATGAAATTCTGAGCATACCATTGTGTTGCTGGACTTAAGGGGAGTCTTTGGACCAAATTTTGTTAAATTCTGAGCATACAGACATCCTACGCGTAGGATGTCTCTAGGCCAGTTTTAGGGTCCAACTGTAATTTTGACCATACAGAAGTGTTCAGAGTGTCACAGAGATCCCAAATAAAATTGAATTTGGACTCATTTTGACCATTCTAAACTGCATTTTACTATTTTGGCCATAACTTTCACAAACGATATCGGATCGGAAAAGTTTTTATATCAAAACATAGCCTAAGAGCGGCTCTACAGGTCTTAGAGCAAAAAATGAACTAAATGTATGCCAACGGCAACCACTTAGTTGCACTTTGAAAAAAACGTCGTTTGAGGCCTCAAAATATGTCCGCAAGTTAGGGGTGTCTAAAAGCGACAATTTGTGAGAATTGTGACGAAACGGTTGCGGTTTTGGACATAGTTTCGACTTTTCCCTAACCAAAGCACTTGAACACAGTGGACTAAGTCTACTTGAACCAAGAAAAAGCTCTTAAGCCCAGAAATCATGTCTACCCTAGATTCAAACGCAGCTTACACAATCTTGGAGATCCCGACGATAGAGGAATATCCTCCCACAATGGATCTTCCAAACTTGCAATTGATAAATATCCATCTTGTTGAGAGAGTTTGGATGATTGGTCATGAGAGTGAAGGACTATATATATACATTGACGACAATGAGGTCAATCTTTATAGGTGCTCAGATCCATACCTAGAAGAGATAATGGATTACAAGCTCTTATATGTCTACACATACGGAGTCGACTGTCAATGGAGATCTATAGTTGTCGACAAGTATGGACGAGAATACAGAGTTGTAGAAAGCACAAATCCACAGACTGTACTAGAAAGAGGTGGATATTTGGTGGAAGGACCACAAATACCTCCACCAAACACGAGAATTCCTATAGGAATTCCAAGAAGAGAGCCACCAGGATTCCCTTCAAGAGTGATAATGAGAGAAGGATTGGGAGAGTCTCTGGTTAGACTTGTAGACAATCGACGAGTTAGACCATCCCAAGTCCAGAAATGGGTAAACATAAAATACTCCGGAGATAAAGATCCGAGAGATCACGTAACGGCTTTTAGAAGAGTGATTAGAGCAGAGGAAGTTTCAAATTTTGCGACACACTTTGCGGGATTTGGATTGACTCTAGAAGATGATGCAGCTACATGGTTCGACTCGGTGGAAAAATGGGATTTTGAGACCCTAGATGAGCTGTTTGAGGAGTTTATTGAAGAATTATCGCTAAAATGCATTGCTCACAACACGGTCTCGCAAATCCATAGATTCAAACAGAAAGAGGATGAATCAGTATGCAAAGCATCATTACGGCTCAAGAGATATGTTAAGCTTTGTCCGAGAGCGGAATTACCTACGCAATCACGACTGATGCTGATCTTTATCCAGGGAATGAGACATGCGGGCCTTCAGAAGGATCTACATATGATAAGGAGGATGACGCTAAACGAGTTGATCAAAGAAGCTCTTTATCTAGTGGATAATTGTGAGGCATACAAAGAAAAGGACTTAAAGAGTCAAGGAGATGACACATCCTCTCAGCACAGTGTTTCACAAATAAGTGAGTTCATTGCCAAGCCAACGGCACCTATTGATCAAGAAAAGATTATCGACGACTTGGTCAAGAGGTTGATTCCTCTTGTAAGGTCTGATTCGGGAGAGCCGAAGTGGTGTGAAATTGAGAGAAAATGGACGAACCATACGGGGGAAGAGTGCTATTATAGCATGGAAAATGCTAGGGAGAGGTATGTACAACCTGTTCCAGAAGCACCTACTCCACCTAGGTACATTACGGGGAATGTGCCAAGACCAGTAGGAGTTTTAAGGCCACAGCTTGTCTTCGGACAACAACCTCCGCTGCCAGGTGCTAGAATGCAGGTAGACATGAGATACATGCCAATGATGGAAGCATCAAATAAACCAACGCCAGTACCAGCTACAATGTGGTATAGAAACCAAAGTGAGTACTACCCTTTGGAGCAACAAAATGTGAGAGAAACACATGGAGTGGTGAGGCCGGTACAACCTCCACCTCCTGGGTTTCAGTCGAAAGAAAGAAGGTATGAAATGGACAAAAGGACATTGGGATTCATTGCAAATAGCGGCTTATCTAGGTCAAAGCTTTCTTATAGCCAAGAGGAAATGCTAAAAGAATCTCCTCAACCAGAGACAGATTGTCACAAAAGTCGTGACAACCACTTGGTCAAACAATGTCCTCATACGGAGATCACTGAATTAAATGCCTATTGTCTTGAGTGTGGCATCACTCACTTGATCCTCGATTGCCCAAAAAACCCAACCAAATCAGGAAAATCACGACAAATGTATTAGGGATTGTTCAGCTCCCTAGTAGCTCAAAAAATGAAAATGTTGTACCAGTTCAAGTAGTTACGAGAGCACAAGCTCAAAAGAAAGCTGATGAGAATCCAGAGACAAAGAACACGGAAAGTGACATGAGTCCAAAGAAATATGATGGACCAAAGACAGACGCACCTAGTCAGAAAACCAAGAGCAAACGAAATAGTTGGAAAGCTAGAAAGACTAGGATGAAAGCACGCAGGGAACGAGAGCAAAAATCCCTAGCTGAGAAGCTTACCGAAGCTGAGGAGAAGATAAAACAACATGAGGAAAAGGAGGCACCTTCTCTTACACAGATGGTTAAACCTCTAGAAGAACCATCCACAGATGAGAAACCGAGAAGTTCTAGTTCAGGAGGATCTGTGTTGGCAGAGAAGGTTAATGAGACATTAGATGCCCTCTTGAAAGCCTATGATGTGAGGCTCAAAAACAACCAAACCCAAGAACACAGGTGGATGAAATATCCCTATGCGGAACTAGAAAAGCAAAGGTTTGAAATGTGCCAGAAAATGATTCAAATAGCCCAAGCTTTACTAGAACCACCAGTTGCAAAACCTGAGGATGTGATCCGTGTCATGCCTACACAAGTAATCCCACCAAAACAAGAACTAAAAGAGCCAGATTCTAGTCATGAGCACAGACCAAACCTCAAAGACCCAGCATTAGAACCAAGGATAGTACTGAATACCACGGATAACTCTTCCGATGGATTCCACCAAGCTATACCTAAGGATTGTAAAGAGATAGATGGTCTTGATGAATTGTGGAAACAAGTCAGAGAGGCCAATGAAGCCGATGACCTAAGAAGACGAGTAGACAAGACTGGTGATGAACGAGGAGTGTTTCTACCACCAATAGAGGAATTTGAGAGTGGATCTCAAATGAATCTAGACGTGCGATCGTATTGGGGCGACAAAGGATCTGTAGAATCTATGGATAGTCAACCCCATTCGCTAAGAACACTACCTTCCTACATGGGAGAGTACGAGACCAAGTCAGATGTGGTTGCAGTCCCATCACAGAGACTGTCTCCCAACAAGGCCATCGATTCAAAGGGGCTAGTAGATATTCTATCTACCCCAGTCACCTGTACAATAATGTTAGCCAAGTTGCTCAGAATAAGACCAAAAATGTGGGCTAATGTGGGTAAATGTCTAGAGAAATTTGGTGTAAAAACCCCAATGACTCAAATCGAGGAAGGCATCAAAGAGCTTGAAATGCCTCAACTAAATACTAGGCCAGCGCCATTAAACAAGGTAGGCGAGTATTACGAGGGAGAAGATGGAAACACTACCCTTGGAATTCAATAATGTAAAAACCATGGCAATCCTTGACAGTGGAGCTGGTGTGGCCATTGCAACCAAAGAGGTTTGGAAAAAATGGGGAAACCCTGCCTTGATATCCACACGAATGACCCTGCAGCTTGCAGACGGACACAAGGAAAAGCCCCTAGGACGGCTAGAAAAAGTACTTGTTACTTCTTGTGGCATTGAATATGAACACACTTTTTCTGTTGTTGACTTTGGCAAGAAGAACAACTATGACATCATTCTGGGAAGACCATTCATGCGACAATTGAAAATGGTCCAAGATTGGGGTTATGACCATATATACCTGAGACATATGGAAAACATAACAAAGATAAACTTGAGGGACCATAGCTATAGGGATGTGATGAGAACACCGGTTGAGGAGTTTGATTCCGCCACAGTACCAGGATCAGAATTTCCAGCTTCGTTAGGTAAGCCTAAAGAACTGTGGATGTGTGGAGCTTCACAATGTGGTAGCTTGAAACGTGAGGAATGTATCCTAAAGTGGGTTATAGAGGATAGGGACTATATCCCAGAACCATTTTCTGAAGAAGAGTTAGAGCCTTTTGGATGGGAACACATCTTGGCTACTCTGGACGTGTGCGCCGTGGAGGATGCTCCCACAACAAAGTTTTGTGATGAAAATGGCTATGATGTCGTTCCTTATTTTGCAGTGAGTGTAATCCAAGAAAACAAAGAGATCCAGACATCAAAAAGCTCTCGAAATAAGGAGCAAACAAAGAAATGCGGAGAATCAAAAGATGAAGAAGACGACGAGTTCTATGACTCTGTAGAACACTTCGAGCTTCAAGAAGATCAACGACCCGGGAAGTCATCTCTACACGAATAATGTGCATCAAAAGTGGATTCCAAAGTCCTCGGTGAAGACACAGCCACCACAATCATCCTCATACATGGCTCCTAATAAGGATGCAAAGACTCAACTAGGAGGAATACGACCAGAGCAACGAGCTAACAATGCTCTAATCAATGGGCTAGAAAAGTCCTCCGAGAAACTACCACCCTCGAGCAAACAGACAGTAACTTTGCACTACCAACCAAAAAATCAAGGGAAAGTACAAGAAGTCAACCTTGTTGAGGATAGTAGTGATAGTGATGAATCTAACGACATCCCCTATCATCAACTCAGGCCATCACTATCACCAACCCCTTCAGCAACAACCATGACAGGTCAAAAGAACAAGACAACAAGTCAAAGCCAAAAAGCTCGACAAATTTGGATACCAAAAATCCAGATTGGCCAAAAACAAATATGGATCAAGAAGACGAAGATATCTAATGACAAATCACAAGATCCAACACCAAAACAAAAACAAGGAAAGCATGCACGAACGGGTAAGAATATCACAAAGTCGCAAGCTTTCACAACTCAGGTTTGGGCTCCAAAGAAGTTGATTCAAGCACAAAAAAGTCAGGAATTCATTTGGATTCCAAAACAACCATAGTATCAACTTTCAAAGCCTAAATCCCGTCCCCAACCAAGCGTACAAGGGCTGAAGCAAAGACCACTGTCGACTCACACAACAAAAAGGTGGATCCCAAAGAAGTCTCTTCAAACACAAACGAAGCACGAGCAAGTATGGGTTCCCAAACGAGCGTCAGCAACAAAACAGCCAATAATCGCAAAGAAATGGGTCCCAAAGAAGAACAACAAAACTGCTATCAGTGCATCGCCGCTTGAATTCTTACAATTCTTCCTACGATTACAGTACAGTTAGAAGAGAGCAAGTCGCTTCAATCAAGCAACGATACAGGAGCTTCAAAGACCATTACATTGCTTAGAATAGGAAGCCTCGCCAACAAATGCCAATAAGCAAATTTCTTATACCCACATCTTGCACAACATAAATCTTTTCCATGCATTGACTGTGTATGCATAATAGGGCTACATTACAAGGCCTGCATAGGCACAACTTTTAATTGCCCAAGCACAACACATACCCTTTGCGATACCCTGTCGTAAAGGATAGGAAGGGGGGAGGCATTCTAAATGCGGACCTAACATTATGACTATTAGAGATGTTTTGTGAGAGGCATTGAATTTTTGCGTTTTATTTTGATAATTTTTTGATGAAATTTAGAGTATATGCCCTCATAGTAGTGTTACAGAGGAGTATGGGGACAAAATACATATATGAGCCCCTAGGGACATGTATATAGTGTACATAGCATTTAGGTTTCTATTTGAATGATTTTTCTTTTGTTAAGTTTTTTTAAGATTTTCTTTGTTTATTATTAAGAAAAAAATTAAAAAATCCATAATCCACATGAAGAAAAGACTGACGAGAGGCCTGAGCACTACAAAGAGAAGAAGGTACAGGAAAACGATGAAACTTCACAAAGTATGTCTCAGCAGCAGCCACTACAACAGTCGAAGAACTTGTCTCACAAAGTAGTGTCAACATGCAACTGACAAGTCATAAAAGTCAGATTCGAGTAGCTAAGCAACAAAATGAGTGAGGTGTTAGTCCCAAAGCTTCAAGTAATATTCTCTGTGGTCTAAGCGTCTTAACTATTCTAGGTACTACTCAAGCTGGAAGAGTTGAGCATATTTACGTTGTGTCGCTCATGCTGGTATAGGTGAGCAAAAGAGTCGAAGTCTAAATACTTAAGTCTGGTGAAGTGAAGAAGAAGGTCCGAAAGACACTCACGTACTGAGCACAGTGAGATACGAGTGGAGAAACTTCTACATCGACAACCCTTCTTGGAAAAGTGGAAGCTATTGAGACATCTTTTGATGTCACATGTGCTACATTTATTCCTCGAACCACCCATCATCTCCTTCTTTCACATTTCATGCTTTTGGTGACAAATTTCTCATATGCATATAGAGTGTCCCATAATTGGCACTTGCATCAGGCACTCTTTCCGTGTTTCACCCAAGCACTCATTTTTCATGAACATGTACTTCACGTTCAACTGCTCAACTCCAATAAGAGCGTATACCAAAGGCATTTTTTTTTCCCACCGAATTTTTTTCCCTTTGGTCATCCAGGTTTTAGATCCTAATCTAAAGACACCTATCACCATCCTCTTGTACATATTCCTTCTACATCAACAATAAGGAAATGCTACTCAAATCAATTGACAAATGAATTGGAGCACCAATTTCATATCATAGCATACTTCTCCTCAATGGCGAGTAGAAGAATGGCCTACAATGACAAAGCTCCAGACAACACTAATAACATGATTGCACAGGAACAAAGAAGTCCCCAATGAAGAAGAGCAGACATAAAAGTAATAAGAGGATCTCAAAAGATGAATGGTTATGATGATAGATGTCCGCTCTAATGGATCATAGTTCTTGTTGTGGTTCGACAAAGTTACAAGCAGTGCAACAGATGAAGCCAAGACCACAGCCAAGACCACATCGCCATCGACAATCAGGTCATGTCGGGGACGACATGAACGCGGAAGGGGGCAGTGTTGACCGCTAGGTCACAACACAACATAACTCAAGTTTCGTACCAAAGTCTTATCTTTTGCGAGTTATGAAATGCTGCGGATTATGGCTATAAATGTCATTTGTAATGAGTAGTTATTCTAGTTTCAGAAGCCGGGGTGCAATGGCACTTCCAGATTGTAAATACAAAGCCATTTGACCCTTTCAACCCCATTTTTGGTTAAACCTAAGGTAGCCTTAGTATATAAGGTACCTAGGTCATTTTGTAAAAGGGAGACTTTAATCATGATCAAAACTTTAGCGCTGTCGTCTACTGTGTGTGAGAGAGAAAGAGAGTGAGCGTGAGTTTTATCCTCTAGCTACGCCCGGCTCGCTCAACACATTGGAGATCCGACTGCACCATTGCTGTAGGCTCGAGGAGAGCTACGCGACAACGCCAAGCATTCCACGCGAGACGAAGCGCTTCACGCCAATGCATCTACGAGCTATTTGTGGCCGTAAGTGTATCAAACGATGTCTGCTTTCTGCGTGCTAGTAGTCTATAGAATCATGGAGACATAAGCTACGCATAGGTACTCATAAATTTCAGTTTCGAGCACTTTCAAAATTCTGCTCTGTCATCCTACGCGTTTTTCGTAGATGGGTTTAGAGTGAGGGTTTTGAGTGTAGAAGCTTAGGGACAGGTGTATCCTAGTGAGGGGATGGTGTTCCTTAAGTTTCGTACAAATCTGGCATGATTAGGTGAGTTACCTTCCGTATGTGTGTATGTGGCTAGGTGGTGTAGTTGAGAGCAATGAGGTTCTTGATTGTGGTTTAGTTGGCCTTCCAGAGTATTGCATGTGTAGGATGGTCTCAGCCTGACAAGATAAAGAGATTTCCTCCGTGTCCCTATTGTGTCATCTGTGTCCTCGATTGACATTATGTTGATCTAGGTAGTGTTTGCATGCACTTCATGGGTGTGTGAGTCGCTCCCGCAACACTAAACCCTAGAGCCATTCAGAAATTTTTCAGCCTAGAAAATAATTTAGAAAAAGTAAGACCGACAAAGAAGTTATACGGACAACCAGACTTTACTCCAGAATGAAAAGACAAGGATATTTCAGATAAGAAATTACGTCATCCCTATATTTTTCCTTTAAGATTAAGATTATTTTATACTTCTTTGTCAAAAGCCGCGTGGGAACTGATCTAGATCGAGAACTAGGAGAAAAAGGGACTAACTTAATTGAAATGTAAAGTTAAGAGATAAGAACTAAGAAGAGAATTGGGGTCCAATAGCATTTGAGAAGAGAAATGGGGTCCAATAGGAATTAAGAAGAGAATTGGGATCCAATAGCATTTGAGAAGAGAAATAGGGTCCAATAGCATTTGCAAGAGAATTTGGGGTCCAATAGGAATTGAGAAGAGAATTGGGGTCCAATAGGAATTGAGAAGAGAATTCCTCCCACCATTTCCTATATAAACACCCCCTCTCCTTTGTATTTGGAGACGAACATATTGCTAAGCTACTTGCATAATTGTCATGCTCAAGACTATGCTTAAGTAACTCAAGGTTTCCATTAAACCTTGCTCTTGCTCTCTCCCTCTCTTGAAGGCCAAACCCTCAACCCTCTCCCTCTCTTAAAGTCCAAACCCTCAACCCTCTTCCTCTCTTGAAGGCCAAACCCTTGAGTTTTTTATGAAGAAGCTCTTCTCTCCTTCCTCTTCACCATAAATCTTTTTCCTTCCTTCTTAAGCCTCACACGGCGCGTAGCAAGCCCCTATCCGTGACATTTTTGGCGCCGCTGTCGGGGAGCTGCTACGCGTGAAGCTCCAATGGCGACCTGTAAATTGTATTGAAGCTATTTTTTATGTAGGAAAGGCGCGGCTTAAGTTTGATTATTGTTGTTATGCAAAAACAGTAGAGAAAGACACAATGTTGTTGACTGCATTCAAGTTTTCTGTGTTCTGTTAAGCTCTGTTTTGCTAGTTCTATTAAGCTCAGATTTCAGCTTACACAGTTAGCATTTCTTGCGTTTCTGCGTTTTCTGCATTTTTTGGTTTGCACTGCACAGTTCTGTCAAGTTTAATTTTCTGCATTTTCTGTGTTTTCTGGTTTGTGCACAGTTAGGCACACAGTTAGTTAATTAAGTAGGTTAGTAATTAGGTGAACCACTGATTAGCAGGTCAGTAGGTAGGAGAGACAGTAAATAGTTAGGTGAGGTCAACGCGCACCAAAACGCGTACCAAATAATATCCAAAAAAAAAATCAAAAAATAAAAACGTGAGTGAGGGGGAGGTTATAAAAACGGA
This sequence comes from Adiantum capillus-veneris, assembly GCF_014529385.1. Classification (NCBI taxonomy): domain Eukaryota; kingdom Viridiplantae; phylum Streptophyta; class Polypodiopsida; order Polypodiales; family Pteridaceae; genus Adiantum; species Adiantum capillus-veneris. The sequence continues at coordinate 43,736,434 of NC_140958.1, forward strand.
CGGGTTGGTTTGTATAAAAGTGAGATCGAGATCATTTGACCCAATCCCAATCCCAATCCCAGGCCCAGGCCCAGGCTCTGTCTCTGTCTTATGATATAGGGTAGTCTCACTCCTATATATATAGGCTAGACTCACAAGGAGGGAGTGAGGAATGTGGGATAAGTCCTACACTCTCCTCTCCTTCATTGCACACTAGGACTTGCTATTTGGAGCCTAGTTCCCCAGCTAGGAAAAGACTGTTTCGGGCTTTTCTGGAGCAAAATAGAACCAAACGGTGAGCTCTAAAGCACAGCGCGTCCCTCCTAGCGATACGCTCGTTTTGAGCTATCACACGGCACATTCCACGGCACGCTCTAAAAAATCTAGCAAAAAAACAAACAAAAAACTAGTCGCAAGGCCTCTTAGAGCAGCTTTTTGACACCTTAGGGTATCAAAAGCACATGCACTTACGCTCTGGGCAGGTGCTAGAACACGAGCATATTGAGGGTGCCTCTGTTCATACGGACACCCATTACCCATCCACGATAGGCTCTAGACCCTCAGCGGGGACACAAGGTAGCACCACCCAAGACCCTAAAATAGCCGCTAGTGATTCCTCCTCCGACTCAGAAATCATGGAAGCATACCCTACCCAAAACACTGAGAGAGAAGGCCATGCACCTCCCGAAGCTCCACAGCCTAGTACTAGTATGTTTAGCCGTTTCATGGAAACATTAGGTAGAGCTACTCGCTCGGAACCTGATGCAAATGAAGCACACGAAGGGGGTGGGGAAGTGGACTCTCCTTTCACATCGCACGTGGACCCCACACCCCCAAAGAGTGTCCATGTGGATATCCTGCCAACTTCTTACCAAGAAGGCCCTGTTGAGCTGCCTCCTTCAGAAGTTCCCTCTAGAGTACCGTTGGTGACAAGTAAAACCACGGGGAGCAACATTGCTTCTACCTCACAAGAAACCGTTAACACGTCGACTCTAGAAGGATTGTTCATTAATGATCATTGGACATACGACCTCCACACTGAGGTGTTGACGGATCTACACTTTGGCCACGCCTACCATGTAGGATGGATAGAGATTATACGATCCACCTCTAGTGCCACGAGCATCGAAGATCAACAGAAAATGATATGTAATGTTATCCATGGCATTATTCAATCAGAAAGGCAAAACCAAGGGGTAAATATACTCTCAACTGGCCCCATGAGATTTCTAGATACGAGCAAGGCTCAACAGCCTACTCTATCACAAATGGAGACTCCTCTAATGAGTCCCATGGACCCATCTTACGTCATTTCACCTGGGGTCTCTATGCAATCTGAGCCTCCGAGCGACAACTTTAGCTTCCCTAACTTGGCTCAACCCTCTATTAAGGAAAACACAGTGCTCACTCCAGGGATAGACCTGACAGAGAATGTACCGATGACATCTACGGTTAGCGCAGTGCCACTATCTAGTGTCGTAGTACCTAATATGGAGCCTCGACCGTATGTGCCTCTAGCCCCTTATGCACACATGGCCCCCACACCTCCAATTGTACCACTTGTTTATGCTCCTCGAGTGCCGCTCCCTAGCCCTTATCCGAGTGGACCTATGCCCGGTTATGTTCCATATCCTGCATCATCCACACATATGCCAAGACCGGTACCCGTCCCTCTCCCACATATGATTCCAAGAGTACCTCCACCGGCCCTGCCTCCTCACATAGGTGACTTGGCAGCGTTTGCTCAAACCATAGGTCAATCTATCGCGGAAAATATGCATCATGCATCTGATAGAGAGCCTAGAAGTAAGGCAGTACAAATTGCCAAACTCACGCAAAAATTCAATGGGGACAAAGATGCTAGAAAACACATTGAAGTGTTTGAACAAGTATGTGATTCCTTAGGGGAATGCAACGAACTACATAAGTGCAATGCCTTAAGCTTGACATTAAGTGGGAAGGCTGGAGATTGGTATAGAACCCTAAGGGTGGACGAGAAAACAATCTACCCTACCCTTCGAAGGTTGTTTCTAAAGGAGTACATACGAGAAGGTGTGCTTTGGGGTGTAGCATCTCAGCTACAGAAGGCCGAACGTAAGGAAGGAGAGTCAGTAAGGGACTTCATTAGTCGTCTAAAGCACTTAAACTCTCGCTGCCCTGTAAATGAGCGCTTCAACAATAACCAACTGCTTGATCGATTCATTCGAGGGTTGAGGAATGAAGGAATTTATAATGGACTAGTGATTAGAGGTATCACAACCTGGGAAGATGTCACTGACAATGCAATCCAATTAGAGGACAACTTGATGATAGCAGGCATGAGGGTGTCTACTGACACGAGATCCACTAGCTCACAATCCATTGAGTATGAACCCATGACTGCAAAGCCCATTGCCAATGAGCCAAAGGTATTTGAGACATTCTTGATAGACCTCACCAAGGCAATCCAAGAGTCTCTTAAGGATAATCGACCCCCTCAAAATAGTCACATGTATCCAAGAAGGGAGCAACAATGGTGTTCCATTTGCTTAGGTCCACATAGCACTAGTGAGTGCCCTACGTTTAGAGTAAAATTTAATGGAACTTGCAACGCATGTGGTAGGTATGGTCACCAAGCTAACGATTGTTTAATGATCAAACGTATGATGGCAAATAGACCACCTGTAGCCTAGACGGATGCGCCTCGAGCTCTTGTATTGATGCCTGCTCCACCTGTTGAGCAACTACCGCAACACATGGTCCCTAGATCTCAAAATGTTGTACAAGCTACACCGCTACCACCTCCTGTGCTAGGACCGCAGCCCCCGCATCCAAGAGTCGCCCCTATGAACCAAGTGGGTTGCGAGCCATCTAATGCTTATGCAGATGGCTGTGAGGAGGAAATAGACACTAGTATTGCCTACGGACTTGATACATTGGAAGAGTGTCCTATATACTACATGGAAGATTGTTGGGGGCAAGTCAAGCCGGTTTATCAAGCTGCTGCTCTCGCATCCAGAGGTCAAAATATCAACACCCAGGCTAGGAGGCCACCTCTTCAATGCTACGAGTCTGGTGGACCACATCGGGCAGCGGAGTGCCCTATTAGGCTGCAAAAGAATGCTGCACAAATGCAAATGAATCAAGGGAGCACGTCTGCAATGCCAATACTCACATGTAATCGTTGTGGCATAGATCACTTGATTGCCCAATGCCCCTATAACCCAAATGCGCCTAAAATCACACCCCTAAATTTGGTCGAAATTGCTAGTGTGACATCGCCAATACCACCCGTCGCACCCGCTTATGCGATTACATGGTCCATGCTTCAAGGGCCAGGCCATATCCTCGAAGAGAGAGATACCACGTCAGTTATCCAAGCAAAGAAAAAGAAGACACGAAGGAAGAGGTCGCAGAATATGGGAAATTCAAAGCCAAGTTCCAAAACAAACATAGGAACAGGAGATGACCCCGTGTATATGAATGACCTCGAGGATGATTCAGATTCAATCGAGACAATGGAGACTAGAACCAATACCACAAAGGGAAAGACCGACAAAGAAAATCGTAACATGGAACCAAATGAAAACCGAATAAGAGAAAACCATAAAGAGCCTCTGAAAACACCACAAGTGTTTCCAAATCCAATCCAAGACCCCCAAGATAAACCGCAGGGGCAAAAAGGGAAGAATCGTAAAAAGAAGATTGGGACGTACCCAAACCCAGTAGACGAGATTGAGCGGGTGAAACATCTAAGAGGTTTAGTGGAGGAGACTCAAAGGAAACTAGAACCAGAACCCATGCATGTCAAAATTCATGACACAGTGTTTCCCACGCAAGTTCATCCACCCCACATGAACCATAGACCGTTAGCCATACCTAGTATCATCCAAGAAGGGAGTGAGGACAGGACATCAGAAAGTGAGCATACACCTTTCTTGTTGGAAAGGATGTTTAACGAAGGAATACCTGATCCCATTGAGGAATATGAGATTCCATCCTCACCAGCTCCTAGTCAAGGACCTACACCCTGCAAAATGCCAATGAATGTTGCCAAACTAGTGGACTTCATGTCTTCTGAGGTCCGAACCACGATCATAGCAAAGCTGTATGGAGATCCTGAGTTATTCTTTGCACTTCGAGCATTCCTTAACGGAGAGCTACAAACGGGATTACCGCAGTTTGCGCAAACAAATAGGCCTGACTCGATTATGATTGATGAGGGAAATCATGTGCAATCACTTGACTTAGATGGACACGAGTCTGTGATCGAGGTACCCATTAACGAATTAGGGCAGTATTTTGAAGGCGACGAGTCTAATGCGACCCTACCCATCACTACCAAGGGATTAACTATAAAGGGAATTCTTGATGGTGGTGCGGGAGTTAGCATCGTTACAAAAGATTTTTGGGAATCCATGGGAAAACCCCACCTCAGTGTTACTAACATTGTGGTAAAGATGGAAAATGGTACCATAGCCAAACCTATGGGGATGCTCAAGGATCTTAAGATCAAAGTTCTAGGACACAAGGTACGACATACGTTCATTGTTATGGATTTCTCTAAACACCTTATGTCATATGAAATGATTTTACGACGACCATTCATGAGGGAAGCACAAATGGTTCATGATTGGTCTAAAAATCATGTCTATTTGCAATTCCAAGACTATGTCCTTAGAGTGGATTTGGTGACTGGTAAGGTACACCCCTTAGGGAGTAAAACCATTATTGATCATCGCTCTGACACCACAGTTCACTCGGCCCCACTACAATATTGTTACACTTGTAAGAAGGATACAGACATTGGCCAAGATTCTCCTTACATGGATGTGTTACCGGGTATGACGGAATCAGACAACGTGGACTGGGTACACCTAGCTGCAACCATAGATACCTGGGGAAATAGAGGAACCACTTGGGTCACACCAGAGGGGGAAGAGGTACCACAAATTGCACCTCTGAACATGATAAGTGCCATACGTGCATCTTCTAAGGGCAAGGCAATTGTAGACCAATCTGACAGTGACACCGATAGCTCAATAGTAGACTTTGACCAACACCACTCAGACACGGACTCCCAGACTAAAATGGATTTTGAATCTCATGAATTAGAGAGTGGAGCAAGTTCAGAGTCAAAACATTCGGAAGGACCGAACACATCAACCGATGATAGCTCCTCCGAGAGTGAAGAGGACACCAACGAGGACTCCTTTAGTGAGCCAGATCTAAATGCAAATCAAAAGCAGGTCTCAAATAAGAAAAAGAAAAACTTTAAGAGGCGTCGATATCGAGCCAATGTACGTGCTAGGATAAAAAAGAAGAGATCCTCAGCAGAATGGCTCAGTTATATAGGAGCATGTGATGCTCATCGAAAATTGGTAGACGATTGGGGTGAATATCTCCAAAATGTTATGTGGTGTAGACCACGACCCCATGACATAGCCCAATTAGAGATCATAGACAAGTCAAAGTTGAGCCGCACTGCAAGGAGGCATCAAAACCAAGAGTTAGCTTGACAACACAAGAAAGCAAAAATAGAAGCACAGACCAAAGCACAACCAGAATCCACAGACTTGCATCCTGCACCAGAACATTTCAAATCTTACACCACAGGGGAAGCAAAGGTTGTGTACACAAAAGCCCAAAGAATACCTATCGATGGGAATAATGGAATCTATGATGGTCCGGCAATAGTTAAAGAAATAGAATTAGCCGACCCCGGTGAAGAATCAAAACCTGTTTTTATTGCCCAAGACCTCACAGAAGTTGAAGAGGCGGTCCTCAAAGAGCTCTCAAGGAATTCAAGGACATATTCGCTTGGACATACCATGATATGAAAGGTGTTCCACCTTCTGTGGTCCAACATACAATCCCTATGATTAGCACTGCGAAGCCCGTACAACAAAGACCCTACCCGATGAATCCTAAGTACGCAAAGATCATTCAAGAAGAACTAGAAAAGCTTATCAAATGTGGGTTCATATATCCTATTGAACACTCTGAATGGGTGTCTCCAAAGGTTATCGTGCCAAAAAAGAATGGGAAACTCAGGGTGTGCGTGGACCTCAAAAAAGTTAATGCAGCTACTAGAAGAGACCATTACCCCCTACCATATTCCGAACATGTACTCGAAAGAGTTGCAGGCAAGGAAGCTTATAGCTTTCTAGATGGGTACTCAGGCTACAACCAAATCACGATAGCGCTAGAGGACCAAGCTAAAACTGCCTTCATCACAGAATTTGGCGTGTTTGCATTTCGTGTGATGGCTTTTGGCTTAACAAATGCCCCTGCTACATTCCAACGATTAATAAACACTGCTTTTAAAGAATATTTGAGAGAGTTTTGTGAAGCTTTCTTAGACGACCTTTGTGTTTACTCTTCTTGGAAAGAACATCTATCATGTTTGCGGAAGGTGTTTGAAAAGTTTAGGTTATATCGTATCTCATTGAACCCGTTCAAATGCCAATTTTGGGTCAAGCATGGAGTTATTTTAGGGCATATAGTATCTAAAAATGGTATCTCAACCGATGAGAGCAAAATTAAAGTGATTCTAGAGTTACCACCACCAACCAATTACAAGGGAGTTCAAAGGTTCATGGGACACGTGGGTTATTATTGACGGTTTATTTTATTTTTCGCTGAGATAGCACGTCCTTTGTACAAGCTTCTCATTGAATTTAAATGGACTGAAGAGTGTGACCAGGCCTATGAACAATTGAAGAAAACACTAGCAAGTGCTCCGATTTTAAGGACACCTAACTGGCATGTCATTTTCCATGTGCATATTGATGCATCAAACTTTGCTATTGGGTGTGTTCTCACTCAACCAAGAGAACATAAATTGGACTATCCTATTAGCTTTGCAAGCCGTCAATTGAACGATGCTGAAAGGAACTACACCACTACAGAGCGAGAAGGTTTAGCAATGGTTTATGCAGTAAAGAAATTTCGCTACTACCTTCTGGCAAACAAGTTTGTATTTTATGTGGATCATCAAGCGTTGTTGTATCTGGTAAACAAGCCATGCTCCACAGGAAGAATCACACGATGGTTGTTAATTCTTCTGGAGTTTGATTTCACGATTGTAGTGAGACCCGGTAAAAGGCACGTCATGGCTGATCATTTGTCTCGCATACCCAATGGTGAAGCCCCTACAGAAGTTGATGATGAATTACCCGATACTTCCCTATTCATAGTTGAGACTATGCCTGAATGGAGTGAGAACATTGTTAACTTTTTAGTTAATGGTTTTCCACCCAAGGAACTTCGTAAGGATATCGCTCGAAGGCTAGTAAAAGAATGTGAACCCTATGGTTTGATTGTCGGAACTCTGTATAGACTAGGCAAGGACGATATTCTTAGGCGTTGTGCCCGCGAGGATGAATATTTGTATATCTTGCAAGAAGCACATATGGGCATAGCAGGAGGACATTTTTCAGGAGACCTGACTGCTAGAAAGGTGCTGCAATCAGGCTATTGGTGGCCAACTTTATTTAAGGATGAATCACTTTTTACAAAAGGGTGTGATGAGTGCCAACGTTACAAGACCACACAGCGCAAAGACAGAATGCCCTTACATCCTATTAAAGTAACCCAACCATTTGAAAAATGGGGCTTAGACTTTGTAGGTCCAATTAGTCCCACAGCTCGCAACACTCAATCTCGATATATTCTAGTTGCTACGGACTATGTAACAAAGTGGGCTGAAGCTAAGGCTTCACAAAAAGCTAACGCGAGGACAACAGCTAAGTTTATTTTTGAGAACATTATCACGAGATTTGGTTGCCCTTTTGAAATTGTTAGTGATAATGGTACCCATTTTATAAATGAGGTAATAAGAGAGATTACCACGACCTTTATGATATCCCACCATAAGTCTACACCTTATTACCCGCAAGCTAATGGACAAGCCGAGAGCACCAACAAGACTCTAATCTCTATTTTAACCAAGACGGTAGAAGCTCATCGCACTGATTGGGATTTGAAGTTGACATCTGCTCTATGGGCTTATCGTACTGCTTATAAAGTGGCTATTAATTGTACGCCATTCAAAATGGTATACGGCCAAGAAGCGGTTATGCCTTGGGAGTTTGTCATTCCTAGTCTTAGGGTAGCTTCGTAAGAAGGATGGAATGGTAACCCCTTAACCGAGCGTTTGTATATCTTAGAAAAACTAGACGAAGAGAGACAGTTGGCTATGCAAAATGCTCTTGTGGAAAAGGATAGGAGAAAGAAGTGGTTTGATCGCCATGTGAAGGACAAGGACATCAAAGTTGGTGATAAAGTCTTTATGTATGGAGTACGTAAAGAGAAGAAAAAGTTGAAGTATGTTGGTAAAGGACCATATAGAGTATGTGAAATTACCCCACAAGGTACCCTTTGTGTGGAAACTCTTGATGGAGTTGAAACCATTGGATTCCTCAATGGGAGTAAATTCAAAAGATATTATGATCCTTTAAGCCAAGAAGAACTACGGGCCAATCATCAAAAGAAGGCCGCCAAAGCACAAACCGAGTTAAAGAAGATACAAGCTCAAGCTGAGGCTAAGGAGCGACAACAACGTATAAGACAAAAACGAGACGCTAACCTTGGAGTCACAAATGCATTCCACGTGGAAATCGAAGAGGATTGGTTGGACTCTGACACACCTCTACGATACCCTATTGAGTTAAATAGTGCCTATGGAAAAGTGCTATATAACGCCTTATTGGACACGGGTGCTAAATATAATATGCTATCCTATGAAGTGTGGTGTCAGTTAGGGAAGCCACCTCTATCTGAGAGTATTATCCAAGTCAAGGGTGTCAACAAGAAAAAAACTACGGTTTTTGGAATCTGGCACACTTCTGTCAGTTATAACAATGGAATTGTAGCTCAAGACTGTTTGGTCATGCCTACTGGAACTATGGAGGGTAATATAAACCTAGGACGCACGTGGATGATAGCCACCAAATGCACTATTGATTGGGGGACTGGGGGTGTCACAACGCAAAAACCAACTCTTATCCCTACCACTCAAGCCATAGTCCCTGAGATATTGCCTAAGGAAATAAAACCCAAGACATTGCATGTCCAGGAGGTTGAACCATACATCCCCATAGCCCAACTCTCTATATCTTCAACTGATGTAGTTGAAAGAAAGTTTGAGACACACAAGAACCATCCTAATATAACAAAGAAAGCATACAAGTGGGTCCCTAAAGCTTCTTTAGTAACCATGGCTGATGCTAAAAAACGGAAGCCTCGTAAGAAACGTCCCACTCGCTCCAAGAAATGTAAGAAAACGTGGCGCTGGATTCCTAAACGACTATTAAAAGCCCAAGGATACTATAAAGGAAATGATCAAATCTGGGTGCCCAAACGTAAATTGTACTCTTACCTGTCACCTGGCCCATGTAAACCCAATCCTGTGGCTCCAAAACAAATTGAAAATTGTGGAAAGGAAAAAATCATGGAATGCGACACACCTGCTCCAGAGCTAGTTTGGGTACCAAAGAAAGAACGATTTGTTCCACCTAGCTCAGGAACAGGAAAAGCAAATGAAGCTTCTTGCTCTTCATGTAGTTCCTATACGGAAATAGAAGCTTCGATACAACCTCCACCTACCATTGTACATATCCATACAAGCAAGAAAGAGTTTGCACCTCCCGTTGTAGATTCACCACCTCCAACAATGTTGCAAATAAAATCATGGGAGAGTACCTTACCACCCTTGAAACTAGATGAAACACATAGGGCGATCGAAAACTATTGGTTAAAGCCTTTACCCATAACAACTTGGAACAATTGGTTTCAAAAGGTGACGACATCATTCCAAAAAGTATGATCTACCCAAGGAAGGGGGGAGTGTTTGCTGACATCCGTCATTCACTTGCTTCCCTCTCAACCTTCCTCCCTGACCTCTCAATCTCCAATCTTAGGGAATGTATATATAAAGCCTTATACTCACAAAAACAAGGTAAAAAAGTAAAAGAGCAAGAGCCATAACACAAAATAATAAAAACAAATTATGCACAAGAACACGACCCTTGTAATATTTTCACTCTAACCATCATCTATTTGCGTGTACAGATATGGCTAGTACGCTAGAGTCATCCACTCCTGCCTTGGGTGAGAGGTACCCTCGTTACTTTTCACAAATGTTTCACATGGTCTTTCTAGTGCTTGCATGTGAATGGGATTTGATAGGTACGCTAGCATGTGAGAGGAATTTTGAGGAGTTAGAATGGCTGATACGTCTCTTGACCACGACTGATCCATACTTAGTAGAGAGCGTTTCTCCCATTGCACAAGCCTACTCTTTTGACCAAGATGACTATAGGCGTCTAGTGACCTTCTTAGTAAACATGGGCACCTATGATGAAGAAGAAAATTTACATGACTACACGGATGGCACATATGGTCTCATGGATGATGACTTTGTTTATCTCGACGACGAGGATAGGGGTTTAGCCTTAGGGTTTCCCCCCAACCTCTACAATATCCTATTCCCTTGACTCTTTAGGGGGAGTGCAAATAATTAGGTTAGGGTTCCTTATGTTTTTTGTTGTGTTCAATAAGTGTTGGTACCTTTTCCCACTAATGTGCCTCCTGGAGGTATTCCTTTTGTTTCCTAGTGTGTACAGGAGCGTGTTGCTATTGATAGGATTTGGACCTTCATGGAACCTTTCTCTCGTTCACACTTCAAATCAAGCGCGACCATCAACACAAACAGGTGTTTTATGTCCATTAGCATTGCCCTTATCTTTTTGCATCCATGTTTGTCTGCTTTGATTGTGATTGGTAGCATAATATTCAGCGCATTTGCTTAGTATCAAACATTTAATTCAATGTAATGTTTTGTCATAATCACTTGTCTAGGTTTAAAAATCAAGCAGTCCGACTAAGCTAGTTTGACCAAGCTAGGTATTAGAAATCTTCTCTTAATACCATGGGGAATGCCTTCCTAATAAGCAATGGTTACTTAGGTTCTTAATCCGATTTAGGCAGCATTGTGTGAAATGTACTAGGGCTTTCTAGTGGGCTTAACCCTATTGACCTTTAGCTTAAGTATTATAAAGGGAGTTTACTAATGTGATGAGCCTGGGGAGGGTAACAGTGTTATATGACCCCCCAAAGTTACAAAATTAAAATGCTGAAAATGAACAAACAAAAAATCAAAGTGCCACAATGTAAAATTTTAAGCTGGAAGAGAAATCCCTGCTTAAATTGGTACTTCACTCACATGTATCGCCTATGGTACTAGAGCCCTAGAGGTTCCCAGTGTGGGCGCTTTTCCTTGAAAAGCAAAAAACCCAAGGCATACAAAATAAGCACACACATCAAAATTGAATCAATGTGAAAAGACCTTGGGGGGTCAAAGAAAAGGTAATCAGTCAGGCGATGATTTCATGAGAAATTCCTTTTATCGTAGCTTAACTACAAGGTCTTCTAGGTATAGCCTCTAGTCAGCCCTCGAACATCAAATACTTGGCTCTCGCGATTAAACAACTTAATTGACCAGAAAAAATTGAGAAGTTACCCATGGTATTAATAGTCGAGCTCTAGTGCCTTTTGACCGTTAAATTAGCGACCCCGGACTTGTTTAATTTTTTACCTTTACATATGTTTATGCATTTGATTATATTGCAATTTAATGTTTATTGCTGACAAATTGTCTAAAATTCTGTTACCAATCAATTTGTCTGTCTAAAATTGCATATGATTTTTAATTGTATATGAGAATGCAATTACTGTGGCAATGTTGTTTGATTTTGCAGTGATTGAAGAAGGCTATGCACATCCATGTCGACTGCTCTTCCATCTCGACGAACGAGCTTCAACTGGATAGCTTCCGAGGACGGAATCTACATCAGGAAGGGGGGCATGTTAACCCTCACGGCACACGGACACCCTATGATCTATAAACGTTGTATTGTTTAGAGTCAGGTACCGGGCTTGTCGGACCAATAGGAACAGGGTAAGGGTGATCGCCGATGACAGGCGCACTCTAACTGGAATATTCAAGGAGTTAGTTGGCTAAGTATGGGCGCCCAAGTGTGAATGGGGTGAGCTCATATAAAAGCCACTAAACCTAATTTTTACTCATTCTCTCATTGTGCAATAGAAGCCGCTCTTGCTCCATCTCCACCTTCTCCTTCACCATCTCCTTGTGTGTGTGTGTGTGTGTGTGTGTACGTGTGTGTGAGAGAGAGAGAGAGAGTGTGTGTGTGTGTGAGAGTGTGTGTGTGATCGAGCGTTGCGGCGGCACGACGGCGGCGAGGCGGTTGAGCGCGGCGTAGCGGTGTCTCCCTCTTCTTCGCAGCGCGGCAATCCTTCATTCGCAACTACGCAGGAAGGTGAGTGACACACCATTCTTCCTTGTGAGCTTGTCTGTTGTATGACTGTGTGCTAGGATCCTTTGTGGCTCGCACACGGCGCGTAGCAAGTCCCTAGCCGTGACATGGTTCAGTTCAGGCCACATGCAGGTTGCAGCTTGTGTATAGTGATGTTTGTGGGCCCATGCAAACTCCGTCCTTGGGCAATTACCTATACTTCGTGACTTTCATTGATGATTACTCCAGGCATGCATGGGTATTTCCGCTTAAAGCGAAGTCCGAAGTTTTTATGTGCTTCAAACAATTTCTGGCTATGGCTGAAAATGTCTCGAAATGTACTATGGGCACCCTCCGTTCCGATCGAGGGGGGGAGTATATGTCTCATGAATTTAATGCATTTCTGGCTAGTCGTGGGATAAAACACCAATGTACAGTGCCTTATACACCTCAGCAAAATCGTAAGTATTTTTGGGATAAAAAGGAATAAATACTACCACAATTGATGAGGAGATTAGAACATCTACCTTGATGTGTAATTGGAGTTTAAAAAAGAGTAAATTGTCTTTGTGCTACAGGGTTGTCGATTACATTAATAGTTGCTCTCTCTTCTTCTTCACCAAGGGTAGGTTATACTACAATTGCATGTACATGGGCATTATTGCCTTGACCTCTCCCAAAGGCTCTATCTTGCTCTCCCTTGCCCTCTACCTTGTCCACCAATACATCCAGCAAGGTGGTGACTTTGGTCTCCCTCACCCTATCTACTCTTCCTCGCCTCTACCTTGTCCACCATGTAAGGTGGTGCCTTTGGTCTCCCTCAATTAGCACCACTTCTCTATTAGTTAGATGTGCGCATCTATCATGGTAATGTACCAACGCTCCATATTGAAAGCAGTGAACATCCAAGCGTGGAGGATTTTTGGCATTATCGGCATAAGCTCTTTGTGGTTATCTATCATTGGGGAATCTTCTTGGTTGCTTAGCACCATTAAAGCTCTGATTGTATTCAAATCTCCTTTTAATCCCTTGCTCCTTCATTAAAGGATTAGCAAAAAGTGTTTCAAGATAAAGAACTCATTTATCTTCACCACCTTGTTTCTAGGAGGTAATTATTTCTCCTTCACTACTTGTTTAATCTCCCTCCAACTCTGGGAATTTTTAAATGCTCCCATGTCACGACAATGTTGTTTCCACCATAATTTTTCTTCTCTTGTGAGGAAAAAAATTCTGAGCATTTCTTAGTTTGCAGGTGCAATCTTGGCAGCCGATAAGTAATCATCCATAGCTTCAATCCATACTTCTACAGCCTTCTCAATATCATCACACTCTCCCTTAAAAGAGGGTGGTTGCATTTGCTTGAACAACAGCTTCTTCTCTTAAATTTTTTTGTATATGGTATCGTTTTATGGGTTTCTCAATATAGGAGTGATTTGAGGGTTTTCATGGATTATATGCATACTTTCACCTTATCATCATCATCAACCGTAACGCCAATTGATGCAGAGGACTCACATATGTTCTTTATTTTTAGTGAATAGTTATTGATATACATGTTTTTCTTCTCTATTGTATTTAGCTCAGCCTTCAATTGTAGCTTCCTTGCTTTTGTGTTGGTCACATCCAACAATAGTAAGGTGTCCCAAGCCTCTTAGGGGTGTGAGTATCTTGTATGTGCCGAATCATAGTATCCTACACACTCACAAGAAAGCCAATACATGAACTTCTGAGCTCCCTTATTCCAATCTTTACATGCCTTTATTTGCATAGCAGTTTCACCTTCCTCAAGTAACATTGGTGATGTCTTGTGCTTTCCATCAATGTACTCAAAGCTGGTTGTGAGTTGCATGAGCTCAAAATGAGAGAGATGGAGATTAAAAGGTGTGAAGATGCATTGATGGTGCATGAGAATTCTTTGTAGCATAAAGATCAAAGTTTCGAAGAAAAGATACAATTTTTTAATCAGAAAGAGTTTACAACTATGAAAAATGAAGAGACAATGACAAGGTGCAAGGTTTACACATGCACAAGTAAAAGAAAAAACACAAGAATACAAATTAATGTGCAAACAAATCTAAATGCACTACTTGTGACAAAAAAGAGATTTGTGGATGGAAGAAAAAGTTAATGCTTTTTGTGGTCAAGTTAAGTACGTGCACACAAGTCAAAAGTGGAAAGAAAGTGTGGTAAGCACAATGCTAATACTTCTTCAAGACACAAGAAAGTTTCTCATTATAGAAAAATCCGCTCAAGGAGGATGCCGAGCTTGAAAAGCAAAGACCTTACACATATAATAAGACCTTTTTATTGAAGAAGAAATAGGAGATTAATAAACTCTTAAATGTTGAGTTTATCGTGTTGCGGTAGTGAGGTAAGAGTGGTTCGCTTTCTTTCTTTGAGAACATTGAGATAAGTTCAATACATTGTGCGTGTGGATAACTACATTTGTCACTGGAGTTAGGCGGTGAACACAAAGATTATTTCCAATGGTACTAAAGTTGGACTTCACCCACGTGGTCTATCCACCGAGAGTGTTAGCCCCTTTTTTTACTCATTCACTAGCAGCTTCACATTGAATGTTGTATATTGCCTTGCATTATGTTACATTTTTCACCTATGTTTTGTAGTCCTCGTCTTCATTTTGAATAGACTAGCAAAAGAAGCGGCTTTCAGCCTCCAACTCTATTGTGTGCTTGTTGCAAGAGCTCAAGCTCTATCCTTCTATATCTATTTACATTGTATGAGAGCCTAGTTATGGCTAAAAGCTGGGAGTAGCAAGTAGGAGAGCATTGTCAATAAAACAACACAAAAGGACAAAAATGTCTACTTGCGTTCCCTATAGTGGAAACACAAGTTGAAATGACACTAAAGGTTATGTCACGCTAAGAAAGTGAGATAGGAGGAAACTGAGGATGTTGCTCAAGACGCCAAAGTTTGCTTTGACATGAATTGTTTTAGGGTTGCAAGAGTATGCACACAAAGCCTGGAGAAGAAGGATATGCTCAAGGATACACAGCACAAGAAGTAGTGCTACTTAGTGTGCAAGTATCAAGATAAGTTTTGCTTCATGGCTATGAACATATAAATAAGTCATGAGAGAAAAAACTCCCAAAGTGAGGGAAAACAGTGTCATGATGGTCCTAGGTTTGTTCACACACATTGGTAGCATATCATGGTAGCAAATTTATGAAAATTAGGCAACTAGTTACCTCTCATATAAGTTTGTGGTTCGGAGTGCATCAAAGTAAACATTGGGTCATTCTCTCTAGTTATCCCTCTTGAATAGAGATACTATTGCAAAGATTGTCCCCCCCCCCCCCCCCCCCCCCCCCCCCCCCCCGCGACATGCTCCCATCTTTGATTGCACACTTTGATCTCATATATGTTTGTGGTTCGGAGTGCATTAAAGTAAACACTAGGTCATTCTCTCTAGTTATCCCTCTTGAATAGAGGTATTGTTGCAAAGATCGTCTTCTCTTATCCTCTCTCTCTCTCTCTCTCTCTCTCTCCCCCCCCCCCCCCCCCCCCCCCCCCCTGCCCGTTCCTTCCTCTTCTTGACATACTCCCATCTTTGATTGCACATTTTGACAAAATACAAGCATGTTCTAGTATTTATAAGGAAAGTGTGGGAGATTTATGATCTTGAAAGTGTAGGGCAATGAAAGGCTATGGTGGGTCTTGGTGAGTGTAGGTTATGAGAGGAGAGAGTGTGAAGAAGAACCTTGCAAGTAGAAGAAAGAGCCAATGCTATTAATATATGATGATGAACCTTTCTCTCTCTCACACACACACACACACATATATTATACTGATCAAGAGTGAGCACTCCAATTTGCATGCACCAAAAATAAACGAGTGGTGTCTCTCTATCTACCACAAGGGAAGCTCCCACGGGCTTGGACCTAACAGAAGAGTCTATGAAGTGAGGTAGGGAGAAAAAACTATTATTGATCAAGAGTGAGCACTCCAGTTTGCATGTGCCAAAAATAAAGGAGTGGTGTCTATCTATCTACCATAAGGGAAGTTCCCATGGGCTTGGACCTGACAGAAGGATCCAAGAAGTGAGGTAGGGAGAAAAAACTAATGATATGCGTAAGCTATTGTACTTGGTGCTCATCGATTATCTTACTTCTAGATGGTAGTCATATACACCCAATAGCAATGGTTCTATAGGGCTTTCCAAATAAGAAAGTGCATTCTCATACACCTTCCATAATGCATCATTAGATGTGATGCACATCTTAGAGGCGCCTCCAATGTGGAGGACCGAAGGCCCTCCAGATGAGGAGTGATCTGCTAGTGCAAGTTAACCAAACCTTCCCACCTACAATCACAAGTTTACCTTTTGTCTCCATGTGGAATTTAAAAAGTTGGCCCACCCACTAACTTGTGGCCTATGGGACTAGGGCCTTATTATTTAAATGGGCCTCCATTTTGGAAGGCCTATGTGAAAACCAAACCTTTACAACTAATTGTCGATGTGCCAAGGTCTTCCTGCCCCTTAACTAAACCGGTTACAAATTGCTTTTTATTGAGAGGTCCTTCTCTTAAGTTAACAACTAACACCTTGAATCACCGGTCTCCCATCTTGATTTGCTCTCTTCTCTTGAGAGTGCTAGCACATGTAGGCACATAGTAAGGATACAAAAATCTGTAAGTACGCAACAATGCTTTCCTCCTCAAGTATATGAGGCTCTAAACCATCAGCTAAAACAGATGCATCAAAGTTTGACAAAAAACAAGCAACACTATATAAGCTGCAATATTGACAATGCTCGAAAATACACCATTTCATCCATTCATATAACAGAGAAAAGATCAAACAAACCTGTTGCTTAACTCCAATAATCATACAAAACATATAGCAAGCCACTTTGCATGCCCCTCATGGGACTGCGAAAACATGTTCCTCCTCTCTTGTGCCAGAAAACTCAAAAGAAAAAAGTAGATGTAATCAGTAAAATTACATTTCCAAATGTGGGCGCTTTTGTTGCAGCCTTTCCGGCTTCTGACCTCTGCCGTCTTTTGATGATAAGGTACAGTCCATTCCAAAATGTGAAGAAGACCTTGAGGGTGAGAAAGCCTGCTGAATGTTATTATGCAGGGCAACAACCAGTAGCATGCCCCTGCCCACCACCAAGCTCCGTTTAGATCACCCACTTTCAGCAACGCGTCAAAACACACAGCTAACCATTTGAATAAGGTCGGACCCGAGCAATGCTTCAGATGCAGCAGCAGGAATTATATTCATAGCTGTCTCTGCTCATCAGACAGGTATGACATCTGCCCTCGAGTTGTCCTGGCTTATCAGCACAATTCCTTCTAGATTGGCAGGCAACAAGAATCTCCTCCATTGACAGCCTGTTGAAACAGGTTCCGAAGGTGGTACGATCATGAGCACGTTGTCTGTCCTCTGGACGACACCCATAACTGTTACTGTGCTTCCTTCTTTGATGTATCTGGCACATCATTCATAGACAACAAGAGTTGTCAAAATTGCTTCTTTGCGCAAGGACAGTTTTTCTCACACCCTCGGTCAAGCTCCTACTAATTATGGGGTTGTATACAATGTAGAGGCAAAAAGCCAGATGGAAAATTAGAAGCCACAGTGGTACATACCCTTCTTTAAGTCTCATCACCCGGTCATCGCTGGAGAGATTCCGCTCCGCAAGCCATCTGACAAAATTAGAAGGGAGGTCCCGGTTCTTCTCACTTACTTCCAAAATGGTGTTTTCCTCTACATAAGCTGACACAGTTGCCCCATAACCAGCTTTCACAAGGGCCCTCAGTCCAGACTGGTAATCTGATATATAGAAGTCCACCACATGACGCTGTAATAAAAAAAAGGAGCTGCTTTTTATGAGTGCAAATTCAACAGAGCACCTTAAATACCATAGACCACAACACACTTTTTTTTTTTGTAAAACACACACACGCACATATACATACATGCATACATGCATCATAGAGCACTTATATACCATAGACCACAACACACACACACACATACATCATAGTTACTCGGAACGGGGAACAGGGAACAATGAAATGCCATTCACTGTTTCAGATACTCACGTCTGAAACACGGAATGCGGATCCGGAACGGGAAATTAGGATGGGAACGGGGACCTGAAAACGGCCATTCCCTGTAACTATGACATACATGCAGCCATATCTATATATACACACGCGCACGCGCACACACATACACATACATACAAACACCCATATCTATATATACACACACACACACACGTGTAGATTCAAATTCACATGAGTAATATAGCTACCTCCAGGTGCCTCAATCCCCATGTAAACACTCGATGCTTTGGGCGTGCAGGCTTTGCTTTGAAGCTTCTGTACTCATGAAGTCCAGATGATGTATAGACACACCTATTTACTCTCTGATAAGACGACTCGAGGGGTATGCTCCCACATGTGACTATCTGAAAGCCAAGTCACAAAAGGCAAGTCTAAATACTTCTTCCAGAAAAATTCAAACCTAAACGTGGAAGAGACAAACACAGAGGTCTCTTTAAACCTCACTTCCTTTAGGAGCTTCTCAAATGGCACCATTTTTGCAATGCAAAAAGCTTACCTTAAAATCAGGACCAAGTTTTCAACTGATTTACTATTCACACTGCTTTAGCTACCAACGTAACTTCGTTTACTATACACACTGCTCCGTCTTCACCACATGATACATCCTCTAGAGTCTAATTCCAAGGGCGAAGCAGTAGCTTGTTTTGTGTGTTTTTTGACCGCATAAACTAAGTTTTGAAACTTTTTGGATCCAAAAAAGAAAAAGAGAACTGGGACAATAATAAAAAACAATTACATAACCACCTCATTACTGCCTACTTCCTTGATCCCCAACTCCAAATACAAACAAAACAGCAACGGATAGATTCATGAACATGTGTCTTGCCTAAAGCCCCAGTTCCACTCAAATTTAGTGTTAAAGATTCCAAATGATGCTTCCAAGGCCAGCCCCAAATTTCCAGATCCAAAAATCTGATCTTCTGACTAATCCCTTGCTCTACTAAAAGACTTCTGGAGCTGACTAGTAAGGCTCTAAACTCGCCTTCATCAAAACACACACACACACACACACACATGTACATACTATGCATGTAAATGTATGCATACATGTGTCTCTACCACCCAAATACCCTCACGACCAGTATAATCATCACCCCTGTTATGCAGAGTATTCACAAATACTACAAGCTGACAAACACCATCAGTGGCTAGTAATGGTGTAGAACTAAATATCAATGATGTAGCAATGGTGTAGTAATGGTGTAGAACTAAATATCAATGATGATCCCACACAAACCTCATACATGCGCACGCAACACACATATGCATGCATATGAGCAAATTTGAATACATAGATCAGGGTTGTACTTGATAATCGACCAATTACCGCTGTCTATCAAGACTGGCATGAGCATGGTATTTAGGAGAGAACAATTTGAAACAGTCAGAATGATATACCTAGATGAATCCAGGATAAGCCAAGATTCACGGAGTGTGAGGTATAGACTCGTTGTAGTCATCCACAAGACAATATAACCATCAGCTCCATCATGCATAGTGTTGACTAAATACCACAACATCCCCACTAACATCGTCAGTGCCCAATAATGGCTAAGATCTCTGGAGTCATGACAGAAACTCCCGAGATCAAGGGCAGACTCAGCCATAATGAAGCCTAGCACTAAAAGAAGCATAAAATGGGAAAAATCACACAAAAATGAGGTAGTTGATGGGGCATACATACCACAAAAGAAATAGTAAGAATGACTAGCTCAAGGCCACTGTAAGACAATTAGCTTATTTCAAGCTAGTAATTGTCCAGGTAGGTGAACTTAGTATCTTTGAAAAAACACCACCAACTCCCACAAGACAAAGTCTGTGTGTCTGCTGCCCTTGCTTTATGGTGCTCGTCTCTAGACTTCAGCACTAGTCCAAGACAACTATGACAACCTAGTTTCCTAACAGCCAGACACTTTCTTGTATTCTCGTCAAAACCAAATGTAAGTTATTAGTTAGAATCAGAGGTGAGAAACAGATAACTACACAAGAATCTCCACTGCTAAAACAGTAGGAACAGATAAAAAGGAAGCTAAATATTAATAATTTCTATGTCATACGTACAGTATTTTTTTGCTATTGCCACCAAAAAAAAACGAGGCCTTTACTACACTAAACACATTAAAGCCAGGGCAATAACTGACCACGATTCAAAATGTTCCATAAGATATTTGAATCCCAGATGGCAACTTTTTCCCATTCAATCATATAAACAGCTCCAGCCTCTACCCAAGACACACATACACACTTTTTGTATGAAACAGGCCATGGTTAATGCATGTCCATGATACTTTATCCCCATTCAGACCATGTGTAGAATGAATTCCCAGAAAAACATCCCCTGCAGTCACTATGCCTTTGTCTTCTTGTTGGTAGAAATTGTAATGCAATTAGAACATCATGATAGTACCTGTGCCCTCTACAAGTTGTTTGCATTATAGCAACCAATCATGAATGACCATGATGGCTCAAAAATGCTTTACGAAAGTCCCCCAGTTCTTAAATTTCTCTTTGTGGTTTGCTCCCTTCAATCATAATGTCAAACCATGCCCGAAAAAAACATTTTCCATACAAACTCAAAAATTATCCACGCTGTTCAGCTCGGACAAAAAGTGATTAGTGATTTCCTCCAAATTTTTGTCATTTTCTCACCTCCTATCTTTACCCATAAAATTTGCAATTGCAATTACTTTAAACCCAGGGCCAGCAAGCAATGCATAATGACATAGTATTTGGACTTTTCTGCGACCTCACTCTGTACTCCTGCTCTTTTTTGCAAAAATTAAAGCTTAAATCAGCCATCATAGATAGAGGAAAAAAGGGCAATTACAAATTTTACAGCAAAGTCAACACTTGTGGATGTCACTTATTGCAACAATATGCAAACCATCCATGTAAATCTACCCACGAATGAAGTTGCACTATTAATCTAAAAGTTATGGCATGAAAGACTTACACCAGTAATCTTCACGTATTGGCCATCCTTTGCTTGATTCAATCCAAGGTCTGGGTAGCTTGCCACAAACCCAGTGACAGCACCTTGTCCAATGCAAGTGTTCCAAGTAAGCAACAGCAACACCATACCAAAAAGGATTCCAACAACAATCAGCAAGACTGCATTCTGAACTGCCCCAAGAATAAAACCACCGGCAACAAAACCGATTATAAAAAGCGGCACTACTGTCCACAAGATGATCCTAGGGAAATTTCTGCTGAAGGAGTAGCTGTGATCTACGGCAAGTTTGCTAACAGCCTGATTATTTGCATGCCGGGCGGGTACTCCCCCGTCAATTGGACCAGAATACTTTCTTGAAGCTCCACCTGATGCAGAAAGAGGACCAGATGAGATGGGTCCAGATGTGATAAGGCCTGTCGCAGGGAGATTTGGTGCCAAAGGGCCTGAATTTTGCCTTGATAGGGGTCCAGAGGTCTTTGCTGATTTCGGATTTTGGTGCAAGTTAGCGTTTGCTGAATCGCCATTCTTTGACAAAGGACCTGAGTTAGAACTCTGTCTTGCTCCCATGGCAGCTTGAGGGGGAATAATATTACCTGAGAGGGGTCCAGAGTTCGAGGAAGGTCCTCTAAAGGAACCTGCTCGGGCTGCACCCCCATGAATTGGCCCTGACTTCTTAGACTTTGGAGCCTCAACAGAAATGTCGAACATTTTGCCAAGCTCACCTGACTTCTTTATATCGCCTCCTGTGTACGGCATTGCTGTGGATGTCATGGTGGGTTGTCTCTCTTTGTACTGGTCAGGAGCGCCCGACACGTAGAGGCCATTGCTGAGCTGATGGGAGAGAACTCTATTACTTCCCATGGCAAGACGAGCAGATTAGGGTTAGAGTTGAGCTTGGAGCTAAAATCTGCCGAGGATTCGAGACTTCTCTGCACAGATCGGGCTACATTGAAGCATGCAAATGGGTGGGGGAAATAGTTGAACACAATGTGCCTTGCCCATTGCGATGATGAGGGTTTCTGCAGCTAAGATTGAGCTAATGAAGAGCTTACAGAAGGATGTATGGCTATGTCAGGACAGCACAGCGACTCCTCCCCGCTTCCTCTCACGGCCTTCTATCCTCCTTGCTCCCAATCTCAACCACAGTAGCGCACGCTGCTCTCTCTCTCTCTCTACGCTCCTTGTATACTTCTACTTTACACTAGAGAATTTGTTTGAGTTAAGCACTCATGAATCATCCCACATAAGAAGCACACCTTTTTGAGGATTGCCATGTGCAACCAAGCTTGCATATTCTAAATTGGTGGCATTTTCATACTTGAGTTAAGGCCCATGTCACACCTCAGCTTGCAACATATCATTGAGCAATCAATCAAAAGGAGTACCTTCTCTTGCCATCTCTCACCCCTACCATACCACACCTCACCTATCAGTTTGTTGAGAAAGTTTCCATTGAGAAGGAGTGCCTTCTCTCACTCCTACAATACTCCACTTGTCACATGAAACTCTAGCTCTTTCGTGAGAAGGTTGGGAGACCTCCCTTTATTGCTCAAATGTCGATTATATCTGTCTTTGACATCTCTCATCAACTTTTTTGGTAGCGGTGGTGCCATTTTAGGACGTTTTCCTATTCGGAGAGTAAGGCAATATGATTGTACATTGTGATTCTGGCCAGATTTATGTTGGTCTAGGGTTAAAGTTGCAAGGAAGCAAGCACATATGCATGCATTGCCCAAGAACAAGAAGCTTGGGAGTCCATGTGAACATGAATCTTTTATGTAGTGTGCAAGTACATTGTGCCTAGACAAAGATACGTCCACAAGATATGGAACTTTCTTAAAATCATGCAACATTGGGTTCCACACAATTCTTAGTGTGCTTTCGCTATTAATGAAGATGGTCGTGGAGGATTATTGCCTTGCTCCCCAAGGTGGGCATGAGTTAAGCAGGCCAAACATGGTCAACAATACGCATGACGATGCTTCCCCCATATACATATATTGGGGTGGAGCAAGCATGCTAGAGCCCCCTCAATAGAGCCCATGATCAACCATAAACACAATAGAATAGTATATGGAGTAAATGGGAGTCATGGAGCCTCAGCCTAGGGGTGAGCCCTATATTGCAAAACACACACACACACACACACACACACACACACACACGTATCTTGGCCACAATGGTAAGCAAACAAGTTTCCATATTGCCTCACATAAGGTTGGACACAACCAATAACAACCATTCCTCACTCTAAAAACTCCTCGGAGCTATCGGAGATGCATCAGCTTCTACTAACACCCCTCTGAGCTCCGATATTGTTTGTAACCCATGGGAATTGGCGTGAGTAAGAGGAAGAGTTTGAGGAAGATTCTTTGTAAGGAGATTTGTTGGGTCAGGTTTAAGAGCATTAGTGATGCAAATCTAACTGTCTATGAAAAGAAGGGTCTTCAAATGAGAAGAGCCCTAACTCTGCCAACAACCTCCTCGAGCGAACAATCTCATAAGTAGCAGCATAGGCAACCCATTACTCTGCCTTTGTCGAAGACAAGGAAATAGTAGGCTACTTCTTGATGATCCATGCACCGACACATGAGCCAAGAGTAAAGACATAGCCAGTAGTAGATCGCCTATTGTTTGGACCACCTTTCTATCTAAGTCTCTCCATCCACTGAGAGTCACGGAGGAGGATGGACCACCAATAGCGTACCACAAACCATATTCATGAGTATGTTTCAAGTATCGCAAAATCTGTAGGGCTTTTGTCCAATGGGAGCGAAGAGGGTTTTGGATAAGTAAGCTTGACAATCCAACAAAGAAGCTGATGACTAATCGAGTGTGGAGAACTTAGATAAGATATCCCACTGGTTTTTAGCATGCCTCAAAAAGGGAAGGCCTTAGTGATGCCTCCCCTCTTTGCTAATGAAAAAAGAGAGTCTATTTTAAAAATGCATTTTTAATTTTTTTCAATGATTCATGGTTATCAAATTTTCATTGGTTGATACTTAATGCATTGACTTGTGGGAAAGGATGTGAAATGTGTAATAAGTAGTTTGTAGATCAATTTCATGATTCTCCTTTATCATGTCTCTAAAGGCTAATGTCTTTGAAATGAGATAATGTAGTGCACACTTTGTCTTCTTGTCCTTTCTTGACAAAACCGCGAGACTGCGTTACATATACTTCCTCAAATATTTCACTATTCAAGAAAGCAAGTAACAATGTTTGATTGATGTACATTCCATCCAAAATGAGCTGCCAATGCACATAGAAAATGAACAGTAGTCATACGATAAGTGGGAGCAAAAGTTTCTTCATAATCAATGCTTTTGTGTTGTGCATAACCCTTTGCAACGATTCTAGTCTTGTAGCGATCAATCTCACCATCCGGCTTGTGTTTCAACTTGTAAGCCCACTTTGTACCAGTGGCCTTTTTTCTACGAGGCAAATCACACAAAATCCATGTGTCATTTTCTATAAATGCATTATATTCTGATTGCATGGCAGTCGTCCACAATTTTCTATATTATGTGCTTCATCAAAAGAAAGATGTTCCTCCTGAAGCTAGAAACAATCAAAGAGCAACCAACGCTAACAATCTGACGCATAAGATGCATGGAGAGAACCTGAACGAGTACGACTAGACATAGGTGCATCCAATTTACTGTCACACAAAGTATGCACTGGTCATTTTGTCATACCTCTAGTCTCTTCATTCTCAACCCTTTCCACATCAAGTACATAATGTACATCTGCATCAGTAATAGGCTGATCCGTAACATTTTAAGAAACCTCCATAGGCTATACATTTGCCTCATTGGAATTTGTGTTCAAATTTCCACCATTAAAAAGAGGCAACAAAGTGTCATAAATGTCATGTGAGCTTACATTACTATCTCTCATACATGGTAACAAAGGCTAAACAGAATCTTCCACAAACACAACACCTCGTGAAACCAAGATACGTTTTGTTTGCGGATGGTATAACATGTAACCTTTGCTTTCAATGCTATAACCAACAAAGATGCATTTAACAACCTTATCATCCAATTTTATGTGTTGTGTTTGTGGCCTCAAAGCATAAGGTAACCAACCAAAAATGTGCATGTGATCATTTGATGGCTTCTTATAAGGCCATGCTTCATAAGGACTCATAGACTGCAAGGCTTTGGTAGGACATATGTTAAGTACATAAGTAGCCTACATGATAGCCTCAAGCAAAAACCAATGTGGTAAAGCTTGATTCTTGACCATACATCATGCCATGTCCATAATCGACTTGTTTTTCTTTTTAGCAACACCATTTTGTTGAGGTGTATACGGCAGTGTACATTGATTTTTTATCCCACACTAAGCCAAAGATGCATCAAATTCATGAGACATATATATCCCCCCTCGATCTGAACGGAGGGTGCCCATAGTACATGTAAAGACATTTTCAATCATACCTAGAAATGGCTTGAAGCACGTGAACACTTCGAACTTAGCTTTAAGCAGATACACCCATCCATGCATGGAGTAATCATCAATGAAAGTCACAAAGTATAGGGAATTGCCTAAGGACAGATTTTGCATAGGACCACAAACACCACCCATGCATAAGTTGCAACTTGCATGTAGCCCTTACTAAACCATCCTTGGGAAACTTCAAATGATGCATCCTACCCAACATACAACCTTCAAAAACATGCTTAGAAGGTGCTTCAAGAGGTGACAAATAAGCAACCATATCAAATTTTTGCAAATGCAACAAACTGGCAAAATTTAGATGCCCAAAACATACATGCCAAATTTTTGCATCTGAAACAGGCTTTGAATCCATAATTGCATTTGAAAAATTTTCCCCACACTTGTCATACAAAGTGAGCTTATACAACCCACAATACAAAATGCCAAATGCAACTATTTCATAACCAAAATTGCGATCATGAACTAGACATTTGTCATCCGCAAATTTGACAACAAGAACAAGTCTAACAAGTGTAGATACATACAAAAGGTTCTTAAAGTGCATCAACATGTGTGAAAGAACTACCATTCGTAGTAGTTAGCACAATCTTTCCAACTCCCTTGACCGAATAAGAGGCATTGTTGGCACAAGTGACGGTATTCCCATGAGAGACAGCCTTGAGAGATATAAACAAGGCACGATGTGAAGTAATGTGCTTTGTAGCACCACTATCAAAGTACCACACACGTGAATCTACAGCAACTGACATACATGCATCATGGACATAAGGATTATACACTCTGCACTAAATGCCCACTTTGCATCTAAATGCATCATGGACAGAAGGATTATAAGTACACTCTGCACTAAATGCCCACTCTGCATCTACATCAATATCACAATCTCCTTTCCTAGAAGATTCTACAATAGATGCTCTTGTAGTGGAACCAACCTCTTTCTTCTTGGCCTCTTTTGCCTTCAATTTGTGACACTGCTTTATCAAGCAATCATTAGCCTTGCAATAATGGCAACGTATCTTCTTCTTGCCCTTTTCATCGAAATTCTTAGATGAGGTGCTGCCACCAAAAGCATTAGAAATAAGTGATTTGCTACTCAATGAAGAACCACGAGAAGTGGCTACATTGTTGTTACCACCTTTTCTTTGAGAGCAGCAACAAAAGCCTGTTCAACTATATGTTATTAAGCCTTGCTCTTTCTTGAAAGTGACTCTTGCAAATAGCAATGTGCATAATGCATCAACCTTGATAGCTTGAGGGTTTCCTTGGGTCATAAGTCTCCAAGTACTAGCAAAAGTCTGGTAAGAATCTGGCAGTGCATCAAGAACATTCTACACAAGTGAACTGTCAAAAATGACTTTGCCTACAGAAATGAGTTTCTCATTAATGTCCTTGATACTAGCAAGAAAAGTGTCCAAGTCATCTTCCTCTTGCATAATCTTTGACTCCAACTCTTTACACAGCAATGCAATTTTAGCCTCATCGACTTGGACCAGCTAGAATATCCCAAGCCTGTTTTGATGATTTAGCTGAGCGAATGTGATGAGTAATAGTGCACTTCATAGATAATGCAATCAATGCATGAGTTTGTGCATCTCTAACATCCCACCGAGACTGCTTAGCCATAAGCAAAACAACTCTAGCAGTAACAGACATGCCACCAGAACCTGTAATATCCTCAATAGAGCGTGTATCCACATAAGACAGGCGTACAACAATCCCATGCACAACATTCCAAATGCCCTTTGACACAAGAACTTGTGTCATCATGTAAGCCCACATCGGGTAGTTATACCTATCCACTGTATCCTCAACAACAACAATCATCTTGAAAACATTTGTGTTGTTATCAACCATGGTGATTGACTGCACCTGATGTGAAAATTGCCTGAAAAGAGGAAAAACAAAGTAGTACTAGCATGTGCTATATAGGACAACCCGAAGAGGGCTATAAGGGACATGTTCTATAAGAAATTTCATTGACAAAAATTCAACATAAAAGGATAAAATTGCCTTTACAGTACTGCTTGCAGTGGAAACGGAGGCCGAAATGATCGCGAATCAAAATTTTGAGCAAACCAAGCTTTATGAGCTATCCTATTACTCAACCTACTAATGCTCACCAAAGCTCACCCAAATCAAAGAAAGTCAGCATGCAGATGTTGGCAACGCTAGTGACTATGCCAGAGAGGATGCACCCTGCTCTGATACCAATTGTTGGAATTAGGGTTGGAGGGAAACACACGTAGCTTGGAGAAGATGAAGAAGCTCAAGGCACACAACAGAGAGTATATTTCTTAGTGCACAATGGAAAGATAAGTTAGCCCTAGAATGATGGGCGTATATATAATGCACGCGAAAAAAAACCTGCTAGTGAGGGAAAAATGCCATGGCGGTCCTGAGTGTGTTTGCACACATCACTGTTGGGGTTGCCAAGCTATGGAGGCATGCTGTGGTGCAGCAATCGAGGAAGAGAGAGAGAGAGAGAAAGAGAGATACGATGGAGCAGTAAAAAAAAAACACGCTACTCTATTCCTTGATCATGCTTACAATGTATATATAAAGGCAAAAAAGGCCATGCAAAACTTGACTTACAACTGAAAGTGAACTGCATGCAATAGGGCTTGTACCCACGAGCTACAAGTGGGCTTGCATACCCAACAACCCCCCCCCCCCCCCCCCCCCCCCAAGCCCAAACCACTGACAATGGACTTGAAACAGACCATGGCAAAGCTCATTCACCTGAAACCATGAGTAGAAGTCCCCCCCTTAATAACATAGGGGTGTGTGTGTACTTCCCTCAAACAACCATCAGTGTGAGACAGACCAAAACTCGACCAAACAGCAAAGGTGGTCTCACCATTTTATTTTTATGGTAGTGTCTATAACCCATACAATTATTGAGAAATAACTGACATAAAGGAAACATAAAGACAGACTAAAGAAAAACAAACTACAGGACATCACTGCCTACGAAAAGCATTGGTGCTACATCATCTTCATCACCTTCAAGCATATTGATCTGTCGCTTGTTCTTCTTAAAGCATTTGTCCGACGGATGATTAGTCTTTCCACAATAAGTGCAAGGATTTTTGTTGGAACAATCCTTGGTTTCATGATTGCTACGTCCACATATAGCACAAGGTCTAGTGCTAGTAGTAGACCTGGTGGAATTGGTACGAAAGAGCTGATTCATGGTACTCGTTTCTCTTCTTCCTACAATGAGTTAACAATACCATCCAAAGAAGGCAGAGGATCCTTCTCCTTTAAAATAGTGACAATTTGACGAAATTCTGCAGGGAGGCTATTCAGAGAAATGGCTATAAGATCTTCATCTGGCATAGGGGCTTCAACATAAACTAGCTGTGTTTTGATGCTCTTCAATCTATTAGTTAAAGCTGCAATGTTTTCATCTTCATGCATGCGAATAGAATATAAATCCATTTTTAAACTCATTTTGGAATACTTAGCTTTGGCACCGAAAAGCTTCTCTAACTCTATCAAGGCAGCACTTGAAGAATCAACATCATCCAAATAATGAATAAAGTCATCGTCTAAGGAAGTTAGAATGATACCAAAAGCTTGTTCGTCTTTCCTTTGTTGCTCGGTAGAGAGGGCTCGAGTTACTGCAGCTGTAGTGCCTGCTTCGTCGGGTGCGAGAGGCTTGACCACGTTCCATAGGTTTTTCCGCATTAGATAACCTTTAACTTTGATCTGCCAAGTGTGGAAACCGGTCCCGTTATATTTGTTGACTTTCGATCCCATGTCGAAGGCTTTAGAAGCTTGTAGTGTTTTGAGAGGTGTTGATATTCTGAGGGTCGGAGCCAAGTCTGTCCAACCAACGGGTTGATGTTACTACTGTTGGTCGGAAAATTCTCAGTTTAAACCTTTAGGACTGCTTTAAAGAGGTGGTTGCAACTGCATTCATTCAATACTCATTTATAGCAGCTTCACCTTGAACATAAGCCTCCAAAAGCACCGGGCTTATCTATTGTGAGCACCGACGAGCACCAAATTCGGGAACTGTGGCTATGGTGGATCCCACCGAGGATGTGAATCCCTACTTGGAGACTTTAAATGGGTGGACACTTAATTTTTTAGTGTGAAAATCAATTTAAAAAAAATACTCTGTAACACTAGCAATGGCGTAGTCGACTGTCGAAGCCACATACATGCTCAAGGCGGGCTATACAAGCCAATTCAGGAGTCGTTGAAGTGTCAAAAACTCACCAAAAGGCCAGGGCACACAGGTTGATGGTGTTTTTTCTTGATTTGATGCAGGTCGACGCACTGCTTGCTCCTTCTAAGCGGCTGTACCCACGTTGCTATGTCGAGAGCCGAGGTCGGGTAGGGCTCTGATACCATGTGTTGGGGTTGCCAAGCTATGGAGGCATGCTGTGGTGCAGTAGTCGAGGAAGAGAGAGAGAGAGAGAGAAATACGGTGGAGCAGTAAAGAAAAAACACGCTACTCTATTCCTTGATCATGCTTTACAATGTATATATAAAGCCAAAAAAGGCCATGCAAAACTTGACTTGCAACTGAAAGTGAACTGGATGCAATATGGCTTGTACCCACGAGCTAGAATGGACAAGTGGGCTTGCATACCCAACAATCACTACCACATATATGGTAACAAAGGTCCACTCGGTGGGCAAGGCCCTTGTCTAAATTAGCTATGTGAAAGCGAACCTTCTGTGTTTTCTTTGTAGCAAACACAAAAGGTTGCTCTGTAGCAACAACATCCCCTACCTACAAAATGGAAAACAATATGGAAGTTTTGCCCCTACCCACCGTCATTTCTCATGTGCCTTTTGTCAAGGGGGTAATAACCACCATCATGAACCACCATCATGGGTTTGTTCCTTCCTCTTGTCTTATGTTTCTAAGAAGTTTAGTAAGAGACCTACCTGAGGAGTTCTCCAAGCAATTATTTGTGTTTGATCCATTGATCACCACCATTAGGGAAATTTTGGACTCTCAAATGCGCCATATAAGGACTTTGACTTTCTCAAATGCGTACGGTAAACGTTTTACAAATGAAATCAAAACTTGTTGGACCTTGTGGATTTAGAATGTACTCATCAAGATCTATCCATTCATATATAACAGGCCATCAGATTCCTTATATTCTAGAAGATTCTATTTTTTGATGTGACAACTCTGTCTTATAAATGGAATCTCTCCCCACATTTCAACTTTAGTGGGGAGGCTATAACTTCTGCAAATCAACTCCAAATTTGTCGGAATTTGGGGATTCAGAACCTACTTTTGTAAGATCTTTCCAATGATAAGTTGGTTGATAGGGTTTTGACAAAGTGTTTATGTACTTCACCGGATTGCCCACTTTGGACAAGAGAGGCAAAGTCAAACCTCCTTATAGGGCCCCCTTGAGAGTCCAAATTTTCCCTAATGACAATGTCTTTTTAAGTAGGAAAAACTTGAAAACTTTTTCAATGGATGATTTGAAATATTGGATCGTGGCATAACATTTATCCCTTTGTTGAAAGGTAGAATATCCATTTTTTAGCCGTTTTATTTGATCAAAATACTAATTTTCTTTGGTTTATTCAACAAAAATTGAAGTTTTATCATCTTCAACCTATTGGAGGGATATGAATCATCTACAAATACATTTCTAGGCATCCATTGACAGTCAAAAATGTAATTATCCTTTTTCTTTATATATTTATCCATATGTTCAAAATTTATTGGAGCCTAAAATCTCTTGTTTCTTATTGCAGTGCTGGCAAGCTCATTGTGTCCTTCTTGAGTAAGGAGTATAGTGATTTTAAGATAGAGGATGATCACCATCCATTAAATATTTCAACCAAACTATACCTCTGCAATTTGATTCAACTTCTTGTGGTTGGACAGTGATTACCAAAGCTTGGAGATTTATAAAATCCAAATTTAGAATATCTACATTGATTGTATATTTAAAATTTAATTAACAATCGATAGTGTTTTCAAAGAGCATTGTTAGGGTTTCTCACCAGTTGTTGCACTCTATTTGTTTTGCAACTGCATGAATATCTTGAGTCTTGGGTTTGGTGGGTCAACAAAAAGGCAATTTCTTTAGGTTTAATTTCAAACCATTTCCATGGGAGTAGCAATAGGTTTGCAGTTCTCAAGTCCAAACTTACATAGTTATGTCTCTATGTAGCTTGTTTAACACAAGGGAATACCCCATCAAACTGCTTAAATTGTATGCCCAATGAATGATGCAAAAGCCCCAAGTCTTCATCTTGAAAGTAGCATTCAAATCAGCCTTGAATTCACCAATGTGTGTCTCATTTGGACCAGTAATCAACAAATCATCTACATATAGAACCACGATGAGAAATACATCAATAGGGACAAAAACGGCTACAAAAGGGTTGTTTGCTAATCACTTGATAAAAGAATAGGCAAATGAAATGTTGACACATGTACAAAAAGATGACATTCTTGTTTTCTCTAACTCTAGGCTTTCTTAGATGGTTTTGACTAGAAATGTCCAAATTGCACTCTATTTTGTTAGAAGCCATTAAATCAATTGATGGTTTGGCCATTTTTTAGGATAACATAAAAGCTTAGGCACAGAGTGCAAAGGTACTTTTACATTTTCTAGAACTAAAAATTGTTTGAGCATCGGATATGATGTGCTTGAAGATACAAAATCTTCTTTTAATGGCACTAAAAACTAACCACTAACGAGAAAACATAAACTAGAGTAGTCTTTTTTATTACTCTCCATTTTTTCAAGCCTTTAGTTTTATTAACGGTTTTCCCTCCTCCTTTCTATGTTTTCTGAGTTTCAATGGCTTCTTCTTATCGTCTCTCTAACACCATCAATTCTTGTGTTTTTCACAGTATAAGAGAAAATGGACTTTGAAAACCTATGTGTTTTTGTGTAAATGGCTGGGTAGCCATGCTTCCATCTCATACATGTGCACATAGAGTGAAGAGGAACAGACGAGATGTAGTAAAAAACCACTAGAAAGGGCATATTTTTGCATTCAAAAGTGATAGACATTAGGTTGGTGACCAAAGTACAATATGTTTACTTGGCCAAGGACATGGTATTGAACTTAGATCAATATCCTTATCTAATTCATCATGTAAGTATGAACTCATAGTTTGTTCAATGAGAACGAATGGTTTTAAGATCATTCTTTCTATCTTTGCGCCCGTTGGCTGAGCACCCCACATCCCTTTCTAGCTAGTGAAGACCTAGCCCACTTTTTCATGGGGTGCCAGGCAATCAGTGGCATGGCTAGGAAAATTTTCAAGTGGATTCAAAGGAAATGGCAAATTAAGTCCTTTAACACTGATCTGTTCTTTGGTAGTAATAGGTTGGGAAGTCCCGCTCTTCTTGTTTGCACTCAAATAATCAGGTACGACTTCTTTCACCATATTTGGCAAGCAAGGAACCGCCACGTGTTTGAGGGGGATCTGGATGTGGCAAGCTTTTGTGGAATCATACAAGAGAGCAGAGTGACGATCCACATGATCGGAGGCAAACAAGCCTCAGAGGACTGGTCTAGAACAATACATGTCATGATGACATCTTGTAATAAGTAAAGCCTAGGAGTAGTTGTGGCTTCTCTGTCAAGCAGAAAACTTGTAATCCTTTGACCCTCAGGGCTCGGTCTGAGCTCAAGGTTGGTGTATATTTCTAATGTTCTTAATACTATCCACTCACAATTGTGAGTTTTGCACACAAAAAAAAAGATCATTCTTTCTATTTTAATTTGCAAATGTCCTTCCATCCATAGCTATGGAGTGGAAACCTATAGAAAGCTTAAGTATCAATATTGATGACTTCGTAGTGTTTAAGTAGTCTCTTGGTTCATCACAAGTAAGAAATTTAAAATAAACTAGGGTGTGCAATTTCAAAGATTAAAGAAATGTGTGCAAGGGTTGAGCTACACATTTACGAAAAAACTAGGGATTCAATAATTGAAATAAGACGTAGCTAAATAGATAATTGAGTAGATTAATTAATGGAGAGAGATAGATTTATATACACGAGATTATAGAGTAGAGAGAGAGAGAGAGAGAGAGAGAGAGAGAGTACACACGATATACGTGGTTCACCCAATGTGGGCTACGTCCACGGGAAAGCAGCCACTCAATGGCTTTAGTACTTCAAAACAAGAAGTAGTTTACAA
Source organism: Adiantum capillus-veneris (assembly GCF_014529385.1). NCBI lineage: Eukaryota > Viridiplantae > Streptophyta > Polypodiopsida > Polypodiales > Pteridaceae > Adiantum > Adiantum capillus-veneris. The sequence goes on from NC_140958.1 coordinate 43,770,382, forward strand.
AGGGATTATAACCTTAATGGAGCTCCCGCCTTGCTTCACTCTCACCACCTCACACTCACCTTGTTGCATCAACTTCACACTATGAAATGTGTGTAGAAATGGCCTCCTTTTATAGGCCAAAAGGGCTGCCCTCTCTTATGAGAGACAGCCATGTGTAGCCGCCCTTGTGCGAATAAGTCCAAATCGGACCCTCCAATCCGCCCATGTGTGGCCGCCCTTGAGAAGACAAGTCCGCTTTTGAATTCGGCGCGCCACCGGCCACCGGCCATTGACTTCCGACCACCGGCCACCGGCCATTGACTTCCGACCACCGGCCATCGGCCATTGACTACTGGCCACCGACCAACCGACCGGTTGTTTTCCGACCACTTTTCGGCCGCCGTCCGGCCATAATATTCCGGTGAAAAAGAATATTCCGGCGAAAAAATGTCTCGGAGACCTCCGCCCCCGAGGCCTTTAAAGTTGCCCCTGATTCTTGTCCGTGAAAATTTTGGTTTCCGGTGAGTGATTTTTCTTCACGCACGATGCCTTCTCCTCATAATGGGGGCCTTACAAATGTGCGCTTTTACCACAGAAAATTACCAGGGTAAATCAGGCTCCATACTTAACAATCTCCCACTTGGAAACTGATCTCCAAACCAAACCTGTGACTGCTTTCCATTTTGGCTTCTTATCCTTGAATGCCGATTGAAGATGAGCAAAAGCTCAACTTCTCCTTGTTGACCACCTTTGTAAACATGTCTGCAAGATTTTCACTTGTATGCACCTTTTCTAGCTTTAGTTGTCCCTCTTCCAAAAGAGTGCGTATGAAGTGATATCTCACCTCAATGTGCTTTGTCCTTGAATGAAAGGCTGAGTTCTTCGCAAGATGGATAGCGCTTTGGCTATCACTGTACAAGACACAATTGTCTTGTTTGAATCCAAGCTCTTCTAAGAATCTGTGAAGCCACAGAATTTCTTTGCTTGCCTCCGTCATTGCTACATACTCTGCTTCCGTGGTAGAAAGTGAAACCGCTTTCTGCAGCTTTGAAGCCTAGCTTACTGCTGTGCCTCCAACGTGAACACATAGCCAGTAGTGCTCCTTCGAGTATCTTTGTTACCTGCCATATCTGCATCAGCATACCCTTCTAGAAAAATATCAGTTCCTCCAAAATACAAAGCATTTGTTGTTGTCCCTTTTAGATACCTAAGTATCCACTTCATAGCTTGCCAATGCTCTTTACCTGGGTTGTCCATGAACCTACTCACAACTCCCACTGCATGTGCAATGTCTGGCCTTGTCCAGACCATAGCATACATTAGAGAACCTACCGCTGCAGCATATGGAACTTTAGACATATAGGCTATCTCCTCTTGTGTCTTTGGACACATATCCTTCGTTAGTTTAAAATGACCAGCCAAAGGTGTAGAAACTGGTTTTGCATTTTGCATTGCAAACCTTTCTAGTACCTTCTTGATGTAATCTTCTTGAGATAGCTCTATTGTCTTCTTCGTCCTGTCCCTTGATATTTTCATACCAAGTATCCTCTTTGCAGCACCTAAATCTTTCATTGAAAAAGATTTGGACAGCTCCTCTTTTAGGTCTTTGATGTCCTGCATGTTAGCACTTGCAATCAGCATGTCATCAACATACAACATTAGGACGATGAATTTCCCATCTCCCAAATTCTCCGTGAGACGCAGTGATCCGAGTTGCATCTTGTGAATCCATGATCCAACATCCATCGATCAAACTTCAAGTACCATTGTCTTGATGCTTGCTTTAAACCATACAAGCTCTTCTTTAATCTGCAAACCATTTTCTCCTTACCTTTTACTTCATACCCCTTTGGTTGAAGCATGTAGATTTCCTCCTCTAAGTCACCGTGAGGGAATGCCGTATTTACATCCATTTGCTCGAGATTTAGATCATGAGCAACCACAAGGCTTAAGAAAATCCTAATTGAGTTCATTTTTACAACAGGAGAAAATATTTCATTGAAGTCAATACCTTTCTTTTGAGAAAAACCTTTTACCACAAGCCTAGACTTGTACCTTTTCTTACCACCTTCTTCTTCCTTTAGCTTGTACACCCATTTGTTTTGAAGTTCCCGCTTACCTTTAGGCAACTCAACCAACTCCCATGTTTGGTTGCGATGTAGTGAGTCCATCTCCACTTGCATGCTCTTCGTCCATTCTTCTTTGGATTCATGTTGCATAGCTTCTTCATATGATTCCGGCTCTCCAGAATCTGAGATCAAGAGATGGTTGAAGGAAGGAACAAACCTTTCTGGAGGTCTACTTGCTCTTGTAGATCTTCGGGGAATAGGTTGAGGCTCCTCATTTGGTTGACGTTGTTGCACATTGTCACCGTTTGCAGTCCTTGAGTCTTCACCGTCCTCAAGCTCCATGTACTCATCACCTGTTTCTTTTGTTTGTTTTCTTTCCAAGTAATCTTTGTACATATTTTGTTCGTTAAAAATTACATCCCTACTCCTTAAGATTTTACCATCTTCAGGATTCCATAGGCGATAACCAAAGTCTCCTTCTCCATAGCCAATGAAGAAACACTTTTTGGACTTTGCATCTAACTTTGATCTTAGGATTCTATCTATGTGCATGAAAGCCTCACACCCAAACACTTTGAGAAATGCATAATTCACCGGTTTACCTGTCCATGCCTCTTCTGGAACTCCCCCATCCAATGCCGTTGAGGGTGACCGATTGATTAAGTACACAGACGTACTTACAGCTTCCGCCCAAAGCTCAAGCGGTAGGCCTGCATGTAGCCGCATACTTCGTGCTCATTCCATGATTGTCCTGTTCATCCTTTCCGAAATCCCATTTTGTTGAGGTGTCCTTGGGGTTGTCCTTTGCCTCCGAATGCCATTGCTAGCACAAAAGCTTTCAAAAGCTTGGCTGCAATATTCGCCTCCATTGTCGGATCTGAGGCATTTAACCTTGGTACCTGTTTCATTCTCCACAAAGGCTTTCCACCTTTGAAATATGGAAAATACATCGGATTTATTCTTCATGACATAAACCCATGTTTTTCCAGTCGCATCGTCAAACATCAGAATGAACCAACTCAAGTTTTTTATTTTTTCTTTCATTTCCTGATTTTTGAAATTTTACCCTCTTTTGTTTACCATAAACACAATCTTCACAGAACTCTAAGTCCACTTCTTTCAAATCTGGTAGAAGCTTCTTTGTTTGAAGGATTTGCATTCCTTTGGCACTCATATGCCCAAGTCGGTAGTGCCACACCGCACTGTCAACTTCTGTAGTTGTTGCACAAGCTGAAGGTTGCGTGTTAACAGTACACAAGTAAAGTGTACCGACTTTTTCACCCTTGGCAACCACCAAAGATCCCTTTGAGATCTTCCACCGTTTGTTTCCGAATGCAATGTTGTGACCTTCATCGTCCAATTGTCCTATAGAGATCAAATTTTTGCGAAGAGAAGGAACATGCCTAACATCTTTAAGCTTCCATTCATTTCCGTTAGCAATTTTGACAGAAACTGTACCTTTGCCGACAATCTCACAAGCTTCATCATCTCCCAAGTATACATACCCAAAACTACCTTTGGTGTAGTCTTGGAAATGTTGCTTGTGTGGTGTCGCATGGAATGAAGCCCCGGAATCTACTATCCAGGAATTAGACACATTGTCTAATGAGAGAATTAGAGCATCTTGCTCTACTTTACCTGCCACATTGGCCTCCGATGTTGGCTTGTTGTCTTGAGACTCTGTCTCCTTCTTCTTCTTGACGTGGCCCTTCTTGCCGCAGTTCCAACATTCAAGAACTGACTTTGTGCGTGACTTGCTCCGCCTTGAGCGATCACGACCCTTTTGGTTTTTGAACCTCTCCTTAAGCCTTCCTCTTGTTTCCACTGATAGTGCAGCACTTGATGATTCTCCTGTGCTTCTCCTTCGCATTTCCTCGCTTAGGAGAACACCCACAACATCATCAAACTTAAGAGTATTTGTGCCAGAGATAGAATTACTTACAGCCATCACAAGGCTGTCCCAACTATCCGGTAGAGATGATAGTATAAGGAGAGCTCGCACTTCGTCATCGAAATTGATTTTCACTGATCGAAGTTGACTTATGTTTGTGTTAAAGTCATTTAGGTGTTCTGCAACTGAACCATTCTCTGCCATCTTTAGATTGAACAAGCGCTTCATAAGAAATACCTTATTGGATGCCGATGGTTTCTCATAGAAGTCGTCAAGTGACTTCATCAAGTCCTCCGTGGTCTTCATCTCCGAAACATTGAAGGCCACCGTTGACGCGAAGCTTAACCGGATTGTTCCCAGTGCCTTTCGATCAAGGACAATCCATGCTTCATCTGCCATTGTTGAGGGCTTCTTCGCAAGACCGCCTAGTGGCAAATAGAGGTCCTTCTGGTAGAGATAGTCTTCAATCTGCATCTTCCAATGTTGATAGTTTTTGCCGTTGAACTTCTCAATCTTGAGCTTCCCTTCCTCCGCCATAACTCCCACTCAATTCAAGTTATCCTTTCCTTGAGATAATTTAGCTACGAGCAAACCTGGCTCTGATACCAGTTGTTAGGAAATAAGACGTAGCTAAATAGATAATTGAGTAGATTACTTAATGGAGAGAGATAGATTTATATACACGAGATTATAGAGTAGAGAGAGAGAGAGAGAGAGAGAGAGAGAGAGAGAGAGAGAGAGAGAGAGAGAGAGAGAGTACACACGATATACGTGGTTCACCCAATGTGGGCTACGTCCATGGGAAAGCAGCCACTCAATGGCTTTAGTACTTCAAAACAAGAAGTAGTTTACAAAGGGATTATACCCTTAATGGAGCTCCCGCCTTGCTTCACTCTCACCACCTCACACTCACCTTGTTGCATCAACTTCACACTATGAAATGTGTGTAGAAATGGCCTCCTTTTATAGGCCAAAAGGGCTGCCCTCTCTTATGAGAGACAGCCATGTGTAGCCGCCCTTGTGCGAATAAGTCCAAATCGGACCCTCCAATCCGCCCATGTGTGGCCGCCCTTGAGAAGACAAGTCCGCTTTTGAATTCGGCCACTGGCCACCGGCCATTGACTTCCGACCACCGGCCACCGGCCATTGACTACCGACCACCGGCCATCGGCCATTGACTACCGGCCACCGGCCAACCGACCTGTTGTTTTTCGACCACTTTCCGGCCGCCGTCCGGCCATAATATTCCGGCGAAAAAAAAAGGCCTTTAAATGGCTTCTCCTCATAATGGGGGCCTTACAAATGTGCGCTTTTACCGCAGAAAATTACAAGGGTAAATCAGGCTCCATACTTAACAGAATCTTCATTCACATTGGTTGGGCTGTCTCTTTCTTGACTGTGAGAACTCCATTATCTATTTAATTCTCCAATTCGGCCTGTTTGTAAGGAGTCTTTGATGTTGTTGTAGGCCTCTTTTGATCGTTGACATTTGACTTTTTACTAGAAGCATTGGAAGATTTAGGAATCCAAATCTCTTGATGACCTTTGTATCTCCTTTGTTGAATTTGTTGATGTAATGGAATTGGCCTATTAACTTAAATTGTAGCGGAAGGAGAATAACTTTGTGAGCATTTTATTAAGGAGGTTCCTTCATGTGGGTGGAGAGAGTGTTTGGATGGAGAGAGCAACAATAAACACACTTCCTAATTAACATGGCATGACCAATAACTTTGTAAAAGAGAGAGAGATAGAGAATTTGACAACAGTTGAGGACCGGATTTACTTGGAGCCGGTCCCCCCTCCAGAAGGCTTTTGTATTATAGATTTCCTCATAAGAGGAGCTTGGTACAATACAATCTTTTGTGTTCTTTAAGACCTCTTTGATAGCATGAAGATGTAAAGCTTCATGTACCAAGACTTTGCTGCAAAACAACCATTAGCATGCTTGAAATCATTAACAAGAACTTGTGAACTCATTAATCATTGTGCTCATTCAATCATTTGGGTGCCATGAAGATGGAAGCTTCATGCACCACCATTAGCATACTTATTAACAAAACAAGAACTTGAAATATCCCAAACCTCTATCCCAAGACCTCAAACACCATAAATGGTAAGGAGAGTTGGCAGGGATCGAGGAAGAATAGAGAAGGAGAAGTATTTCTACAAGAAAGCTTTCATCCCCTTACATATAATCACTCATAAGTAGCATAGCTTAGCTTACATAGAGATTAAGAAGATGTTAGCATGCTTTAAGCTTGGCTCTTGGTTGGATTTGCATCCATAGCCAAGAGGTGTTGGTGTAGGCACCTCCCTTCACCTTGCATGTGTGAGAGAGAAGACTTGTGAGCTTCAAAACTCCTCCACACAAGAATGGGGCATGGGATTCATGAGAGAGAGAAGGAAATTCGAATTTGGGCTTCTTACACTACCTACTCTCTCATTGGATGCTTTCCGGGCTGGCCAACGGTTGGGGCCTCGATCATCCAAGGCAACAGGGGTAGCCTTGTGACAAGTGTCCTTGATACCCCTATTATCACAAGCTTTGGCAATCAAAAATACTTTATTAAATCTTCATTGGGCCTCTCAGTCAACTGGCCAATAGGAATGAAGATAATGTAGCTTAATTCTCATTGGTCCATTTGATAGGCTACCCAATAGGATTTTAGCATCATTTAGCATTAACTAGAAAATGAAATTGCCTTTCCTAATAAAAGATATGCTTAAATCAATTATTTAAATTCTCATTGGACCTTTAAGGTGGCTAGCCAATAGCCTTTTAGCACCTTATGGGAGCAGGAGGCCTAGGGTGCTGACATGTGTCCTTTGGCCCATAAGGGGCATGGCCTAGAGAGAGAGAGAGAGAGAGAGAGAGAGAGAGAGAGAGAGAGAGAGAGAGAGAGAGAGAGAGAGAGAGAGAGAGAGAGATATTCTTCTCCCTCATCCCCTACCTTTAGGGCTCGCCCCCCTCCTTTGTAGGCCCCCTTTTTGACTCAAGCACCTCAAGCACCTTAGTCATAGTGCTTAGTCAATAAGCACCTCAAGCTGCTTAGTCACCAGCTGCTTATCATAGGTTCCCACCTTGGAGAATTAACAAATGCAACTTAATGTCCTAGGTCTAAAGGCATCTAACACTAACCCTTGGAGGCTTTAATGAAGCAAACCCTAGGGTCTTAATGCTCATTAAGTGTACTTGCCCTTTTATAGGCCATCTCCCATATGGACCTGTAATGAGATAAAACTATCTCTCTTTTGGTCCCGTCATGAGATGAACCTAAAGCACTTCTTGTACCTAGCGCTTGGATAGACCATCCCTCTTTTAGTCATAGTAGAGATGCCATCATCTCTCATGTAGGCCCTTGGTAGAGATAGGTGTAAAAGCAATTATCTATATTCTAACTCTTGGTCCCCTTTTATCTCTCCACATTAAATGATCAGTTTAATATGAGAAAATCATTTGGTAAAGTTAGATATTAGATTTTATGACAATTGAGCTCTAGGTCTTGTTGAGTTCTTGAGATCTTCATGCAAGCCTAGTGTAGCTGTAGTTGGCTTGTGGTTGACTGGTAGCCAAATCTTTTTATAACCTGTGTAGAATCCTTGTCTAAGAGGAAGATTCTTTGAGATTCGTCTTTGTTTTGTATCCTCTTGAGAGTTGTGGTAGAATTTAGCATCTTTCAATGTTGTTCTGTTGTATACTTGCTTCTTAGGTATACTAGGATATTGTCGAGGTTGATACCTTGTGGGCCTTCTTTCTTGGGAGGGTCTTGATGTTACTTCATATGCTCTAACCTGTGGTTTTGGTACCCATATCTGTCTGTTACCTCCATAGTACTCCTGTTCTTTTAAGCTCCATTGTGATGCTATCCATCCCATGTGTTTGTCTATCTGTGTTGAATTCTTGTCTTTAATCCAAACCGGATCATTGACCTTGACTAAATTGCTCGGAACAAACACTTGCTTGAATTTCCTTTGCTTTCTTGAGTACTTTGGCTGAAATGTCTTTGATTTTTTGGGTGTCTCCTTAGAGGTTTCAGTTGGGTCAGCACTTGTCTTGAAGTTTTGAAAGCCTGACTTGCTTGAAAAAGCTGATCCATGAGGGTTCTTTGATATAGAGGCATATGCTATCACACCTTCTTTGCTAATCAGTGGAGGGTCCACTTTAGCTTTACCTTTGTCTGCAAGATTTGTTTTTGATTCTTGTGACTTTAGCATCTCTGAATTTAGCATTAACGGTATCTGTAACTGTTGCTGGCTACCTCTTCGAAAAGAGAGTATTATCATTTTATTTTCTTTGTAGGCCTTTGTTGGTCTAACCACTGATGTCCAATGATTACATCTGTAAGCATTTCCTTTGAAGGCTTTACCTAAAACTTTACCTGCTCTTCATGATTTTGGATGCTAAGGGTAGCAACCATTTCTTTTTGACTTGTAGCCTTACCCATGATTTCTCTGTTACCTAGCTTGCCTTGAGTAATCTCTAGAATACTCTAGATGTTGTCTGCAACCATGTTGTACTTTGCTTCTGTATCCAATAGAGCATTGCATCTGACACTTTCTCCTTTTGTACTGCTGAGAACTATAGCTATTCTCGTTGGTGGTTCTATTGAAGATCTCTGTCCTGCTTTTGCCATGGTCTCATCTTGATCTAATTGTGTCTCTATGGAGGGTAGCTTGAGACTTTGTGTTCCACTCTGACTTGCATCAGCTGATTCAGATGGCAATGTCTGGATCTTTGGACTTCCTATTGCTTCTTGGTTGTCTGCAACCCCGTTCTTCTTAACTTCTAGCTTTGGTGGCATTCTTTGCTCAATAGCTATCGTGGTTGTTCTTTTGCTCTGTTTGATCTGCACTTGCTATTGCCCTATTTGCTTTAAGCTCTTCTAAAGTTCTGATTGATGGAGATGAATCATATTCAATAAGATCTGCTTTAATATCATTATCCATTCTAACTATGCTTGAGGACTTTGTGTTGTCCGTCCGTGGGTGATCTGTCTTGGTCTTCATTCTTGGTTGTCTCTAAAGACTGCACCTTGTTCACATTCTGTATCTCTAACATCTTCTGGGTTATTGGCATTCCCATTATGATGTTATCTGTAAGATCTTTTGCTGTGATCACGTGGTATTGAGCTATGATGATCTGAGAACTTACTTCAATGGTGGTGGAGATGATTCCCTAGCATTCTGCTCGTTTGTCTCCAGATATGCTCACAAATTCAGGAGCATCTTCGAGTTGTGGTTGGCCACATCTTTTCCAAGTGCAAAAAGACATGAGGTTTTTAGCTTTACTTCTCTTAACAGTTTTTCTTCGTTTTCACCAACAATGTTGCACTTGATCGTCTCAAGATCATTTTTTGTTTTGAGTGCTTTTGTTGTGGCAGTGTCCTTTGGTTGAGCTTTATTTGCATTTTCTTTGCTTTGACCACCTGGTTCAATTGATGTTGACTCGTATGACTATGATATTGCACCTTTTTGCAATTGTTGAGCATTATCTACCTCCATTTGAGTAACTTTTGACCTTAAAAGATCCATTGTACTCTGTGGAAAAATCTATCTCTTCGGAGGAGATTTTGGTGGTGACCTTTGTGTAGCCTTCTGAACTTTAGCTTTTATTGACTTTGACTTTTTTGTTACCTATTCTAGCAGCTTGAGGCTTTGCATCATCTTTAAAGACTTTAGTCGTACCATCCATAGGGGTTTGTACAAGGTCATGATCTTGCTGATATTCGTTACCATGTGCATCTTGATATGCATATGTGAGCTTGGTCACATGTAACTATTTGAACACTAGTGGATTTGACGGCTTTTGACTTTGACTTATGGAGATCAGTTGAAACTTGTCTCTGATGATCTTCATAAATGCATTTATCTGTACACTCTGATGGAATCTGGGTCAATTGGAAACTTCCAACAACCATATGATCTTTCAATGGTTTCTGCTTTGAAGAGGTCTGTTGGCTAGAAGCTCTGGGGCTTCTAGCTGGTGTAGCATTTCTTGATATTAGAGCTACTCTTGATGGATTTACAACTCCCCCCTTCGTAGGGTGATCACTATAGCCTGCTTCATTGTAAGAGTTCAAAATTGTTTGGCTTTGGTTTAGCCTCACCTTTTCGGACTGTGAAGGTACACCTTGGGTAGCACTCTTGACATTTGGCATCTGTAAACCTTCTGCATAGTTTCCTATGTATCTCCGTGAAACATGACAAATTATTCCCCAAGTCAAGCTATAGATAGCATTATCTTTGCCCTGATATTGTCTATCCCATGGGTCTCCTATGATATAAGCTTCTGTGGTTTCAGAACCCAAGGCATCATAGATGCTAGACTCTCGTCTATATCTATGAGTGTTTTGATCAAAGCATATGCTCGTTTGGTCACAGCATTGAAGTTTGATTTTCGATGGAGGAGAGTTTGGCTCTGAACAGATTTCTGGGTTCACTCGGGTAATATCCTTCAGCTCTAGAGAGGATGGGCTATAATAGATTCTTTCCTCTGAAATGAACCATCCTTTCTGATCTATCATTGGACGCACTTCTATGAGATGGTATGTGGGCCGTTCAAACACTGGTTGATCCTTTTTGTACAGTTTTCCTTTTTGGTCTACATAGTGTGCATAGGAATTATGTGTACCATACAAAGCTAACATCATTCTAGTTTGATGTGTCCCTTAGACTCGTGAATGGTTGCACACTTGTGGCAGTGGATGCAAAATCATTTGCAAACCTAACAACCTTTTTTACGTTCGGTGATATCTGAACACCTTGACCAAATTCATGCAAGAATTTGTTGTTCAAAGAATCAATTTTAAGCTTTTCAAGTGTCTGTGCATCTTTATGATGATTTTGAACTTGTAGTGTTTTTACTGGTGCTTCTAACGGTAATGCAGAATCATTTGATTGCATGAAAAGTGACGAGTTAGATGCACTTACATCAATATTCTCATTTCCAATTTGCTCTGTGCCTTGCTTGGCAGTTGATGTGTCCTTGTTGTCTGTATTTCTTGGACAATCTTCAGAAAAATGTCCACCTTTTCGTCCACAATCTGAGCAATACGCCATGACTGGTGGTATTTCATTTGGTTCTGTCATGTCAAGCTCATGCTGAGAAGTTTCTACTTCTATGCTTGCCAAGTTCTCAGAATTTTCTTTTAAAACACTGAGCATCAAGCTATAGATTGCTCCATCTTGACCATTGTACTGTCTTTGGCTTTTTTATCCAATTAGACTGGCTTCTATTGGTTGATCTGTTGGATCTTCCATTTCTGGTTCTCGACTATAGATTTGACCACTGTAATCCATGTACAATGACCATGATTGCATATGCACCAATTGTATGTTTTGTTGGCTTGTGCAGATTTCTAGATGATCACTTGGGTTGACTTTTTGAACCTCTATCTGCACTTCATCTTTGAGCTTGCAATACCTGGCTCCACTGAAGTTCGTGAACATCTGGGAGTTCTTTGAATCTGGCTTTACCCTGATCAATAGGATCTTGGCTCCTCGGTTGCTTTAGTATCTATGGCCTTCTGCATCTGCATATAAGACTTTATCTCCATTGTAACCATATAGCTACAAAATTTGCTATGTTGCAGCTGTACTTGTGTTGCCACTGCTACTAGCTTGCTTTGCTGTACTTGAACTCTCGGCTCGACTTGAGTCCATGTCGGCTTGTTCTGTAAAAACTGTTTCCTAGCAGATTTTGATATCGATTAACAGAATTTCTGCTGCTCGTACTAACCTTATCTGCAATACATGCGAGTTGTGCCCCTGTTCGTCCAACTCGAAGCTAATATGCAATGCAATTGCTTGCACTAGCTAATTTATAGTATGCAATTTTTTTGAAATTTGACTGCCGCTCCACTGCTTCGAGTTGGTGGTTTTGCTTGCTTTTTTCGGCCGCTGTTCTCGATTTGTGCTCGCTTTGCGTGGTTTGCTCGGTGTGACTCTTTCACGGTGCTTTTTTCTAATTTTGCCTTTTTTTGGGCTTTTGCTAGCTTTTCTGTGACTTTCTTTTATTTTTTCTTAATTTTTAAAACTTTTTTTATTTTTCTATTTGTTTTTAGCATTTTTTTATATTTTTTTGGAAAAGTTTTGAATTTTAAGGATTTTCTGGTAATTTTTCAAATTTTTTGTGATTTCTTTGAAGGTTTTATGATTTTTACGGTTTTTTGGGATTTTTCGATAACTTTTGGATTTTTAATGAATTTTTTGAGTTTTTATGAATTTTTCATGTTTTAGGGATTTATCTGTGAGTGTTTTTGATTTTTTTAATAATTTTCTATGAGGTTTTTTTACAACTTTTATGATTTATATGTGAATGTTTTTGATTTTTTGTGATTATTCTATTTCTTTTGAATTTTTTAAGAAGTTTTTATTTTTTATGAGGATTTAATTTTTTTTTTTGTGAATTTTTGGATTTTTAATGATTTTCTATTTGTTTTTTATTTTTTTTGTGAATTTTTCTAGTTTTTCCTTGAATTTTTGATATTTTTAATGAATTTTCTAAGAGTTTTTTTTATTTTTTAATGAATTTTTCTAATATTCTAAAAATTTATGAGGTTTTTTTCTATCTTATTTTTATTTTTTATGATGTTTAAAGCTCTTGTTTATGATTTTTTTTGAGTTGTTTTCTTTTTTAATTTTATTTTTTTAAAATAAAAATTTTGTGATTTTTTATTCCTTTTTTTGTTTTTTTAAAAATTATTTTTCAATTGATTTTTTTTTTCATTTTTTGAATACAAAATAAAATAATAAAAAGGTTTATTCACCTACTGTCGCGTGCGATTCGGACTGTAGCGCTGACAAAGAAGAATCTGTGGCGCCGCTGGCGCGCAAGCAGATGAGAAGAGAGAGAGGGAGTGGGACAACGCGTGTAGACGGAGAGAGAGAGAGAGAAGGCAACGCGGACTTGACGGCTTGGCGCACACGGCGGGCAGGACCCTCGCTTGAAGAGAAGGGTGTGCGAGTGTGTGTATGTGTTGTAGCTACGAGACAAGAGGCGCCTGCAAGCAGTTGGTGTGTGAGTGTGTGTGTGAGTCAAAAAAAAGGAAGAGAGAGAAGAGACGGGTTCACGCCAGGGCTAGAAAAAAAACATTTTTCCTAACCGACGAAAATAAGGGCCAACTTGAAATTCTCCCGGTTTTTCGGTCAAAATTTGAAGCTTTTCCCGGAAAACTTGTGAAAATTGCCCGGTTTTCTTCAAGGCAAGCTCAAAATCTAACCGGGATTTTAGGATTTCAGCCGGTTAAAATACACTGGACCCCGGTTTTTTTCTAACAGTGGTGCACGCGTGCAGTAGGGAAGCGAGGAGACTCGAGAGAGAGAAGGGAGAGTTAGAGAGAGAGCGAGAGAGTGACTGGATGGCAGTGTGTGTGTGTGTGTGTGTGTGTGATGGGTGGTGTTCACCCAGAGAAAAGAAGAAGAAGAAGAAGAAGAGTTTTCAATGTTAAAGGAAACTATCGGAAAAAACTGTAAAGATCTCCACGGACAACGACTTTTATGCGCCGCAAGGCACGGAATCAAATTGGAACCCGGCCCCTTTTTTTAAAATTTTTTACTTTATTTCCAACGTCCAGAAATGCCAAAAATAGGCTGAAACTCCAAAAAATCACCAGAAAATCCCAAACATTGCCAGGAAAGTCCAAAAAATTCCCAGAAAATTCTAGGAATTTTAGAAAATCATCGTCAAACACAACCCAACATTTTTGATACGCAAAAGCACACCAAAAATAGCAGAATTTTCCAAAAATGCCAATTTCGACAAAATTGTCCACCCGACCCCCAATAATAGCAAAATGCTCAAAACTCGACCACGGAGGGTAGGAATGCAAACAAAATGATGCCGTGCACACACAAAATAGCTCATAAAGATCGTAAAATATCAAATTTTTATGGATTTAAGTGAAAATTAGTGCAAAAATTATCCGAAAAATACCCAAAAAATTTCTAAAAATTCTCCACACATTGGGGAATAGTGCAGCGAAATAAAATTGGTAAAATCACATCAATTCAATTGCCAAACAATTTCATCAATAAAATCAAAACTAACAATTAAACCGGCAAAATTACCGACAAAAGTAGGTCAAAATTTGACGCAATTGAAGTGTGTAAATCCTTGTTTTGAGCACAAAAACGCAGCAATTAACCATTACACACATCAATTATTGAATCAATCATGCAAATTAAACACTTTTTTAGGCACACACACACACGCACTAAAAAATTGGCAGTTTTTACCAATCTTTAGGTGCGCACACAAAAGGGCTAAACTTGTCGAATTTGCAATGTGACCTCACAAATCATTAGTTGGGCATGAACACAACACAAATCAATCATCATAATTGAAAAATCATAACGCACACATTGATTTTTAGGTGCACAAACATGGGCAAAATAGTGCACACACACCTAAAACTAGGCATACACACACTCAATTAGAATGCACACACACTTGATTTTAGTGCACACACACTTGAAATTGACCATCCAAGCATGCAATTAACTCAATTAGGCACCCAATTAGCAACACACACTCACCAATTAGCAATTGAAACTTGTCAAATTCATACGCCACCAAATCTTAAAAATTTCGGCATTACGACGGCGTGAAAACGAAAAATAAAAAAAATTTCAATCGACATTGCATCAACATAGCATTGCATCAACATTACATTGCATCATGGTGGATCTCTATACAATTCTACACATCTTTAGATTCTAGGGAGGTTGAGAATACCACCTTAATTACCATTCCATTGAAGATCAATTGAATGGTTGAATGCTCCAATCCTTCATAGCACATTAGTAAGTTAGCAAAAATTAGTCAAATTAGGGTTAGTGTGAAATTAGAGTGTGTAAACACACAATTGGCAAGATACGGTGACACATTAGGGAATTATGGACACATTGCTTCATGCACACATATCCAAAATCCACAAAAACATAAACACACAAGTGAAATTAGTGAGGGAACGCATTCGATTATGCCACAATTACACTAGCGTAGGCCATCGTCCCCGGTAGCGGCACCAAATGTTGGAGGTTCCATCATTGCAATAGCTCCAATGACCAACAAAATTGTCAATACAGAGGGATGAGCTACCCGGCTAGGACATGGAAACACTCACACGATTAGTGAGCTAATCATGGCAACACAAATAGTTAACTCTATGAGGTGAGCTTCTCGGCCTATGGAGGAACTAAGCCACAATGAAGGATAATCTCCACATCCACTTCTCTTCACCTCCAATCAACCCAATCACACACACTACGATTGCAAGACGCACACAACACTAATCCTATCATGTAGCACACTAATCGCAAGCACACACACATATATCTATCGAGCACCACACTCCAATCAAACCTACATATACACACAAGAAAAAGAGGGCAATCACACAAGATTAGAGAGGTATTAACCACTAATTAGTTAAGATTTAGTTAATGTAAGCATCATAGGTAATCATAAGAAGCATGAGAGAGGCATAGTGAAAGAGAATGAATCATTGATTAGTGTTAATCAAGTCTCATGAGCAAGGAGAAGCTCAAGGAATCCATAGCCACACACCTCAAGAGCTCTCACCAAAGAGTGCTCTCAACAAATGAGCTTGAGAACCCTAATTTCATTTACACACTGCTTTATGTACCTAGGGTAAAAATATGCAATGTCCGGATGCCCAAGGCGTTTAGGGCTCCACCACTTACTGAATCTGCAACCTAGGCACATAAACTAACCTATTGTTTATAGCTTGGAACTCCCATTGAGCCCGTAACACATTAAGAATATTACCATGGCTTGAAATAAATCGGAGGAATTTACAATATGTGACCATTTTGGAAAAATGTGTAACTCCAATCTTTATTGCTTCTTCATGTTGATCTTTGATGTGCATTCGTACGTCTTTGGTCTTTAGCAGCTTCAGTTAACTTACATTGACTCAGTTAACAAGAGGTATGTTATAGAATTGATATTTTACTATTATTACAGCTGACAGGTGGACAAGGCCGGACCGACTAGGCCTATGCGAATGGAAATATATATATATATATATATATATATATATATATATATATATATATATATATATATATATATATATATATATATATATATATATATATATATATATTGTACATTTTATTACTCAAGTGCTCTTTTATGAGCTATTGGCCATTTATGACCGGCCGGCCAGTTTGTACTCAATTTGACCATTCAAGAAATCTATAAATCAAATACGTGCAAGAGGGAAATGGTCACTCTTGCAGGGGGGAGATTATTCTTCTCTCCTCTCTTTTCTTCTCGTCGTTCCAAGTGTAGCACTCTGCTCTAGGAGGTGCACCTGCGCATGTTCTCTTCCTCTCTCTCGCTCGCTATCTCTCTCTATTCACGTACATCATTGATTATGTGCTATGTGAGGCGTCAGGTATGCGGATTTGTTCATTTATGATTAGAAGTATGTTGTTTTGGGTATTTTGCAGGGCAACTACGCCTCCATCTATAATATTAGCTGCGGCAAGCATGTCTGTACATTAGTTCGTATCAATCTTCCATAGTAGAGTGACAAGCTCTACTTGGTGTTTGGGAGACGTCGTCTCCACAAACATGATCCTAAGCATGTATACTTATTAAAATTTGTGCACAATAAAGGAAAAGAGAGTCTTATAAGATAAAAACTTTGTTCATTTATACATATTTACATTTTCTTACTCTAGGGAATCATTGTAAGCATTGACAAGGTTAAGGTTATCCTTTAATTGTATGCCTTGCTTCCATCTAGCATCTTCAAAAGGATAATTTTTAAACTTGATAAGATATCGTCCGGATAGTCTTACTGCCTCGTAATACATTGTCTTCATGTTGGAGAATGGACTCGGGTTGCATCACCTCTTCTTGGTCCTTGATCTCCTGTGGGTCTTTAATAATTGGTTCTTGAGGTGGCTCTCCTTTGTAAGGCTTTAGTAGACTCACATGGAAAGCATTGTGTATGAGGCAATGGTTTGGCAACTTGAGTTAATAGGCCATCTCACTGATTGGTCTAAGAATCTGGAAGGGGCCATAGTACCTTTTTGCTAACTTAGCATAGTACTTTTGGTGTCCCGTAGGATTCTTGCTCGTTTTGTGCCTTAATCGAGCCTTGGGAAGCTTAAGCAAGACTCAATCATTTTGTTTAAAGGCTAGGGCTATTTTGTGCTTATCAGCAGCAACCTTTTGCCTTTGCTGAGAGATGGATATAGCATCCTTAATCTTTTGGAAAGATTATTGCAGGTCTCGACTATATTCATCTGCAGCGAAGATCTTCCCATGTACCTTGAGTAGCAAGGGACTTTTTGATCTTCCCTCTATCACCACAAAAGGTGCTTTTCCCATGGAAGTATGTACAGTGTTATTGTAAGCATACTCCACTA
This sequence comes from Adiantum capillus-veneris, assembly GCF_014529385.1. NCBI lineage: Eukaryota > Viridiplantae > Streptophyta > Polypodiopsida > Polypodiales > Pteridaceae > Adiantum > Adiantum capillus-veneris. Next base: position 43,787,728 of record NC_140958.1, read on the forward strand.
AGGGTAAGTACTTCTCCCATTGGGACTTTTGATCTACTTCTGTGACATTAGCTTTTAGTAGATCAAGAATGGTTAGGTTAGCTATTTCACTTTGGCCATCCGTTTGGGGATGATAGGCCGAAGAGAACTTCAGTCTTGTGCCTAAATTCTTAAAGAGACCCCTCCAAAAAATACTGGTCATTCTAGGATCTCTATCCGACACTATGGACATTGGCAAGCCGTGGTACTTGAAGATTTGTGATATAAAGAGGGTTTCCATTTGATGGGATTTGATAGTCTCTTTGATAGGTATGAATGTGCTTGTTTGCTAAACCTGTCTACTATCGTCCCTATTTCTATATTCCCATGGCCTAGACTTGGGCAGTCCAAAGATAAAATCCATGGATATGCTCTCCCATGGTGAATTAGGGATTGGCAAAGGTTGAAGCAATCCAAGTTGCTTTCCTCTATCAAACTTCGTCTTTTGTCATACCACACATTTTGAAACATACTCTTGTATGCTTGCTTTCATGGCAGGCCAATAGGAATATGTTTCTATCCCTGTTAGAGTAGACTGAATCCCTCTATGTCCTGCATAAGGAAGAGCATGAGATTCATGCATTACTTTCTCACGTAGTGAGTTAGTAACACATAGTCTATTTCCATAGAGAAGATAACCATCTTGTAGGGTAAATGGTTATTCCTAGTGCAAGGGTTGAAATCACATCTCTAAAATCAAGATGAATAGCGTACTCATCTATCATAGAAGATAGATCATTGTGAGTTGCTATGGAAACCGCATTCACTCTCGGTCATCTTGAGAGTGCATTGGCTACTTGATTATGCTTGCGAGCAATGTGAGCAATATGAAAAGCAAATTGTGAAAGGAAATTTGCCCACCTCATTTGTTTGTCGGAGAACTTGGTCTGCATCATGAAGTACTTAAGGCTTTGGTGATCCGTCCATAGAATGAAAGGAGTCTCCAATAAATAGTGCTTCCACAAATCTAGAGCATGTAGAATTTCTAAGAGTTCCTTCTCATATATGCCTAGAGATTGCTTAATAGGGTCGAGGCTTCGACTTTCGTAGGCTATGTAGTGTCCTTCTTGGAGCAAAACAGCTCCAAGGCAATCACCATAGGCATTGCATTGGACCTCAAATGGCTTTGAGAGATCCGGTAGTGTAAGCATAGGTTGAGAGATAAGCTTTTCTTTAAGCTCTTTGAAAGAATTGTTCTCCTTGGTGGACTATATATACCTAACGTTTTTCTTTGTTAGGTCATGTAATGGTCCCGCAATTTGTGATAACTTTTCAATGAAGCGTCTATAGTATGCACACATACCTGTAAAGCTTCTTAGTTCATGTAGATTCCTTGGATTAGGCCATCCTTTTATTACCTCTAGCTTTGATGGATCCATTTGGATGCCATCTTGAGAGATAATGTGACCTAAATACTGAATCTCTTGTAAGAAAAACTCACTTTTCTTTCATTAATATAAAGTTTATTCTCTCATAAAACTTGAAATATTACCTGGAGGTGTTGCTTGTGTTCGTATAATGAATTAGAGTAGATGATTATATCATCAAAGAACACTCCAGTAAAGGTTTTGTGAGGCCTAAATAGCTTCTCCATCAAGCAGTTAAATGTGACTGGTGCATTGGTCAAGCCAAAAGGCATGACAATGTATTCATAAAGACCATGTTGGAATTACGGTTGCAGAGAAACGCACACAGCTTGGAGAAGACGAAGGAAGCTCAAGGCACACAATAGAGAATGTGTTACTTAGTGTGCAATGGAAAGATAGATAGCCCTAGAGTGATGGGCGTATATACAATGCTCGAGGGAAAAAACCTCCTAAAGAGGGAAAAAATGCCCCGACGGTCCTAGCGTGTTCACACACATCACTACCACATGTATATGGTAACAAATCCCCCTTGGAGTGATGCGGTGAACGAAAGTTGGCACATGAGTAAAGGAAAGTGCCATGCCCTGAGGACATGATCAATCCACAAAAGGGAGTAAGCCCAAAGCTTTGCGGAAAGCTTCAAGATTCTCACGAGACACTACCTTTGTGAAAAGATCTGCAAGGTTGTCCTATGTTGGCACATAAGCCAAGCTGATCTCTCCTATTGAGAGCCTCTCCCTGACATAGTGGTAATGCACCTCAATGTGCTTTATGCGAGCATGAAAAACAGGCCTTTTACACACATTATTGGAGGTCTTCAGTGAAGCTAACCCTAAGGTCTTATGCTCCATTTGTTAGCCTTGCTCTTTGATAGACCATCTCTCATTTGGGCCCCTTTACCATTGGCCCCGTGTTGAGATAGATCTATAAGCACATGTCTATATCTTAACACTTGTTCCCGTTTATTCTCCCACATTAAGTGATCAATTTAATATGAGAAAATCATTTGGGTTGGTTAGATATTAGATATTAGATATTAGATATCCTTGCAGCAAGACCTGCAACATCCTCAACATCGCCTACATCCTCAGAACCAGGACGTACATCAATGCCCTGCACAATAGTCTAGACGCCCTTTGACACAAGAACGTGTTGCATCATATAAGCCCACATAGGGTAATTGTCCCCATCCAACCTATCCTTAGCAACAAACATCTTGAAGACATCCGTCTTGTTGTCAACCATGGTAAATGCTACACCTGATGTGAAAACTGCCCGAAAATAGGAGAAAAGGAGCGGGAAGAACAGGTGCTGTATAGCATAGACCGTAGAAGACTGTAAGGCACCTGCTATGTAGAAATGAGCACTGACAGAAATTTTGCACAAAATGACAAAGTTGCCTATGCAGACCTGCTTGTAGTGGAAACGGAGGCCGAAATGAGCCCGAATCAAAAATCTGAGATGACCTGCGAACGCCCGCCAAACCTCACTGTAATCGGAGAAAGTGAGTAGGCGTGTGCTGGAGCAGCTGGTGAGACTAAGCCTGGGAGGACGTAACTTGCTCTGATACCAATTGTTGAAATTAGGGTTGCAGAGAAACGTACACAGCTTGGAGAAGACGAAGGAACCTCAAGGCACTCAATAGAGAATGTGTTACTTAGAGTGCAATGCAAAGATAGATAGCCCTAGAGTGATGGGGGTATATACAATGCTTTGGGGAAAAAACCTCCTAAAGAGGGAAAAAATGCCCCGGCGGTCCTAGTGTGTTCACACACATCACTACCACATGTATATGGTAACATACCAAACGTAGTGCAAAATGTGGTCTTTACAATGTCTTGATCAACTATCCTTATTTTATGGTAGCCACTTTTTAGGTCAATCCTACTGAAGTAGGTCAACCCTTGTAGCTTATCAAATAGGTTTTCTACCCATGGATGGGAAACCTATTTTTGATAGTGATCCTATTTAGTGCTCTATAGTTGACACACATACGATAAAAAAAAATCCTCCTTGTCCACATAGCTTTGGACATGGAACCTCAATTTCCCAATTAAGGGAGTGACTGAGGCTTATTGCCCCTTGAAAGCACCACCCTCGATAGGTAGGACATATCCCATCTCATAGGCTTGGATGCCTAGTTGGTGGCCAACTCTGTGGATGTGAATTTGTGAGTAGAACCAGGGTCAAAGAGAATAAAAGCATCATGTTCGCTTACCTTTCTCCAAGCATGGCATAGAGGAGATCCTTTGTGATGAGCATCCTCTTCTTGAATTTCGACTAAGGTAGCTCTAGGAGGCTCATTACGTGTATTCTTGTGGGGGCAAGCACGATAGGCATGCCCTTGCTCCCCGCACTTGAAAGAACGGTTATCTTTTCGATAACGCTCTAGCTCTTCAGGAGAGAGTTTATTTTGCCTTTATAAACTCCCTTCTCCTTAGCTTTGTTGTTGTTGGCATTGCCTTTGGGAGACTTTTGGACATTGTCCTTCCCCTTAGGCTCATTACGGTCCTTGTTTTTAATGGGCTTAAGATTTCTCTTAGCCCCTTGTTGGAAATTGATTCGTGAAGCCACCATGGTATGGTGTATGATTGCAAATATGGTGCGTGGCCTTTGGGAGCTAACATATTCAGCCATATCCTCAGTTAAAACTGCATAAAATTGTTGTTTTTTCTCTCCAAAATCCATCTTTTTGAAGAGAGTGCCTTTAGATGTAAATCCCAAAACTTGTCTACATATTTGTGAATAGATTCGTAGGGAGAGGGCTTCAAGCTCTCTACCATTGAAACTTGAGTTCTCCTTTGGGAAGGAGATGCGTCATCAAGTAGTAGATTTTTGATCCCTTTGTATGCATCCTCCCTTATTGAAGAGAGTTCTCTTTTTGAAGTCTCACTAGGAGGCTTCCTAGGTACTCTCTCGTCTTGGTGGGGAGTTTGGAGAATACCATGGGTGTGCAATTGTTGTAGCACTTCACCTTGGAGGATGGGTTGCCCAGGGATTGTTGTAGCCTAGAAACAAGATAGTTTACAACCATAGGGGCATCATTAGTTGCTCTTTCTTTAAAAAAATTAAAGCTATCAACATTCATATCAATCTCTTTTCCTTTGTCAGCCATACTAGCAAATTTTAGGTGTAAAATTTTACTTGTACTTTGGCACTTCAAGCCCTAGTTTCTACTCCTCTTTACCTTCAAAGATAAGCACTCAAGCATCTATACCCGTGGCTTGAATATTATTAATTGCAAGGAATAGAAGAGAGGATTCAACAGAGCCAAGAGAGCACCTGTTCCTGTCAAGCTTCTAATAGCTCAATAATGGTTAAGCCATAAGAAAGCCTCGTAGGACTCCATTATTAAGACCATAGCTCTTGATGGTGTCCTCGTTAACTGCATAAAGCAAGTGTGCTTCAAGGATGAAAAATCCCTATTCTACTAATTTACTCTTTTGCAATTAATAACACCAACCATTTGTAGCAAGCTTGAGGACCTCTCTTTTTGAGCAAGAAAAGAGAAACCAATAGCTGTGATACCAATGTAACATTTAATGCACTAGTAACTTGTGTGTAGCCGCAATTGATAACAAAGTGAGCATTTCATTAAGAACAAGTTCCTAATGAGCATAGAGAGAGTACTTAATTGAGAAAGCAACATAGAAATCTACACCTAGCTAGTTTGGCATTGACAATACTTGAAAAGAGAGAGAAATAGAACAATTGACAACAATTGAGGACCGGATTTACATGGAGCCGGTCCACCCTCTATAAAGTCTTTGTATTATAGATTCTCCCACCAAAGGAGACTTTTGTACAATACAATTCTTGTGTTCCTTGACAAAACTCGTTGGTGCAATGCAGATGGAAGCTTCATGCACCAAATTATGCTTGAAAATCACACTTAATGTCCCAAGCCTCAGTCCCAAGACCTCACACACCTTCAAAAATGGTGAGAGCTAGCAAGGAATGATGATAGATTGAGAGGAAGAAGAGGTATCTTATGAGAAAGAAGTATTTCTCCTCACATAATCACTCTTAATAGCTTAGTAATTAGCATGGTAGAGGAGATGAGAATGCATTGGAGCTTGGAACTTGGTTGGATTTGCATCACAAAGCCAAGAGTTGTTGGTGTAGGCCTCCCTTCTCACAAGCTTGGAGTAGATGATGAGCTTTCCATTAAATCTTGAGAAGGAGATAGTCTTCTTTACTTCATTCATGAGTTTGTGTGAGTGTGTGTGCCATCATGCCTTGCAAATCTAGCCCCCTTCCACTCTTGGTCGACCCCTCTTGCTATTTCCTCCTCCTGGCCCCTCATTGGCTCATGCCAAGCTTAGCCACTAGGAAAGTAGAGGTCAAATGGAGAGCCTTGTGATAAGTGTCCCTCTTTCCCCTTTAGTGAGAGTTTTAGGTGTTTAAATAATTCAATTAAACTCTCATTGGACCTCTTAGTCTTCTGGCCAATAGGAATCAGACAAGCCATTGGGATCCTGAATGCTCATTGGACCCCTTGGAAGACTGTCCAATAGTCTTCTAGGGAGCTTAATTTCTATTGGTTCTTTTATGAAGCATTTTTAAATTGATTAGACTAAATTTTCTCTAGCCTAATTCTCATTGGTCCACCTCTAGGGCCATCCAATAGGATTTGAGGGGAGGTTGGGGGCAACTGGCCTAGGAGCTTGACATGTGTCCAGTATTTCCTTGTGTAAAGGGGAAGCCTTGTAGTGTGTGTGTGTGTGTGTGTGTGTGTGTGTTTCTCTATCATCCCCTACAAAATGGACTCGCCCCCTCCTTCCTAGGGATGTGGGAAGACTTTTTAGTCTTCCCCATGACCATCCAATTCCCCTATACTTTGGCCATTGGATAAAAGGTTTAATTTTTGGAACCTTAGCCTATGGAAGTCTTAATGGAGCTGAACCTTAGGTCTTTTTAAGCCCCATTGAAGCACATTGCTCTTTTGCAGGCTATCCCCCTTTGGATCCCTATTTTCCCTCCTTGCATCCTTGATAGAGACCGGGTCTGCAGCCTTACCAATATTCTAGCTTTTGCTCTCCTGGTACTTCCCCATATTAATGATCAGTTTAACATGAGATAATCATTTGGGAGTATTAGATACTAGTTTTTATGATAAATGAAGCAAACGATCCTCTCAATATGGAAGCTTAATCACAATTGGTTCCTTGAAACAATCATAACTCCCCATTGAAAGAAGAGAAATATTCTCAAAACTAAAAAGAAGATGGTCATACTCGGTATTTTTGGGTTTTGAAAAAAGAGATTGCATGTCTGAAGGTTTTCCTAGAAGAGTCATGTTATCACATGAACTAGTTGCTTGATAAGGAGGCAATGCCCATCTACTACTACAAAAGAAAATCATCATTTGTTGTGCATATAACCAATGATACTGAGTGCTTGACTATGTAATCATATGCAATGAGCACAATCAAATATATCACCCTCAATTGCTATTGAGCAGAAGGTTATTATGAGTAAACCCTGCAACATTTTGAACATAAGAATTATCAATAAAAAATAACAGGAAACAAAAAAGATCTTACCGCGTCTTAAAGAAGCAAGCGTTCTAGTACATTTGGAGACCACGTCAAATTGAATCCACCTTGAGTATTAGGTGGAGGATGCTATCCTTGATAGAGTATCTGGTGTTATAACATAAGCGTAACCATTGACTAAGTGGAACTAAGTCCATCTATAACATTTAGGGTCTAGTAACTTGTGCATAGCGGAAAATAACATAGACATAGTGAGCCCTCATTAGAATAGATTCCTAATGAGCATAGCCAGAGTGCTTGGATGGAGAGAGCAACAAAAGCATAACACCTAGTTATATAGGCATGAAAAATACTTCAAAAAGAGAGAGATATTAAGCTATTGACAATGACGAAGGAAATTTGGAATGGAGGCCTCTACACCAAAACAAACTCCATTGCGCCACAAGGGAAATGAGATGAGGGCACCACCTAGTCAGGTAGCGTGGACTAGGACCGCTACACAAAGAGAGAGAGAGAGAGAGAGAGAGAGAGAGAGAGAGAGAGAGAGAGAGAGAGAGAGAGAGAGAGAGAGAGAGAGAGAGAGAACTATCACTATGAATGAAGCATTAACCTTAGTGTGTGTACAAGGAATGGATAACTTCAAGCATTCCCAACACAAATAGCATGTAGATTACTAAACAACAACTCAAGAATTAGCCAAAATCACATCAAGCACTCTCACACACACATAAAAGATCTCTCTTAATTAACATAAGCAAGAGGATGGGAGGTTACTAGCATAAAACAATTTTCACTCTAGAATGTGCAAGAATAGAGTGAATGAATGAGCTTTATGGACTCATGATGAGTGATACAAACACTCAATGGGGCTGAGGGATACTTGAAATTACAAAGGGGGGGGCCTCTTTATATAGGAAAGAGAGTGATTAGGAGTGAGGTTAAGATCCAAGTGCAATTTGTACAAATGAATCTTGATTAGGGACATTCAACCAATGAAGAAGCTCCTTCCAAGTGATTTGTTGACCAATTTGCAACTAATTGGCTCCATCATCACTTTTGTTGTCTTCACTCCTTCCTCCATAGCTTGAGTCCAAGAGCTTCCTTATTTTAAAATGTAAATAATCTACATAAAATCAATGCATATCTAGTAATAATAGAAAGGGGTTGAATGAGAACTTATGAATTACAACAAGATTAAGCATGATTTGAGAGGTGATTAGAAGAGGAATTTGTGATGGGTTTTTGAGCTTGAGAGAGAGGAGGAAGTAGGGGAGGGTGAGAAGACTAATGGCTGATTTTTAGAGAAGGTCTCAATGTGGAAAAGGAAGGGTGTGTGTGTGTAAAGGTAGAGGGGGTGGTCTCCACCACAGTTGAAAAAACTAGCATCTGCCATTTTGGCCATATCTCCTACACCGTAGATGCAACAATTATAAAAAAAATATGGTCAGAATCTCCAGCTCATCAGCCACAACTTTGATGAAGACAACTTTTCTTGGATCGGAGTGGAAGTATTTTTTAAAAATCCAGCAAAATCTGTTTCCTTCCTTTACCAAGTCTTCCACTTGGGTCCCATATGTTTGAATCATCATATGGCTCCAAAGCCATGATGATATGAGCCACTCATGACCCTTGAATCATGGGTGCATGGCTCCACAACCACATCATATCTTTTCTTTTCACATTTACATATTTTCCCTTCCCTTTACCACTAGGTTCTCCCTCTACCTTTCACCTCCGGTGAACTAGTCAAGAAAAAATTCCCATCAAATCATTTTTTGAATTTTTCCAAGAGGTTGTTCTCACTCTTTCTTTTATTGTAAACCTCTAGAAGCAAGGGAAACCAACAAAATATAGTAAACAAAAATTTATGATAGGCTCGGATCATAGCCCCCCCAAACCTGGCTAGGGGTATTTATGCCTCTAGCCTACTTTCTTTGATCTTGGGCTGACCTTATCCTGATGTGATAAGGCTTTAGTCGCCATCCATTTGTCCTGGTCTTGTGCACTTTACCATCAATGTCTTGAAGTCTGTAAGAGCCATTTTTGAACTTTTTGGTGACCAAGAACGGGCCTTCCCATCCTTACAAGTGTCGAAACGATTGTCATATCGAAGCACCAGAGATCCCTTTTTGATGTCTTTGGATGCTAGCTTTTTGTTGAACTTTTCTCTGCGCTTCTCTGCTTCTTGAGAATAGTGGTTGATGGCTTCTTCACGATCCAATTGCAACCTCTCTAGATCCATGATACTTTGATGTACTTTCTCCTTTTGAGAGCCTACCTGGCTACCCAATATTCGAAGACTTGTTAACTTCACTTCAATGGGCAAAAGCGCCTCCTTTCCATAAACCAAATGAAAGGGTGTGTACCCTAATGCGGTTTTGAAGGAGGTTCTATAGGCCCATAGAGCTCCATTCAGGTGTTTGTCCCAATCTTGGCGCCTGGCATGTACCTGTTTGGTGAGAATTTTGCAAATGATTCCATTTACCTTTTCCACCAAGCCATTGCACTGAGGGTAGTAAGGAGTAGAGTGTTGATGCTGAATATTTAGCTTCTGCATGAGTTCTCCTACCAAGTCTGCTCTAAACCCTGGTCCTCTATCAGATAGTATTTCAAGAGGGGTGCCAAACCGGCAACAGATGTGGTCAAAGATGAACTGACTCACATCCTTAGCAGTAATTCTATTGGTTGGAATAGCCTCAGCCCATCTAGTCATGTAGTCTACTCCCATAATGATGTACTCTTTACTTGACTGAGTGCGTGGTAGAGGCCCTATGGCATCAATTTCCCACTTCTCAAAGGGCCCATATACCTTTATTGGGTTCTGAGGTTCAGCTATGAGCCGTCGTGGTCCTGCTTTCTGACATTCATCACATGTTTGACACCAGTATTTGACATCACGATGAAGACTTGGCCAAGTAAACCCAGCTTGTAGAACCTTTCTACTAGTGATGTCGTGTGCAAAGTGTCCTCCGCACACATCATCGTGACAAGCTTTTAAAATCTCTTCAATTTCACTCTTCAAAGGCACTCTCCTAAGCATACCATCCTTACCAAGACAATACAAATTATCATTTACTATGCGATACCTGGTAGCTTTCCTAGCTAACCATCGCCTTTCCCCTGCATTCATGTGTTTAGGAGCCTCTCCTTGCTCCAAAATGTGCATAATATCTTCTAAGTCCTCCTTTCCTTGCTGAAGTGGAAGTTGGATGGACACTGCTCCCACTATTGACTCATTTAACTTCGATGATGCTAGGTGGTCTACCTCCTTGTTCTGGTCTCTTGGTACATGATGTACTTGTGCCTCCCTAAATCTCCTCATAAGAGATTTGGCTTCTCTCATTTTAGTAGAGAGATTGGCATTTTTGCAAGCCCATGTACCTTGCATTTGCCTTACCAAAAGCATGGAGTCACCAAAAGCATTTAATCTCTCAATTGAATTATCCAGGCACCAACAAAGGCCATGAATTAGAGCTTGATATTCTGCTTCATTGTTGGAGTGGACATCTTCTAGAGTGATCCCTTCACCATGGATCCTCTCTCCCAATGGAGATAAGACCACGATGCTTGCAGATGCCTTATCCTTGGTTCTCTTGTATGCTCCATCAAAGTAGAGGCTATAAGCATTCACCAGAGCCTCTAGAGCTGGAGGTGGTGGAAGTTCCTTTCTCTTCAAATGGAAAACTTTTTCATAGCACTTGTTTGTTAAAATGTCGGCTAAGCATGCTCGAGTTGTTCTTTCAACCTGTATTGTATAATCAAACTCTTGAAGTTGCACCACCCACTTTGCTATTTTGTCAGAGATTTCCATATGTTGTAGTGTATAGGGAAACATATCCTCCACAGTGATAATTACAAACCTCTTCGGCAGCAAGTATGGCCGAAATTTGGTTACCGCAAACATGAGAGCTAACACTAGCTGTTCGATCAGGGTGTAGGCCTTCTCTATGTTTTCCATGAGGTGGCTAGCAAAATACACAGGCCTCATAAAGGATGTTTTTGGACTTGTTGTAGGAGGGCAGCACCAATGGCTTCTTCTCCCACACTAGGGTTTACAAAGAATGTTTCTTCCCAACAAGGTTGGAGGATTACAGGGAGTGACCCTAGCATTTTTTTTATCTCTCTAAAATGCCCATCACTTTCTTCACTCCAAACAAGCGTCTCTTGACGAGTCAGCTGTTGTAGAGGAAATATCACTTGGGAGAGTAAGTGTATGAATCTACTCAAATATCTCAGCTTTTGTAAGAAAGAGATTAATTGTTTGATGGAAGTTGGGGAAGGTAGATTTAGCAATGTTTCTATCTTTTCAGGATCTACCTCGATTCCATCAATGGACACTACATGCCCCAATAGTGTAACCTTGCTTTCCCCAATGTGACATTTGTCCTTGTTTAGTTGTCCACCCAGCTTAGCTAAACGAGTAAATCCTTCATCAATCTTGCCGAGATGCATACTTTTGGAGCTGTAAATACAAAAGTCATCTATGAAAACCCTTATGGACTTACCAAAGTAAGGTTGGAAGACCATGTTCATGAATTGTTGAAAGGTGGCTGGAGCGTTGGTGAGACCAAAAGGCATGACTCGAAATGCAAAACAGCCCCATGGTGTGATGAAAGCAGTCTTTTTCTGGTCCTCCTCTGCAATGCGTATTTGAAAGTAGCCGGAGTAGCCATCACACACTGTGTATCGCTCATGGCCTGCTACTTCATTTAGAATCTCATCTTGAAATGGGAGAGGGAAGTGGTCCCTCTTTGTTGCAGCATTTAGTGGCTTGTAATCCACGCACACTCTCCATTTACCATTCTTCTTTGGCCTCACCACTACTGGGGAGACCCATTCTGAATCTTCTACTGGGTATATGAATCCTGCTTCTAAGAGTATCTTCACCTCGGACAACAGTGCATTTTGTTGCACAACTCCTAATCTTCTTAGTTTTTGTACTACTGGTTTGCTCCCTTCTTTTAGATGGATATGATGCTTCACTACAGTGACACCTGTAATGTGAGTGTAATCAGAAATAAACAATGATGCATGCTTCTTGAGAACATTTACATAACCCTCCTTTTCTTCTTCCTTTATATCCTTGGATAACATCTTCTCTAGGCTGGCATCCCACACATTCTCCGTTTGGATCCTTGGGTTGTCTTCTGATGAGGTAGTTTCCTTTATGGTGACGCCCATGACTTCGAGAGTGCTATCACTCTCTTCACTTGAACTATCTTCCTTGTCCATAGATGAGGAGCATCCACTTGAGCTCCACTCATCAGCTGACGTCTCTAGTTCAAGGTTCTCTTGTCGCCCATTCTTCAAGTTATAAACCACCTTCCGACTATGGCCACCCACTCGAGGCCTCAACTCCAAGTCTCCTGTTGCCCAATCTTGCCTAGCTCCTATACCCATGAGCCAAGGTCGTCCTAAAATAAGGGGGTATCCTTCTCCCTTTACTGGCATCACATAAGCATCAACCTCTATAGTGATTCCAAAAACAGAAACTCTCAAAGCTTTCACTACACCCACACAAGTGACAGAGACATTATTGGCCATTTGTGCCCTAAAGTTTGATGATTCCATTACCTCTAAACCCAATTGATGCATTAGCTTTTCTGTCATTACACAAACCTCTGCTCCAATGTCAATGTAAGTTTTTGGAATCCGTTGTCCCTTGATTTGAGCCTCCACCAAAGGCACTATATCCTTGAGACCATATGCCTTGATTACACTTACTAGCTTACTTCGCTTTGCCCTCGTGCTCACCATTTTTGACCATTGTCGTCGCAGCTTTGGGGAGACATGAAGTAGTTGTGGCCAAGCAATCTTTGGTCCTTGAGAACTCACATCAGCTGTCAAGTCATAAGATTGTGTCCGAGATCCCATAGGGAAATCAGAGATGTCAAATTGAGACCTAGTACAGGTCTTTCTCTTCTTGGCTTCATCTTTAGTTGCCCGAGATGTACTTGCTTCATTGCTTGCATCCTTGATTGTTTCTTTACTTACTTCATCTTGGACACGCACACGCTTCATAGGCATTGTAGCCACTTCATCTATCTTCATCTTCCCTTTAGCTATTTCTTCCTGGTTGCTTCTGCCCTTGATGACCTCCTCCATCCTTATGATGCTCACATTTGGTTGAGTAGCAGGGGCTTGAGCTTGAGCACGAGGTGGCTGCAAAATTTGAGGTTGCGGTTGCTCTTGTGCTTGAGCTCTAGCACGGGGAGGACTTACTTGTTGTCGAGGACCTCTGACAGGGTAGTTATATCTTCTGGGATGAGGGCAATTATACATGCCGTGGCCATTTTCCCCACAATTGTAACACAACATTTCCCTTGCTTGACGTCGTATTGGTGGCCGATTCCCACCATTCCCCTCAATAGGCCTTCTTGCACCCTGCACAAGATTTACTCTCAAACCCTCTAGCTGGTTTGTGAGATTGTTTATTTGTTGGAGCATATCTTCTTGTTAACCTCTATTGAGGTCTGGTGCATTAGGCACATTTGGAGGTACGTGAGAAGCTTCCACAGTTGTGATATTGCCTCCCAAAGCTAGCTGGCCAGCTTGGGCTTGATAGAGAATCTTTCGATTCTTTTCCCTAGCATCCTTAAGGCATCTTCAAAAGTATTTGGAAATTTTCTCTTTACCTTCTCCCTTAGCAAGGGGTACAAACCTGAGATAAATCGATCCTTTTGGAGGCAATTGGGAGCTCGCTCACCAGGGTTTAGTGAGTCTGACCATTGCCCCCAAAGTTTCAGAAAACCTTCCTCATAGGTTGCATAACCATGAGGGTCAACTTGATGAAGGGCCAGAAGCCGTTGCCATAGTTCTTTTGCCGAATTGGCTTGTTGAAATCTTCATAGGAAAGCCGCCTTCAATCCCTCCCAATCAGCTCTTTGGGTTGGATCTAGAGCCTGGAACCATACCCTAGCTTCTTCTTTGAGCACCAAAGGAAAAGCTCTCAATTTCAATGCTTCGTCATCCCTCCCAGAGACAAGGAAAGCCATCTCCAAGTTATCCAAAAAATCCCCAGCATTTTCCCCACTACGTCCAAAAAAATTAGGGAAAGCCATCATAAAATGGGTTGCCTTCCTCTCAATACAACACAAAGATGAAAACGTCTACGCCCAAATCATATCTTATTAAGGGTAGAATAAATGGATTGATAGATGCATTAATCTCAGCTAGACGACGAGGGCCTAGTAAGTTCCTTATGATGTTTTGGAACCTAAGCTTTGTGCTAGCTATTATATGCACAGTTTGTCTAGCAAGAGGTTGGAAAGGTCCATATAAATCCCAATGATTCATGGAGTATGCTTAAAGCAAGATGAAGATGTGAACATCAAAAGATACATTATACTCCAAAATAGGAAATATTATAGGGTCAGGGGACAACAATATCTCTCTCAACCTCTCGGCTCCAAAATAGAAGACCAATCTTTGTTGGAAAAAAATCTTTCTATCAATGCGCACATTCACCCTAATATTCTGAACTGATTGAAAGTTGTAGAAAATGGGATTATTCATTGGTGCATTAAATACAAACTTCCATGAAGCACTTCATTGAAGTTCAGCTCTCTTGGATCCCACCATTTGAGAGATGCGAAGAATTTGCTCACCAGTGATTAGCCTAGCTTTGGTGTGACCATCTTCAGATTTGTAGAGTTCATAGGGTTCAATGGCTACCCTCTCAACTACCTTGAGCCTTCTTGCTAGTAGTAGTTGGAGTGCATCACCATATGTAGCCTCTTGCCAATACTGCACCCCATTGATGTGTAGCTCCCCCTCCAAAAACTTGTTAATACCCGAGTTTGAAAGTGCTTTCACCACCTGAAGTCGAGGCTTCAAAGGAAGTGTCTTCACACTAGCCAGGAAGCACTCAACACAATGCTTTGACCTAGGGACTTGATGACTACAAAATTTTCCTTGAAGCAAAGAAGGGTGTATGTAGTTAACTCTCTTTATCCGCATACGTGCCGTTTGTCGATAAAGACGCTTCTTTTCTCGAGCTTCTTGGGGAGACCATAGTGGAAGTCTCGGAGAATTTGATGGACCTTCCTTCATAGGATTGACAGAGCGCTGCTTGAGAACTCCTCAGTGGGGGCACCAATTTATGACGAAGGAAATTTGGAATGGCGGCCTCTACACCAAAACAAACTCCATTGCGCCACGAGGGAAATGAGATGAGGGCACCACATAGTCTTGGAAGCGTGGACTAGGACCGCTACACAAAAAGAGAGAGAGAGAGAGAGAGAGAGAGAGAGAGAGAGAGAGAGAGAGAGAGAGAGAGAGAGAGAGAGAGAGAGAGAGAGAGACCTATCACTATGAATGAAGCAAAGAAGGGTGTATGTAGTTAACTCTCTTTATCCACATACGTGCCATTTGTTGATAAAGCCACTTCTTTTCTCGAGCTTCTTGGGGAGACCATAGTGGAAGTCTCGGAGAATTTGATGGACCTTCCTTCATAGGATTGACAGAGTGCTGCTTGAGAACTCCTCAGTGGGGGCACCAATTTATGACGAAGGAAATTTGGAATGGCGGCCTCTACACCAAAACAAACTCCATTGCGCCACGAGGGAAATGAGATGAGGGCACCACATAGTCTTGGAAGCGTGGACTAGGACCGCTACACAAAAAGAGAGAGAGAGAGAGAGAGAGACAGAGAGAGAGAGAGAGAGAGAGAGAGAGAGAGAGAGAGAACTATCACTATGAATGAAGCATTAACCTTAGTATGCATACAAGGAATGGATAACTTCAAGAATTCCCAACACAAATAGCATGTAGATTACTAAACAACAAATCAAGAATTAGCCAAAATCACATCAAGCACTCTCACACACATATAAAAGATCTCTCTTAATTAACATAAGTAAGAGGAGGGGAGGTTACTAGCATAAAACAATTTGCACTCTAGAATGTGCAAGAATAGAGTGAGTGAATGAGCTTTATGGGCTCATGATGAGTGATACAAAGACTCAATGGGGATGAGGGATACTTGAAATTACAAAGGGGGGGGGCCTCTTTATATAGGAAAGAGAGTGATTAGGAGTGAGGTTAAGATCCAAGTGCAATTTGTACAAATGAAGCTTGATTAGGGACATTCAACCAATGAAGAAGCTCCTTCCAAGTGATTTGTTGACCAATTTGCAACTAATTGGCTCCATCATCACTTGTGTTGTCTTCATTCCTTCCTCCATAGCTTGAGTCCAAGAGCTTCCTTATTTTAAAATGTAAAGAATCTACATAAAATCAATGCATATCTAGTAATAATAGAAAGGGGTTGAATGAGAACTTATGAATTACAACAAGATTAAGCATGATTTGAGAGGTGATTAGAAGAGGAATTTGTGATGGATTTTTGAGCTTGAGAGAGAGGAGGAAGTAGGGGAGGGTGAGAAGACTAATGGCTGATTTTTAGAGAAGGTCTCAATGTGGAAAAGGAAGGGTGTGTGTGTGTAAAGGTAGAGGGGGTGGTCTCCACCACAATTGAAAAAACTGGCGTCCGCCATTTTGGCCATATCTCCTAGACCGTAGATGCAAAAATTATAAAAAAAATATGGTCAGAATCTCCAGCTCATCAGCTACAACTTTGATGAGACAACTTTTCTTGAATCGGAGTGGAAGTATTTTTTAAAAATCCAGCAAAATCATGTGTCTGTTTCCTTCCTTTACCAAGTCTTCCACTTGGGTCCCATCTGTTTGAATCATCATATGGCTCCAAAGCCATGATGATATGAGCCACTCATGACCCTTGAATCATGGGTGCATGGCTCCACAACCACATCATATCTTTTCTTTTCACATTTACATATTTTCCCTTCCCTTTACCACTAGGTTCTCCCTCTACCTTTCACCTCCGGTGAACTAGTCAAGAAAAAATTCCCATCAAATCATTTTTTGAATTTTTCCAAGAGGTTGTTCTCACTCTTTCTTTTATTGTAAACCTCTAGAAGCAAGGGAAACCAACAAAATATACTAAACAAAAATTTGTGATAGGCTCGGATCAACAACTATTGAGGACCGGATTTACATGGAGCCGGTCCCCCCTCCAAAAGCCTTTTGTATTATAGGTTTCCCCCATCAAGGGAGACATATTACAATACAATACTTTTTGTTCCTTCAATAACTTGCTGGTGCAATGAAGATGGAAGCTTAAAGCACCAAGATTACACTTGAAAACACAACATCAATTCCCTCATGGTTTCAGACCCAAGACCTCATACACCTTGGAAGATGGTGAGAGCTAGCGGGGTATGAGAGTAGATCGAGAGGAAGAAGGGGTATTCTTACGAGAAATAAGTATGTCTCCTCACATAATCACTCTGAATAGATTAGCATAGCTTAGTAATCAACATGGTAGAGGAAATGAGCATGCATTGGAGCTTGGTTCTTGGTTGGATTTGCATCACAAAGCCAAGAGTTGTTGGTGTATGCATCCCTTCTCACAAGCTTGGAGTAGATGATGAGCTTTCCATTAAAGCTTGAGAAGGAGATAGTCCTATTTTCTTCACATATGAGATTGTGTGAGTGTGTGTGTGATAATGCCTTGCAAAAATCAACCCCCCCTCTCTCTCTTGGTCGACCCCTCTTCCTAAATGCTCATGCTAACATCCTATTGGCCCTTGCAAAGCTTAGCCAATGACAATTAAGAAGCATAAGTGATAGCCTTGTGACATGTGTCCCCCTTTCTCCTTTTGTGAGAGCTTTAGGTATTTAAACAATTCAATTAATTTCTCATTGGACCCCTTAGTCTTCTGGCCAATAGGAATCAGGCAAGCCATTGGGCTACTGAATGCTCATTGGACCCCTTGGGAGACTGTCCAATAGTCTTCTAGAGAGCTTAATTTCTATTGTTTCTTTTATCAAGTGTTTTTAAATTAATTAAACTAAATTTACTCTAGCCTAATTCTCATTGGTCCACCTCTATGGCCATTCAATCGGATTTGAATGCACCTTGGGGGCATCTGGGCTAGGAAGCTGACATGTGTCCACTATGCCCTTTGTGTAAAGGCAGCTTGCAAGAGTGTGTGTATGTTTCTCTCTCATCCCCTACATAAAAGGCTTGCCCCTCCTAGATAGGGATGTGGGAGGACTTTTGAGTCTTCCAACAAGCATCCAATTGACCCTAAGACTTGACCATTGAAGATTACCTTTGAATTTTGGAACCTTAACATTTTGGAAGTCTTAATGGGCTGAACCTTAGGGTCTTTGAAGCCCATTGATGCACATTGCTCTTTTTTAGAGGCTACCCCCTTTGGATCCCTATTGTGACCGTTCTGCTAGCCTAACCAATATTCTAGCTTTTTCTCCCCTGGTACTTCTCCATATTAAATGATCAATTTAACATGAGAAAATCATTTAAGAGAATTAGATATTAGTTATTATGACATTATCTCTCTCTTGAAATCATAGTCGTGCTCGACTATGAGGTAGAGAAGATAAAGCCTAGTAATTAGTCCTTTTTCTAGCGGGTAGAGGATCCCTATTTTACCCTATGACATCGTTCCAAAATGGATGACTAATCCATTTGGCGCTTGAGAGCCTAAGCTGCAGCAAGCATGTCTTTGCATTAGTCCTATCAATCTTCCATTGTAGAGTGACAAGCTCTACTTGGTGTTTGGAAGACGTCGTCTCCTCAAACTTGATTCTAATCATGCATACTTCTTGACATTTATGTACATAAAGAAAAAGAGAGTCTTATCAGACAAAAAATTCGTTCATTTTAAACATTTTTACATTTTCTTACTCTACGCAAGCATTATAAGCATTGACAAGGTTTAGGTTATCCTTTAATTGTATGCCTTGCATCCATCTAGCATCTTCAAAAGGATAGTTCTTAAACTTAATAAGATACCATCGGATAATCGTAACGCCTCTCAATACCTTGTCTTCATGTTGGAGAATGGACTCGGGTTGCGGCACCTCTTCTTGGTCCTTGATCTCCGATGCGTCTTCAATAGTTGGTTCTTGAGGTGGCTCTCCTTTGTAAGGCTTTAGTAGGCTCACATGGAAAGCATTGTGTATGAGCTAATGACTGGGAAACTTGAGTTGATAGGCCATCTCATTGATTGGTCCAAGAATCTGGAAGGGACCATAGTACCTTTGTGCTAATTTACCATAGTACTTTTGGTGTCCCGTAGGATTCTTGCCCGTTGTGTGCCTTAATCGAGCCTTGGGAAATTTAAGTAAGATCCAATGATTTTGTTTAAAGGCTTGAGCGCTGCTGTGCTTATCAGCAGTAGCCTTTTGCCTTTGCTGTGAGATAGAGATAGCATCCTTAATCTTTTGAAAAGATTCTTGTAGGTCTTGGCTATACTCATCTGCAGCAAAGATCTTCCCGTGTACCTTCAGTAGAATAGCAGGGGACTTTTAGATCTTCCCTCAATTACCTCAAAAGGTGCTTTTCTGGTGGAGGCATGTATAGTGTTATTATAGGCATACTCCACTAACGGTAAGTACTTCTCCCATTGGGACCTTTGATCTACTTCCGTTATGTACGCTTTTAGTAGATCAAGAATTGTTAGGTTAGCTATTTCACTTTGGCCATCCGTTTGAGGGTGATAGGCTGAAGAGAAGTTTAGCTTTGTCCCTAAATTCTCAAAGAGACCCTTCTAGAAATTACTTGTCATTCTAGGATCTCTATCAGACACTATGGACATTGGCAAGCCATGGTACTTAAAGATTTATGATATGAAGAGGTTTTCCATTTGATGGGCTTTGATAGTCTTTTTGATAGGTATAAAATGAGCTTGTTTGCTGAACCTGTCTACTATCGTCCATATTCCCGTATTCCCATGGATAGACTTAGGCAATCCAAAGATAAAATCCATGGATATGCTTTCCCATGGTGAATTAGGGATTGGCAAAGGTTGAAGCAATCCAGGTTGCTTCCCTCTATCAAACTTTGTCTTTTGGCATACCACACATTTAGAAACATACTCTTGTATGTTTGCTTTCATGGCAGGCCAATAGAAATATGCTTCTATCTCTTTTAGGGTAGACTGAAACCCTCTATGCCTCGCATAAGGAGGAGCATGAGATTCATACATTACTTTCTCACGTAGTGACCTAGTAACGCATAGTCTATTTCCATAGAGAAGATAACCATTTTGTAAGGTAAATAGCTCCTCTTTCTTCCATAGTGCAAGGGCTGAAATCACATCTCTAAAATTCGGATCAATAGCGTACTCATCTATCATAGAAGATAGATCATTGTGAGTTGCTATGGAAACCGGATTCACTCTCGGTCGTCTTGAGAGTGCATCGGCTACTTGATTAGGCTTTCCAGCAATGTAAGCAATATGAAAATGAAATTGTGAAAGGAAATTTGCCCACCTCATTTGTTTGGCGGAGATCTTGGTCTGCGTCATGAAGTACTTAATGCTTTGGTGCCTGTCCGCACAATGAAAGGAATCCCCAATAAATAGTGCTTCGAGGAGTCTAAGGCATGTAGAACTACGAGGAGTTCCTTTTCATATATGCCTAGAGCTTGCTCAATAGGGTTGATCCTTTGACTTGATAGGCTATGGCATGCCCTTCTTGGAGCAAAACAGCTCCAAGGCAATCACCACAAGCATCACATTGGACCTGAAATGGCTTTGAGAGATCCGATAGTGTAAGCATAGATTGAGAGATAAGATTTTCTTTAAGCTTTTCGAAAGCATTGTTCTCCTTGGAAGACCATGTATACCTAACATTTTTCTTTGTTAGGTCATGTAATGGTCCCGTGATTTGTGAGAACTTTTCTATGAAGCGTCTATAGTATGCACACATACCTGTAAAGCTTCTTAGTTCATGTAGATTCCTTGGATTAGGCCATCCTTTTATTACCTCTAGCTTTGATGGATCCATTTGGATGCCATCTTGAGAGATAATGTGACCTAAATACTGAATCTCTTGTAATAAAAACTCACTTTTCTTTCGATTAATATAAAGTTTATTCCCTTGTAAGACTTGAAATATTACTTGGAGATGTTGCTTGTGTTCATCTAGTGAATTAGAGTAGATGATTATATCATCAAAGAACACTCCAGTATAGGTTTGGTGAGGCCTGAATAGCTTCTCCATCAAGTGGTTAAATGTGAGTGGTGCATTGGTCAAGCCAAAAGGCATGACAATGTATTTGTAAGGACCAAACATAGTGCAAAATGCACGCTTTACAATGTATTGATCAACTTTTCTTATTTAATGGTAGCCACTTTTTAGGTCAATCCTATTGAAGTAGGTCAACCCTTGTAGCTTATCAAATAGGTCTTCTACCGCTGGAACGGGAAACCTATTCTTGATAGTGATCCTATTTAGTGCTCTATAGTCGACACACATACGATATGTGCTATCTTTATTTTGCACTAATAACACCAGTGAACAAAATGGAGATGAGCTAGGCGTAACCATGCCCTTATAATCTCCTCTTGTTGAGCTTGAGAAACTCTATAAGGAGGTTTATTAGGCGGTGAACTTCGTGGAAGAAGTTGAATTGCATGGTCATCATTACCTCTTTTAGGAGGTAGTCCACAAGGGATGTCGTCAATAAAAACATCTTGAAATCCATTGAAAAAATTAAATGACTCTAATTCCTTGTGATTGTTTATATTTTATTTTGCTAAATCATTAGGTTCATTTTGAGAATCTTTAACAAAAATCATGTACATGGAAATAGAGCTCTTTATTGACTTTTTGAAAGCTTGCATATGTACAATGGGTATGGTGTTACCCAACTCCTTAGCATCTATGTACATAACTGTTTCCCTGAACCTAAAGTAGATTTGCCTTTCAGGGAATTTAACGTTGGAAGCCATGCGATCAAACCATGGTGCCCCTAGGATTACATCCTCGTGCTTGAGAGGAGAGATAAAGAAGTCCTCCTTGTCCACATAGCTTTGGACATGGAGCCTCAATTTCCCAATTAAGGGAGTGACTGAGGCTTCTTGCCCCTTGAAAGCACCAATCGGCGGGTAGGACATCTCCCATCTCATAGGCTTGGATGCCTAGCTTGGTGGCCAACTATGTGGATATGAAATTGTGAGTAGAACTAGGGTCAAAGAGAATAAAAGGATCATGTTCTTGTACCTTTTCCCAAGCATGGCTTAGAGAAGATCCTTTGTGGTTGGCATCCTCTTCTTGGATTTTGACCAAGGTAGCTCTAGGAGGCTCATTTTGTGTATTCTTGTGGGGACAAGCACGATAAGCATGCCCTTGCTCCCCGCACTTGAAACAACGCTTATCTTTACGATAACACTCAAGCTCTTCAGGAGAAGTTTATTTTTGCCTGTATAAACTCCCTTCTCCTTAGCTTTGTTGTTGTTGGCGTTGCCTTTAGGAGACTTTTGGACAAATTGTCCTTCCCCTTGGGATCATTATTATGATCCTTGTACTCCGTGGGCTTAAGATTTCTCTTAGCCCCTTGTTGGAAATTGATTTGTGAAGACACCATGGTATGGTGTATGACCGCAAATATGGTGCGTGGCCTTTGGGAGTTAACATACTCCTCCATATCTTCAGTTAGACCCGCACAAAATTGTTGTTTTTGCTCTCCAAAATCCATCTTGTTGAAGACAATGTCTTTGAGATGTAAGTCCCAAAACTTGTCTATATATTTATAAATAGATTCGTAGGGAGAGAGCTTCAAGCTTCACCATTCGGCAAGTACTTTGTCTTTGGCATCGGTAGCCAAAAACAGCTTCATGATGGAAGCTCTTAAAGATTTCCATGTTTGTGGAGCTTCACCTTTTGCTCGTAGGCTAGACCACCATTACCTGGCAGACTTTTGAAAATGCATAGCTAGATGGCATAGCTTAGAGGACTCCGTGAAGCCCTCATCTTCAAACACCACATCGAATTGTTGGATGAAGGCTAAGATTTTGTATGTAGCACCAAAGGTGCCATCATAGGTAAGGAAAGGATGTTCTTTCCTCCCTCTTTGAAATTTTTGAGCTTCAACGACCTCTTCCACGTGGCATAGGATCTTCTATGGCCTCTTCATTTTGGTGGTTTGAAAGCTGCACCATCACTTTCTTCAAAGGAGGAAGAATTTGAGGAGGATGGAGAAGAGGGTGACCTCTTTCTTGCCTTTTCCTGCCCTTGTTCCTCCTTGTCTGCACCATCACTTTCTTCATAAGAGGAAGAGGATGAAGAAGATGGAGAAGAGGGTGACCTCTTTCTCGCCTTTTTCTTCTCTTGTTTTCTATCATCCCTCTTTGAATTATGGTGTGGAGAAGTGTGCGATGGTCTTCTTCGTTTAGGAGGTGTTGGAGAGCGTTTTGCCCGCAGTCTTCGTGGAGCCATCTCTGTCGAGGTGGCAAGAGACTCACTTCTTTCTCGTTCTCTCGCTGGGGGCTCTACCATTGAACGAGAGTTAGCCTTTGGGAAGGAGATGTGTCGTCAAGTAGTAGATTTTTGAGCCCTTCGTACAAATCCTCTGTTTCTTCCCTTATCAAAGAGAGTCCTCTTTTGGAAGTCTCACAAGGAGGCTTTCTAGGTACTCTCTCTTCTTTGTGGGGATTTTGGAGAATCCCATGAGCACGTAGCTTCCGTTGCACTTCACTTTGGAGGGATGGATTGCCCATGGATTGTTGAAGCCTAGTAACAAGGTAATTAACAAGCATAGGGGCATCATTAGTAGCCTGTTCATTAGCAAAATCAAAGCTATCAACATTAATTTCACTCTCTTAACTATTGTCAGCCATTCTAATAACTTTTAGGTGTAAACTTTTTAAGCATACTTTGACACTTCAAGCCCTAGTTGCTACTCCTCTGAAACCCTTTAGAAAAGCACTCAAGCTCCTATACCTGTGGGTCAAATATCATTAATTGCAAGGAATAGAAGAGAGGGTCTTTCATCACCAAAACAGTACCGGCTTCTGTCAATCTTCTAATAGCTCAATAGTGGTTAAGTTGTAGGCAAGCCCCGTAGGAATCCACTATTAAGACCATAACTCTTGACATTGATGCCCCATTATCTACATGAAGCAGGCGCATTGCAAGGCTAAAAAAACCCCTATTCTACTTACTCAATTGCAATTAATAATACTAACCATTCATAATTAGCTTGAGGACCTCTCTTCTTGAGAAAGACAAGAGAAACCTTGTGCTTTGATACCAATGTAACATTTAGGGTCTAGTAACTTGTGTGTAGCGGAAAATAACATAGACATGGTGAGCATTTCATTAGAATAGATTCCTAATGAGCATAGCTAGAGTCATTGGATGGAGAGAGCAACAAAATAATAAAAACTAGTTAGATAGGCATGAACAACACTCCAAAAAGAGAGAGAAATTAAGCTATTGACAAGAGTTGAGGATCGGATTTACATGGAGCCCATCCCCCCTCCAAAAGGCTTTGTATTATAGGTTTCCCGCATCAAGGGAGACATTTTACAATACAATACTTTGTGTTCCTTCAATAACTTGCTGGTGCAATGAAGATGGAAGCTTCAAGCACCAAGATTACACTTGAAAACACAACATCACTTCCCTCATGGTCTCGGACCCAAGATCTCACACACCTTCGAAGATGGTGAGAGCTAGTGGGGCATGAGAGTAGATTGAGAGGAAGGAGTATTCTTATGAGAAAGAAGTATGTCTCCTCACATAATCACTCTTAATAGCTTAGTAATTAGCATGGTAGAGGAGATGAGCATGCATTGGAGCTTGGCTCTTGGTTGGATTTGCATCACAAAGCCAAGAGTTGTTGGTGTAGGCCTCCCTTCTCACAAGCTTGGAGTAGATGATGAGCTTTCCATTAAAGCTTGAGAAGGAGATAGTCTTCTTTTCTTCACACATGAGATTGTGTGTGTGTGTGTGTGTGTGTGTGTGTGTGTGTGTGATGATGCCTTGCAAAAATCAGCCCCCTCTCTCTCTCTCTTGGTCGACCCCTCTTTCTAAATGCTCATGCTGGCATCCTATTGGCCCTTGCAAAGCTTAGCCAATGAAAATTAAGAAGCATAAGTGATAGCCTTGTGACATGTGTCCCCCTTTCCCCTTTTGTAAGAGCTTTAGGTATTTAAATAATTCAATTGACCTCTCATTGGACCCCTTAGTCTTCTGGCCAATAGGAATCAGGCAAGCCATTCGGCTGCTATATTCTCATTGGACCAATAGTCTTTCTTGAGAGCTTAATTTCTATTGGTTCTTTTATCAAGTGTTATTATTATGAATTAAACTAAATTTACTATAGCCTAATTCTGATTGGTCCACCTCTATTGTCATCCAATAGGATTTGAATGCACCTTGGGGGCATCTGGGTTAGGAAGCTGACATGTGTCCACTATGCCCTTTGTGTAAAGGGAGCTTGCAAGAGTGTGTGTGTGTTTCTCTCTCATCCCCTACATAAAAGGTTCTCCCTCTCCTAGATAGGGATGTGGGAGGACTTTTGAGTCTTCCCACAAGCATCCAATTTACCCTAAGACTTGACCATTGAAGATGAATTTTGAAACCTTAGCATTTTGGAAGTCTTAATGGGCTGAACCTTAGGGTCTTTGAAGCCCATTGATGCACATTGCTCTTTTGCAGATGCCTCCCCCCTTTGGATCCATTTTTTACCTCCTTTGGATCCCTACTGTGACCGATCTGCCAGCCTAACCAATATTCTAGCTTTTTCTCCCCTGGTACTTCTCCATATTAAATGATTAGTTTAACATGAGAAAATCATTTAGGAGAATTAGATATTAGTTAGTATGACACCATCTTATTGGCACGTCATGCATGCAATTCAAAAAAATAGAGTGATGACCCCTTGGCAACAATGATGGCTTGGTTTGAGCCGATATGTTTAAGTGCCTTGCACTATGAAAATCTAAAGCTGAGATATGATATTCAAGCACTAGTTGACCTTGTCATACAAGAATGCCAATTCCCCAATATTGTGTGACATTCCCTTTGATTCAAAGTCAATGAATAGTACCTTGGCATGGGTTACAAGCCTTGCTTCTTGTTATGTCCTTCAAAGCACTTTTCTTTGCACATCAAGAGATCCTTCCAAGTTAAAGGTTAAAAGCACAAAAAAACAAGAAGAGATTGAAATTGTCTATTCTTGTTACCCATCTATTGCTAGTTGTCTCAAAATCCAAAAGCACATACTCGATTGCAAGTGAAATTCAGTCTAATTTTGCTATCCTTGTTTGAATCTGGCTTATATCCATGGATTTGACAAGATGTAGAACTATTGTAACCATGATTTGGAGTTGTGTGGACCATGAAAGCCCTCTTAGCTTGGTTCATGCTGACACCCCCAATGAAGACACATTGCAAATCCCCCCAAGTTTGTATGCTCATAGCATATCCCAAACTTTGGAAGCTACTATGCAATATGCCTATAATTGAAGCCTTGCTTCACATAAGGACATCATAAGAATAAAACATGATGGAGATTTTGTCCTCATAGCCATCTAATGCTTTTGCAAAGATTGACAGGCCATGCTTGACAAAAATCTCAAGGGCCAAGTCATGATAGCCTTGCTTAAGGCAAGCTTTCCTTACTATAAAAAGACCGTGCTTTCCTTTTCTAGTATATCAAAACAAAAATGCTAAATTTAAAATGCTTACCAACATTTGAAAGTCCTACGAATTTAATTTTTGTTGAAAGCTTAAGATATTTCGAGAGTATCAAAGGCTTTTTGCTCTACATGGCCTTGCTTGGCTCGATTGTTGGCCTTGATTGCTATGCCGACGTGCTTTAAATTCCATCTTGTTGATTTTGTGTTAGCAATTGTGCTCGCCGTAGCCTCATCTAGCTTCTCTAAGCTTAATTGTCTTGGAAAGGGATATCCTAGTTATTGGAGTTTGTAAGCTTTATCAGCTTGGCAATGGCTTCACTCTTCTAAGCAAGCCCGTCCACCCTTTAAGGACTGGCCTTGGAGGCAATGTGAGGGCTCATGATTACAAAAAAATCCTTGCATCCAGAAACTCATGGTGGTGCTACTCCTTCTTGCTTTTGGAACGAAAAGTTGTGCATGCTTTGAAATCCTGACAAATTTGTGACAAACATCAGAAATAAAAATACTAAAGGAACTTTGCCTCTCGGGACTCAACATTGGATCAATTACCGCCGCTTTACAATGTATAATCCCATGTTGTGTGGGAATAAGGCCTTTGGAAAGGGAGTGGTTTATTAGGAACACCCCATAAATGCCAAAGGGCACCATGGCAATGTGAATAACCACATCTATGGTAGGGTGAATAACGCAAACAATGAGGTCTGGGGGTAGCTCAAGCCTTGCCCGTGACAAGTGGTAGATTTTTCTTCTTTACAAAAGTCTTTACAATGTTGAAAACATTTTTCTACGATTATATGATGCATTTATTTTTTCAAGGAGTGAATGATCCCCTTGGAGAGGATTGTGGTTGGTTCCTAGAGCTCTTTCTAGGAGTCTTTTTTTTTTTGCTCTACCTCCTCCTCTTTTTCCTTGTCACCATTACCATCCTCATCCTTGTCCTTTATAGGCACGTATGTTGTCCAAGTTTCTTCATGTTATACAGGCCAAAAACTATAGTTGTTTATGTAAGTTCAAAATTGCACTCATTAAACTAGACATAATGTTGAGCCAGCAGAGGATCACACCCACATTTTTGCTCACACTCATCATTTTGTAACCATTGATTGTAATAAATGTCTTTCCGACATTAATTTTGATTTGAGCCATTCATTAAGTAACGGGACTCAATTGAGTTTCCAGCTTGTAATCCCGAAGTAATTTCACTTGCTGATGTAATTAGTTAGAGATGTTCTCACCTCCAAGGCTGAGGTATATAAGCCAAAGTTTTTGTAACCTAGGAGGAGATTATTAATCAAAGTGAGTTTTTGAGCGCCGTGACTGTGTCTGAGAGAGAGAGAGAGAGAGAGAGAGAGAGAGAGAGAGAGAGAGAGAGAGAGAGAGAGAGAGAGAGAGAGAGAGAGTCTTATCTACTTGCTACGTGAGCTACGGAGCCGCCATTGGAGAAGCAACACCGCCATTGTGTTAGCAACGGCGAAAGCTACGCACAGATACCAAGAGTGCGCGCTATCGGCTTCTATGTGTGGTAAGTTCCTACGAGCTTCGGTGTGAGTTTTCTTCCAACTCGTGTGTCGGAATTGAGCGTGCAACATATCTATAGAACCACAATGAGTAGAGCTACACATTAGTACCATCGGGGTCAAGTTTCGATCACCTGTATATTTCGGCCTGTCTTCATACGCGTTTACCGCACGGAGTGGTTATAGGTTGAGTTTGCAGTTCAAGTCTTTAGGGTGTTGTTCTTACCTAGGGTATAGACTTCCCCTTGAGTTTGAGATCGATTCAATGATTCTAGATCTTGTTTTGTATAGCATTCGTTCGTAGTACGGATTTTAGTCACTTGCGTATTTTAGAACTTAGATTTGATTTCCTTAGTAGTGATTGTCATTAGAAGGTCGAGTAGGTGATTTGACACCCACCTAGTTGTTTCCATGCGCCTGCGGGTCAAGCTCCGTCCTCGTCTGACAAATTCTGTTGTTGGTTGAGTTCTCGCTATTTAGCTTCCGCTAGCGGCGTAACTGCCTTAACATTTGGCGCCGCTGCCGGGGACGAGAGCCCTAAGTAGGTGACCTTAGAATAATCCTACGAGGTGAGTCGTATAAACTACTTTGTATACTTTAGTTAGAAAAGATCTAGGAGTGGTGGACTCCGAAGATCTCGAGAGATACTAGGAAGTGGGATATTCCTGGGTCTTCCGTGTTGACAGTATTTTTAGTTTAGCTTAGATTTGTTTGTTGTTTTGTTGGTGTTGAGTAGTTGTTGATAGAAGAAGAATTTTCTAGTCCGTGAGTGGCAGTGGATCTCTTTAAAATCACAATTACCAAACCCATTTTATGATTAGGAATAGCTTAGGTAGAACTTCATTTGATCCTGATCTAGAGCTAGTAATCATTGGAGTATTTGCTTGATATGGGTGATTGCATGTTAGATCACTAAACCGTCGAGTTAGTAGTGAAACTTGCAATAAACAAGTCAGAGAAATTTTCTGTGTATCTGGGAGTTGCTGAGCACTTGAGAAAGCTTTAGGAAGGATTCTGTGCCAAAAAACTGGAAATCTGCAACTTTAGACATCATACGCGTATGATGTCTAAATGACCAAACAGAGACCAAAACAGAAATTTTGACTTTACCAGAGTGTTCAAAAGGGAGGTTATACCCTAATTTCAACTTAAAACAAGAGCATTAACACTCAAAGAAACCCAAAAAGACAAGTCGGAGTCCAAGAAACGCAAAGAATAGGAAATTTTGGATTCAGATCTTGTTTTTACATTCAAACCTCACAAAAACACTTGAAACTCAATTACAAACATTGGAGAAGGCTTAAAACCAAGAATAGTCAAAATCTGGGACAAAAGACATCATACGCTTATAATGTCTTTTAGCACATCCACTGCTTATTTTTGATATCTGACTTGACAAGATTGTTGAAAACACTGTAGAAAGCATAAATATCAAGTCTTGACCCAAATTGATGAAAAAGACATCATACGCGTATGATGTCTTTGACCTAATTTTGGACATATTTTGATACTTTGCCAACACAGATCCATTGTAATAGCTGTCTAGAGGTTATATTTCAAGTTTCATCTCATTTGGATCACAATTGACCCAAAACAAGTCAAAAGCGGAAAATTGCCAAGAAAAGCCTAAATTAGCTATAACTTGCTCAAACAGAGTTCAAACTGAATTTTGTGAGTGGACAGAGCATAAGGGGGCTACTGAGAGTGAGCATAACCAAAATAGTCCAAATCTGTGAAAAAAGACATCATACGCGTATAATGTCTTTTTCAGCATAACTGCAAAAAAATTCTCACTTGATGAAACAGAAGTTGTCCAACTGACAAGATTAAACAATTGACCAAGTATCAATCAGTTTGGATCAATTCTGACCACAAAAACTTGGGAAAACAAATTGCCGAGACGGAAAAGTTAAAGTCCTTTAGGGGAATTGATGAATTTGAGATCGGACAAGAATCTCCAGAATAACCAACCAAAACAAGGGGAACAAGCAAGTGTCATATCAACCGAGGGAAGTGTAAACCAAAGTTGGGTGCAACCATTAGAGCTGATCTTTGAAGGAAGTGTTTCTGATACTTCTTCGGAGAGATCTTACAAGATTTTCACCAAACACTTGGAACACTTGAACCTGAACAACAGAGAAAATATGGCAGCAGGACCATCAAACCCTTCCGCCACAATAAAGCTATTGTTCATAAAATACCAGTACGACAATGAGCAAGGTGCCAAGATCTACAAAGATGGAATGGACCGCTATTGTGTAAAGATAGAAGATAGACCTAGTGAGTTCAAGGACTTAGTGCCTGTGAGCTAGAGTGGAGATAGATATCTAGATGACGAGGGTACCATGTACTTGGTAGTCCTAAACCCTAACATTGTGGACAAGTGGGGATTGATGGGCACCAAAGCCAAAGTAGATGAAGAACTTGAGGAGAAAGCACCAATAATGAACTTCCCTGATGCGAGGTTAAGAAGAGAGAATGAAACTACAAGGATCAACACGGATAACATCTATGTGGGGCTATACAAATATAATAATGGGGAGCAAGATCTCTATTATAGATGTGAAGAAACCTACACTGGAGAGTTGACAGACCAAAAAAGACTTTATGTCTTTACCTACACAGAGGGATCGGAAGTGAAAATTGCCGCTTACGACAAGTATGGGAGGCAATACTCAACAATGGGCAAGAAAGAATTAAAGGGATATACATACTTTGGGGAACCTCTACATCAGTGTTATGTTACTTCTAGCTCACAAAGACCAGCACCAACAAATGAAGTGCAAAACCCAATGACAACAGGAGGACAAAGAATTCAGGCTGCTGACTCTTTCAGTCAACCTCGGTACTCGAAGCCCGGACCAATGGGATCATTACATTCCAGAGAGTCAATGGATACAAATCGAGGTAGTGCAGTTCCAATCCCCACATATACCACTCCAGGTCCAAGGTTCGAAGCGGAACCATCACATTTACCTCCTAGTAGTAGACTCAGGGCAAGGGAACCGACAAGGGTAACCCATGAAGTCCATGATGCTAGAGAAAGCTTTAGCCGGGACACATGAGCAATGAGATTGGTAGCAGACCATAGACGTATGAGACCATCTCAAGTAGCCAAGTGTATGCCAAAGAAGTATGGTGGTTTAGGAGATCCGTATGCACATGTGTCACTCTTTAAGCAAGTCTTAAGAGCTGAGCAGATAACAGATTTCCATACACAATACGAGGGATTTGGTCTTACTCTAGAAGGTACGGCATTGACATGGTTTCAACCACTGAACAGAGGGGGATTCCATGACATTGACCATTTGCTAAGAGAGTTTGCTGAGGAATTCTCAAAACGAGGGATTAAGCACAATACGGTCTCACAAATATATGCTTTTAAACAGAGAGAACACGAAAAAGTGAAGGAAGCTTCACTTCGCTTCAAACAATACATTGAGAGATGTCCAGTACGTGAACGACCACAAGATGACAGACTATCTGTTCTCTTTATTGAAGGATTGAGAAACGACACTCTCAAGAAGGACTTGCACTTGAAAGCTTGTACAAGTTTCGAGCAAGTAACGAGAGAAGCATTGTCAGCGGTGTCAGCGGTTTATGGAGAGGTGTCAGCGGATACAGATTTTGCATCCAGTAGTTCCTCCGTAGCGAGCGAGACTACCACTAAAAAGAATGTTCAAACAACAACCATGCCAAATGTAGAGAAAATGATAGAAGATACTCTAAAAAGGATGGCACCATACCAAAAACCATTGCCAAAACCACTGAAATGGTGTGCTATTGAACAAAAATGGACAAACCACCCAACGGAGGAGTGCTATTACAACAAAGGGTATGTAAGGGAGCGTCAATATGCACCTCCTGCTCAATTAGCACCACCTCAGGTACATCCAGTACCTCGATACCCAACGAGAAATGTACCAGGACCTATGGGGATAGAAAGACTGCAACCGGTATTGGGACAACAACCACCTTTACTAGGAGCAAGACCAGTGGGCATTAGATATGCACCAACCTTAGAGAATCAGGAAGAACAAGCCTTAGTGCCTGTTCAAGCCTATTATGAAGAATCTGGTGCACACATGTCTCCAACTGTGTATTACCCACCAGAAGAACCCAAACAACCAGAACCATGGGGCATGATTGGGAATGTTGGAACACCAACACTTACAAGTGCTTCTGATGAAGAGAGATACAATTTGGACGCAAGAACATTGATGTTCATAGCTCATGGAGGGTTAACACGACAAAGACCATCCTATCCACAAAGGACGAATCAAGTGGGACCAAGACCAGCACTAGGACCCTGTTACAAGTGTGGAGGTGACCATCTGATGAATGCTTGTCCACATACGGAAATCATTAGAATTAACGCTTATTGCACTGAGTGCGGGGTTACTCACTTCATTGAGGATTGTTCAAAGAATCCAAACAAAGTGCAAAAGACGACATTGAATATGCTAGAAACTATTCCTACCAGCAGTGGGTCCGAAAATGAAACTCTGATACCAACGCAAGTTGTTACTAGAGCTCAAGCTAAGAAAACCACTAGAGAACCTGAGAATGGAAAGTTAGCGACTGAAGTGGTTAGTCAAGGACCGCGGAGTCAGAGAAACACATGGAAAGCTAGAAAAGCACGCATGAAGTTGAGAAAAGAACGTGAAGACGCTATTCTAGCTGAGGAACTTAAGCGAACTAAAGATAGATTAGAAAAACTTGAGAGTCAAAACGGGAAACGAGAGATGAGCCCGGAAAGAACGAAACAAAAGAGTATCAAAGAAACAACGAGCTTAAGCTCAGGGGGATCAGTGCTAGTCGACAAAGTACACGAACCATTGGATGCACTGATGAGAGCTTACGAAGCTAGGTTAAAGAACAACCAAACACAAGAACAGAGGTGGATGACATACCCAAACGCGGAATTGGAAAAGCAGAGACTTGAAATGTGCCAGAGAATGATCGAGACTGCACAAGCCTTATTAGAACCACCAAGAGAAACAATGAATTGTGGAACGGAAAACCCAATTCAGCAAGAGACTATCATTTCACAGGTAGCTGAAAAGACTCCCAGTGCACAAAAGCCTGAAAATACACACAAGGATGACCGCATAGTATTGAACACAACCGATCAGGAGATAGAGAGTTTTCATCCAGTCATACAGAGGATTTACGGAAGAGATGAGGATTACAATGAATTTTGGAAACAAGTGAGAGAGGAAAACTTGGCAAACGAGCTAAGTTGCCAAGCTAATCAGACAAATTGGGAAAAGGACATCAGGAATCCTCCCATAGTGGAATTTGAGGCAGGATCTCAAGTGGACTTGGATCTGCAATCTTACTGGGGAGATGGGGGCTCTGTTAGAACAATGGAGAGCAAACCTCATTCACTGAATACCTCACCTTCATACTTAGGAGAGTATGAAGCAAAATCCGAGATTAGAGCACTTCCCTCACAAAGAATCTCATCAGAAAAAGTCATGGACTCGCAAGGATTGATAGAGATCTTGTCAACACCAGTGACATGCACTATCACTCTAGCTGAGCTTTTGAGGCTAAGACCACATATGTGGACCACTGTAGGAAAATGCTTGGAGAAATTTGGGATAAAAGACCCAACATCGAGACTGCAAGAGGGTATACAAGAGTTGAGCAAACCACAAAAGAACGCTAAGCCTGTACCCTTAAACAAGTTCGGAGAGTATTGCGAAGGTGAAGAGGGGAATACAACCTTACCAGTTGAATTCCAAGGAGTGAACACGATGGCAATACTAGACAGCGGAGCTGGGGTAGCCATTGCTACAAAAGAAATCTGGAAAAAATGGGGGAAACCAGCAATAAGGAAGACTAGGTTGAAACTCCAATTAGCAGATGGACACATGGAGAAACCTATGGGGTTATTAGAGAAAGTCGTAGTAACTTCTTGCGGCATTGAATACGAACATACTTTTGCTATTGTCGATTTTGGCAAGGAGAATAACTATGATATCATACTGGGAAGACCATTCATGAGACCCACAACACTACCATAAAGCAAAGAAACAGACAACGCATCCTACGAAACACTACAAGCTCGAAACAATCTCAAATCATATCAGAATGACTCTTTATCGGAGGGCAAGACTCACAAGGAGATATCCTATATGGACAAACACCTAAACCTTGAAAACCATAACTGTAAGATCTCTAATCGCTCTCGCGATAGACTCAAAACAACAATTTTCAAAGTGTCCGAAACTTATCTACAAAGACATCAACACGAAGAGCTTTTCGCCCTGATTCTAACGACTACTCGATCATTCAGAACGGATGTCGTTTGAGGTACTTACGACCAAATATAGCTCGTAGCAGGCGGGCTCGCGATGTGGTCCTCGGCTTGCATTGCTTGCGTCGATGCGGAGAGCTCCTCGATGCTAACACGCTCCTACTCTCATATCTGCAATGTGATTAGTGTGCGCGACGGTGTGTGTGCGTGAAGCTCACTAATGTGTGCTGCTGAACCCACGACTGTATATTAATTGAGATAACGTAATGTGTCCTTTACAAAGCCTTAGGTTTCAGCTTATATACAAAGCCTTCAAACCTAATGTCCGACCAAATGACTTGAATTGTCCCTAGGCTTCTACAAAGCTTAGTTACAAGAAACTGAGTTGTCTGTTTAGAGAGATTTAGATATGAAGCTCATCAAGCGCTTTTAAACATGTGTACAAAAAAGGAGGAGAAAGAGAATGGAAATTTATTTCTCTACCTCTCATGTGGTAGGAAACATTCGGGAAATAGCTTCATGAGACCATTCCCAAAAAACCATGAAAAAAAGACAATCACAAAGAAGAAGAAGAAGAAGAATAAGAATTTTAAGACAAGGAATTTTGAGATAGTAGAAATCAAGTCTTGAATAGTAGAAGAAGAAGAATAGTTGGATAAATTTTAATGTCGTAGGAATAACCTCTAGAGACTATAGCTAGTCTTGTAGTCCACATCTCCCTTAAAAAGGCTTTTTTTATGCCTAGATGTGAAAATAGCCTTTGCATTCATCATCGTCATTGTCACATCATCAGAGTGGCATGAATACAAAAGCAATAGCAAAAGTGTGAAGAGATTTGGGATGCTTGGTAGTAGATGCAAAGGTTGGTTAGATGTCGGGCTCCTTGAAACCCCCAACTAGTATCCAATCACCATGAGTGGGCTATTATCGATTGACCAAAGTCATAGTCAATGCAGAGCTGACACAAAGGCGACCCACCACCTAGGCACAGGTGTTGGTTAGATATCGAGCTGCTTGCCATAGTGGAAAGTAGCACCAATCGATCTCCAATCACCACATGAGTGGGCTATTATCAATTGATCAAAATGACAATCAGCCACGGAGTTGAACCCATATGGGCGTAGGTGTTGGTTAGATATTGGGTTGCTTTTCATCATGGAAAGCAACCCCCAATTGGTCTCTTACCATCGTGAGTGGGCTATTATTGGTTGACCAAAATGACAATCAATGCGGATTTTCCATGGATTCAAACCCATCACCTAGGTGCAGGCATTGTTTAGATATCAGGTTGCTTACCATCATGGCAAGCAACCACCAACCAGTCTCCAATCATCATGAGTGGGCTATTAATGGTTGACCAAAATGAAAATCAATGCAGAGCTCATAGGGAGTCACCTGAGTGTGGGCGTTGGTTAGATATTTGGCTACTTGCCATCGTGACAAGAAGCCCTCAACCGGTCTTCCAACCATCGTGAGTGCGCTAGGTGGCTCCTCATGACGGTGGCCGACATTTCACCAATGTAGGACAAGGGGTGGTGTCATCATGGGAGAGGATGGACACCTTGTGCAAGAGGTTGGTCTCTAGTCAGCGTGAGTGCACTCGATGTGTCATGACGGTGGCCGACATTTCACCAATGTATGACAAGGGGTGGTACCATCATAGGAGAGGACGGACATCTTGTGCAAGATGTCGGCGCAACAGGTAGTAGCACCGCAACATCACCACTTGAGGACACTGCCTCTAGGACAATAGCAGCCATAGGTAGCAAACCAACCAGCAACACATAGCAACACCTTCTAGTAGCATCCTTGACAAGCTTGTAGCAATTAGCATGCGATAGGCAATAGTATAAGTGGCACTCTAATGAGTCCCCAGTCGAAGCCCACAACATTGCAATGCATGTCGTATGTAGACTGTCAGTACTCAATCCTTTTTGGTAGCATCTACATCCGTACCCACTCACAACCACCACTTTTACTTTGCTTAAAAGAGAAGAGTAGAGGTGCGATGGTGACAACCAAGCAGAGTCTTGGGCACCCATGAGGGTGACAAGACTTGCGCTCGTTCTGAAGCTAGAAGTCCCTAAGAGTTTTCTTGACGCAACAAAATTTTATTTCAATTTGTTAGAATATAAAACCCTTCTATATATAGAGGATTTGTACCCATGGCTCCTCTCCATGGATGCAAACTCACCCAAGAACCAGTTCACATGGTCTCAAGGTTGCATACTTGTGTGCAACCAACAACCAAGCATTTTCAGTTCACATGCTCTATAAGAAGATAACTAATAAAACTATTCCTAACTTGGAAAACATAGAAAACAATGTTTCATGCCAAATCAAAGTGTGGATTTGTCTTGTTGTTTTCTATAGTTGCCAGTTTGCTCCACCTCTGAGACTAGGAGCAGCTCCGAAAGTGGTGGCCAACTAGTTGTGCATTCATTTCTAGGAAATTCTCACATGAACAAACATTGTTCGTAACTGGTTGCCAAACAATTGTGAACCCAAGCTTCACGTGAATTGGCTCCAACATTGCTTTTAATGGGCATTTTGACCATTAATTTCTCCTAAGGCTCCTAGCCCTTCCCCCCAAAAAAGGATCATCTACCTCTTATTTTCAATGAGTGAGTTTTGCTCCACATCCCTTATGTAAAGACTAATTCTATTCCTTTTTCTTTGCAGTTTTCACTTAATTGAGTGAGTTGTAATAATATTAAAAGAAAGCATACAACTCCTCCATGCTCCAAATGAGCCATAGAGTCCCAAAAAAATTACACCAACTATGTCAGGCTGACAGAGAGCCACCCCACCAATCACAAGTTTCCAAAGAGTCCAACCATCACAACAAACACCATCTAGTAGAACTTGAAGTCGGCCTTTATAGGGGGCCATACCCATACAAAAAGGGATCTCAACGAACACAAAGAACTGACCATCAAGACAAAGAGTACCTTTGGTTACCACGAGAGAGCTCCTACCTGCCACATACGAGCACTCTCCCCAAAGTAGAGCCATCAATATACACCGCAAACTGGGAGGGGTTCAAGTCCCCATAACCGGTCTGAATTGGCCACAGATCTTCCAGTCCCAACAGAACAAGCAAAGCCATCAACAAACCATCGAACTAAAAACAAAACACAACTGCCACTGCTGCACCCCTCACCCTTTGGCCATAATGAGCATTAGATAAGGAGATCCACATCCACAAGCACGAGCATCAAGCCCACGAACAAACCAGGAACCACCATTGAACACATGCACCATTTTGCTGCAAGAGCAACCAAAGGGACGCTAGTGCAGCCAAAGTTGGTCCAAGTTGGAAAGTGTGAAATGCCAGGCTAACATTGCAGGCACGTGCAGTGCAAAAGGCTAGAGTAGGTATGAAGTCCCTGTGCAGACCAATGGCAGCGGCGGGAATAAATGCTTAATGCGTATTTTTAGGTCAAAAAAGGCTCAAGGATGGTTCAAATGGGATGACAAGTGGAGTTTTGCAAAGTCTTGAGTCAGTGCTCTAATATATAGTGTTCGATGTGCTCTAGAAGCCGGGCTAAATGCCTCATCAAACGGAGCCCCGGTGTGGAAGATATTGCACTTCAAAGTTAGAAGGTGTTGCAGATCCTTGACGGATAGGGCAGCTCAGGACAGGTGGCTAGAGTGGATGTCAGTGGACAGAAGTATGAAGTTTAAATTATGGAAAATGCTTGTCTTCTCGGATTGCTAATCAGAGCTCTGGATAGCAAGTTATGGCTAGTTGAGGATTTGTCTGGGGCAAGTTATGGGCCAAGCGATCGCATGGGGGATCATGCCATCTGGAGTTTTTTGGATCTTGCAAATTTCAAGAAGGTAGGGTGAACTACATGAAGCAGGCAAGAATTGACGACCCATCAAATAGAGCCGCGGTTGTTGAGTTATGGCGAGACAAAGTTTGGGGCAGTTACCTGAGGGGAGAGCACTAGATGTTTTTTTACCCTTTTTTGCGGCCCCGTATGGAGGGCCTAGGAATCCTGAAATGCGGTAAGGGTCAGGCACTTTCAAGATGGAACAATGTGATTGCGGCTGTGCTTTGTGTCTTGGGGATCCGACCTCGGAGCTATAGATGGGAGCATGGGGAAGGAGGTCCCAAAAAAGATAGTCTATGAGGGTTTTTTGAGAATTTTCAAAGCCTTTGGAGGCTTGATGACCCTGGAGATGCCACGTGGTCCAACGTTAAACCCACATGCAAAAAGAGTACATGGAAGCATGTGGTATAAGGCCCACAGTGGGCGCCCTATTAGGGTATCGAAGGGAGAAAGAGAGAGAGCTCTCTGGCGTGGCCATGGTGTTCTCCATGGGGTCTCTGCGCGTCGGCGCACCCAGCGCTTGGTGGTGTTTTGGTTGAGGCAGGCATCATGGGGTGGAGCCTACTAGCGTTTGCATGTGTGATCTGCTGACAATAGAGGATGTGGCAAGCCGGCGGTAGCGCCGGTTCATGCGCCCTCTTAAGGGCACCTTTTGAAGGCACCCCCCCCCCCCCCCCCCCCCCCCCCCACCCCCACACACTAGCAACATCGCTAGTGCTTGGGGGTAAGGGGCAGTCCCATAAGAGAGAGAGAGAGAGGGAGGGCCTCAAAGGGGGCAGCTCAAAGCAAGCCAAGAGGCAATTGAGAAAAAGAGAGAATTCAAAGGATCCAAGCCCAAGGAGGAAGTTAAGAGCCACCCACGGTGGGCAAATGGGGTAAATTCAAAAGGGGAAAAGGAGGTAAGGCTAGGGAAAAAAATAAGTGAATAAAAAGAAAAAATAAAAAATGCCAAGGGGCACTAGCGATGTCGCTAGTGCACCCTCCTCAAGTGAAAACGAAGGAGTAGTTAGAGAGCAAATGGAAGCAAGGTGGCT
Source organism: Adiantum capillus-veneris (assembly GCF_014529385.1). NCBI lineage: Eukaryota > Viridiplantae > Streptophyta > Polypodiopsida > Polypodiales > Pteridaceae > Adiantum > Adiantum capillus-veneris. The sequence continues at coordinate 43,826,747 of NC_140958.1, forward strand.
CCCCCCTTCCAAAGAATGCCAATTTGGGTTGCTAGATGGGCCAATGAAAGTGCAATTTCCAAAGTTGAAGACCCCCCACTATAAAAGCCATTTTTTTAATGAAATAGGGTTTTGTTTTGTAGCGTTTAAAGCCTACATAGTGGAATTTCTTGGTAGAGGAGTGTGCCTGTCAAATCCCTTTGTAATTTCTCTTGAAAATGGCCATTGTGATGGCATTGCAAGCCTTGTACATGCCACTTGAAGTGTAATCAAGCCACTATTTCCCAATTTTTCTATTGTATTCCCTTCCCCTCCCCCCCCCCCCCTTTCTCTTTCTCCTACTCTTGTGTTCCCCCGTGGTGCCCGCAGTGTGGATGTGTGTTCCCCCCCCCCGGACCGTCGGTGTTTTGTGTGACAGTGAGATTGATTGGCTGCTTGCGTGTGTAATGGTGGAGACCAACCATGGTAGTAGGTGTGTGTTGTGTGGCGAGAGCAAGTAGTGGAGAATCTTGTGGAGCCAGCTCTACCAAATTGAGGTGAAGTCCCAAGGGTGAATATCATTGGGGTGGATTAGTAGGATATCAAGATTTTGGCCAATAAGAGGGCAAGAATTGAGAGGGAGACAGAGACAAAGCGTGAAACCAGAGCTTGCAAGGGCAAAGAGAAAGTGTACGAGGGCAGAGAGCGGCCTGAGACTAGCAAAAGAAGAAGACGCTGCAAAATCAAGCAAATGGATTTTCAATTGGAACGTGGCTATCCTGAGTACAACCTGGTAACTGATGTTCAAAATCAAAAATCGAACATTACTTTTGGTCAGTTGTTGGCTTTAAATCCAAAATTGAAGAGGCAGTGTTCTATGAGTGTTAGCATTAGGCTTTTGAAAGCTAAGGGAAATGTGCACGCGGTGCAAAACATGGCCTTGAGGGTAGGTAACCCGGCTGATGTTCTTCCACTGTGATAGATGCGGTCATAGAGAAAAGGATGCAGGTACAGGCCTATATAGACGGTGGAGCACAGGTTTGTGTCATGACGGAAGCGGCCATGAAGGAGATGGGAGTTAAGGCGATAGTCAAGTCAAATGTGCAAATGAGGATGGCCAACCATACTAAATCTAGGTGTCTGGGTGTGGCTCAGGACGTGAAGGTTAAGGTGATGGGTATAGAGTGCTTGATAGATTTTTTATGATGAAGGCAGGTGATAATGCTTATCCAATCATTTTGGGTCATCGTGGCTTTTTGCAATAGGTGCTAAGCAGGATTGGGAGGGCAAAGTGTTCACTCTTCCTGACAAAGAGAAGGGGAGGCAAATTGTGCTAGATTTGAAGACCAAGGTAAGCAGTTCTCGTCCTATCGCAGTTAAATATGAGGACAACATGACAAGCTACAAGTACAAGACGGAGATGGCCTATGATGAAGGCTACACTAGCATAGAGAAAGAGGAGAACAAGGACGACATGCTGAAGATAGATGCAAATTTGTTCGGAGTCACTATAGACGACTCCCCTCCTAAGGAAAAAGGTATGCAGCCTTAAGCTCATGGTTTGAGCATAGAGCAGGTTTCAAGCATGCTAAGTGAAGATTTGACCAAGGGTAAGAAGGAGGATAATGTCCAACTTTGTGAGTCACTAATCTGTTTGTGACGGAATACAAAGATTTGCAAGGTGCAAAAGGGGTAGAGCACAAGATTGTACTCAAGGAAGGACATAGACCCTCGGGGGGTGCACTATGTAGTCATGTTAATGTATAGCGTGAGTTCAAAAGGAGGGGTTTTAAAATACAAAAACTTTAGGCAATTTAATAGAGATACATTAAAATAAGGGGTTTTTATATTCAATTTTGGAAAAAATCCCTAAAATAAGGGATCATTTTATTCATTCATACATGTTAGAAGAGGGGTCTTTTTAATGCCCCACGAACGCACGTTATATAGGGGGTAGTGAATGGTGAACCCCTAAGCATAGACCTAAAGCACAGAAGCTGAGAAGACTAGGGGAAATCCAAAAGGAAGCACTTTGGCAGGAGATTAATAAGTTGTTGGACGTAAGCATTATATACCTTGTGAAGGAGAATGGTCTCACCAGTGGTTATAACCCCTAAGAAGAATGGGAAATGGAGGGTGTGTGTCAACTACAAGCCACTGAATGTGACGACCAAGAGAAATCACTATCCGCTGCGTTTCAAGACGAAATCCTAAACTAGGTGACTGGGCATGAGAGATATTCAATTATGGTGGTTTTTTGGTGTATTTTTAGATAGGGATTACACTCGAGGACGAGTTGAAGACCACATTTATATCTCCCTTGGATTGTTTCTCTTATTGCAAGATGCCATTTGGTTTGGTGAATGCATATGCCACTTTCCAAGATTGGATAAACAGGGTATTTGGCCCTTACTTGGGCCGCTTTATCAGGGTCTTCATGGAAGATATAGGCTATTACATTTCAAGAGTGGAGCACCTACTGAAGCTACATTTATGCTTTCAAAGGATTGATGAAGAAGGAGGTCAACTAAACCCCAAGAAGTGCAAGCTAGCACAGCCTCGAGCGTAGCTGTTGGGTCATGTGGTGTCACAAAATGGTATAGAGGATGATCCTGAGAAGGTGAAGGCATTGGTGTTGGTGGAGCCACCATCAGATGCTCAAGGTTTGGCTTTGTTTGTTTATAAGCTAAAGTATCTATCACGCTTCTCTTAGACGTTGTCACATTACGTGCATCCTCTGCAAAAGAGGGCTCAGTAGGTGCATGGGTATGAGTGGGATGAAGAAGCTCAGGAAGCTTTTGACAGAGTCAAGGAACTTTTGTGTTAGTTGCCAACGGTGTGTCCTCTCAATTGAGATGACAACTTCTATGTGTCTATGACAGTAGGCACGGTTGCTATTGGAGCGGTTTTACTACAGAAGGTAGGGAGAAGCAACAAGCCAATATACTTTGAGAGCAGGTGATTAGCCCAATAGAGACTATCTACACTGAAGCACAGAAATGGGTGATGACCTTGATCTTGGCTTGCAGGAAGTTTAAAGTGCATTTAATTGTGCAAAAAGTTTTGTGTTGATGGCTAACAATCTATTGCCAGAGGTAGTGCTACATTTGAAGCCAGAAAGAAGGATTATAAAGTGGGTGTTGGAGCTGCAAGAGTTCGAATTTGAGTTCAAGGTCGACCATACGAGTCGATCCCACTTGGCGGACATTCTTGTCAACAAGTCCGTTGATTTTTCAGCCTATCCAAGAGTGGTGTGAGATGAAGCTAAGGAGGAGCATGATTTGGAGAATCCTTTTACAATGTGATTCGACGAAGTGTATCGAAGGGTAGTCCAGAAGGAGGGTGGAGGTGTGGTGATACACGACCCACATGGAAAAGCTATATTTTTTAAGGCTTATGATCTGGAGTATGTCCACACTAATAATGAGGCGAAGTATTTCACTCTACATTTGGGTTTGAAGCAGTGTATAGAATTTGACAGTTCTAGGTTGGTGGTGAAGGGTGATGTGTTGCTAGTCATCAAGCAATTGTTAGGCTAATGGTAGGTAAAACAAGATTCTTTGAAGCACTGGTTCTTTTCCATCAAGAAAATGCTAAAGTATTTTAAAGAGGCTCAATTCAAGCATGTAAGGAGACAACAGAACCAAGAGGCGGACCAGTTAGCAAGTAGCAAAGTACAGGTGCATGTTGCAAGCCTTATGTGGCCCCACTCACTTATGAGATAGGGAGACTCTAAAAGGGATTGAAGGTTTTTTGGGTGCAGGGAAGTGTCCAGAGGGTTTGTCCAAGTTGAAGAGAAGAAGAGTGGTGTAGAAGGTTGATGGTTCTTCAATATCTTGCCAATACCATCACATATTTGAATAAAACACCCCTTTATGCAAGGTAACAATATACTTCTTACTTTTGATTGTGTTCTCCTTATCATAATCTTTGAAGTCTAAGGTGTTGCCTCTAATTATTTTGTAGTGCTTGGCAGAAAGGTTGCTTTTATGCACAAATAGTGAAAGGCTGCAGGTTAGAGAGGCCAATTGCACCACTTTTCCTCTAAAATAGTCTTTTTTGTTACATCTTGCAGGTAGGTGCTTCAAATCCATGCTTATTAGGGGTGGTAATCTCATTCTAATGTATATTTTAGGATTTTTTATTCCCAGTTAGATAGAAATACTTGCAAATTTTTACAACACATACTTAACAAGTGTCTTTATTATACAGCTTGCAAATGTTGAATTCATACATGTTTTTGTTACAAGGTGACCTCTTGCTATGCTAGTTGAGTGGCGTTGTTTGCAAGAATGGCTCAAGGAACTGGCATAACATGAAGCTTTTACGGTGGCACAAAGCTCTCCTCAGCGGCAATGTGGATCCCACTACACCAAAAATCATTATGCTAACATGGAGAGATCCCTAGTAGAACAATGCAGAAACTTTTCATCAGCAGCAACACACCCTTTCTTAACATGAGGGCACTCCTACCAAAGATATTTTTATGTGATAGGTCACTCCATGAGCATACCATGTCATGGAATGGATGTAAGAACTATGACCGCACTACTCCTTGGAAGTTGTTCACAGATGTATGTTTATCAAAGTTAATGAGAAGAAATTTGGACTTTTTTGTTTGTTGATGTGTAAGAGCACTCTAGGTCTACCATATTTTGTTTTTGTTTGGTAAGATTGTACATGAGAAGACATGATAAAGTATAAGAGATCTTGACGGAATAAACCTCGATTGGATTCCTACCATGCACTTGTGACACCAGACCTCTCCTTGAACCCTTTGATTTCTATCGTTGTGGAAGTCCAAGGGTGGTCTATTTCAAAATTTTAGCAATAAATTTCTTTAAAAGGAAATTTTGGTTATTTTAAATTTTGTACACAGTTTAGGAGTTCATTCTGATTGTTTTCCTTCAGTTTCAATTTTTGATCGAGGGCACTCCTTGGAAGCCACTTTTGAAGGTGTTGGGGTGAGGTTTTGAGAAAGTTTTGAATGTAGGAAATACAGTCCTTAACACAATAAAAAACATTGGTTCTTTGAGTATTTTTAGATTCCATGGTTTTAATGCTCGTTCGAGCCCGTAGATTAAGGAAAAAGTAAGAAATGTCTGTTTTACATCATTTTTTAAGAAATTGCCAACTTGCACGTTGATTTTTGGAGAATCCAAGTAGGATATGATTTTCTTGCATCACACGATGGTCGAAGAGCGCGACAAGATGAACAAATTTATGTGAGACAAGCCCAGACAGATTCGGAGCCAATTGAACACTAGAAGCTCTTGAAAACAGCCTAAAAGTTCAACACTTGAATTATGGCTATGCATCAAAAAAAATCTTGTACTTGTCATTTTAGGGCCCCAGGGACCCTCAACATGAGGGGCCACAAGGGCACGCAAATTGGCCATCCATGGCCAATTTGCGTGCCCTTGTGGCCCCTCATGTTGAGGGTCCCTGGGGCCCTAAAATGACAAGTATAGGCTTTTTTTATGCATGGCCATGAGATAGAATTGGGTAGTTTAATGTATTTATAGCAAACTCCCCCCCCCCCCCCCCCCCCCCCCCGCCCAAAAAAAAAAGGCAAATAGCTAAACCTTGTATCATGTTATGCATTAACAAAAAGCTTGTACTTGCCATTTTAAGGCCCCAGGGACCCTCAGCAAGAGGGGTCACAAGGTCACGCAAATTGGCCATCCAAAATTTTTGGATGGCCAGTTTGCGTACCCTTGTTGCCCCTCTTGTTGAGGGTCCCTGGGGCCCTAAAATGACAAGTATAGGTTTTTTTTAATGCATGGCCATGAGATAGAACTAGGCAGTTTAATGTGTTCATAGCAAACCCCCTTCCCCCCCCCCCCCCAAATGGCAGATACCTAAACCTTGTATCATGCTTATCAACCATTTTTTACTTCCTTGTGTCCATCCCCTGTTCTTGGAAATATCTTGGTCCCTATTTGTCCCTGAATGGCCATTCTGCGCGCCATTGTGGTCCCTCTTGTTGAGGGTCTCTGGGGATTCAAAATGACAAATAGGGGCTTTGTTTTAATGTATGGCCATGAGATAGAGGTGTAGTGTTTGATGTTCGGAGTATTCACTATGTAAAATTTTCCTATATCATGTGCGTTCACCACAATGGATTGAAAGTAGCCCTTATAGACCTTACCTACACATGTTTCTGTAACTTTACAAGAATATAAATTCCCTTCTGTTGAATACATGTGCTATGTTACATATACTTTAGTGAACTCCCAAGGTCAAAGGCCTCACAAATTTTGTGCACTCACAACATTTAGCACTAGAAATCAACCAAACAAGGAGCCAATTTTTACTTCCTTGTGTTCACCTCGTGTTCTTGGGAATGTTTTGGTTAAGCCATTTCTTTGGTATTTGAAACCACATGTGACCCCTATTGTTATAGTATCCAACCAAAGGTTTCTTGATTAACAGTTATATAGGTTCGAGTGATACATATCTTCTATGTTAACAATGCATGTATCTATAATTTATGCTTACACTTCTCTATCCAAATGAGCTACATAGTAAAAATCAAATCCGCAATTCAACAATTAAGTTCACAAGGTGATAGCTATTGGTGTGATCTTTAGCAGTACCAAATAAATAGCTACCAATAGTGAATGAATAGGGATATTTAAGAAAGTTTGATACCAAAAACTTGTCAACACTACTCAAAAAGGTAGAAACTCAAAGGCTTTATAATATATATGATGAAACAAGAATCAATAATAAGTCACCCCTATATATCTACACCTCCATCTCAAGTTGTTATTTCTCTAAGTCAAGCTTGGCATAGGCATAGTATGGAAACAATGACATTTTGGAAAGCAAGAATTTAGCTTTCTCAACTTTTGAAATGTTGCTATTGATATATATTCAACATCCCCAAATGAGGACATCTTGACAAAGGTTATGATCCACTTTAATAAGCATAACCATTAGTGATTTAAAAACTGAATCAAAATATTGCATGAATTTCTTCATGGTGGAATGATTAAGACTTGAGACTTCAAGCATCTTCAGGCAAATCAGAATATCCATAAAAATCAACAATATTTCTCAAATCTGTATGAAACTCCAGTAATCTAAATTAATACTCTCACTCAGTGCGACACCATTTAATAAAAAATAATTATATTTATATTGCATTTATAGAGGAATCCAGCCTCATAAAAATAATTACAAACGGATACAATGTTGTTGCTGTTAGGCTTCTCTTACAAGTATTTTTCTTTCTCATATAGAGATTCATATCCACGAGTATTTGTGTGTCTATGACACTAGGGAAGATAGTAGTACTATAGGGATGGCTTTTCTAAGAGCTCCTAGAGGGTACCTATTGGTTCAAGATTCTACAAAAATCCTACTATTCTTATCAAAATCTTTTAACATGGTAGTGAAAGGTTTGTCACGGAACAAAAATAGGGTGATTTCCATCTTTGCACATGGTTGCTTGCTCATGTCCTCTCAAAACAAGTTGATTCTTTAAGTAAACAACAGATTATGTGAGCACAAAGTTATAAAGTACAAAATGATATCATTCTAATAATCTAATGACAACTATACAAAGAATAAATTAAAAGAAAAATCTTTGATGACTCTCCATAGATAACACAACTTACTTACATTGTGAGATTCAATCACATGCTACAAAACTATATATGGCGTACCAAAGCGATCAACAAAATAGCACCACCCAATGTTATGAGGTGTGAAGCCTAAACATTGAAAGCCATAAAGAGGTTAATTCCCTCCAGCATGATAAACTTAAAGATGGAGATGATCTTAAGCTCTGAATGTAAGCTATAACGGTAGTTTTCTCACCGTTCTATCTTTATGTTGGAGATGAATCCTTGCAATGCCCATGCACTATTCACACCTCCTGTTCTTGTGGTATGCAAGTCATGTGAGTTGATTCTTTTTCCACCTTCGGGAGTAGAGGTTTCCATCTAGTGCGAGTGAATGAAAGTAGAAGGAGTAGAATCTTGTTTCATGCTGTAATGGAGGTGAGAGAAGGGAGAGGAGCTAGCTTGGTGTGGAACTATGTGGTGGGCAAGGGGAAGAGATGGGAGAGAAGCTTTCTTGGTGCTACAATGGAGATGGGAGAAAGCTAGTAGAGAGATAATGCTGGACTATAGGGGGTGCATGTGGTTGTTGCAGCCATGCAGAGCTTGGAAAAGGGTTTGTAGAGAAAGAAAATCACTTTTTAGCTATAGAATAGGTTTGGAAAGACTTTGGAGGGTGGAAAATGATGTTTTGAAAATTTTTAATTTTTTGGAATTTTTTAGTGTACGGTTTTTACTTTTGGAGGTCAAAAATACTTTTTTGACCATGAAATAGGTTAGGGGACCTTTTAAGGAGGGAAAACTTGAAATTTGAAATTTTTTGAAAATTTGAAATTTTTAGTGTATTTATAAATCCGGGCCAAAAAGTGGGGGAAAAGAGGTCAAAGTGGTGCCCCCCCGCCCCTCCCTTTCCCCTAGCCACCTCCCTTACCTTCTCACTAGGTAAGAGGCCATTAAGAGGTGTAAGGCTACCTTGTCCCCCTACTTTTTTGAGGGTATACAGTGTGTCCACACCCTCTTCCTATTGGCTGGCCTCTAATTAACCTTAATCCCAAAGGGCCCCTAGAGGGTTCATTTTTTTCCTAATGAAGGTGGCACAATGGAATTGTGGCCGGGCTTTGTGGCTTAGGGATCCGACCTTGGAGCAGTACATGGAGCATGGGGAAGGAGGGCCCAAAAAAGGGAGTGTATGAGGGTTTTTTGAGAATTTTCACAGCCTTTGGAGGCTTGATGACCCTAGAGATTCCACGTGAGCCAACGTTGAATCCACATTCAAAAGGAGTACATGGAAGCATGGGGTATAAGTGCTACAGACGGATGCGTGGCTGCCCTGCAAAATACCCAAAACAACATACTGCTAATCATAAATGAACAAATCGGCATACTTGACGCCTTGCATAGCACATAATCAATGGAGTACGCGAACAGAGAGAGACAGCAAGCGAGAGAGAGGAAGAGAACATAGGCAAGCACACCTCCTAGAGCGGAGTGCTACGCTCGCATGGCGAGAGAGAAGAGAGGAGAAGAAATACACAAGCCCGGGGTGCAATCTCCCCCCGTGCAAGAGTGAGCATTTTCCTCTTGCATGTATTTTTTTATAGATAAGGGAATGCTCAAATGAATACATATTGACAAGATAGCCAATAATTGGCCATGGCTCATAAAGAGCACGTAAATGATAAAATATATTATCCTTTCACATAACCCTTAGCCTTTTCCACCCTTTAGCTACACTAAACAATGAAATATCAATTCCATTACATACCTCTGCGTTAGAAAGCAACTGTCCTCAATTGCGAAAATTAAAAAATCTGCAATCCATACTTGTCAAAAATAGTGATTAGTATTTTGTGTCAGAAATAGCACGTTGTAAAATGAAAAATTTATGAAACGAAACAACATTTTTTATGCCTGTCGTCATTCACATACTGCCTATTCTAGTGTCCCACACCACTAAAATAAGCAGTATATGTCATACCCTAATGAATCAGGATATCATTGGTCACACTCATCATTCAATAATCAATCCTCATCAATCTCAAATTCAACACTATCGCGGTGGAAAAGCATCATATATCCATTCCAAATCCAAATCCAAACATCTGCCAACGTGTACCCATTTCAAATCCAAATCCAAATATCCTTCATTTTGTATACCCGAGTAACAAAATCATACCAATTACAATGATGGCTAGCCACTGCAGCATGATTGTGTGATCGGTGTTGCCTAAATCGGCGAATCTACACCAATAAGATGTTCTACTTAAATGGATGAACACTAATGTTGCCTTAATCAGAAGATTTGCAATTAATTTTGTGTAAAATAATGAATCTGTAATTTATCGATGTGCTGCCTAAATCGACGGATCTGCACTGACAACTAGTGTGCCTAAATCGGCAAATCTACAATAGGATGAGTATTTTCACACTGCCTAAATTGGCACAAGTGACCAATGGACGAGACGAGACATAAAAATTACAAAACATGTACCTGGTACCAAATTGGAGTTTGTTGGAATGTTGAAGTATGTACCAAATGTTGATGATCATCCCAAATCAATTGAGCTCATGCTATAGCAGTGTGTGTGTGTGTGTGTGTGTGGAGAGAGAGATACAAGTAGGAGAGGGCTACCACTATCAAATTTGCATCAAAGTATAGTTAACAAATAAAGGTGTCAATTTTGTGCTAATAATCTGCTATGTGATAAAAAACAATGTGTCATCTTGCCTACGGGAAATCAAATTATGTCAAGTAAATTATGTAAAAAAGAATAGTAGTGCCACTTAATGTCTAGAGTGATACAATTGTATATATTAAAAAAACTCAAAACTATTATGCAAGGAAGACTTTTATGACTCTTTATACCAATTTAGAAACTGAAAGGATTATAGACACTTGCAAACATATCCTATCACTGAGAAAGCACTAAAATAATATGAATCTGGTTGAATATGTGGGAAGATGTTAATGAGATGTATAAGGGTCAGATAAATGTTTCTTTGTGGAGCTTGGGGATTGTATGATCGAAGGGAGAGGTTATGTATGTGTCAAAGACGAGCACCCATATGATTGCTAATGCAAAAGGTGTTATAAAAAGGGATCAAAATCTGGAATAAGAGCCATACCATGACTTGGGAATAAAGTTCACGTTGGTGGTATTTTTTGCGCATTACTATGTCAGTTGCTTCAATTACCTTCACATCTAATGCATCAATTGATTCTGCACCTAGGAATCTGCAAAAATTGTGCTTGCTAGTTGAATCTTTAGAGTCCTAATTTTGTTTGGCCGCTCGTACATGCATGTTTCAAATGCATTTTTACTAAATGTATGTGTCACGGCCAGGCAAGCTAGTAGTATACTAATTAGCCTACTCTATTTATTTATTTATTATTAGTATTTTATATTCCCTCTACAATCTAAGTCAAAGAGTCCTCCACACCAAAGAAGTATGCCATAATATACATGGATTCTAGTCCTAATAAAACTTTGTTTTGGCCTTGAGCAGCCAATAGGCATTCGCTGAGATAAGAAGGGTCTGTATATAGATTGGCAGCTATTGAAATGCTTCAACATGTAGTGGTTCAAGAGCTCATTCAAAAGGCACATTTTTTAAACTCCTTTGTCTGCCGTATTGTGGTTTCCAAAAGTGTTCACTAGCGTTCCTTCCTCATAGTTCCAAATTTTGATAACCTCCTTGTGATCAGTTGCACACACAATGGGTAGAAAAGGATGTAAGAGAACACCCAAACACGTCATTGAATTTATGTCCCAGCTTGCAATTTGGTCACTCCCCCTTGAGACATTTGAATGTTGGCATTTGAAAATGCCATCCAAAGCCAATTTCTCCCTTGCTTCCCTTTGAGCAGAACCCTCCTCATCCTCTTCATGGGAATTTGTTGGTGATAGGAGCGTTGCATTGCCAAACTGATATTGTAGGGGCTTACATGAGGGCATGCTAGGTAGGTTTTTGTAGCGTAACACTGGTGGTTAGGGAGGGTGGGCAACAGCTAGAGAATCCTCTGTAACATCGATATCAAATTGCGTAGCGCTCATCATTTGATGCCACTAATGACACTCCAATCACACGTCCTTGTTGACATCCTCACTCACTCCCAAGCTCAGCATGCAAGTGCCACTACTAGCTATCGAATGCAACTATGCTTGCGTGTTGTGTGTGTGCTCCTACTGTGGTGCATCTTTTTGCGTCACCACGTTTATAGTCTAACACAAGGCTTTTTTCCTCAATCTTGTCTAAGGTCGTGTTTCTCGGAGTTGGCAAAGCTACCCCTAATGTCACCAAACAATATATTTTCCCTTTGTATTAGCCTCAGTTGGGTCCCAGTTCAGTCTTTAAATTACACTGAAAATAACAATCCTTTCGTTTTGTTCTCACCTAAATTTTGTAGCTGATAAAACAACTTAAAGAATGCCTCTAGATGGCTTGAGAAAAGCATTAATATCAGTATTCTAATATCATTAAAGAATGCCTCTAGATGGCTTGAGAAAAGCATTAATATCAGTATTCTAATATATTTCTACCGGTATACTCTACTATGCTAGAGATTAATAATTGAAAATTATAAGAAAAGAATAAGGAAATGAGTACTTAGTTCTAATTCACTGAACCTTCCATAGTTGTAATGTCTTTGTAGGAACGTACACTTAGCTTTGATACCACTGCTACAGACGGATGCGTGGATGCCCTGCAAAATACCGGAAATGACATAATTCTAATCATAAATGAACGAATCAACATACCTGACGCCTTCTTGCATAGCACCTAATCAACGACGTACGCGAACAGAGAGAGACAGTGAGCGAGAGAGAGGAAGCGAACATGGGCAGGTGCACCTCCTAGAGCGGAGTGCTATGCCGGCATGGCGAGAGAGAAGAGAGGAGAGGAGAGAAGAAGTACACAAGCACTGGGTGCGGTGCAATCTCCCACCGTGCAAGAGTGAGCATTTTCCTCTTGCACGTATTTATTTATAGATTAGTGAATGCTCAAATGAATACATATTGACCAACCGGGCAATAATTGGCCATGGCTCATAAAGGGCACTTAAATGATAAAATATATTATCTTTTCGCATAACCCTTAGCCTTTTCCACCTGTCAGCTGCACTAAACAATAAAATGTCAATTTCATTACAATAAGACACACAGTGGGCACCCTATTACGGTATCGAAGGGAGAAAGAGAGAGCTCACTCTCTTGCATGGCCATAGTGTTCTCCATGGGGGCTCTGCGCGTCGATTGCTCATCGGGCGCTTGGTGGTGTTTTGGTTCACGCAGGTAGCATGGGGTGGAGCCCGTTGGCGTTGGCCAGTGGCGACGCATGTGTGGTCCATTGGCTATAAATGATGTGGCAAGCCGGTGGTAGTGACGGTTCATGCGCCCTCTTAAGGGAACTTTTTGAAGGCACCCCCCCCCCCCCCCCCCCCCCCCCCCCCCCCCAACTAGCAACATCACTAGTGCTTGGGGGTAAGGGGAAGTCCCATAGAAGGAGAGTGAGTGAGAGAGAGAGAGAGAGAGAGCCCAAGGGGAAAGACTTGTGTAAGAGAGAGAGAGAGGGCACTCAAAGGCCGCCCGAGGGGAGGGGACCACCGTGTGCAAAGAATTGGGTGGACAACCCGAGGCGGGGCCATTCCACGGTCGGACAAAGAAGAATGGACTAAGCAAGGCCAAACCAGACAAGGTGACCAAGAGGGCACATGAGAGAGAGAGAGAGAGAGAGAGAGAGAGAGAGAGAGAGAGAGAGAGAGAGAGAGAGAGAGAGAGAGAGAGAGAGAGAGAGAGAGAGAGAGAGGGGAAGATCCCAAAGGGCCTCAAAGGGGGCAGCCGAGAGGCAATTGAGAAAGAGAGAGAATTCAAAGGATCCAAGCCCAAGGAGGCAGTTAAAGAGCCGACCATGATGGGTAGATGGGGTAAATTTAAAAGGGGACAAGGAGGTAAGGCTAGGAGAAAAAATAAGTGATTAAAAAGAAAAATTAAATAATGCCAAGTGGGATAATATCCTTCAGCTCTAGAGAGGATTGCCTATAATAGATTCTATATTTTGAAATGAACCATGCTTTCTGATCTATCACTTGGACGCACTTCTATGAGATGGTATGTGGGCCGTTCAAACATTAGTTGATCCTTTTTGCCACAGTTTCCATTTTTTGTCTACATAATGTGAATATGAATTATGTGTACCATACAATGCTAACAACATTTTGTTTGATGTGTCCCTTAGACTCGTAAATGATTGAGCACTTGTGGTAGTGGATGCAAAATCATTTGCAAACCTAACAGTCTTTTTAACCTTCTGTGATATCTGGACATCTTGACCAAATTCATGCAGGAATTTGTTGTTCAAAGAATCAATTTTAAGCTTTTCAGGTACCTATGCATCTTTATGCTAATTTTGAACTTGTAGTGCTTTTACTGGTGCTTCTAACAGTTATGCAGAATCATCTAATTGCATTAAAAGTGACAAGTTAGATGCACTTACATTGAAATTTGCATTTCCAATTTTCTTTGTACCTTGCTTGGTAGGTGATGTGTCTTTGTTGTGAGGATTTCTTGGACAATCTTCAAAAAATGGTCCACCTTTTCATCCACAATCTGAGCAATACGTCATGACTGGTGGTATTTCATTTGGTTCTGTCATGTCAAGCTCTACCTGAAGAGCTTCTGTTTCTGTGCTTGCCAAATTGTCGGCATCTTCTTTGAAAACACTAAGCATCAAGCTGTAGACTGCTTCGTCTTGACCTTTGTATTGTCTTTGGCTTGGTTCTCCAATTACATTGACTTCAATTGGTTGATCTATTGGATCTTCCATTAATGGCACTTGACAATAGATCTGACCACTATAATCCATGTACAATGACCCTAATTGCATATGCACTAAATGGATGCTTTGCTAGCTTGTGCAGGTTGTTGGATAACCACTTGGATTGACTTTCTGAACTTCTATCTGCACTTTATCTTTGATCTTTCAATACCTGGCTCCACTGAAGTCTATGAGCATCTGGGAGTTCTCTAAATCTGGCTTTACTCTGATCAATAGGATTGGCTCCTGTGCTGCTTTTGCTGCTCATTAGATATCTATGGCCTTCTAAATCTGCATATAAGACTTTATCTCCATTGTAGCCATATAGTTGTAAAATCTGCTCTGTTGCACTTGTACCTGTGTTACCACTGCTACTGGCTCTGTTGTACTTGAACTCTCAGCTTGAGATAAGTCCATGTCGATTGGTTCTGTAAAAACTGTCTCCTAGCACATTTTGGTATTGATTAGCAAAAAAATTTCCTGCTCGGGTTTGATAAGACTGATTTTGCCAAAGTACTTTTGGTAGTTGATTGCTCTTAAACTCACAAGAGGTGATTAACTCTAGCTCGAAAGTGTCAGAATTGATTGTAGCCTTTAAAATGATGAAAATCTAGGCCTTCAATAACCTAACCTGCAGATTAGATTATTATCCATTTTTCCACTTGACTTGAACTTAGCTCCTGTCAAGCTCCCAATTCTTTGCCTCCAACCTGGTTCTTCAATCTGAGCTCAGTGAGTCAGCAAATGAGAATTCCAAATTCTATCCTTGCAAAGAGCTAAAGGACTAATCTGCAGCTTGAAAACTTAGTTATCATGTTTTAATTTTGATCCGATGGAACCCAAACTTGACCACTGGCCTTGTATTATGTTGCTCTAACATTGTACAAGCTCAAAAGTCCAAAATTATGTCCCTGGGTCCCAATAGTAAATAATCACGATTATTTACTTTTCTCAATTTCTACACTTTTTAGGCTTGTTTTGCCAACTAATCACCTTGTTGTGGTGTCTGGACAAGTTTGGTTGAGTTTGAACAAGATTTGTCCAAGTTATCAACTGTATACTGTCTGTAGACTCTGATTCCAAGAATCTGGCTTAAGTCTCAATTTTGTGATCCAAATTTCACCAAATTTGATTTGTGGAGTCTACTTGATATGCTTCACCTTGTGGTATACTCAAATGTGAAAAATTGTTCAATTTTGTAGCAGAAGTAAATAATTGCGATTATTTACTTACTGGGAATTTTTTTGCAAATCTTTGTCAAAATGTTGATACCAACTGGTTAAGCTCCCTAGCCACGTTTCACCAAGTTTGGATAATTACTACTCAATTTGTCAACAGTTTTTTGTTCGCAGGACTGACTTTAGAAATCTGGCCACAATTTTCACTTAAGAGATCCAAATCTTACCAAATAATTTATCAGTGCTCAATATAACATGATAAAACTGGTGGTATGCTTAGTTGGTCAAAAAAGTTAAAAAATATGGCAAAAGTAAATAATCGCAATTATTTACTTTTGGTAATTTTTTACATATTTTTGGTCATCTGAGCATCCATACTTGTTTAATACTTCAATCTAAACCTCTGAGACAAGTTTCACCAAATTTGAACAAGATTTATCAAGTCAACTCAATTTCTCGACAATCAGTACACAGATTTCAGCTTTTATCAAGTTTTTGGTATATTTTGTGATCCAAACTCTATGAGCCTTCACAAAAGATGTTTGTAATCATGCATAGAGTCTGTGGTATCAAACTTCATCTATTTTGAGCCAAATGCAAAAAAAATATGATTTTTTACTTTTCACCTAAAATGAACACTTTTTGTACTTTCTTTACAGTCTTTTTATGACCTGTTTTAAGCCTTTGAGTCAAGTCAAAACTTAATTTGAACAAGATCCATCAAGTTAGACACAACTTCTCGACAATCAGTATGGATTTTTTTGCCAATTTTTTGGTCTGTTTTGTGATCCAAACTCTATGAGACTTCACAAAAGATGTTTGCGATAATGCATAGAGTCTTTGGTATCAACCTTGATCCATTTTGAGCCAAATGCAAAAAATGGGATTATTTACTTTTGGCCCAAAATGAAAACTTTTTTCAACTTTTTCAGTGGACAGTCTTTTTATGATCTATTTTAAGCCTCTAAGTCAAGTCAAAACTTAATTTGGCCTAATGTTTCTTAGTTTGAATTTCAAACTATGTGCCGGTTCAGCCTGCACTCTAGCTACTCATCTAATTTTGACCCATCTAAATTAGTCAAGAAACATGGTTATAAAGTTGTGTTAGGTTCTCCGTGTAAATTTGCATCTATACAAACTCTTTATAGCTATCATCCCTGAACAAATATACTATAATCACAAAACAAGCAATTGATACAAAGCAGTGTTAGTTCTTGCATGTATCTTTGTAGCTATTGACTCACAAGTTTGAGGGAAGACTCTTTTGGGAAGCCATGATTTTGAAACATTTCCCATTTTCTCACTTCTTCCCCCCCCCCATAAATATGATACCCCCTCGCATTATTTTTAAGCCTGGTAGATAAACTATTGGGGGCATGTCCCTAACTTATACGCTTATGTAACTTGTAGAAATACGTCCCTCTCCTGCACTTACATGGTGCGGTAAGTTTTCCATGGTGAATCCCCCGGGTTACCCACTAGTTCATACAACTTTTATGAGCATAATCTCCAGCCGGTTCAATGATTGATAGTATTTTGGTGTTGTTTCAAGTCGTAGATCTGAAACTCTACAACTTCACATAAAAAACTCACAGATGATTCCTTTGGAGTGAGCAATGATTTGAGATCTCACCCCGGATTCTACTTACCCTACTCCTAGGTTCTATTGCACTGGGTTGTGGAAAGTATCCACAAACACTTGTTTTCTTATTTTTTATGGTTTCTTGACCATTGATCTTAAGACTTGTCTTGTCCATCAATCATTCTCAAAATCCTAACCTAATCCTACAACCCGACAATCCTACAATCCCATAAGGTACTTGGCAAGTACAATCTACTCCCAAGCTATCTCTACACAACAAAAAATGACACTCTTAAGCTATGCAGTTTTTAAGAGAAAGTTTAACTCTAGGTGAACCTAGAGGAAGTTAATGGACAACTACATAAGACGCGCGTGTTTTCCCTAGTTTAGGTGTATTCGTCTCAGGCAACGGTGCTAAATGTGGGACGGGAGTCTAACCTCACTCCTATCATATTGCAAACATAGCGAGAACCACGAATATAATTGTCAATCCATGGGATGAAGCTGACTCGACTAGTGCATAGAGGCTACAAGAGGTTTTCAACCTCTTGGAAAACAACAAACAACTCACATCTAACTCGAGATACACTCAAATGACTGAAATCACCAAAAGCTAATCGTCCATTGGCAAACAAATCATATCCGTTACAGCATCAAACAACATCCAAATGTCACAAAACTTCTAGGACATGTTTATAAGACCTAAGCACACATGCTTATGGTCTCAAATCTCACTTTAGGTCAAGTGCAAAAATCACAATTATTAACAACAGTGAGTTTTTGACCTAGTCATTTTCGACCCAGAATGCATCTAAATGCTTAGCAATGATGCCCCAATACCCTGCGTATACTTAATTTATGATTTTAAAGCTTAAATTTCTACTTATGATAAAATTAGGCCATGGGTCGACGACACCAAAAGCTACAAAATATCGTGAAATGCTTACGTCAATATGTAGAGCTCTTACCTGCGGTTGCAACGCAATAGACGTGACTACAATGTGACAACAAGGGAGGGACTAGGAAGCACAAGAAGAAGAGAAGTGAGCACCGTTAGCTCACACTGTGTTTCATTATCCAAAAACTTAATAATAAACTTACAAAGTTGGCTTTTATACCGTAGCCAAGGTCTAAACTGTGTAATGTGCAGTGCCCAAGACTTTTGAGGATCCACACTTATTGTATCTGCACCCCAGGTACACTAAGTGACCTATGCTTTACATCTTGGAACTCTTATTGAGCCTGTAACACATTAACAATATTACAATGGCTTGAGATAAATTGGGAATTTAGAATACATGACCATTTTAGAAAAATGTGTAACTCCAATCTTTACTGCTTCTTCACTTTGATCTTCTATGTGCATTCGTACGTCTTAGGTCTTTAGCAGCTTCTATTAACAGACATTGGCTCAATTAACATTGGTACAATATGCGCTAAATTTTGAAAACATTGGCTGATCAGATGCAAAAATATAAAAACACTGGTTGATCTGGTACAATGGGTTGAATTATAAAAAAGTTGGTTGATTTGGTGCAAAAATGCCAAATGGGTACTGAGATATTGTGGGTACTACTACTGGTGTTGGCTTATGCTTGATAAGTAACACCTAGGTCACTTACATATGGCGTAGAAACAGGGTCAAGCAATCCAACTTAAAAATCCACGATTTTTGAAATGGCTAAAAAAATCACTTTTTAATAAGTTGATAAACTATTAATAAGAGGTGATTCATATGTAGATAAATACATAGGCCAAATACTAATGCATTTATATGGAAACACTCCCCAATGCCTACACGTGGCAGACATTGGTTATGCTCATGTGAACTCAGAGGGTATGCAACTAATCAAAAGTGCTTGGACATGCACATCCTACGTACAAACTCACAAGGATGTCATAACACTTCCTAGGATGTCCTAAACCCTAGAAATAGGAGTAAGCTTGTCTACATGCACGTAGAATTAGATGTGCACATGATAAGTAGAACTACTGAAGAGAAAAAAAACAGATTGAACATGGGGCCTAAGACGCAAAGCCAACGACGTTCATGCTGAGCTACTCATCGAATGCTATGGTGTACGTCAAATCTCATGAAGTGCTCTCTGTCGCCTCTTATGAATAAACAATGCGGAGGCAGGAAAAAGGGTGTTGGCTACTTGTCAAAGATAAATGTGTGTAGGTGTGTATGTGTGTGTGTGTGTGTGTGTGCTCGCACACATGCACGTGTATGTGCTCGCACACATGCACGTGTATGTGCGCAACTATATGGTGCATTCATGCATGTACGTACATGCACACACTTGCATGCACACGCATGCAAGTGTGTGGGGGGGAGGCATGTGTGTGTGTGTGCATGCCTGAGAGAGAGAGAGAGAGAGAGAGAGAGAGAGAGAGAGAGAGAGAGAGAGAGAGAGAGAGAGAGAGAGAGAGAGAGAGTCGAAACAATCATGTGGTGTACTTCAAAAGACATCTACTGGAGGAAGAGGACCTTGATCATTATATATGAATATGGTATGGTCTTCCAACATGACCATATGTTAATACTTTGATCATGGAAGTTGTTACAATAGACTCATCATCGGCATTCACATCAACTCCCATGACACGCGCTTCATGCTTTAAAACGTTGAGAGGCTTGAAGTTGCAAGCAGACCAAACCTTTGCAGTTTGATCAAAGGAGGTAGTGAGAAAAAAGTGGCCTTGATTAGGCTCATACCTAACTCGAGAAATGGTAGAAAAGTGAGAAGATATGATGTAGAGAAGTTTTTGTTGCCTAAGGTCCCAAACTTTACATGTTTGATCTTCACTAGTAGCCAAATGGTACCCATTAGGCAAGAAATCAATGTCATGGATATGTTTCACATGCCCCTCTAAAGCACAAAGGCGTCTTCTAGTTTGTAGATCCCACAAAAGAGCAAGTGCATCCATGCCACAAGATGCTAGAAGCGAGCCATCACATTGGCAAGCACTGCCATACACACCATGGCTATGACCATCTTGTATCAACAGTTTGACACCCATATCGATATCCCAGAGTCTCCACATTCGGTCAAAGCCTGCGGTTGCAAGGTAGGAGAGGGAGGGATGAAAGGCTATGCCCAAATGACCTCTAAAACTCGTTTGAGCTTGGGTTATTGATTGCACCATCTTCTTCGATGTGAACACGCCATAGACTTGCCGTACCATCAGCATAGGAAGTAGCTAAGAGTAGGGTTCCCGTATTGGAGACAACTAATGATAAAATGACATTGGTTGCTCGTATGCTTCATGCTACTAGGATCTTGACCTTGGTAATTGTAAGAGAGGTGCAGTAGTTCCAGAGTGTAGTGTTTCTAGAGAAGCTTGATGTGGCAAGCAGAGGGGAGGAGTTGTAGTGTGATAGTGCACATCCAGTAAGGGGACGTGTATCCCCCATCTCGTCTCCTCTTTGTTCAAGTTTTGAAATAACAGAAAGATCGAGCTCTGGTTCCTTCTTGCCCTTGCTTCCAAGAATTTGTGAGCGGGCACGTGAAAGCGAGAAGCAAAGAGTCTGGAACAGAGATCTCAAGAGCTCATCAAGCTCAATGTGAAGAAAGAATCCATAAGAGAAGGTATAGAGAATGGGCCTCAAGTGCCCATTCCCCAAAATAATTGCAACCACATCACGGGAGCTGGGAGCCATGTGGGAGCAATTATGGGGAATGGACACTTGAGGCCCATTCCCGACCGTCAAGTGTCCTTGGTGAGGGGGACAGTCATCGAGCTTGAGCATGAGGCTCATGCCGTAAACTGTGGCTTGAGTGTGAGCGTGAGGCTTGAGCTTGAGTGCGATGCTATCTTGTGAGTTGTGGCTTGAGCGTGAGCTGTGGCTTTAGCGTAGGGTTTGTGTGGTTGATCTTTTGTGACTTGTGCTTATAGTTTTTATGCTTGAGCTTAGGGTTTCTATGGTTGATCTTCTGTGGTTGAGCTTAGGGTTTCTATGGCTTGGCCGTCTCCCTGTTGGGTTATTTCTGCTGGTATTATGGAAGGGCTGAGGGTTTACTTTCTAAGTGGTTTGGTGAAGAATGGTGGTTTCGAGGTTATCAGAAGTGGTGGTTTTGTGAAAGGTGGTTTTTGTGTGTTCTTTACAAAAGGTGAGGAGGGAAGTCTCTTTGAGTATGATTTGGGGGGAGGCTATGTGATTGTTGCAAGTGTGTATTCTGTTCTTGTGGGTTCCATGGGATATGAAGCGAGCTCGCAGCCTACTTTCTGTCTGCTTCCTATTGAAGGACATGATAGTGGTATTGGTGGGACATGGTAGTGGTTCTGGAGGGGATGGCATTACCTTTGGAGGTTGTTATGAAGCAGAATCTACTTCTGGAGGGGATTGCATTGCCTGTGGAGGTGCTTATGTAGGTTTGTGGTGTTTTTTGATGTATAAGGCTTTCTAATGCATGTGCTTTTACATGTAATTTTTGATGTATATTTTGTGCATATTCTCATGTATAAGACTTCTAATGCATGTGGTTTTGCATGTAATTTCTGATGTATATTTTTTGATACATGTGCGTATGCATGTAATTTGTGTTGTATATGATCTGATGTATATAATTACTTGTAATTATGATATATAATATGATGCATGCAATGTTGAAACAAGGGTCTGTGGGTATCATGTTCAGCACAACCTACAAGGTTTTGATCGAGAACAGAAGTAACAACTTATGGGGAGGCACCACTGCTTACTAGCAACCCTTTACCTCGAGAGAGGTTATTGTTTGTCTAGTTTCTTTGAATGTTAGGTGTATTTCTACCATTTATTCTTATACCTTTTCTCTGGTAGACAGAAATAGTTCTCAGTATAAATGTTCTACTGGCAACCTTGTAGGGATTTCCAACATCTGATTAGTTATGTTTGCAATACTTGATCCACATTCTCGGTTGATTAGATAATGTTTGCAGGTTTGGTGGTATACTTGTTGTTTATGACCTATTTTTTTAATTTTGCAGGCAATGTTGTCTCTTGTAGACCAGTTGTTTATGACCCAGGTGGTTACCGGATGATTTGCAAGGAAATTGTACCACTCGACAGGGATTTCTTGTTGGCAGTGATGCTCTGGAGGGAGATTTTTTGACGGTCGAGGATAGTGTGGCTACGAAGCAGAAGGATAACTGGGCCCGCAAAAAATTTGATGCATGGAGGAAGATGTGTGAATTGGAGTGTGTGACTCCATTGGAGAAATTGGATCTTCATGAATTAAACGATATGCTTGCAAGGTTTTTTGTAGTACTGTGTAAACAAGGCAGTGGCTTGTTTCCTAGCGATACTTTAATGGGTATGCTACGGTGCTTTGGGAGATTAGTAAGAAAGGAGCAGGATCTTAGAATTGCAGGTAGTGATTTTGTGGAGGTTCCTATCAACATTGCTCGTAACCCCATTTTCAAAACAATGCATAGTATTGTGCTCGGGGCTATGCGAAGGTCAGTTGCTACTGGTGATTGTAAGGAGACAAAGCAGGTATCTGTTATTGGTTTTAGTATGGAGCAAGAAGTCCTTGAAGATGTGGATTTTAGCATTCAGCATTCTCGTGGCTACCAGCTCAGATTTGCATATTTTTGTGTGCTGCATTTTTCTGTGAGGGGTGGGTTGGAGATGTACAGGTTGGAGAGATTGACGTTCTCGCGCGGGCATGATGAATTGGGAGCTTCTGTTAGGTAGTATTGTAGGCTGAATGTGCTCAGTTTTTTTTTGGAGTGCTGATTTTGACAACTGCTGTGTGTTTTTGCTTGTTGCACGTTTTGTGAGCGCTCAAGTAAAAATTACAAAGTGGATTTGATGCATTTCGAGCTTGAACATTTTAGGTGTGTTTTCACTCGGCGAGATGGTCATGTAGTTCAACGTTCGATCAACTAATGTGTCACATGCCTCCAATAGTGGAGGGAGATAAGAATCTACTGTATCTTGTTTTGCAGTCTATCAACTCACCTCGCACACAGGTTTTTATCGCATATGTTAGTTTTTTCCCCTTTTTTTGTAAATAGTTGTGTAAAGTCATCAAGGTCTATGGATTTATGTGATGGCTGCAGGTTTGGTACAAGCATAATAGGGTTTTCGTCAAAGTATTATGTAACATTGTGAAGTGCATCGGTGAAAGGACGGGGGTTGGTGGGAATTTCAGTAATAAGAGCTTGAGAAGCACTTGTGTGACACAAATGAGCCTTGGGCAGGTGCCTCGTGAAGTTGGTATGATGGTCACGGGGCATAAGCGTCTGACATCATATGAAAAATACGATCTCTCAAATGAGGTAAGAATGGCAGTTGCGCAAGACATTTTTTCACAACCATATGACAAATCTGAAAAACTCAAAAAGTATCAACAAGTACTGGAAGGGAAAAAATTTCAATTTCTATGATAATGTAGAAGTTTGTGGCTTTTCCTAGTTGTTTTGTGGTTTTTGTTGATGTCTCTTTAGTAATTTATGCTTGATTATGTTTAGGTGAATTGAGCGGTGGTAATGCCGTGAAAAAACCAACTATTGAAATTGTTGGAAAAGCTTGTTATGGTCCAGATATTTTTGTTGAAGATGATGTTGTAGAATGTATTGGTAATACATGTCTATTCCGCTTTGTAATGCTTTGTAATGAGTTACTACCGTATGAAGATTAGTCGTTGACTTTATGCTAGTCTTTCCAGGTTCACTGGGTGGTCTTGTTGGTGGTTCTATTTCAAGTGGTCGTGTTTGTGATTTAAGTATTGGTGCTACTGTTGTTGTGTCTGGTTCAGATGGGTGTGGTTCCAATTCAGGTGGTAAATCTATTGTTGGTATTTTTGGTTTAGACACTGAAATTGCTGATTCAAAAATATATGGTGCTATTGGAGTGGGTGGTTCAGTTGGTAATGTAGTGGCAGGTTCTCTTGTTGGTGGTTCGGTTCCTAGTGCATCAGTTGTTGCAATGAGTGCATCTGATGTTGTGAAGGATAAGGCTAATGGTTGCTCTAGGGCAAGTGTTTTCTTTGCTCCATACAAGCTAGGGGATGATATTCCCTTTGACGAGACATCACCTTCCAGCTGAGTCTGTTAGGGCTTTGGGTGTTGGTTGGTCGTCCTACTATACTGATGTTTTCTATGTGTAATATGTCGAACTACGTTGTTAATGTCTATGTTGGAAAGAAGAATATCCCATTTGGGGCTTCTGACAAATAGATTGTAGATAATGGAACTGTAGTTGGATGTTGGTCACATAATTCTTAAGGTTTTGTTTATTATAATATGTCACCTGGTAATTATGTCTACTGATGTGTCTTCATGTGGTTCACCTGATTTTTTCGTAATTATGGCTGTTGATGTGTCTTCATGTGACTCACTTGCTTTTTTGATAATTATGGCTGTTGAGTTGGCAGTTGCTGATTGACTATGTGTCATAACAGTTCTGCGCAGGTCTTTTGTGGTATAGTCTTGTGTGGTTTGAGTGAGTGATATTGATTCATTGAGTGAGTGGTACAGGTGCATTTGTAAAGGTCTTGTGTGCTTTAAATAATATAGGTATTGTGACTATTGTGTGTTTTGAGTGGTATTGGTCCATTTCACAAGAGTCTGGACTGGTCTCTGTACTGTTTTTTGTGCAGTGACACATGGCATGCACCCCATGGTTTTCATTTTTTATTATGCCATTTAATCTCTAGTAAATGGAGGGCGAAGATTTGTTGCCCTCCTCCCAAGGACCTTGACCATTGTATAATGTTTCTTAGGTCCTCCCAAAACGATGTGGACTATAGAAACAATTAGAAATAGAAAATCTAAAAGGGAAGGAGCCAATGTATGCTATCTCCATTAGCGTTTTCAAGGTAAATGGTACATGTACTGACAAGTTGAGTTTTTTTTTTTCGTAGACTTAACCTTGTCAGGAAACTATCCTTGAGTAGCGGTGCACATGTTTTCTCTTCTTTACTTATTAGATTTTTTTTCTTTCTGAAGTATGAATAGAAATTCTTCACTCATTAAGATATATAGCGCCCAATATGGTGACAGTATCTCTGCATCCTAGCATCTAGGCAATCCAAAAGTGTGTGTGCATGTTAGGTTGCAATCGTTCAATATCCAACATGTAAGTATAGATGTGGTTTCATGCTGACATTGATATAGACGTGTTTGATGACTTTTAGGACAACAATAATGGTGCAAAAGGGAACAAAGACAAGAGCACCAATAATGGTGGTGCAAGAGGAAACAAAGACAAGAACATTATTGATGTTGACAAGGACGAGGTCTCTTTTTTGTAGTCTTTGAATCAACTGTAATTGATGTTTTTGTGTAAGTACAGATGTGGTTGCACAATGGCATTATTACAAATGTGCTTGATGACTTTTAGGATGACGATGGTGGTTTAAAAGGAAATGAAGACAAGAATACTATTGATGTTGACAAGGAAGAGGTTTTTTTTTTACAGTTTTTTGAATCAATTGTGATTGATGTTTCTATGTAAGTACAGATGTGGTTGCATGATGGTATTATTACATATGCGTTTAATGACTTTTAGGATGACAATGGTGGTGCAAAAGGAAACAAAGACAAGAACACTATTGACAATATTGAGGATGCGGCCATGAAGGTATTGTTTTTGCAGTTTTTTCAATCAAATGTAATTGATGCTTTGTGTGTTAATAGACATTGACGAAGAATATTTTAACAATAATTTCTTTTGCTTTAATCTAACTAGTGTATCTTTATGAAATGTAGGTTTTATATGTGCCACGGCTTCCAAATGAGGCACATCATTACCTATTCCAAACTTGTTGTTATTGCAGTTTGCAAGATCGACATCATGTGTTACATGACTAACTTAAAGAGTGACAAATGGTAGCAATTTTAGTGGTCACTCTTTATGTTATCCAATAACACATGATGTCGATCTTGCAAACTGTAATAACAACAACTTTGGAACAGGTAATGTTGTGCCTCATTTGGAATCCGTGGCCCATATGAAACCTACATTTCAGAAAGAAACACTAGTTAAGTTAAAGCAAAATAAATTCTTGTTAAAATCTTCCTCGTCAATGTCTATTAACACACAAAACATCAATCACATTTGATTGAAAAGATTACAAAAAACAATACCTTCGTGGCCTTGTCCTTGACATCGTCAATAGTGTTCATGTCTTTGTTTCGTTTTGCACCACCACCATCAGTGCTCCTGTCTTTGTTTCCTTTTGCATCACCATCGTCATCCTAAAAGTCATCAAACAAATTTATAATAATGCCATCGTGCAACCACATCTGTACTTACACATAAACATCAGTCATAACTGATTGAAAAGACTGCAAAAAAAAAAAACCTCGTCCTCATCAATATCAGTAGTGTTCTTATCTTCATTTCTTTTTGCACCACCATCGTCATCCTAAATGTCATCAAGCACATCTATAATAATGTCATCGTGCAACTACATATGTACTTACACAAAAACATCAATTACAATTGATTCAAAAGACTGCAAAAAAATAGACCTCGTCCTTGTCAATATCAATAGTGTTCTTATCTTCAATTCCTCTTGCACCACCATTATTGGTGCTCTTGTCTTTGTTCCATTTTGCACCATTATTGTTATCCTAAAAGTTATCAAACACGTCTATAACAATGCTAGCATGCAACCACATCTATACTTACATGTTGGATGTTGAACAATTGCAACCTAACATGCACACACGCTTTTGGATTGCCTAGACGCTAGGATGCAAACATGCTGTCACCATATTGGACGCCATATATCTTAATGAGCGAAGAATTTCTATTTCATACTTCAGAAAGAAAAAAAAAATATAATAAGTAAAGAAGAGAAAACATGTATACCGCTACTCAAGGATAGTTTGCTGACAAAGTTTAATCTACCAACAAACACAAAAAAACAAACAAAAAAACTCAACACGTAAATATATGTACCACTTACCTTGAAAATGCTAATGGAGATAGCATACCTTGGCTCCTTCCCTTTCAGATTGCTTGTTTCTAATTGTTTCTGTATTCCACATTGTTTTGGGAGGACCTAAAAAGCATTATACAATCGTCAAGGTCCTTGGGAGGGGGACAACAAATCTTGGCCCTCCATTTACTAGAGATTAAATGGCATAATCAAATATGACAACCATGGGATGCATGCTATGTGTCACTGCACGAAAAATAGTATAGAGACCAATGCAGACTCCTGTGAAATGGACTAGTACCACTCAAAACACACAAGAGTCACAAGACCTGTATCATTTAAATCACACAAGACCTGTACAAATGCACCTGTTACCACTCAATCAATGAATTAGTATCACTCACTCAAACCACACAAGACTGTAATACACAAGACCTGCACATAATTTTTATCACGCACGATCCATTAGCAACTACCAACTCAGTAGCCATAATTACCAGAAAAGCAAGTGAATCACATGAAGACACATTAACAACCATAATTACCAAAAAAGCGAGTGAATCACATGAAGACACATCAGCAACCATAATTACCGGGTGACATAGTACAATAAACAAACCTTAAGAAGTATGTGGCCAACATCGAGCTACAGTTTCATTATCTACAATCTATTTGTCAGAAGCCCAAAATGGGATATTCTTCTTTCCAACATAGACATCAACAACGCAGTTCGACATACTACACATAGGAAACATCAACATAGCAGAACAACCACCAACACCCAAAGCCCTAGCAGACTCAACTGGAATGTGATGAAGAACATCCTCGTCAAAGGGAATATCATCCCCTACACCTGTCTTAATGCAACCATTTGCCTTATCCTTCACAACATCAGATGCACTAGGAACCACACCACCGGCAAGAGAACCTCCCACTACATTACCAACTAAACCACCCACTCCAATAGCACCAGATATTTTTGAATTAATAATTTCAGTATCTGAATCAAATATACCAACAATAGCTTTACCACCTAAATTGGAACCACACCCATCTGAACCAAACACAGCAACAGTAGCACCAACACTTAAATCACAAACACGACCACTTGAAATAGAACCACCGACAAGACCACCCAATGAACCTGGAAAGACTAGCACAAAGTCAACGACTAAGCTTCATACGTAGTAACTCATTACAAAGCATTACAAAGCAGAATAGACATGTATTACCAATAAATTCTACAACATCATCTCCAACAAAAATATCTGGACCAGAACAAGCTTTTCCAACAATTTCAATAGTTGTTTAATTCATGGCATTACCACCGCTCAATCCACCTAATTATAATCAAGCATAAATTACTAAAGAGACATCAACAAAAACCACAAAACAACTAGGAAAAGCCACAACCTTCTACATTATCACAGAAATTGGAAAATTTCTCTTCCAGCACTTGTGGATACCTTTTCAATTTTCCAAATTTTTCATATGGTCGCAACAAAATGTCCTGTGCAGATGCCATTCTTATCTCACTTCAGAGATCGTATTTTTCATATGATGTCACACACTTATGTCCCGTGACCATCATATCAACCTCACGAGACACTTGCCCAAGGCTCATTCGTATCACACAAGTGCTTCTCAAGCTCTTATTATGTGAATTCCCACCATCCCCTACCCTTTCATCAATGCAGTTCACAATGTTACTTAAAACTTTGATGGAAATCCTGTTACGATTGTACCAAACTTGCAGCCATCATACAAATCCATAGACCTTGATGACTTTACACAACTATTTACAAAAAAAAAGAAAAAACCTAACATATGCGATAAAAACCTGTGTGCGAGACGAGTTGATAGGATGCAAAACAGATTCTTATCTCCCTCCACTATTGGAGACATGTGATACATTAGTTCATCGAATGTTGCAACTACATCACCATCTCGCACAGCGACAGCAGGCCTAAAATGTTCGGGCTGAAAATGCATGAGATCCACTTTGTAATTTCTACTCGAGTGCTCACAAAACTTGCAACTAGCAAAAATACACAGCAGCTGTTAAAATCAGCACTCCAAAAAAAAATTGAGCACATTCAACCTAGAATACTACCTAGCAAAAGCTAGGATCCCAATTCATCATGCCCATGCAAGAACATCAACCTCTCCAACCTGTACAACAGCTCCAACCCACCCCTCACAGAAAAATATAGCATACAAAAATAGAAAAATCTAAGGTGGCAGCCACGAGAATACTGAATGCTAAAATCCACATTTTCAAGGATTTCCCGCTCTATACTAACACCAATAAGAGATGCCTTCTTTCTCTCCTTACAAGCGCCGGCAGCAACAAACCTTCACATAGCCCCTAGCACAGCATTCTACGTTGTTTTGAAAATGGAGTTACGAGCAATGTCGAAAGGAACCTCCACAATACCACTACTTGTAATTCTAAGATCATGCTCCTTTTTTACTAATCTCCCAAAGCACCGCAGCATACCCATTAAAGTATCACTAGGAAACAAGCCATCACCTTGTTTACACACTACTACAAAAAATATTGCAAGCATATTGTTTAATTCACGAAGATCCAATTTCTCCAATGGAATCACACACTCCAATCCACACATCTTCCTCCATGCATCAAATTTTTGCGGGTCCACTTATCCTTCTGCTTCGTAGCCACACTATCCTCGACCGTAAAAAAATCTCCTTCCTTATTGAGTAGTATAATTCCCTTGCAAATTCACCTTGTAACCACCTGGGTCATAAACAGTTGGTCTACCAGAGACAACACAGCTTGCAAAATACCAAAAAAAAAGTTCGTAAACAAGAAGTATACCACTAAGCTTGCAAACATTATCTAGTCAGCTCAAGAATGTGCCTTCCCAAAAGTTGTTACTTCTGTTCTAGATCAAAACCTTGCAGGCTGTGTTGAACATGATACCCATAGACCCTTGTTTCAGCATTGCATGCATCATATTATATTTCATAATTACATGCAAATTATATACATCACAAATTACATGCATAGACACATGCATCAAAAAATATACATCAAAAATTACATACATCAGAAGTCTTATACATGAGAATATGCACAAAATATACATCAAAAATTACATGTAAAAGCACATGCATTAGAAAGCCTTATACATCAAGAAAAAACACAAACCTGTAGAATCACCTCCACAGGCAATGCCATCCTCTCCAAGGGCAGCTCTTGCTTCATAACAACCTCCACAGGTAATACCATCCCCTCGAAAACCACTGCCATGTCACTTCAGATCCCATGGAATCCACAAGAACACAAGACACATGCAACAATCACACAGCTTCCACCCAAATCATACTCAAAGAGACTTCCCTCCTCACCATTTATAAAGAAAACTCAAAAACCACCACTCCTGATAACCTCGAAACCAACATCCTTCACCAAACCACTCACAAAGTAAACCCTCAACTCTTCCATAGTACCAACAAAAATAACCCAGCAGGGAGATGGTCAAGCCATATAAACCCTAAGCTCAACCATAGAAAATCAAACACAAAAAGCTCAACCACCAAAACCCACACAAACCCTAATCTAAAGCCACGGCTCGTGACAGAGCCTCATGCTCAATCTCAATCTCACGCTCATGCTCAAGCCACAGCTCACGACAGAGCCTCATGCTCGAGCTCGATGATTTCCCCCCCTTGTCAAGGACATTTACTTGCTAGGAATGGGCCTCAAGTGCACATTCCCCATAATAATTGCTCCCACACGGCTCCCAGCTCCTGCCGATCGCCACGTGGTCACAATTATTTTGGGGAAATGGGCACTTGAGGCCCATTCCCTATACCATCGATCTTCCATGAAAGATAAGCAAGAGCAAGAGTCAAATATACTACAACAATATCACAAAACAATATTCATACTTGGTGCTTTTGATACTTAATGGTCTTTCAAGTGTGTGCCCTCCTAGGCAAACAGATAACTAACAACAAGCTGTGCTCATAGGAATGTAAAACATATTAGAGAGAGAGAGACCTCTGGCATCATCGCAGACAGATAACTAACAACAAGCACTAGATACTGAAGATAGTCATGTGCAAAAGCTCGTCATAGGAATGTAAAACATATATTAGAGAGAGAGAGAGAGAGAGAGAGAGAGACCTCTGGCATCATCGCAGCACACGAGAGCAGCACTCTCTCGAAGCGCAGCTCAAAGGTGCAAACTCGCAGCACGATAGAGTAGCAAAGCATAGTTTTTGGCTGGATACACACTCGTTACATGTCTGTCCGTCACTTTTGGGGAGGGGCGGCCAGGCATTACACACCAGCTGCTTGATAATTTTAGCTATTGTTGGTTGGTTGGCGTTGGTTGGTTGGCCTAAGCAGGGGTATAGGCAACGATGCTAATAGTAAGGAAGAGCAGATTGTAAAACTAGTTGTGAATAACAAGCAATGGTAAACTATAGGCAACGATGCTAATAGTAAGCAAGAGCAGATTGTAAAACTAGTTGTGAATAACAAGCAATGGTAAACTATAAATCTTGAAATACATTGCTAATCTGGATAACAACCAGTGGTATCGTCTTACTTTGAAACACAAAGGATTCCACTGTTGTTGAGCTACAAAAAACAATATGAGTAGTTAAACTTATGCATCATGCAATAAGAAGGTAAACAATATAAATCAAATAGTTGTTGTCACACAAAAGTGCCATACAGTAGTATGGTGAAGAGTCGACATTGTGTCTCCCCATAAATAATAAGAAACAAAAGCCATGCCCTGCCCAGTAGTCTAGTTGTGTCGTCCAAGAAAACACATGGACATGGAGATTTAGAAGTGGATTAGAAACCTTGAAGCTTGCTAATCGATGTCTACGCAGTCAACAGATCACGAAGACCAATATCGTCCATGTCGCCCAAGCTCTGGCAAGGCCGCTTGCAACACCTTTTCATTAAATCTACCATTCCCACATGGATTGTTTCTTTCCCATACATATTGGAAATTGGCACAGTCACTTCCATTGTGCTAGGTCATTGTTGCTCTGTTGTACTCATGGCGGAGAATAATTTGTTGTTAGGTGTTGGTGAGAGAGAGAGAGAGAGAGAGAGAGAGAGAGAGAGAGAGAGAGAGAGAGAGAGAGAGAGAGAGAGAGAGAGAGAGAGAGAGAGAGAGAGAGAGAGAGAGAGAGAGAGAGAGAGAGAGAGAGAGAGAGAGAGAGAGAGAGAGAGAATTGGTATCATTTGCTGCAACCCTTTTCTTGGCGAATTCCACCCCATGCTAATCCTACACGATTGTTGTCTGAGTTGAGCAGACAATGGTCCAAGTCCACGTCCAGGAGGGACTCCTTCTCCCTCCCCAATTAGTTTATGATGCACAAGCCCTTCAACTCCACTTTGTCCTCCATGAAGAGTAGGCCCTAGATGGTGCACATGCTCTAAAATTTTTGCTCGTAGTCAAAGTTGTCGCCACTCTCACTGCATTGGAGGAGTATGCCCGTGCTATGTGGCACATGGTAGGATGCATAGGGCTCATTGAACCAATTGAATGGATACCTCTTTTATCTGTTTTTTGCTGGATTTCTATTTGCCCAACTCCTCTTCAACATGCGATGCAGATTGTGACCTTGTCTTAAGAAGCACCCTCAGATTTAGAAAGCATCCCTTTCACACTTCATCCTCACATTGACCTATGATCATGTCATAGATGAGCAGCCCCTTTATTTTCCATGAGATTATGGAGGTGATTAACATTTGGATGAATAGATATATGCCATGTGTGCAAGAATGGTGGGTGTGTAAGAGAGGTGTAAGAGTGGTCAAAGGATGCGCTTTTCCCCTCAAAAAGGAGAAGGATAAATTTATGATTGTCAGCCTTCCATAACTCCTACATATGATCTCCAATTTGAGCGGACATTATAGATTTAGAATCTGCACGCCAAGCTCTTCCCATAGATATGTTACATGATATAATTGTTTTCGATAGATTTTAAATTTCATTTTGGGGGGAAGTGTTGAATTCAAATAAACTAGCCGTTTTACGTGTTTGAATTCAAAATTTTTCCTTTGATTGCTTTCTTAATACTAAAGGTTTGACTCCTTTAAACTGCCAAATAAAGAGGCCCTCCTAGACTCCATTCTCTTCCTAATGGTATGCTCTTTAGTGAGAAAGAGCTATGAAATATCTCAAGATGTACAAGTTAAGAAGAGGAAGTTGATGCTTGTGCGTTTTGGCTACAAGATCTGGGCGCATGATACAGGTGGCAGCCTTCTTTCAAGTGGCAGTAAGAACCCATCATTGCCTCTCTGATTTTCTACGATAGTAATATTGTGAGAGCCTATTCAAAGGGACAAGCCTGTGAAAACCAAGTGCATATATTGGCTTTTAAAACCACCATATGATTAGAAGAACTAGTTGACGGTTGGGATGCAGACAATGTGGAGAAACCTCCTGCTTCATTTTAGAAAAAGGCCTTAGGCCAACCAAGTAAAAAGCCAGCCGTGATTCAGCTGCAACGCTTATCGTATTGGTTCGATGCCTGCTTGAAGGTGAGTGGGAAGATGCTCAACCTCCGATCGAGCTTGGGTAGGGAGTGGAGGTTGTCCATCTTTTTGTCCTCCACCCATTTTGCTCTGAGTATCACACCATGCCGCGTGGCTTCCACGTCTGCGTGCCCAAACTTGGGCACACTGTGAGTAAGCCGCCTAAGGTTTTTGGCATGCCCACAAGGCAAAAGGTCAGCGAGATAACTTCTCTTTTTTGTTGGCTAAAAATTGAATTAATTTTTTTTGGAACAAAAAAATTGATTGATGAGTTTTGTACTCAAGAGAAAGTTATAAGTGGTAGTGTTGGGTTGTTGAGTGAGGTTGCTATCACAAGTGGATGTCTGACAAGGTGCAAAAACCTTCGATTGGGAATAGTGGTTTTCACACACACCACTATTGTGAAAAATATTACTATATTTTGGAGGTTCCGCAGCAAATGGGCATAGTCCAACTGGTTCTACTATCTCTATTCTCGGTGCATGCCGAGGTTCAATGACTACGAGCTACACTCACGTTTTATTATTTTCTTGTGTTTGCTGTAAGGTGGGGATGAACGAGGGGTCAACATAAGTTCAAGTTTTGGGGCTACGGACACGCAATTCAACAAAATCGCATTTTGCCAACTCAATAACACACATTTGACCGGATGTGTGTGACACGAGTCTAAGGGACACTCTCATGTTTTCTCTCAAAAGATACCGAGATAAGAATTTTTTCAAGATTCTATTATTCAATTGATCAAAAATAGAGTCCTCTTGAGTCTTTTCTCGTGTGCAACCTATAGGACCATGTCAAGTGTGCATCTTTTAGGACAGAGGGAAAGATGTACGGATACCTAGGGCTTTCTTTACTTAGTTAGCACATAGCTCTACTCAAGCTCCTTCAACACTCCTTCACACATATTGCACATGAGGCAGAAGGGCCCCATCATTTTTTATGTCAAGTTCAACTCAACTCATCGCAAGAGAGCTGGCATCTCAAAAATAACTATGTTGGCATCAACGTCGGTAACATTGTTTCCTCATACATAAAGTCATTGAATGTATTAGGGATGGTGCTCAATTCTGGCAGAGATATTGCAACAAGGGTTGAATATAACCTTTTACAAGACATTGACATGGGTGAGAGTATGTATGTGGAATGTGGTGTTGATTGTAGAATATGGTCAGTATAACTGTGGCAAGGAAGCTTTTGGTTTTTTTCACAAGATTCAAAGCAAAGACCTACAAGAACTTTGAAAGCCTCCCCCTGGGTGAGAGAATTCATGATGAGAGTGCTAGTCAAGGGTTGTTCAGAAAGTTTAAGATGTCATGCATGGCACCGTCTTGGCCAATATATATGCCAATTGTGGTGTGCTTAAGAAAGAACAAAAAGTGCTTGAAGAGTTTCTTATCTGGAATGTCGTTTCTTGGAATGCACTGATTACAGGATGCACATAGCAAGAGCAGGCCCAAAAAGCTCTGGACTATTTCAGCGGATGCACAACAAGCTCTCTCTATATTCTCATGTAAGGATGACTTGGAACGACATATCTTGGAATGTATTGATCACGGGATACACGCAACAAGAGCAGGTCCAAAAATCTCTATGTTGTTTTTAGTTTCCTATCTAGAGCATGGACTTTTGGAATGCACTGATTGTGAGATATGACCCACAGGAGAAATCTCTAGTCTGTTTTCAAAAGATGCGAAGCAAGGGCCTCTCTCCAGATGCAATCACCTACGTATGCATCTTGAAGGCATCTGGCTCTACGCAAGATGCTGATATGGGCACAAAAATTCACAATTATATTGTTAGTCAAAGGCACTTGAAAAAATATGGCGTGCTTGGCAGTGCCTTGGTTGATATGTATGCCAAACGTGATGCGCTTGAGGAGCTTCTTGTCCAAAATCTTGCCTCTTGGAACCCATTGATTGCGGGATGTGTTGAACATGAGGGGAACGAGCAAGCTCTAGAATATTTTTAGGTGATGCAAAGCGAGCACAACTCTCTACACGAAACGAGCACATCTCTCTATACGCAATCACCTAGGCTTGCATCTTGGAGGCATGTAGCAATTTGGAAGATGTAGAGATGGACAAAAGTCCTAGTTGTTTTGAACAGATGCAAAGCAAGGCCATCTCTCCACTCGATGAGCACTGTCTTGGTTGATATGTATGCCAAATGTGATGCAATTCAAAAAGCACAAATAGTACTTGAGGAGCTTCATGTCCGGAATGTCGTCTCTTTGAATGCACTAATTGCTGGAAATGCGCAACAATAGCAAGTGTATCTCTCCAAATTCAGCCACCCATCCTTTCATCCTGAAGGCTATGATTACATGTTGAAGTCCTGTGGATCTATGAAAGTGCTTGAGGAGCTTCCTATTTTAAGTGTGGACTCTTGGAATACATTGATTGCAGGGTCTACCCCACAGGAGAAAGCTGTAGGCTGTTTTCAACAGATGCAAAGCGAGGTCCTCTCTCCAGATACGATCGCCTATGGATGCATCTTAAAGGCATGTGGCTCTATGTAAGATGCTAAAATGGGCACAAAAACTGAGAAGTATATTGTGATTCAGGGGTTGTTGAAAAAAGATGCCATGCTTGGCACATTCTTGGTCGATATGTATGCTAAATGTGGTGCGCTTGAGAAAGCACAAAAAGTTCTTGACGAGCTTCCTGTCCGGAATGTCTCTTGGAATGCATTGATTGCGGGATGTGTGCAACAAGAGCAAGGCTAGAAAGCTCTAGACTCTTTTCAACGGATGCAAAAAAATATCTCTCTATATCCTCATGTAAGCATCACTTGGAATGGCATCTTTTGGAATGCACTCGTCGCGGGATGGGCACAACAAGAGCAGGGGCAGAAAGCTCTAGGCTATTTTCAGCTTCCTATCAAGAGTGTGAAGCTATTGAGAGTGTGGACTCTTGGAATGCACTGATTTTAGGATTTTCCCCACAGGAGAAAGCGCTAGTCTATTTTCAATAGATTGAAGCGAGCACCTCTCTCTAGATGCAATCACCTATGCATGCATCTTGAAGGCATGTGGCCCTACGCAAGATGATGATATGGGTACAAAAATTCACACTTATATTGTGAGTCAGAGGCTATTGAAGAAGGATGTTGTGCTTGGCATTGTCTTGGTCAATATATATGATAGATGCTGTACACTTGAGAAAGCAAAAGAAGTTCTTAAGGAGCTTCCTATTCAGAATGTTGTCTCTTGGAATGCACCAACTGCGGGATGTGTGCAATAAGAG
This sequence comes from Adiantum capillus-veneris, assembly GCF_014529385.1. Classification (NCBI taxonomy): domain Eukaryota; kingdom Viridiplantae; phylum Streptophyta; class Polypodiopsida; order Polypodiales; family Pteridaceae; genus Adiantum; species Adiantum capillus-veneris. The sequence continues at coordinate 43,863,507 of NC_140958.1, forward strand.
CAAGGCCACAAAGCTGTAGGCTATTTTTCAGCAAATGCAAAGCAATCTCTCTCTATATCCTCATGTATGGATCACTTGAAATGGTGTCTCTTGGAATGCATTGGTCGCAAGATATGCACAATAGGAGTAGGGCCAGAAAGCTATAGGCCTTTTTGAGTTTCCTATTTCAGAGTGTGGGCTCTTGAAATGCATTGATTGCAGTGTTTGTCCCACAAAATATGCGGAGCAAGGTCCTCTCCAGATGTGATCACCTACGCATGCATCTTGAAGGCATGTGGCTCTAAGAAAGATGTTGATATGGGCACAAAAATTGACAATTATATTTTCAATCAAAGTTGTTGAAAAAAGATGTGCTTGGCACATGGATATCCTACTTCATGATGTGATTGCTAGGCAGAGGCTGTTGACTGCAAGATATGCACAACATGGATATGGCAAAAAAGATATGGTCTTCTTTTACCAGATGCAAAGTGAGGGATGCTTGCCAGAAAAAGTCTCTTGGAGTGCTCTTATGGTCCTAGAGGGTGAAAGCATGACTAGGTGGTACACTTTTATGGGTTGATTACTAGTTTTGAATAGCTGCACTATTAGACGTGGCACGCAGTAAAATCTTTGCAAATTAATTCTAAATTTGGTGCCAAATAGCTTTTTAGATTCTCCTCTTCAAGAGCTCCAATGATATATCACACGCCTTGGGTTCTTCTATCTTTTTCAAACATATTACAATGAATAATTTGCCAAATAGTGATGTCTCGGACACAGCTTTGGTGTCCACCCAGTCATGCTTTCACCCTAGACTGCTTGAAACAAATGCAAAGAGAGTGTTTCTCACATTGAGATTGTTGATAATAGATTGATGGTGAAAAAATATAGTACTTGGCTGTGCTTTGGTCTACTTGTTTGTCAAATGTGGCTCTCCCTTGAAAGACTTGATGGGATTTCCCTGTGGAATGTCATCACCTCTAACACATTGATTGTTGGACATGCCCAACTTCATTGTGCTAGAGTAGCTCACAAGGTAGATGCAAACGGAAGGCTTTTCTCTGAATGCATTCATCTACACTTTCACCTTGAAGGCCAGTGGCCTTATGCAAGCCATTGACATGGGTGACAGAATTAATGAGAAGATACTGGTCCGACACCGTTGGTGAAGGATGTCATGCTTGGCCGTGCTTGGTTGATATGTGTGGTACTGTCATGAAAGCATGAAAAGATGAAAATTTCTTGATTGGAATTCTCTCTGGAATGTCAACACCTGCAACATGTTGGGTGCATGATATGCCCAATATCTTATCGCAAGAAACGTGATTTGTTTTACAAAACCTCTTTCTCCAAATACATTCACCTATACATCTCGCCTTGTTGTTGCTCCTCGCGTCTACAAATGAACGAGCCATAGAGACATAGACACACACACACACACACACACACACACACACACACACACACACACACACACACACACACACACACACACACACACACACACACACACACACACACACACACACACACACACACACACACACAGATCAAACGAATGTGTTACAATGTATGCTAGCAGAAGATCAAACAAAGCTTTCAAAAATGCAAGTGATCGACATTAGCTACAATATCCTCATTATGATGCATTAAACATGGCCTTAATTAATCATCCACTACATCATCATCTACTAGTTCCATAGCAATGACGTAGTCTATGTGGAGTTCCAGTTCATCAAAATCAGCATAGGCATCAAAACAATCATTCTCTTCTTCTAGCTCTTCATCCTCTTCTTCATCTTCTATGTAGGCTTGCTCTTCTTCATCAACATCATTGTCATTCGCTTTGTCAAGCGGTTGTGCTGGAATTTCTTCACCTTCTATGTCTGCTTCATCATCATCGCTTTGTTTGTCCACAGTAGTTCCTATGCTCACTACGTCATTTAGTATACATCTTTCTCTTGGTGTGACTTGTATGACGAACCAATACCGTTGTTTGTAAATACTTGGAAGATAGATCAGTTGCTCACAACTTTTTGGAGAGATGTAGATATCACTTGTGCCCGTATGGAATCTCGTAGAGTCTACCATGTAGATACCGCTTGCATGTCTAGATGAGACACCTGCAAACTACTTCACATTGAACACATACTTTCAAAAAGTTCAAAAATCTACTCGGTCTATTCTTTTGATAACTCCACAATATCTATTTTCCATATCGTTTGGAGTTTGCGCATCAAAATTGCCCATCACTCCACTATCATTTGTCGTTCATTTTTTTTCTACATTATCAGTTCAAAAGTGCCTTCCTTCATGCCACATCAATTTGAACATCTTTGCTTGTTGAAAGTAGAAAATTTTTGAGTATAGGTAGCTATATACTAATACTTTATATTGTGCATAATGAATTTGATTAGAAATTACCTTTGGTAGACAACCTCGTGCATACTCTCACTCTTCATCGCTAACATGCTCACATCAGCTTTTAGCTTTGTCATTTGTTCATGCAACCAATTGGGCCTTATAAGTTTTGGAAACATGGTATGGTGGGTAAACCTCATTGCAATTTCTTCTACAAGAGTGTATTTCCCTATACGCTTCTCGATCTTCTTCACGCTTTCTTTTCAAATTTTTATATAGATCTACTCACTTTTGCATCACTGGTGCATTAAGGACAAGGTAGTTGTTTATTGCATCACGTATGTTCCTTTCCATGAGCTTTATCTTCCCCTTCCCATTCAGCATATGAGAATGCATCATTGGATCTTCTTTATCAATCCATAAACGTGGTATCGTTTCATTCACTATAGCCAGGTACTCAGAGTTGTACACAAATGACTCTTGAACAATCGCTCCTTCAGCCATGCTAGGCTCTGGCTATGAGCGTAGCCACACAAAGTCCTTGAGTGTCTTAAGAAAACGCTCAAGGAAGAACATACAACGGGAATGGACCACTCCAAAAATCTCTACCTCATCCACAAGATGCAGTATAAGATGGAGTTGGCTCACTAGTATGGACATGGGAAAGCTCTCTTCAATGAGAGCAACTACTTCTTTGGCTAACAATCTTGCAGCTGGTATGGATGCGACTTCAAACTCCTTAGAGATCACCCACCTAACAAGCTCTCCTATCTTATATATAGAATCACGTACTTTCCTGCTTCCACATCCACTGATGCTCAGTGGTAGATGAATTGCATAGTGTTTTCAAAAGTAATAACATTAGAGTAGCAACAAGTAAGATAAAACGTAAAGGTTGGATAATCACCTGGAGCATCTTGTGCCAATTGTGGGATTTCAACCCGTGTAATAGGGGTCCATCACCTTTCTTTGTCTTGGAGAATGCTCCCTTTAAAGACTGCATGTAACTTGTAGGTGTTCTGATGGAGGAAATAACTTCTTTCACTTTAATTTGGTCAGTGTTTGATAGGATTCATGGTGCCTTTGGAAGACGATACTTCCCGTTGTCTTCCATGACCAGCATTGTTGATGCTGGCAATCTGCATTGATGTTTCATGTCCTCCCTAATGCCAACACTGTGGCTCTTGTCTATGATGTGGTCCCAGATCACCTAGCCTACGTTTTGAATATGTGCATTGGATCTAGCAAATGTTGGATCTTCAAATTGGTCTAGTAAGGAAACTCAAAAAACACAAAACATCGTCTCATACCCTTGGGTGGCTGTCGGGGAGGGGGGTCCATTGAGCAATGCCTATCCTACGCTCTTTTCCAATCTCTCATTGTCCATCTATATGGGGCCTTTCCATTCAAAGGTTGTTTGTATTCTTCATGTGTTGGTGGTAGAAAATGATGACTATTAGGATAAATGACCTTTTTGAGGTGTGATGGACTCTCTGTGAGACGGGGACCACAAATAGGGCACATTGCATGTCCAGATGTAGACAAACTTGTTGGTAGTACACTATATTCATAATTAGTAAAAACCTTTGGTAGCCAATAACCAATAATTGAGGGCTACATGTATGGTTACATGAGACCTCTCCAAGACCCAGAAAGTCATGCATAGTCCACATAAGTATGCCTTGCGTATGGGTTTGACGCTTCGTTGACGGTAGAGACACGTCATGGATAGTGATACCGGTCCATAGCTCCTTTAACTCATCAATAAGAGGGGCTAGATACACATCCAAGTTTTTGACTTTGTACTTTTCGAGGATCAATAAAGATAGCATGATGTAGCCTTTCTTGGTGCTCTTCCACTTGATCAAGACAACTGGCCATGTGCTCCATGACATATTGTTGGTGCTAAAAGGGTTCACACCGTCACTTGCAAGGCCCAAACAAAGATATCGTGGGTCTCCTTTGAATGCGGACCATTTTTCCTCAATGTGTTTCCATGCTTATGACACGCATTATACCATCCACAAAGTGACTACCAGCATGCCATGTAAGGAGTTTCTTGAAGGTTGTGGTCTTGAACATGTATTGGATACGAGGGATGAGGAAAAAATGTCATAAAACTTTTCTTGGTACCAAGTGAGTCTTCTTTCTTTCCTCTAGATCAATGGGAAGGTCTTTGTATCTCTCTTCACCACACTTTGGACATTTCTCCAACCAATCATACTAGTTGCGGAAGAGAATGCAATCATTAACACATGCATGTATCTTTTTGTAGTCCATACCTAGCACATTAGCATATTTACGAGCACTGTATTTATCTTGTGGCATCCTATGACCCTTTGGAAGTAGATTTGATAATAGACTGCAAAAGCAAAGTTTATTTAACCATTAGTTGCAAAGTTTATTTATCCATTAGCTTTGAAAACAATCTATAAAAATATAAGTTTACTTAACTTTAAAATCCGATCAATGCTTGTATTGCTCATTGCACAAATGACTTGTAGATTCAAAATCTCTAACGAAGCACGGAGAGTAGAGAACGAAGCTCTGGGATATATTGGTGTCTTGCTTGCAACCAAAAGAGTATCCTCCTCCTTTTGTGAAGTCTCTTTGCATCCACAATTGTCGTTGTCAAGTGGACCTTCCTCGTGAGCAAGAAGCTCAGCAACCAAATTCTCCATAATTGTATCCTCCTCCATGTGGCGCAGTAGATATGTCATCTCCTCCTCCCCATAATCATCTGCATTGGATCTTGAACTTTTGCCCATTGTTGGTGGAGGGAAAAATCTGTTTTCTTGCAATTGTCTCTTTGACTTTCTTGCTCGAGAGCCTCCTACAACACTCCAGTGAGGAGCGATATCCATGTGTGAAAGTTTGCGAAGATCGGTTATTCACGTTCGTGGATCGTTCCACATTTCGTAGTCCTTGACATGCTTCAAACAGATTCGTCGGAGCCTAGGAGGCTCTTTTGCAATGCTTGCATGGACACAACAACCTGTAGTTCAACCATCAATTGTGTTCCACCGCATTTTCTGGTCCGTCTTTGTTCCACGTTGGCGCTTGCATCTTTCAAATGCGAGAGGGGAGGGAGGGAAGGGGAACAAGAGCTTAACATGAGAATGATTTTGTGTCAACTATGAGATTCTTCTTAAAAGAAGTGGAGGGAGCAGGTCGGCAAAAGAAGGGGGAAGTGATCAATTCTTTTTTTTAAAAACTTACCCTAGGGTATAAACGTGGCAAATAGCACGGCAATCAGAGCGACAATTGATGCGGAAAATATTTATTAAAAATTATATAAATATGTCAATGGGATAGGCTAGGCTGTTTTTACCCTAACCCACTGCACAATAGCCACGTTGGTCTGTGTTTTTTCTCTTCTTCTTCTCTTCTTAGTACTCTCTCTCTCTCTCTCTCTCTCACACACACACACACACACTCACTCACTCACTCACTCACTCACTCTCTCACACACACACTTACATAGGAAGTTCTATGATGTGGATGACTTACACACCTCTTTGAGGAATGAAAATCTCCTCCTTCGAGGAAAAGTTATTATACACTACCCGAGCATTGATGAGCATAGATGGTAAGCATTAACGAACCAAACAATTCTTTGGTATATTAGACGAGCTATTAAAAGTTGGTTACTATATTCCACTTTTGATTTATCTGTCTCTCATGTTTCGTATACGATACATAATCTCTCTTTGTTCTCAGCCTACCGTACTTGCCCTTGCATGATATAATCCACATGATCCAGCGCTGGTATTCTCGAGCTAATCGTCAATGTGGGCGACCATGATGGATTGGCGTATAAAACCCTTTGGTATGCCTCACTCCATTTATGAATCTCAATTGGCCCTCTTTGTGCTCTAGCATGTGAGTTGGTTATTTTCTACAATGATACGCTCCTCTTTCCATGCAAACCCTTTTTGGGTTTTGGTCGGCAACACAGGCTAGGTTGGTGGTCATTCACTCGGCAATCATGTATAGTGCAGGTTCTGAGAGATACCCCTCCCTAGGGGTTTATGCACAAAATATACAATTTATAGTTTTATACAATTTTCAATATACATCAAAGTTGCGGAAGCATTTGCATAGGCGGAGGAGTTCTCAGTGCCCGACCAAGCATGGAGTTTAGGCCATGAGCTAGACTACATCCAGAGATACCTAGTGACTAGTGCCACCCCCTGAATGGGTGTTATGAATGAAAGCGTACTCAAGAAAAATATAACATTGTGGAGGGTGAATATATGTGTACACCACGTTGCGAGAATAGAGAGAGAGAGAGAGAGAGAGAGAGAGAGAGAGAGAGAGAGAGAGAGAGAGAGAGAGAGAGAGAGAGAATATAGTGGAGGGTGAAATAGAGTGCACAGAGACATGAGAAGATGACAATAAAGAATCTTTAAATGCCCATCTAAATGGAACAGGCAACCATGTATTAATGCAATGACAAAATCTTGGTATACCATAACATAAAAAAAAAGAGTTTATGACAAAATAACTAGGAGAGCACCGGACCCTGTGTAGGGATCGATCGGTCTACCCATCCACTTCCGCTCTACTATGGACAGAGAAAATTTCACTTCGTCGAGAGCGAGCCAGAACACCTCCAACCTACCTGAGCCAGACATAAGCTAAGACTGCTTTGCCTCCCTCCGTGAACCTGAGCTCTAAAAGGATCCTAAATACCAGCAGATGGTAGGGTATCAACACCAACCATAGCAGTTTAGGCGCCACGTCTCTTTGATGCCCAGCACTGGGTGTTTAGGCAAAGCCAAGGAAAAATTCTTGACGTGTTAGCCGTGTAGATCATTCAGCCCCCGACGCACTAATCGTGTACATGAGCCTAACAAAAAGAAGAAGACCTAGGCAACACCCCCGATCCAGCAAAGCCCTAGGTCAACGACCCTTTAGTTTAAGACTAAGCAATGTAGGTGATCCTAGTCTTGTAGCGACGCTGCCATGAGAAACATAACACGTGATTCCAATCACAATAGCACTTTCCATATTCACCCGCCACTACTATTCAATTTTTACAGCAAAATTAGTCCTCCGAGGAGTATCTGGCCAACTAATGGAAATCGTAGCTAGACTATGCCACACCGTAATATCTCGACATAATTATGAATTTCCCGTACTGCCCTGGTGTATTTACGGTATCGCTTTTTATAAAAATAATTCTCGTAAAAATCCTGTTTGGTCCTGTTTTTGCTCCTGGTGATCGTTTTTAAATCCGATGGAGACTAAAACTAATATTTTTAGGTTTAGGTCATCATAAAAATCACATTGCTTTTCAAAAACACCGAAAAGCACGAAAAGCTAAAAATAGCTTAAAAGGCAAAAAAAACAAAATTTTCTAAAATTGAACCACGGGTTCCCCTCGTCCACTGGAATAAGAAAGTAGACTCGCTTTTTACTAAAAAGCACTAAAAATCATGAAAAGCTATAAATAGCATGAAAAGCATATTTTTACGAAATTGAACCATAGCTTCCCTTGAACATGTAAATTAAGGATCCGACCTTGCTTTTTGCAAAAAAGCACCTAAAAGCATGAAAAAGCTAAAAATAGCGGATTTTTTCAAAACTGCACCAAGCATTCGTCTAACCTATTGGAACATGAAAACGGACTTGCTTTTTACTTTAGAACCTTCCAATACTGTCAATCAAGCATCTTAAGTCAAATTTGGCAAAATAGATATTGAAAGCTATTTTTCTTATTTTTAGAAGAGACCCAAAAATTGGGGATCTTACATCCTCCCACACTTAAAAAATTTAAGGTGTCCTCACCTCAACATGAAATCTGGATAATTTAGTCTCATTACATCATCACGTTCCCAAGTTGCATCTTCCTAAGGATACATTGACCATTTAACAAGGTGTTCAATAATGGCTGAGAATAAGGCTTTCCAAAAATTAGAGGTGAACTTCGCATCACAATCAAAAATTATTTGTCGATGTAAACCGTGATACATGAAAACACCTTTCATGAAGGCTTGAGCTATATCCTTAGCCGTAAATGTTGTCTTGACTGGAAACAAATCAGTCATTTTTGTAAGCATATCAACAACCACAAAAATAGAGTCATACCCCAAAGATGTAGGAAATCCTGAAATAAAATCCATGGATATGCATTCCCATTTCATTTGTGGAGCATCAATTGGTTGAAGCTTATCGGGGTATCAAAGTTTTTCAGCTTTATTACGTTGACATGTTAAACATCTTGTAATATAGTTCAACACATCACGCTTTAGTCCTGGCCAGAAGAAACTCTTTCTTACAGTAGAGTAAGTCTTAATGTATCCTGGATGTCCTGCTATAGGTATATCATGAGCTTCTGAAGTTTGATTCCATCTTGATTTGGAATACAAAGGCGGTTGCCGAAGTAAAGGTCATCTCCTTCAACGTGAAAGCCTTTGATTTGCCTATCTTGCTTCTATGTGCGATTATTTAAGTTCATCAGGTACTGAATTCTTAAGTAATACATGTCAGTAGTCATACCTTCTTGAATAAGGTCAACTAAAGAAGTAGTAGAGGTTGTGATAGCCGCTACAGTACTCTTCCTTCTCAAATCTTCAGCCACAAGATTTTCCTTCCTAGGTTTATATTCAATTCCCAAATCATATTTGCATAACAACTCCATCCATATTCGTTGCCGCATATTAAGGTCAGGTTGGATGTAGATCCACTTTAGGCTTTTATGGTCGATATGTAATTCAAATCTCCTTCCAAGAAGATAATGTTGTCATACTTTAAGAGCATGCACAACGGCCAATAATTCCAATTCATGTGTAGGATAATTTAACTCATGTATACGTAACTTACGAGATTCATAAACTACTGGTTTTCCTTCTTGCGATAGAACGCCACCAATTTCTTGTCCACTTGCATCAGTGAGCACAGTGAATGTTTTTGAGAAGTCTAGAAGCTATAGTATGGGAGCATTCACCAAGGCTTCTTTGAGTTTCTCAAAAATATCTTGAGCACGTTCATTCCAAGTAAACACTTTAGTCTTCTTAAGTGTATTAGTCAATAGAGATGCAATCTTAGCATATCCTTCAATAAATGTACGATACATCTTGTCAAACCAAGAAAGCCACGTACTTCTTGTACTGATTTCGATGTACGCCAAGCTATAACTACTTCGCTCTTTCTTAAATCAGTGGAAACACCATCCTTGGATACAAAAATCCCAAATATTCCACCTTGTTAGTGAAGAAGGTGCATTTGCTACGTTTGGCATAAAAATGATTTTAACGGAGAAATTCAAGTACTCGCCGCATATGTTGTTCATGGTCTTCTCTATTTCTTGAGTAAACCAGGATATCATCAAAGAAGACAAGAAAAAATCATCAAGATGTTCTCAAAATATGTCGATCATGAGACGATTAAAAGTTGCAGGAGCATTAGTAAGTCCAAAAGGCATAACTGTAAATTCATAATATCCAAAATGAGTAATAAATCCTATCTTTGGTATGTCCTCCTCCTTGATTCAGATTCGGTGACACTTTGACTTAAGATCAATCTTTGTGAAGGTAGAAGATCCATGTAATCGGTCAAGCAGTTCATCAATCCTTGGTATTGCATACTTATTCTTGATTGTTACCTGGTTCAATCCACGATAATCAATATAAAAACATAGAGTGTTATCCTTCTTCCGATTAAAGAGAATAGGAGTACTCCATGGAGAAATGTTGGGTCAAATAAAGCCTTGTTCAAGGAGTTGAGTTAATTGCTCCTTGATTTTCGCAGATTCAGGTATTGACATTTTGTAAGGTCTATGAGCAATTGGTTGAGCTCCTAGAGTAAGCTCTATTGCATGATCAACATCACGCTTGGGTGGTAAATGTGAAAGATCCTCGGGAAATACACCATCAAAGTTTGTTGTCCATTCAGGTTCAGGTGGCTTAGGCTTAAGCTTTACTGCGTAAATCCTCTCATTCTTCCTATGACTCTTCATAAGTTTGGTAAAGTTCATTAATCTGAGTTTAGGTTTCCCCTATTTTTGAGTAGTTGTAACCCTAGAGTTTTGCTCATTTTTTAAAGTCAATGAAGCATCTTTACAATGTATGTGAGCATCATTGGCTTTAAGCCAATCCATTCCTACAATTCCATCGTAAATTTCTATGGGTAAGACTCTGAAGTTTGCAAAAGTATTATGACCATCCAAAACAAAATTCAAGTTACCCACTGAAGTAGAAGATCTAACCCTCCTACCCGTAGCTAATTCTATTGTAAGGTCTGTATCAAGGTGTTAAGGCAAAATGAGGTTTTTGATGCACTTAGGAGATATGAAAGAATGTGTACTCCCTGAATCAATCAATAAGGTAAAATGGTTACCTTGATACTCCACTAGAGTTTGAATAACTGAAAATTGTTCATTCACTTCTTGATATTCAATTGCAGCATGAACATATGTGTTTGCTTGATTTCCTTCACCTCTAGCCCCTTGAGTTCTGTTAACTTGAGGTCTTCCTTGAGGTCTTTGATTTCCTCCTCCTCCTGGACGAGGTTGACGATTAATATTCCCGTTGTTATTATTGTTGACATGCGGTCCATTTTGAACAAAAGGTAGATTTCCTGGCCTAAAACTCCCTTGGTTTTGAGGTTGTCTCTGGTTTTGGTTAAAGTTTTGCTAATTGAAGTTCCTTTGAACTGTCGATGGTCTGGGTCTAAAGTTTTCAAAATTCCGATTCGGATTAAAGTTTCTATATTTGTAATTGTCCACCAATCTTGTGAATCTTGAATTGTTAAATGGACAATCCTTGGATTGATGACCAGGGTCAAGACAAGTGTAGCACAAATGATCATGTCTGGCTTTCATACGTAATAAGTTCTCTCTTCTTTGATGTGGATTTCCAGATCTTTGTTCCTCCTTGAGACGAGGCCTTTTGATTTCACGAATAGGAATAGGTTTTGGTTTCCTCTTTCCAATAGTAGATACTTCTATTTCAATGGGTTTCCTGCATCAAGGACATCTGCTAAATTGGTAAGGCGAAGACTCTGGAGTCTAGTCTTCATAGGATTATGTAACCCTGACACTAGTCGAGCTACCTTGACCTCTCGAGTCATCCCTGTTGGAGCATACTTAACAAGGGTTAAGAAATGTTGATAGTATGATTCCATATCTTTGGTTCCTTGAGTACAGTCAAGAACTCATTCATACGGTCTAAATGATAGACCTTGTTTTGATAGTTCTTCTTAAGCTAGGTCTTAAGATAATGTCAAGCTGTAGCATTAGGATCAACATTGTTTTCTGTGCAATGGTCTTTCTACCAATGCTTGGCTATTTGAACTTAGCGATGATATCTTTGTTTTTACTGCTGACGAATGGGCTAAGTCAAAGTAGTCATCCATGCACTCAATCCAATCTTCAAGAGATTTGCCTAATCTTTGCCTTCACCATTAAAGTTTCCAGGTTGAGACTTTCAAAGCATAGCATCGATGTCTCTATCAATGATGGTGTGTTGAGGAACAATAGGTGCATTTGTGTTAGCAACAGCCGCATTTCCTCTAGGAGGCATGGTAACTTACTGCACCATATCAACCAGGGTCACACTTAGTAAAGTATTATATTCCGCTCTAAGTTCTTAAATCAAATAGAATAGGCACTTAAAGATGAGATGAGAAGAAAAAAGGAGAAAGAATAATGAATAAATTAATCCAGTTTCTATATCACACAACTTTGGGTTTCCAAAAGTCTACAAATGTCTCAAAAGCTTCTATAAATCCTAATGGCTCTAACATAATGCACTCGGTAATATCCATTGTGACATCCTTTCACTAATGGAGTATAGTTGTTCCATTCCTTGAGTAAGTATTGATGGTTGATTCCAATAACCCTTTATGATCTTTGGCGGGAACATTTCTTTGTTTGGCATGTGAGTCATACCATTCCTGAGTAAGGGATTTCTTGGTTACAGGTACTCCCATTTTGATATGGATAATCATCTTCCCATACCCAAAGTAGTCATCAAAGAAAGAAGATTCTTTTGGAAACACATCCGATGTATCCCATCCCACTGAGTTGTGAATGTTTGCACAATCTGCAAGGCACTAAGGTCTGTTGTGGGCATTGTATAAAAATTTTACATTGCGAAGATTATAGATCAGTGAATTCCCAAATAAGTCAAAGAACAATTTCCAAGGTACCGGGCTAAAGGAATGTCGGTCGTTGTTTTTGCATTGCCGTCCCCATACATTAAACATAACAATGTCAAAGCATCTCCTAGCCATTACTAAAGGAAGTATGTTTCTTGGTCATCCATGTTTCCTTTGTTGGTCTTAGGGTGAGTTCATTAGCATTTATGTACAATATTTGATTAGTGACAACAATCTCGGTTCCCAACTTAGATTGTATCCACTCGATACTCCCAACAGGCGAGGGTTTATGTTGAGGTGGTCTAAACTGGGCGTTCCTCGTAGCATAATGATACCAAGCTCGGAAGGTATTTGGTACAATGAAATCCATAGACATCAATCTTTTCTTCTCTTCCTCGTTATGCGTGGTAGTGACAAGTCTTTGTACTTCCACTCCAGTTTGGAAAGGTGAGAGCGTATATCCGTCCATATCCCTCGAGGTAAATGGTCAGACATCTACACACACATCCCATCACTCATGTTAGTTAGAATGATGAAAACCAAGATTCAAACTTAAATATTATATCCTCAAAACACTATGTGTTATATCAAAATCTAATTTTTATAACCGCAAAAAACCAAAAAGATACATAGTGTTTCTAGGGAGATATATAAATACACACACACCCCATCACTCATGTTAGTTAGAATGATAAAAACCAAGATTCAAACTTAAATATTATATCCTCAAAACACTATGTGTTATATCAAAATCAAATTTTTATAACCGCAAAAGACCAAAAAGATACATAGTGTTTCTAGGGAGATATATGAATACAAAAGGGTCCAATGAACCAATTCTTGGTTCCTACAATTGTGGTTCTATCCTTATACTTGTTCACATCTCGGGTGTCAAAGTTTAGCACTTCAACTTGTGCACTAAAAGTCACATCTTTCTTTTCGTACCATTTTCCCCCGCGTGATACATCCTTGGGTGATAATCCAGTAAAGTAGTTTACATGAGCATGTCATTCGTTTACATCATTTCTGTAGCATTATCTACTCGAGTTCACTGCTATTGGTTGTGCTCAGGCAAAGTCAACAATGCACCTTGGTTTCTCGTAGTCATCAAAGGTAGTAACATTGTGAGGGTTTTATTTGAGAATAGGTCCATAGACTCTATTGAAACTTGCCGCCATTTGACTTCTTCCACACTCTGATTATGACCTTCTCACAAAAGCCGTATTTTTGGTTTAACATAAGGGCCTTCTTACTAAGTGTGAGTTCACGACTCGATATGTTCAAAAGAGAGCATAAGTTAAGGTAAAGAACATATACTTCTACTTTAACATCGCCTTCTTGGATCTTTTCCTTCACCCAAAGCTGTGGGTTGGTCATAAACCTATCAAGAACTTGTGTTCGGTGTTCAGGATGAGCTTCAACATATAACTCCCATGCTACATAAGTGTTCGATACAAGGTAATCTCTAGTTCCCTTTGAAACTCGAACCACTTCAATTCCCCAATGGAGGTTGAATCCAACCGCATAACTGAAAAAGACTCTTTGTACAAAGTCACTCGGGAGTTCATCTAGACAATTAAGAAGATCCATCTAAAACAAGACAATGAGAGAGAGAAAACTTAGTACACATGTGAACCAAAACTGAGTCTACGCTTTTTTTCCATCAAAATTTGATCTTTATGGTTTCATTACAATATTATGGGTGTCTTCGAGCTAATTCTCTAGATATTCTTTTAACTCTCATAACAAGTTATTCTCTCTGACCTCCCACGCGACAACGTGGTTTGTAGTTATCCTCTAGCTTTTCTATTCCTATGATAGCTGAAAGAGCTTCAAACTTCTTAGCGACTTTGGCAATTCTTAACATCTGGGAACGCATTGCCAAGTAGTAGAGCATTTCTTCTAGGCCTAACCATATTCTGAGTTGAAGTAGTCTGAGGTTGGCAAACCAATCTCTTGGACTGTCGTCAATATAAATGAAGAATTGATAAAAGGGTTCTTGGTGATGGGTAAGGTAACTACGGTCAACACTCTTCCAATAAGTTGTGCTTCCTGGTATGCCAAAGACTTTGGTCCCAATTTCAAAGTAAAAGGGTTTCCGTTCATCCCTGGACAATTGTGTCGCCATATTGTTGAACACTATGGCCAAAACATCATTCCCCTGGCTAAAGAATTCAAACGTCACTCTGGGAGCCATTTGTTACTACAAAACAAAAATTCAAAGAAATTACAACGATGTTGTTTGAACATTTCAACCATAATTCAAACCAAACACTTCCACTCAAGAAGACAAGTCAAACAAGTAACACCAACCAATGTCTCTTATAGATGCATCATGAATACAATATCTTTTCTCAAACAGCATGCATGAATGCCTGCATGATGCATAACTAACCCGACTAGTATTAGGTTTTAGGCTATCTCCCATAACCTTAAGCATTTACGTTGATGCACCAGGTGAGAGATACCCCTCCCCAAGGGTCTATGCACAAAATATACAATTTACACTTTTATACAATTTTCAATATACATCAAAGTTGAGAAAGCATTTGCATAGGGAAGGAGTTCTCAGTGCCCGACCAAGCTGGATTGCATGCAGAGGTACCTAGAGACTAGTGCTATCTCTAAATGCGTGTTATGAATGAAAGTGTACTCAAGAAAAATATAACATTGTGGAGGTTGAATATATGTGTACACTGTGTTGCGGGAATAAAGCGAGAGAGCGAGAGAGAGAGAGAGAGAGAGAGAGAGAGAGAGAGAGAGAGAGAGAGAGAGAGAGAGAGAGAGAGAGAGAGAGTATAGTGGAGGGTGAAATAGAGTGCACAGAGACATGAGAAGATGAAAACAAAGAATCTTTAAATGCCCATCTAAATGGAGCAGGCAACCATGTATTAATGCAATGACAAAATCTAGGTATACCATAACATCAAAAAAAGAGTTTATGACAAAATAACTAGCAGAGCACCGGACCCTGTGTAGGGATCGACCGGTCCACCCATCCACTTCCACTCTACTATGGACAGAGAGAATTTCACTTCGTGGGGGGAGCGAGTCAGGACACCTCCAACCTACTTGAGCCAGACATAAGCTGAAGCCGCTTTGCCTCCCTTCATAAACCCGAGCTCTGAAAGGATCCCAAGTACCAGCAGGTGGTAGGGTATCAACACCAACCATACCAGTTTAGGTGCCATGCCTCTTTGATGCCCATCACTGGGTGTTTAGGCAAAGCCAAGGCAAAATCCCCAATGCGTTAGCCATGTAGGTCATTCAACCCCGGACACACTAACCGTGTAGATGAGCCTAACAAAAAGAAGAAGACCTAGGCAACACCCCCGATCCAGCAAAGCCCTAGGTCAACGACCCTTTAGTCTAAGGCTAAGCGATGTAAGTGATCCTAGTCTTGTAGTGACGCTTCCATGAGAAACATAACATATGAGTCCAATCACAATAGCAATTTCCATATGCACAAACAATCTTTTCCAAGCAGTTAGATTGTACAAGGTCTCTACCTTTACACGTCTGCCATAAACCATCCAAATCACTTCATGATCCAATCCCAAAACCATAAACCATAATCCAATCACTTCACACAGGTGAGCACTCCACCCAAATGGTGAGGCACGACCAATCCTACATAACCACTTTAGAACATAACATAGCTGCAAAAATTTTGGCAGCATAACCATATCTAGAAAAAAAATAAACCGTGAGCCACACTGGCTTACACCATAGTGTGGTTTGTGTTGTCGTTTTTTCTTTTGTGCTCCATGGCTTGTACTTTTGTCAAACCACAACAAAAACTATGATCGATGAAAATCATAATTGATGACGAACTTTATGTCCTTCACTACCAAGCCCCAAACTGCAACATTTACTGCTGTCATTATAGGACTATTGCCAGATCTAAATTTAGAAAGAACCCAATCTCGTTCAGCTTGACTCTTATCATCTTGGATAGATAAAGCTCCATCCATCACTCGCTCAAGTCACTCTGTCAATTTTGAGTATTTCTTGTTCTCAGAAACAGCTTCTACAATCTGTAGAATTGAATGATTGGCTTTCAAATCTTGTGAGCCAATGACAACTTTGTAAGGATTCTATAGAAATCGTCTAGCCAAACCTTCAACTTCTTTAGGCCAAGTTTCACTCCAATACAAAGTTTGTCTGTCAGGCCGAATCTAGGAGATATTTTTTTGATTTGAGGTTCAAAACCCATGTACAACATTTGATCCACCTTGTCAAGGACAAGATATGTAGCCCTGCAAAATTTGGTTGTCTACCATTTGTGTCTGCTCTTCTTCGTGGGTGACTCCTTTGTTCTTGCATCAAGGTGATCAGAGTTTCATTTGCCACTATTAGCTTTTGTGTGCTGTGTAAATCATTATACTGCTTCTACTTGATACATGACTTAATTAGAGCCTGACAAACCCCAGTTAATTCGCCAAGTTAGTAACTTACTTCAAAAGGGCCTTATCCAACATCATTCGTGATAGATGACCATCTATGAGCTATCATTGTCCATTTGTCCCCAAAGCTCATATACATAATGTATAGGGTATTTAGATGGATATCATGGCTATCTTTGCATTTTTATTTTTTATTTTTAAAATTTTTAGCCTTAGCATGTATTCTCTATTCATAACCTCCTAACAAAGTTTGGCTTGATTTGAACTTGTATTTGGATTTCCAAGCTAAATGTTTGGATTTCAGTCTCTAGAATGGCTAGTGGGCATCTCTTTCACTTTCAAGCTACCAAACACATGTAGAACCATTGATGATGACCAAAATTTGGCTTGATCCATGGTTGCTCTTGCAAAAATCTATCACGATAGATGACTGAACTATCATTTATGCCCCTTTTGTTCTTGTCAGTATTGTTAGTCCCTTTTGTTTGTTAGGCTTCATTAAGTCATATACAAGATAGAAGATTTACAGTATGAAGATCTACTTCCTATACATAGCCTTGTAGTCACATGAAGTGTTTGATAGGCAACTGCACACTTCACGGGTGCTTTCATTTAGTCGCATCACCAACTTTCTTTGTCCTTGTATGCCATCCCGAAGTTTTATGATCATCCTCAATCACTTTTGGCCTCATATTGTTGTCGAAGGTTGAGCATATGGCTTTCAATACATACCTCGTGAAGTTTCATCATTGTCCTGTACCTTCTTCTCTTTGTACTGATCAGGAATCTCTTGAGTCTTTTCTTCATCTGGATTATGGATTTTTTCCTTTTTTAATGAAAAATAAAGAAAATCTTAAAAATAATTAAATAAAACAAAAAATGAACTCAACAAAAAGAAAATTTATTCTAATAGAATTCTAAACGCTATGTACATTGTACACATGTCCATAGGGGCTCGTATATGGCTTTTGTCCCTGTACTCCTCTTGTAACGCTATTATGAGGGCATACAGTCTGAATTTTGTCAAAAACTTATCACAATCAAACGCAAAAATTCAATGCAACTCACAAAACATTTCCCTCTAATATATATAATATAAGGTCCATATTTAGAATGCCTCCTGCCCCTCCTATTTGGAGTCCTCCTTGACAACAGGGTATCGCCAAGGGTATGTGTTGTGCTTGGGCAATTAAAAATTGTACCTAAGCAAGCCTTATGCATACACAGTCAATGCATGGAAAACATTTATGATGTGCAAGACGTAGGTATAAGAAACTTGATTATTAGCATTTGCTGGCGAGGCTTCCTATTTTAAGCGAGGTGATGATCTTTGAATCTTCTGTGCCTTTGATTATTCTGTTGTGCATTCACTTCATCTCCTGATCCATAGGCCTTGTGCATCATGCAATGGTGAAGTGAGCGACTTGTTTTCTTCTAATGGTACTGTAATCGTAGGAGGAATTGAAAGAGTTCAAGTGGCGGTGCAATGACAAAATCTTTATTGGTTTCCTTTGGGACCCACTTCTTTGTGATTATTGATTGTTTTGCTGATGATGCTCGTTTGGGAACCCATACTTGTCCTTGTTTTGTTTGTTCTTGAAGAGATGTGTTTGGGATCCACCTTGTCTTTGTGTGAGTCTTTAGCCCTTGTATGCTTGGTTGACGATGGGATTGACACATTTAGGAGTTGATATTTAATAGTTTTGGAATCCAAATAAACTCTTCACCTCTTTGTGCTTGAATCAACTTCCTTGGAACCCAAATCTGATTTGTAAAAGCTTGCAACTTTGTGATTTTATTAGCCGCTCTTGCAAACTTTGACAATTTTCTTTTTGGTGTTGGATCTTGTGATTTTCCATTAGAGATCTTCATCTTCTTGATCCATATCTACTTTTGGCCGAGCTGGCTCTTTGGTATCCAATTTGTCGAGCTTTTTGTCTCTGAATTGTTATTGTTTACTTTTGGCCTTGTTCGGTTGTTATAGAAGATGCTAGTGAGGGTGATGAACTGAGTTCCTAGTAGGGGATGTCATAAGAATCATCACTATTGCTACTATCCTCAGCAAGGTTGAATTTTGGCACTTTCCCTTGGTGGTTTGGTTGGTTATGGAAAGTTACATTTGTTTGCTCTTGGATTGATATTTCTAGAAGGGCTTTTTGAGCCAATTGATTAGCGTGTTGTTAGCTCATTCACATGATTGTGCTCTTCTTGGTTGGGTCTTTTCTTCCTGTATGGGAGCCACGTATGATGATGCTTGTTGCAGTTGTATTTCCACCAAGGTTTTTGGAATACACTTTTGATGCACTTTATTCTTGTAGCGGTGACATTGGTTCTTCGACCTTTGATCTGGACAATCATAAAACCGTGCATTTGTTAAAGTGTCGTTCGTGTCACCTGCTATGTTTTTTTGGATTTCCATTGTTGACATCTTCTTGAAGCTCCAAGTGTTCTACAGAGTCATAGATCTCGTCTTCTTCTTCGTCTTGGGATTCTTGGATCACACTCATTGCAAAATAAGGAACAACATCATAGCCATCTTGATCACAAAACTTTGTTGTTGGACCATCTTGAATAGCACACATCAAGAATAGCCAAGATGTGTTCCCATTATAGTGTCTCTAATGATTCTTCAGGAAATGGTTCTGGGACATAGTTCTTATCTTTGATTGCCCTTTCTAGAATACATTCCTCTTACTTTAAGATATCACACTGCGAAGCTCCACACATCCACAGTTCCTTAGGCTTACCCAACCATGTTGGAAGTTCTGATCCTGCTATAGTAGCGGAATCAAACTCCTCCACAGGGCTTTAGTTCACGTCCTTGTAACTATGGTCTTTCAAGTTAAACCTTGCCGTGGTTTCCATGTGTCTCATGTAGATATGGTCATATCCCCAATCATGGACCATTTTTCGTTGCCTCATGAATGGTCTTCCTAGAATGATGTCATAGTTGTTATTCTTGCCAAAGTCAACATTATCAAAGGTATGCTCATACTCAATGCCGAAAGAAGTATTAAATACTTTTTCTAAAATTCCTATAGGCCTTTTTGTGTGTCCATCTACAAGCTACAGGTTCATCCTAGTAGCCCTCACTACTAGTTTTCCCCATTTTTCTCAGATCTCTTTTGTTGCGATGACAACGCCAGCTCCACTGTCAAGGATTGCCATCATTTTTACACCTTGGAATTCCACAGGAAGAGTGGTGTTCCCATCTTCTCCCTCATAGTACTTGCCTAGCTTGTTTAATGGCACTGGCCTAGTGTTTAGCTGAGGCATTTCAAGCACTCTGATATCTTCTTCTGTTTGAGTTGTTGGGTCTTTCACACAAAATTTCTCTAGGAATTTTCCCACACTAGCCCACATGTTTAGTCATATTCTGAGCAACTCGGCTAATGTTATCGTACAAGTGACTAGTGTCAACAAAATGTCTATGAGCCCTTTTGAATCAATGACCTTGTTGGAAGACAGTCTCTATGATGGGACTACAATAACATCTGGCTTGGCCTCGTGTTCTCCTATATAGGATGGTGGTGTTCTTAGCGATTGGGATTGATTGTCCATAGACTATACAGATCCTTTGTCTTCCCAGTATGATTCCATTTCTAGATTCAATTGAGAACCAACCTCAAATTCCTCTATTGGTGGAAGAGACACTCCACTCCCATCAATGGTCTAGTTTACTCGTCTACTTAGCTCACTAGCTTCATTGGCCTCTTTGACTTGTTTCCACAATTCATCAAGACCATCTATTTCCTTGCAACTCTCAGGTATAGCTAGGTTAAATTCCTCAGAAGATTTATTTGTGGTACTCAACACTTTTCTTGGTTCTAATGATGGGTCCTTGAGCTTTGGTCCACGCTCGTGATTGAAATCTGTCTCTATTCATTCTTGGTTTGGTGGGATTACTGGTGTAGGTGGGATAAGGATCACATCCTTAGGTTTTCCAATTGGTGGTTCTAGTAAAGATTGGGTTGTTTGAATCATTTTTTGGCACATTCCAAGCTTTTCTTTTTTAGTTCTGAATATGGAAGTTTCATCCACCTCTGTTCTTGGGTTTGGTTGTTTTTAATCCACACTTCATAGGCGTTTAGGAGGGCATCTAATGGCTCATTAACCTTCTCGACCAATATTGATCCTCCCGAACTAGCACTTATTTGTTTCTCCTTTGTGGATGGCTCTTCTAGAGGTTGAGATGTTTGCGTAAGAGAAGGTGAAACCCTCTTAACTTCTCTTTAGCTTGGGAAAGCTCCTCAGTTAGGGATTTCTGCTCTTGTTCCCTATGTGCTTTCATCCTAGCCTTTTTAGCTTTCCAACTATTCCGTTTGCTCTTGGTTTTTGACTAGGTGCATTGGTCTTTGGTTCACCCGTCTTTGGACTCACTTCAATTTTTGTTTTCTTTGCCTCTGGGTTCTCAGCTTCCTTTTGAACTTGCACTCTTGTAACTACTTGAAATGTTATGACATTTTTATTTTCCAAGCTACTGGGTAGCTAGATGATTCCTGAGACATTGTTGTGGTCTTTTTTATTTGGTTTGGGTTCTTTGGAAAGTCGGGGATCAAGTGAATGATGCCACAATCAAGACAATAGGCATTTACTTGATTAATCTCCATATGAGGACATTGTTTGATCATGTGGCTGTCACAGCTTTTGTGACAATCTGTCTCTGGTTGAGGAGCTTCTTTTTGCATTTCCTCTTGGCTGTAAAGTGGCTCTGACCTAGCTAAACCTCTATTGACAATGAGCCACAATGTCCTTTTGTCCATCTCATACCTTCTTTCTTCAAGTCAAAACGCAAAAGGTGAAGGTTGTACGACCTCACCACTCCATGTGTTTCTCTAATCTTTTGTTGCTTCAAAGGGTAGTACTTGCTTTGGTTGTTATAACACATTGTAGTTGGTACTAGCACTTGTTTATTAGATGCTTCCATCATTTGAGTATATCTCATGTCTACAGGCATTCTAGTAGTGCCTTGCAGTAGAGGTTGTTGTCTTAAGACAGACTATGGCCTTTGAAACTCCTATTGGACCTGGTGCATTTCCCATAATGTACCTATGTGGAGGAGGTGCTACTAAAATATCTTGTACATACCTCTCCCTAGCATATTCCATGCTATAGTAACACTCTTTCCTTGTATGTTTTGTCCATTTCCTCTCAATTTTGCACCACTTAGGCAAGTGGAGTTAACCACTTGACCATTTTGTTGATAAAATTTTATTGATTGATAGGTGTTGTTGGATTTGCGGTGGACTCGGGAATCTGTGAATCACTATGCTAAGAGGATGTGATGTCCTCTTGACTCTTACAATCCTTTTGTTTATATTCCTGATAGTTATCCACCAGATAAAGAGCTTCTTTGATCAATTCATTTAACGTCAAACTCCTTATCATGTGCAGATCCTTCTAAAGACCCGCATGTCTCATTCCCTAGATAAACATCAGCATTAATCATGCTTGTGTAGGTAGTTCAGCTCTTGGATAGAACTTGATGTATCTCTTGAGCTGTAATGCCGCTTTACGGTACTGATTCATTATTTTTTTCCTTGAATCTATGAATTTGTGAGATTGTATTGTGAGCTATGCCTTTCTGCAATAATTCTTTGATGAATGCCTCAAACAACTCATCTAGAGTCTCAAAATCTCGTCTTTCCACTGAGTCAAACCATGTAGCCGCGTCATCTTCTAGAGTTAGTGTGAATCCCGCAAACTATGTCGCAAATTCCAAAACTTCCTGTGATCTAATTACTCTTCAAAAAGCCTCTATATGATCTCTCAGATATTTATCTCCGAAATATTTCCTATTTACCCATTTCTGGATCTAGGATGGTCTAACTCGCCTATTGTCTACATGTCTAACCATAGACTCTCCCGATCCTTCTCTCGCTTCATGCCTTCTACTATGGCTAGGTTCTTCTTCAAGGGATTGGATGTTCTCTTGGAGACTAGTCCATTTGGGAGATTCACTTGAGGAGGCATGTTTTCCATCTATGTGATCATTTCATCTCCCGTAGAAGGGAATCCAGGTGGCTCCCATTTTGGACTTCTTGTAGAAATTCTCGTGTTTGATGGAGGTATTTGTGGTCCTTCATTGAACAAATATCCACTCATTTCTAATGTAGGTTGTGCATTTGTGCTTTGTATAGCTCTACATTCTTGTCCATAATTGTCAACAACTATAGATTTCCATTGACAGTCGACTCCATATGTATAGACATATAAGATCTTATAATCCGTCAGCTCTTGTAGGTATGGCTCTGAGCGTCTATAAAGGTGGATCTCACTATTGTCAACATATATATACAGTCCTTCACTCTCATGATCTATCATTCAAACTCTCTCGCCAAGATTGGTCTTTGTCAAATGCAAGTTTGGAAGATCCATGTGGGTGGATGCTCCTCTATTGCTAGGATCATGAAGCTTGTATAAGCTGCGTAAGAACCTAAAGTAGGCATAATCTATGGGCTTAATAGATTGAACTTGATCTAAGAAGATCTATATCAATGTCTTCAAGTGATTTGGTTAGGGAAAAGTTGAAACTATGGCCAAAATCGCGATCGTTTTCTCACAATTCTCCCAAATTGTCAGATTTAGACACTCCTAACTTTCAGATGAATTTTGAGGCCCTAAACGAAGTTTTTTCGAACGTTGACCAGCAATGAATGACCCAAAGGGTATTTAATTGTTGTTTGGGGGGTCACATTGAATCTTGTAGAGCTACTTTGGAGCTTTGTTTTGATAAAAAAAAGTTTTTCAATCCGATATCAGGAGCTCAAGTTACGGCCAAAACAGTCAACATGTGCCTGTTGACTTCATACATGTATGATGTCTACTGGCTCAAAATTTCTTCAAATTTTAATTGTAGACTCTCCATGATGTACTCTAACCATTGCAAGTCTCAGTTTGTGATTCTGACACTTATAGATGGGTCTGACAGCCCTTTTTGTATTTGGGTGCCTGCAAATTCCTGGGGAGGTTGGCTAAGCCAAAAGTGATCCAAATTGAATGAAACTTGGTCTCTACACCTATTTTATGCTGGCAAACACTTCTGTGAGCTTAAATGTAAGTTTTGATCTCTAATTTGGCACTTGAGACATCATATGCGTATGATGCCTTTTGTGGAAAAATGAAGTGACTTTTATCCAAACATTTTTTTATCACTCAAGCAACTCTCAACAACTTCCAAAATTCAATTTGAACACTTTTTGTGCAAGTTATGGTCAATTTAAACATGAACTTTGCCCAATTTTTGTCTTTTGGCTTTTTTTAGCCCATATGTGCTCCAAATGCAATGAAAAATTTCCTAGGGACTTCTTTTATGCTCTAGGACACCTGGGTATACTCAGATGTCTGATTGGACCCAGATCTGGCCCTTAGACATCATACATGTATGATGTCTTTTGGCTCAGATTTCTACCGAAGGTCCTCCTTCATGCCTACAACAAGACTATGTGATCACGTCAGATTTTGGATGTTAAAAATGCTCAAAATCACCACTTTTTCACCTTTACCTTCTTGTATTTGCAAAAATCTACTTAAATGCAAAAATAGGTGTCCAAATGAGATGAAATTTTGCAAGCAAGCTTAATTCATCATTCCCATGTGGCCAAAAGTGCAATTGGACCTTCAGATCTTGCCTTCAGACATCATACACATACGATGTCTATGTGCTCAGAATTGGCCCAAACTTGGTCTATAAGATTTTTTTGTGGTTCTCAACATCTTGGTATTCTCATATTTCAACTTTGGTCCCTAAAATTTCCCTTTAGACATCATACGCATATGATGGTTAATGGGTCAGTTTGAAGTGAAACTCACTCCAGAGGTTCCTCACCTCACAAGTAACTCACATCAAGTTTCAAAATTCAATTTCAACACGTTTTATGAAAGTTATGATCAATTCAAGCAATCAATTTGCCTAGATCTATTTTGTGGCCTTTGCAAGCCCAAAAATGCTTCATTATAGGCTTCCTAAATGCTCTAGATCATAAGGGTGCACACAAATGTATTTTTTAACCCAAAATTTGGCCCCTAGGACATCATACATGTGTGATGTCTAAGTGGTCAAAATGGACTCAGTGAGCAACGCATCTGTGACAGCATTGAACTCTAACTTGCCATTTGGAGCCGAATTGCTAATGGTTGTGCAAAAGATATCACATGAACTGGGTAGAGATCATAACAAGAATATAGACTTGAGTTCATCATCAAACTCCTTAAAGCCCTGAGATGTCAGCTGACTGAACAAGGAGTTGAACTCATTTAAGTGACCGGAAACTGTGCTACCTTCTTTCCTGTTGAGCTTCATAAGCTTTTTCATTCGAAAAACTTTGTTGGATGCACTTTTGCTCCCCCATGCTGAACATAAGCTATCCCAAAGTTCCTTGGTTGTTTTCTTCCCTATGATAGTGAAAAAGACTGACTCGGCTAGATGTAGACGTATCGTAGCCATGGATTTTGCATCCAAAAGCTCCCATTGAGCTTGTGTATAATCATCATCCTCTGTAAACTCTTTCAACGGTTTTGAGAGGCCTTTGCTTATCAAAACATCTTTCATCCGCTCTTTCCACATGGTGAAGTTTCTGCCATCGAACTTTCGAATGAAATACTCCTCCTTTTTTGAAGAAGAAGCCATCGCTGACAAGAGGGTTTGAGAGGTGCCAAACTATGGCGAGAAGCTGTAGAAATTTGGGCAGAGTAACATTTGTATCGGGAGTAAAATCTCAACCGAATAGACTCAAAAGTGCCAACAATGAAAGTCATGACTCGTGGGAAGTAAATACGGCAGAGTCTCCTTTGTATGAGGAGTCAAAACTCAACTCAAAATACACATAAATGTGCCAACTACACTAACTGGGCATCTGCTGCACAAAATCACTGCTATGTGACTACCAACTCTGTGTCAAAAGCATAAAAAACCGTACAGATGCATATCCTATGGCGAGGGTACCGTAAAGGGGAACTCCAGCTACCTGTATAACCGAAGGTGTCTCAACATTCAAGCACACCCCAGCTCAAAGAAAACATCACACTGTTAGTGTTTTTTGGAGCAAGGGATTGTGCATATGTACATACCCATGCATGGTGCATCAAATAAAGGATTGCCCATTTTCCAGAGCCAGGTGGTTACGTGGGCCCCACATGTGTACAAGTAGGGAAGCATGTACATAGTGCATCGATTTTCACTATTACCAGTACTAGTGTGTTTTTTCTACAATAAGGAGGAGTTGGTAGCGCTTAAAACTTCTCAAGGAAGCTATCCACGGGCCGACGACATGAGGTAAGCAGGTGCGTCAGATGGCATGTAGTGGCGTCAGGAGGTCGAACGGGGCCAATATTTGCACGTGGATGAGTACGGACACAATGTGGGTGTTTTCTTGTGATAATTATGCCGAAAGGTCATTATGAGGACCTTATCTTGGGGCCACTTCACGTGGTGGAGAGACGCATTATTGGAAAAAGCTGAGTGCCAGGTGTGCGGATGATGCAAAAAGGTGACAACTATGCACTGCGAGGTCAGTTTTTGGCATGTTCGGGGTCCCTTTGAGGTCATCTAAAAGGCCAAGGGTGCCCAAGTAATAAAGCTAAGTGTGGGAACTAAAAAAACAGAGAGAAGACCAGAAAAGACGTGGAGAAGAGAGGAGGAACAGCCGCAGGTGTGTTTTTGGGGTTTTTGGAGCCTGTTTTGGCCGTAAAATGGTCATCCGAGGTCGGATTTGAGCACTTTGACATTGCAGACTGAGGTTTTGGGCCGTTTCGGACGCGATGGCGCTATCTATTTTGCCAAATTCCTCACTCTTTTTTTCCTGTTTTGGATGTGTAAGTTTCTCCTATGAGCGAAGCTTCTTCTCCAATTTGTGATTGTATCTGGTATATTTTACCCATTTTGTGTGAGCTATTTTCCCTTTGGTGTTGGCCCAAGATCATTTGTATCTAATTATAAGAAGTTCTCCTCTTTTGAGCTGAGTTTTTTGGGTGTGTGTGTGTCTGTGTGGAGTGGGAAAACGGATAGTCTCTCTCCTCTCACTCCATCGGTGTGTTCCCTGTCTCGGTCAGGTGGTTGTGTAAGCCGAGTGGTGCCTCATAGTGTGTGTGTGTGTGTGTGTGTGTGTGTATCTTCCCAAGAGTGTGTGTCGGGTCGTTATAGAGGCGTTCTATGTGTTTCCATCCCTCTCACATTCTTTTGGCGCCCCCACGGAGGATCTTCTTCGAGTACCTTTTGCGTCGGGCTTCAAGCTTCGAGATTCAGGATTACAGGTTGCAGACTACAGGTTACAGGGACAGGTACAGGTACAGGTGATTCACACAGGTACAGGTAGCTGGAGTACAGTGATATACTAGCAGTGGTGTCACTTGCAATTGTTCTGGGTATGCATCATTTGGCGCCTGTTTGAGTGCATTGTCTACTGGTATTGTACGTTACTTGTGGATACTGCCATTGTATGCATTTGTGGAGCCGTACTTAGTTTTATTTGGCAGTCCCAACCATTTCTGAGACTTGGTCTAGAAGATAGTCATTTCTGAGACTTGACTATACGCGATTTGCATGAGCCTTCGTGTGAGGGTCGATAGCGTGAGGTTTTATTGAGCTAGGGGATTATCAAATGTGGAGATCCTTTCGGTGATATAGGTAGCTGGAGCATCCTTTTCGTGACCTCGCCATAGGCTATGTACTAGTGATTCCTTATTGATGCTCGAGTTCTATTGTTGGCAGTTTATGCATACATATACAGTCTATATTTTGGGTTCTTACTGCTCTACTTCTGGGGAAACTCTGTCAAAATTTTTCCAAGTTATGATGGCTAGTTTTTTGGTCTTTTAAGCCATTTGTGCTGTTATGCTGCTGAAATTCTGGCAAAATCAAAGGATAAGATAGGTGTTCCTTCTTGGGAGCTTCATGGTTGGATTTAATGGATGATCAAAATGGTCCTCAATTCACTCCTTTTCATTTAACCCAGAGAATCCAGATAAATGTTCATGTGTCCAGGAAGATTTTTTTTTCCAGCAGCGCATAGTCTTTATGTTCGGGCCAAGAAGATTAAGAGAGATCCTGGAATGTCCTTTGCATGTTGTAATTCCGATAATTAACTATGAAAACTCATTTGATGTGCATGTGTTTGTCCTTATCTAAACTTGAGCTCCATTGGAGTTTCTGGGAATTGAGTGAGTCAAAAGTTTTGGGTTCTTGCACATGTGTTCGAAGGGGTTCTCAAAGCATCGTAGCTTGGGTAGCCATGGCTTTCTCTTATCCGGAATTTCATGGAAGAAGTGATGAAGATGTGGAAGACTTTTTGGAAAAGATGGAGGTTGCCTGCATTAGCAACCAGATTCATGACCCAGCGCAGATGTTACGTCTTCTCCAAATCTGCTTGAAGAGTGATGCACGAGTTTGGTACAAAGCATTTAAAGAGGAGTTGCGTGGGTCTGATCCACCCGTAAGATTGAGTTGGGACAATCTAAGGCATGGATTGGAAGTGGAGTTTGTGAAGATAGAAGATCCTGACAAAGTGTGGCAAGAAGTACAAGGTTTGGTGCAAAAGGAAGGTGAGCCAGTAGATGCGTACATACGTAAGTTTTCATTGGCATGAGAGCGGATGTGCAAGGCTTTAGCACCACAAGTACCCCCACCTAACATGATGAAGAAGGACAGGTTCTTAGCTGGTCTTTGGGAGAATATACATTGGAGAGTGGAGCTAAAGAAGCCTAGGACATATGAAGATGCACTAGAGGTAGCAAGGAACAAAGAGTGGAAGTTGAGGAAAATGAGCCAGTTAGGGGTGGAGTCTTTGCCCATGAGTTCTGAAATTCAGCCTATGGATTCTTCGCAAGGTCGGGTTCATCATGAACTAGTGGTTTCTGTTACTCATCAGGTTATGCCAGCAGTGGTCACTACAGCAGTGCAAGATGATGGGCTAAGGCAAGACATGAGGCAAGTGGTAGACTTGATGAAGAATCTCAGCCTAAATATGCTAGGTCAAGTGGGAAATAATCGAGGTCGAGGGAGGTTTGCAAATCAGCCACCAGGAGGTGAAGAAAGACCTAGGAATGGTGCTGAGAGCCAGAGAGAGGTTCAGTGAAGGTGTTGGCAATGGATGAGCTACCAAAAATTTGCCCAATAGTAGATGTGTGGCACAAAATAAAAAATCTGGGACAACGTTATGTGGATGGTGGAGCCCAAATATGTGTCATAACACACTCATGCGTTGAGAAGATGGGTCTTATAGTGATTGGGGTGTCACGCTTCCGGATCCGATTGGCCAACCATCAAAAAGTAAAATGTTTGGGTGTTGTAAAGAGCTTAGAAGTGGAAGAGTATGATGCAAAGGCAGTGGTTGATTTTCATGTGATGCCAGCAGGGTTGGGAGCATATCCTATTATACTGGGTAGACCATGGTTACGTGCAGTGGGAGTTGTTCAAGATTGGCAACGTGGTATGATTAGCCTTTATGGAAAGACAAGTGCCAAGAAGCTTTATAATATGGACACAAGGAAACGATTAGAGGATCTTTATGAAGATGAGGATGAGTCTAGTGATGAAGACGATTGCACAGTGTCTAATGAGGACAGTGATGGTACTACTAGCAGTGATGAGGATGTTGATGTTGCATTTGTTTTGATGGACAAAGGAATCCAGGAGTCTGGTTTAGTTGCATTTTCGAATGAGGTTGAAGATGAAAGTGAAGGGCCTTATGAAGTGATTGAAGGGCTGATGCAAACCAAGGTTGAATTGTCACAGAATCAGGAATTGATGACACAAATGATCAATGGAGACCTCTCAGCTATGGAGAAGGAGATATATTTGCACATGCTGGCTAGTTTCCCTGATTTGTTCATTACTTCACATGAAGAGATCAGAGGGTTCAAGGGCCAAGAGATGCATATAGAGCTGAAAGAAGGTGCTAAGCTAGTGCGACAAAGGCTAAGACGGATGGGTCAAGAGAAAATGGAAGCCTTGAGGGAAGAGGTGGACAAACTATTGAAGGCAGGGTTCATAGTCCCAGTGGAAACCACAGAATGGGCGAGTCCAGTAGTAGTCAGTCCAAAGAAGGATGGAAAGTGAAACCCTTAAATGCAGCCACTAAGAAAAACCCATATCCTCTTCCATTCATTGATCAGATCTTGGATTCAATGGCAGGTTATGAGAGGTACAATGGGTGTGATGGTTTTTCAGGCTATTTTCAATTGAAGATTGCTCTTAAAGACCGAACAAAGAAAACTTTCATTACGCCATGGGGTTGCTATTGTTATACGGTATTGCCATTTGGGTTGACAAATGGACCATCTTTCTATCAAGAGAGAACAAATTGGGTATTGGCACCATTCATTGGCAGTTGTGTTAAGGCTTTTATGGACGACTTCTGTGTCTACAGCAGTAGGGCTGAACACCATGAGAAGTTGCAGATGGTATTGGCTCGATATGATGAATGTGGAGGACAACTAAATCCAAAGAAATGTCCTCTAGCACAGCCAAGGGTGAAGTTATTGGGCCATATGGTGCTAGAAAATGGCATTGAAGCTGATCCAGACAAGGTTAAGTCTATTATTCTTCTTCCATCACCTACGAGTACAAAGAAATTGGCAACCTTTATACACAAAGTGAAGTACATGGCACAATTTATTCCATTGTCTTCACAGCTCCTTTATCCATTACAACAAGTAGCAAAGCATGATCCATTTCAATGGGATGACAAGTGTGAAGAAGTGTTTCAAGAGGTGAAAGAAGTGTTAGGGGGGCTCTCAGCTATGCAAGCGTTTTATGTAAATCCATTAGTAGGGGATGATGCCATTGGATCCATGCTATTGCAAAAAGAGAAGGGCAATCATTATATAAGGCCAGTGTATTGTGCAAGCCGAGTGAAGTTGGTAGCAGAGAGAAAATTCTCGGAAGTAGAGCTAGTGATGGCCAGTGTAATATTTGCTTGTCGACGATTTTGTCATTACTTGCTACCACAACCTTTTGTTTTCTTGACGAGTTATGCTTTTTTGCCACAGTTAATTAATGGCACTAACATGTCAAATGTGGTGAAGAAATGGGTAATTGAGCTGCAAGAGTTTGAGTTCTCTTTTTTAGTGGAAGACAGTACAAGAGCTACCCTAGCTGATTTGTTGACTTACAAGGAGAATCCCCTTCTTGTTAAGGAAGAGGTGGTGAGAAAGGTAGTCGAAGAAGTGCCACAAATCAGCAATGCACATGTTTTGTTCTTTGATGGATCATACAGAAAGAGCCATGATGTGGCTTCAGGGGGTATAACACTTTATGATCCAGAGGGGAAGCTAGTATGCAAGAGAGGGTTCAAGTTGGATGTGCATAGTAACAATGAGGCTGAATATGCTACTTTGGAAGCCGGATTACACATTTGTTTGAAGCATGGGGTTAGAAGGTTGGGTGATGCCTTGTTAGTTGTGAAGCAAGTGCTGGGTGTGTGGAAGAGTAAGAACACCTCATTGAAGGAAATGTGTTTCAGAATTAAAGGTCTGTTAAAAAAGTTTAAGGCATGGAGCATCAGACACATTGAACGTGCTCTAAATGGAGAGTCATATGAAGCAACTGAAAGCATGATTGGGGAGCTATTTGTGTTGAGGACCAATTTACCTCTTTATCATGGCCAGGAAATTTTGGCTCAAGAATCATTCCAAAGGACATTTAGAAGTTGAAGAAGTATGGTTTTGTGCGTAGAGCATCCAGGTACAAATTGATTGGTGATGTCTTGTACGTGAAAGGGGTTGATGTCGTGTTGAGACATGTACCTTGGTGGGAAGAGTTGTATAGAGTGTTGGAAGAGAATCATGAAGGTGCATGTGGTGGACATTTTGCTCTAAAGATCACCTTGCATAAGATCTTGCAAGAGGGGTATGTATGGCCTAGTTTGCACAAGGATGTTCACCATTGGTGTAGGTCTTGCAATAGGTGTCAAGCATTTGGGAAGATATTCTTGAAGCCAGAGCTACGAAAAACCATTATGGCATTAGATGTGTTTGAAAAGTGGGGGACTGATGCAATCGGCCCGTTACCTATCACAAGCAGGGGCAAAAGCTATATTTTGACTGCAGTGGACTATCTCTCTAGATGGGCAGAGGCTATAGCAGTAAAATAGATCACTGCAAAGGATGTGGCAAAATTTGTGTATGATGAAATATGTTGCAAGTTTGGGGTGCCATTAGAGCTACTTTCGGACAAGGGGCCAGGATTTAGAGCTAAACTGCTAAACTTCTTATGCGCGAAGATGAAGATTAGGCACCAGAATACCACTCCTTATTACCCGTAGTGTAATGGCTTAAATGATAGATTCAATGGTGAGTTGGTACAAATCCTTTCGAAAGTGACAGAGCACCAAGGAAAGAATTGGGATTTGGAATTGCCTAGTGCATTATGGGCTTACCGTACTTTAGTGAGGATAGGTACAGGGATTACTCCATTTCATTTGGTGTATGGAAAGGAAGTACTATTGCCTATGGAGCTAGAGTTTTCTGCAGTAAAGATGCTTGAGAAGTTGCTTGGGCCTCCTAGTGATGCATTCAAAGAGAGGCTCCTACATTTACAAGAGGTTCAACTCGATAGGATGAGCGCATTGGAACATTATGGGCAGATGCAGGATAAGGATTTAGCAAAGATAAATGAAAAGGTCAAAAGTAAGGGTATCAAGAAGCATGACTTGGTTTTGTGCTACAACAGTAAGCTGAACAACACCTTCCAAAAGAAGTTTTAAATTAAGTGGGAAGGCCCTTTCAAGGTAGTGGAGTGTTTTCCGAAAGGTACATATCAGTTGGCTAACCTGGATGGGATTCTACATAAGTCAAGGGTAAATGGATGGCGTCTTAAATTATATCATGCCAGGTTGATGATGGTGAAGCAAGATGAGCTGTCTGTGGAGCAAGTAATGTCTGTGAGGGATGAGGAGACTTGTGATGGGCGGAGAGTCTCATATCTCTTTTTGCTGCTGCTGATCATGAATGATCTAGCAGGCTAGGGGATGGGCAAATTATGTCAGGAGTTTTTTGGAGCAAGCGATTGCGCATATGTACATACACATGCATGGTGCATAGAATAAAGGATTTCCCATTTTCCAGAGCCAAGTGGTTACGTGGGGCCCACATGTGTACATGTAGGACAAGGTGTACATAGTGCATTGATTTTCACTATCACTAGTACCAGTGTGTTTTTTCTATAATAATGAGGAATTGGTAGCATGTAAAACTTCTCTAGGAAGCTATCCGCAGGCCAACGACATGAGGTAAGCAGGTGTGTTAGATGGCATCCAATGGCGTCAGGAGGTCAAATGGGGTCAATACTTGCATGTGGATAAGTATGGACGCAACGTGGGTGTTTTCTTGTGATATTTATGCAAAAAGGTCATCATGAGGACTATATTTGGGAGCCACTTCACGTGGTGGAGGGATGCATTATTGGAAAAAGCTAAGTGCCAGGTGTGCTAATGGATGCAACAGGGTGACAACTATGCACTGCGAGGCCAGTTTTTGGCATGTTCGGGGTCCGTTTGAGGTCAACTAAAAGGCCAAAGGTGCCCAAGTGATAAAGTGAAGTGTGGGAACTGAAAAACCTGAGAGAAGACCAGAAAAAACATGGAGAGAAGAGGAGGAACAGCCGCAATTGTGTTTTTGCTGTTTTTGGAGCTTGTTTTGGCCGTAAACGGGTAAACGACTCATCCATTTGAGCACTTTGACATTGTAGACTGGGATTTTGGGCCGTTCCGAACGTGATGGCGTTGTCCATTTTGCCAAATTCCTCACTATTTTTTCTGTTGTTTTGGCTGTGTAAGTTTCTCCTATGAGCGAAGCTTTTGCTCCAATTTGTGATTGTATCTGGCATATTTTACCCATACCGTGTGAGCTATATACCCCATTGGTGTTGGCCCAAGCTCAATTGTATCTAAACATCATAAATTATCCTCTTTTGAGATGAGTTTTTTGGGTGTTTGTGTGTGTGTGTATATGTCTCTGTGTTGAGTGAGCAAGTGGGAAATCTCTCTCTTCTCACTACATGTGTGTGTTTCCTGTCTTGGCCAGGCAGGTTGTGTAAGCCAAGTGGTGACCCATAGTGTGTGTGTGTGTGTGTGTGTGTATCATCCCAAGAGTGTGTGTCAGGTCATTATAGAGGCGTTCTGTGTGTTTTCATCCCGCCCACAACGCCATCACTTTGTAGTAGTGTGCTAATCTAAAGTTTTTGATATGCCACTAATCTACTTGCCATCGTATCTCTCTCTACTCTCCTTGCTACTAGATCCTTATTGTATTCCACGTTTCTTACAAGGGATCCCATACATGCTCCTTCATCTATAATGGAGGCCTCTTCTGAACATGAAAAGTCGAAGTGAAAGAAGCAAGAAGTGCAAGGTAGAGAAAGAATCAGATGGCAAGACTATTAAGGGTTTCTAAGCCCTTTGTAAATTACTTCAAGTTTGAAGTGTAAAACCATCGAGTGTATGTTTTCCTGAGGATGTAGCCCGCCCTAGGATGAACCATGTATATCGCATGTGTGTATGCTCTCTCTCTCTCTCTCTCTCTCCACTCTATTATCTCTCTTGTGTATGTTTTACCTCTCTCCATTAAGTAAACCACTCTAGTTGCTACTTAGTAACTAATTAATCCTAACAAGAAGGGACTTGGATGGACCCATGTACTTAATGCAGTAAAGGGAAGGTGCATCAGAGGACTAGCCAATCAGCTTTTGGATCTAGGGTCGCAAAAATACACAACATACCTTGAAGAAGATGAAGCTTGACAATACAAAACTCCGAGCATGTTATAAGTGCTCAATGTACAAAGATAAGGAATCCTAGAATGTATCCGTTCATATTGTATACAGGTGATAGCCGATTTTTGAAGATCAAGAAAAAAAAAGAAAAGTTTCTCTTTCCTCTGCCCGAAGCACGACGACACCTAGCTTGTCACACCCTCGTCAGCCCCTCAACCGAGATGTGATGCTCGGCTTTTAGAGCCTGGCCAGAGAACCAACCCCAACCGGGGGGAGCATAATACAAAAAAAATGATAAAAATTGTTTTTTTTTAGCCTGCACCACCACCCCTTCCATGCTTGCATGCAATGGGCCGCCTCTCAGCATGGCGCCACCTCCCCTCTCTCTTCTCCATTATCACTGCAAGCGGTCAAGCTCCCTCACTCTCTCTCCCATCCATTATCAAAGCTCTCTCTCTCTTACACACAACCCCCATACATGTTCAGCCTATCTCTCACTCTCACCATCCTCTCTCTCTCTCTTGTTCTCTGTATCACTAGCCCATGCACGGCGCATAAATAATGTACCTCTCTCTCTATCTCTCTTCCCCTTGTTCAGCCCAAAGGTGCAACAGAGAACTCTCTCTCTATTAGCACACACCTACACACACAGGCTCACACACACATCCACACACTCACGTGCTCTCTCTCACTCTCACTCACGCTCTTTGTGTAGCCAAGCAAGCCAAGCACGTAAAAATTATTAAAATATTTATATATTAAATCTATTTCTCTCTCTTGTTCCTAACACACACACCCTCGTTACTTACACACAAACACTCTCACACACTACCTACTCTTGCCAACACACACACACACAGACACACTTACACACACACACAACCCCATAGCACATACACACTCGCACACTTACAAGCACACACAAACGGTAACATACGCCCTCATGAGCATGCACACACGCCTACGCACACGCAGACATTCAAACAAACACATGCACACCATACGCACGCACAAGAAGAAGAAAGAAAACACAAGAAGAACTCGACATCGACGAAGAAGAAACACCAAAATCACTAGAAGGCGACACCAAATCAAGAAGTGACACCGAAGGCATGCCGCAGTCGGCCCCAAAACAGGCGAACGCGCTACACCGACACACCAGCAAAGCTTGCGATTCACCCACATCTCGCCCACGATGCATCTCCGCAGTAAATATCCATAGGGTAATCTATTTTCCCGGTTTCAAGCCAAAATCTTGTATAAAAACCCAATTGTATATTATCACCTCTCTCTAGGTGATGGTCACAAAGGCCCACCTAGAAGATATCATTTTTAAAATTCTCTTAAGACAAAGCAAGGGTCAACCATCTGGGACCAAATTCCTTGTTTTGTCTCTCCTGATTAGGGTCCTAACCTAATCAGATTATCCTAAACTAATGCAACTTGCACCTATAAAAGGGCCGAGGTCACTATCAGGGGTGGCACTTGAGCACTAGGAGGGCACTTGGGGGTCAACACTTGTGAACGAAGCCATGCACACACCCTGACTCCAAGGGTCACCACACACAAGAGTAGAATCTTCGTGTATATGGAATTTTCTCTAGAGAATGCACTATAGGCCCTCTATCTCTCATTATCTATCTCTATCACCACAGTCGCCATCTCGCCGAAACTAGGTTTCTGTAAATATCGCTTTGAATCAAGTTTCCCTCACATCCCGAGGGTTTTTCATCACATGCATCTCTGTGTGTGTGTGTGTGTGTGTGTGTGTGTGTGTGTGTGTGTGTGTAGTATTTGTGCTATTTTAAATTACCATTGTCCATTCCTAGCTGCTCAAATCTAGGTGGTGCCCCCTATTCATTTCCCGTGACGAGCTCGGCGTGCATAGTCCCGGCGTTGAGGCCGTCGAGGTCCATTTTGCGCTTTGCGCCTGTCATTTTGTGCCCCCACTAAGGAAGGATTTTAAAAAACCTTTTGTTTACAAGACTAACGTCATCAATCATTGAAGAATGACTGCAAGAATTCTCCAATTGGAGAACAAAAGAAGAAGAGACTGAAGAAGCACTTACCGCCTTCATCGAAGTGCTACTACCAGGTTGTAGTGTCATCAATATCCAAGAGGTAAGCTCCCCATCTTGCATTGCTCGTGCTAATTGCAAATCAAGAGCATCAAGTGGGAGGGCTACGAAATGTTATCACTGTTGGCAACCAAAGCATTCTATCAATGAGTGCCGATAGAGGAGGTGAAGAGAGAATGGTGAGTTTTTCTTTTGAAAACCATAGCACTCTCACGTCAATCAGATTTTGTGTATTACCAAGTGTTTTCTCTCCAACGGTCAGAGAAGAGTTATCAGCTACATCAATCACAAAGTCCAAGCCACAAAGCCTAAAGCATTTGGTGGACGTAAGTGGGCCCACGCTCTCTCTAGGCCTAGAGAGTTCAAGTGAAGTGCGACCACCCAAGCTCCACTGCCACATGAAAAAAGGAAAGCCAATTGATGTAGAATCTTCTCACCCAGTCTGTTTGAACCTAATGTGGAGGATTGTGCGGACTTCAACAGGAGGTAGAGGCATTGGTGAAGGTGTCACCTTGTCAACACTTAAGGTATGTAACTCTAGTAATCAGTTTCCTACACCCGACGAGGATAATAACAATAGGCCAAAAGTCTTTTCTTTCCGTTTCTTGCAACACATGCATGTATACGTATATATTGATAGGAAGATATTCTACCAGCAAAAGATTGTTTTCCTATTCGGAGTAGAAATTCTTGATGAAATTCTTAGATCCCCATGTCCCATCATCTTACCCCTTCTTGATTACTACCACTCTTTTGATGTAAGCATCTTTATTATGTTCTAGCTTTGCAACCCTCTTAGCTCCTATTTTAAATCTATCCACCCAACCCTGTAAAGAAGCCGCTATAAGCCACTGAGTCATTTGTGACATATATACAAAAATAAAAATAAAAGGTTTGTAATTTCCCGCTCATTGATTTACCACCATGGCAATTGCCTCTTTTTCCACATTCAGTGGAAAAAAGGGAGAAGACATCACCACTGACTTTTTGGATGACTTTGACATCACTTGTGTAGTTTCCAAGAAGGATGATAATGCCTCACGGCTACGAGTTTTTCCTCTATTGATGAAAGTAGAGGCCAATTCTTGGTACAATTCCTTGCCCCAAGCTACCAAGAATGCATGGGACGTACTACATGCTACCTTTATAAAGAGGTTTGGTGGAGGAACAACCTTAGAAAAGTTATGGCAGTTGCTGACAGAGTTAAAGCATGGAGGTCTGCTAGAGTATGCCACATACGAATCCAAGTTTGTGTATTTTTGGGAGCGATGGGTTGCTTTACTGGAGGAAGGTGAAGGAGCGCCTCATTTCTTGAAGAAGGACCATTTCATTGTTGGCATGTGGTCACCGCTTAAAGAGAAGATGAAGGGGAGATTCCCTGCAACGTATGAGCTGGCAGTGGAAGTAGCCCACCTTAAAGACAAGAAGCTGCACATGCAAGCAAGATTCAACGAGTTAGAGGAATCGAGCTCAGTTTGACTAACCCCAGTGATTGCAATAGCCGCTCAAAGAACCCAACCACAAGAGGCATCAGAAGAGTAGCAAGACCTGTTGAGTCGCGTCACTACTCAGTTTGAAAGTCTATCCATGCATCTGGTGCAGTAAGGGCATCCCCCTGTCAAAACTCCAGAGCAAGGGAGAGAAACACAAAGGAAAAACCAAGAATACCACTGCTACAAGTGTGGGGAGGACGGCCATGGTATATATTATTGTCCTCGTCCTAGAAGGTAGAACTTAAATAGAGGAGGAAGGTAGAATCAAATCCCTCCATCAAGGGCAAGATCACCACCAGCCATGCAATCACAGTGAGTCCCACCAGTTCAAGTCCTACAGCCACCAATGCAACTACCGCCACAATCACCACTTACACTCATCCTACACCCAACACCAATTGGCAGCCACACACTAAGTTTCATTGGTCTTGCAAAAGATGTCAAGATGAAGATAGCAGAAGAAGGATCAAGCGAGAAGTTTATTCAAAGGATTGAAGCAGTGGAAGAGGAGGTTAAAGAATCAAAATATGCTACCCAGTGAAGGAGGTAAGTCAAGAAAATCGTGTTACAAATGTTAGTACCTCTCTAACCTTGGATGAAAAATAGAACCAAAGCGATCAATCAACAGCATTGGGCAGTAAGGGTAA
Source organism: Adiantum capillus-veneris (assembly GCF_014529385.1). Lineage (NCBI taxonomy): Eukaryota > Viridiplantae > Streptophyta > Polypodiopsida > Polypodiales > Pteridaceae > Adiantum > Adiantum capillus-veneris. The sequence continues at coordinate 43,902,285 of NC_140958.1, forward strand.
GAAGGTGTAAAGTGTTGATCAAGCCTCATCAAAGTAAGAGAAATGCAAAGAGCATGGAAGATACAAGAGAAGAGAAAGACCAGCCTACTAGCAAGGCTTTGCAAAAGATGGACAATGTATCAAGCAAAGGGGAGGGCTTTGGAAACAGAAGCCTTTGCACCAGCATGGACCAAGAACAGTGTAGCAAGCTAAAGACATCCTGCATCAAGGAAGTTTCATCAGAGGACCATAAACAAGAGGTAAGTATGAATGAAGGTTTGGAGCTGGATATTGTTCCAAAGGCTTGGCAGTCGAGCAAGACTTTACTTTGTAGTGTCATAGACCTCGAGATGGGTAATGCCTCTAGTCTACTGAAATGTATTATAAACTTGGAGATGGGTAATGCCTCCAGTTTATGTGAGGGTGTTGAGAGTAAGTTTGATGATCAACATGTTGCCAACCTTTTAAGGATTTTCCAGACTCCTCCACAATGTAGCATTGTGTTTGCATGGGATGCATCGGACCTATGGCTATGGTAAACCACTAGAACATATAGAGGCAAGATCAGCATGGAGATAAAAGTTAAGGAGCCATGGATAGACAAAAGGTTGATAGAATGCAAGACTAAAGGCCTCATCCTCCCCAACTTGGTGCAAATTTGTACAAATAGTTCATCCTCTCTTTGGAGAGAGAGGTAAGTGGGTTACGCTTGTATTTAAGCTGCAAGGTATGTGGCTCACTATCAACATCAGAAAAGATAGCTGACATGTTTGAGCACACCCAAGAGGAGCATGATATGCTTGCTGGCTTTTCCATTCGCGGGGCAATAAGCAAGATTTTTAAGACAAATGGAGCTCACCACACCAACAAGGCGGCATGGTGGATTCTTGGCACACTCTTGGGAATCATAATCTTCAGTTGTGCCTTTACAGGATCCAAGATGCTCATTTTTGCTCTCGCTACTAGTAGTTACAAATTTGGCCCTATTTGGCATGCAAATTTTATTGTTCAGACACTGAAGATAATGATCCTACTTTTTAGCTGGGATCCAGGACGACACTGGCGTAAATTTCTGGAAGCCATGGGCCTCCCATTTAATCAGCCCGCACTATTTCAAGGAACACGCTCTCATCTGGACCTATTGCAGATTCATGGATATCCCAGAAATCTTACCAATGGCCAAATGGAATGGCTAGTTCAAAAGACAACTCGATATCGGCTCCTACAGATCAGCTCAAGAAGATCCAAAGGTAGGGCTAGAGACATGAATGTCCTCTAGCCAAAAGGGAGGGCTAATGATAGCCAGTTTTTGAAGATCAAGAAAAAAAAAGTTTCTCTTTTGTCTGCCCGAAGCATGGAGACACCTAGCTTGTCACACCCTCGTCAGCCCCTCAACCAAGATGTGATGCCCGGCTTTTGGAGCCTGTCCCCGAGAACCAACCCCAACTAGGTAGGAGTATAATACAAAAAAATGATAAAAAACGTTTTTTTTAGCCTGCACCACCACCCCTTCCATGCTCGCATGTAGTGGGCCGCCTCTCAGCATGGCGCCACCTCCTCTCTCTCTCCTCCATTATCACTACAAGCGGCCAATCTCTCTCTCTCTCTCTCTTGTTTGTCACCAGTCACAGTGGGTTGCCTCTCCTTTGCTTGGTCAACCTCTCTCTCTCCCATCCATTATCAAAGCTCTCTCTCTCTCTCTCTCTTACACACAAACCCCCATACATGTTCAGCCTATCTCTCACTCTCACCATTCTCCCTCTCTCTCGTTCTCTGTATCACCAGCCCATGCAGGGCGCATAAATAATGTACCTCTCTCTCTCTCTCTCTCTCTCTCTCTCTCTCTCTCTCTCTCTCTCTCTCTCTCTCTTCCCCTCATTCAGCCCGAAGGTGCAACAAAGAACTCTCCCTCTCTATTAGCACACACACACACACACACACACACACACACACACACACACACACACACACACACACACACACACACACACACACACACACACACACACTCACGTGCTCTCTCTCACTCTCACTCACGCTCTCTATGTAGCCAAGAAATCCAAGCACGTAAAAATTATTTAAAAAAATATATAATAAATTTTTTTCTCTCTCTCGTTCCCACACACACACACTCTTGTTACTTACACACAAACACTCTCACACACTACCTACTCTTTCCAACACACACACACTTACACACACACACACAACCCCATAGCACATACACACTCGCACACTTACAAGCACACACAAATGATAACATACGCACTCACGATCATACACACACACACACACACACACTCACTCACGTGCTCTCTCTCACTCTCGCTCACGCTCTCTATGTAGCCAAGAAATCCAAGCACGTAAAAATTATTTAAAAAAATATATAATAAATTTTTTTCTCTCTCTCGTTCCCACACACACACACTCTTGTTACTTACACACAAACACTCTCACACACTACCTACTCTTTCCAACACACACACACTTACACACACACACACAACCCCATAGCACATACACACTCGCACACTTACAAGCACACACAAATGATAACATACGCACTCACGATCATGCACACACGCCTACGTGTATGCACACATTCAAACAAACACATGTACACCATACGCACGCACAAGAATAAGAAAGAAAACTGAAGAAGAACTCGACATCGACAAAGAAGAAACACCAAAAGCACGAGAAGGCAACACCAAATCAAGAAGTGACGCCGAAGGCATGCCCCGGTCGGCCCCAAAAACGGGCTACAGTAGCAAAGCTCGCAATTCACCCGCATCAAGCCCACGACGCATCTTCGCAGTAAATATCCATAGGGTAATCTATTTTCCAGGTTTCAAGCCAAAATCTTGTATAAAAAACCAATTGTATATTATCACCTCTCTCTAGGTGATGGTCACAAAGGCCCACCTAGGAGACATCATTTTAAAAATTCTCCTAAGACAAAGCAAGGGTCAACCATCTGGGACCCAATTCCTTGCTTTGTCTCTCCTAATTAGGGCCCTAACCTAATCAAATTATCCCAAACTAGTGCAACCTGCACCCATAAAAGGGCACTAAGAGGTCACTATTAGGGGGTGCACTTGAGCACTGGGGGGGCACTTGAGCACTAGGGAGGCACTTGGGAGTCAACAATTGAGAACGAATCCATGCATACACCCTGACTCCAAAGGTCACCACACACAAGATTAGAATCTCCGTGTATATGGAATTTTCTCTAGAGAATGCACTATAGGCCCTCTATCTCTCATTATCTCTCTCTATCACCACAATCGCCATCTCATAGAAACTAAGGTTTCTGTTAATATCGCTTTGAATCAATTTTCCCTCACATCCCGAGGGGTTTTCATCACCTGCATCTGTGTGTGTGTGTGTGTGTGTGTGTGTGTGTGTGCAGTATTTGTGCTATTTTAAATTACCGATGTCCACGTCCTAGCCGCTCGAAGCTAGGTGGTGCCCCCTGTTCATTTCCCGTGACGAGCTCGGCAAGCACGGTCCCGGTGTTGAGGTCGTCGGGGTCCGTTTTGTGCTTTGCGTCGCTTGTCACAAGCTCGGAAAAAATGTCTCCTAAACAGGGAAAAAATTCCGCAGCAGTCCTCAGTGTGTTAACACGCATCACTAAAAAATATTGGATTTAGGGTTTCAAACATTCACGCACATATCTTGAAGAAGAAGAAGAAGAATCTTGAGAACACATAAACCCAAATATCTTATTTGCTATCAATGTACAAAGATAAGAAAACCTAGAATGAGCCAGGTGTTAAACTGCACCTCAATGTGCTTAGTGCAAGCATGGAACATTGGGTTCCTCATAGCTGCCAATGTGCTTCAATTTTCAAGAAAGACAAGGATGGTAGTCTTGTCCAACATCCAAATTAGCATCAAGAATTTGAGCCAAATGCAGTTGTGAACACTGTCCCATACTCAATCTCACAGGTTGAAGTAGCCACAGTTGATTGCTTCTTGCTTAACCATAAAATGCATGAACTTCCAAGAATGAAGAGAAAATCACTTGTGGAAACGTGTGTATTGTAACAACTAGCATATTTTAAGTCTCAAAAAGCATGTAGCTCTGGTGGTATAGATCTCTCCTTGGGATAAACAACCCAAGATGCTTAGTACTTCTCAAGTATTGAAATATCTGTTGAACAGCCTATCAAAGCTAAAATCCTAGATTGTGCATAAAATGCCTCACCTAAGAGATAGCATCCTAAATGTCTAGCCTTGCATGACTTGTTTGTAAGTGATACAACTTACAGCCCTTGCTTTTAGCATTGTAACCAACAAAGATGCATTTAACAATCTTATCATCCAAATTTCTACGATGTTTCTTAGGCACACAAGAGCATAAGCCAAGCAACCAAATACATGCAAATGAGCAACGGATGACTTTCTACCATGCTAAGCCTCAAATGGAGTGAAATTTTCTACAATTCCTTAGTGGGATACCGATTTAGAACATAGTTGGTTCCTCAAGCCAAAAAACCATGTCTGGTAGAACTTGACTATTATCCATACATCATGCCATTTCCATAAGTGACATGCTTTTCCTCTTATGAAAACCATTTTGATGAGGGGTATAAGTTACTATTGACTCGTGTTTTATCCCTTTTTATGTCGGATATGCATCAAACTCTTTAGAGACATACCCCCCCTTGATCAGAATGGAGGGTACCAACTTTGCATCTTGACATATTTTTAGCCATGCATATAAATAGTTTAAAGAAAAAAAAACTTGGAAATTCTTTTTTAAAGGATAAACAGATGCATGCCTAGAGTAATCTATAAAGGTCATTAAGTATAGATATAAGCTAAAATAGGGTGTTTGCATCAGGTAACGTACATCGGTAAGCATAAGCTATAGTTTGCGAAAAGATTTAATTGATGAACCATCTTTTGGAAAGGAAGAATGTTTCACTTTACCCAATATGTAGTCCTCAAAAACAATCTTTAGAGGTGTCTAAAGTGTAGGCATAGAAGTCACCATTTTAGATTTTGCAAGTGCAACAAACTAACAAAATTTAGATGTCCAAAATGTACACGCCAAAGTTTTTCATCAAAAAAAACCTACAAATTAATAATGACACATGATGAATCTTCCACATTTTTGCCATAGAAATTGACCTCATATAGCTCATGACATAGCAAACTAGATGTAACAATAGTATAAGATCATGAATGATACATTTTCCATCCACAAATTTTAACACAACCAAGCCAAACATGGCAAGTGAAAATATGTGACAAGAAGTTCCTTTTTTTCCCCTGGTGCATACAAAGCATCTAAAAGTATGAAGGTACTACCATTTGGAGTAGTAAATATAATGTTACAAACTCCTCTAATAGGAGTTCTTAGCACATGTACAAGTATTCCCTGTAGGGACAAGTTCAAGAGAAGTTAACAAACTATGTTGTGAGGTAATATGCTTACTGGCATGGCTGTCGAAGTACCACTCATGAGAATATAAAGTAGATTAACATGCATCATGTAATGGTGGGTCCTAAATTACATTGTGTTATAAAATTCTATTGTGCATTGTGCACAACATTTTTAGAATCTTCAATATTAGGAGATTCCTTTGCAGCATCAATATTGACCTCTTTCTTCTTGGTCTCTTTTGCAAGCTAGCTTAGGACACTACGCTTGATGACATGATATGTAGCCTTACAATACTTGCATATGTTCTTCTTATCACCCTTCTTTTCATTCGCCTCAAAAATGTAGATTTTTTCTTATTTGTAGCAATAGGCACAATTTTTTTCTCAATAGAAAAAAGAGGCATATTTACCTTTGCTTTTCTGACTTGCTACAAAGGCTTGGTCCTACAATGCACATATTATTCTTCTTTTCCTTGACTGATCTTCTTATAGCAAAATAAAAACTATCTCCTCAAATGGTAGGGCCTTGGGATTCCCTTTTATCATCAAATGGATTGTGGATATGAAACTTTAGTAGGAATCAAAAAGGCCATTAAGAACAGTCCATACTAGCCATCTCATCTGGAGCAATTAGCTGCTCTTTGAAATCTTTGAACTTTGTCAAAAAAATCCATTGAGTCACCCTCATTCATATGGTCACTGTCCAACTGCTTTACAAATGTAAGCAACACAAGCCTCATTTCTTATTTGGTACAAATGTGATAGTGTATCCCAAAAATATTTGGATATCTTGCACCACCAAATGTGTGGAATGATAGGCCACTGAGTGACAATTATATCAAGGCATTAGCCTTAGCATACTTACCATTCCAAAAAAAATTCTTAGCATTAAGGGGTGTAGCACTAGCACTAATTGTGCTAGAACCTATAACTCCTGCAACAATAGTGGAAGTGGAATCTGTAACTTTTGTCAATAGTACTTGCTTTGATATTTACATTTTCACGTGTACCCCAACAATTGGACATATATTAGGTCCCTCTACAATGTTCCATAATCCTTTTGTGCATGCAAACAATGCAGGATGCATGATGTATGGCCTTAGTGGGGAATTGGCTCCATCCGATTTGTTCTTAAAAGACAATATGTAGAAAAAATCATAGCATCCAAGGCTAGTGACTATACTTGATGAGATAGATGAACGATTTAAGTAAATACAAAACAAAACCTCTATGTGCAATATAGAACAACTTGTAGAATTATAGGATGCACATGTACTTCCAAATAGAAACCTAAAAATATTTCTACACAAAAAGAAAAAAATGCATGTGCAGTATTTGTTGTGGTAAAACAGACGCTAAAACAAGCTTGAATCCAATTTTGGATGATACCAAGCTCTTTGAGCTAGCCCAAAGTATTAGGGAGTGTGTGAACTCTCACCAAACCTAGTAACAATTGGAGGTGGTGAAACGATGCTGCTCTAAAGGTCATATCAAAGCATGCTTTGATATCAAATGTTGGGCTGCACAAATGTTAGGGTATGCCCACACTTGTGGCACCACATGGGAAAGATCGTTTGTCTACTAGGATGAACGAGATGATGACATGGTCCAATAAAAAAAGGATGCAACCTCTTTAGCCAATGGATGTAAATAGCCTATTTTCTAATGAATCAATTGCACTTTGAGCTATTATCATTGTGTCTACACTATACCTTTATGTTTTTGCCCTAAGCTATAGCCTAACCTAAATATCCATTGCTCTAACTCTAACCCTAACATCATGGTGAGCTTAAGGCTTCATCCACCATAGCCTAAGTTGCTAATGATGTTTAGGGTAGAGCACGCGTCTCCTCCCCAATTCTAAAGCTTGCATGGTGATTAACATCCCCTAATCACCAATAGATCATCTTTGCTAGTTTTAAAAGCTCCTCTCTTGGCATTCAGTTGATTCAATTTCTTATAGTACTTGTGTAATTACTCTCTTTCCTAATTATCTCTAGCATTGGATTTGGGCATGTCTATATGGACAATACCCTCACCAATGACTAGTCTAGGTGATTAGATTGAGATTAGGCTTGCAATTTTCTTTTTGTGTTTTTTACACATTCCCATATTTCATTGCATTGCTATATATGATTGACACATTTAATGTATGTGTGTGTATAATACTCCTCATAAGATTTCCAACGCACTAATCCATGCTCAAATTTCCTCGATATTCAGTAATTAATCACTTGATTAAACTTGCTAATCTTTTAGCTCATTTTTGTCAGCTCTGTTGAAATTCGGCCCTTTTAATCATATCCTAATCGCACCTAATTTTGCTAGTATGTGTGCATTTAATGCGGCACCTCCCTCCCAGAAGCTCATGATGTTGAGGTAAGTCACAATGTGGGAAATATTGTGAGAATTTGTCCAAAACTTCTTGTGAAGGAGGGCCTATTCTTTGCAATTTTTTTTATTTCTTGTTGTTGTTGACTCAATCGAGCCTCAACGGTCATTCACTAGCTCAATTGTGGTCACATGCACATGCAAATTAGCCTTTTCAATTGCCCTCGGGTCTACTTAGTGCTACAACCCATTCTCAATAAGTGGTCCTACTACTCGCCACCATCAAAACAGGATACACTCCTACCTAACGCTCTGCCCCAATCGACCTATTGCTCCCTATCATTGGCCCCTTGTGTAGAGCTGAAAAATCATGGTGGGCCACTCCAGTTCCGCCTTGAAGCTGCACAAAAGCTCACGACCTTCAAATTCATTTAAATTTTGCAATCCTAAGTTATATTAATCCTCGTAAGGATAGTCTCCCATGGGCCAATTTCAAGCTCTCAAACTCCTTGAGTTGTATTAGTCCTCGTAAGGGTCTCCCACAGGCCAACTATGAGTTCTCAAAACTCCCTCACTAAACGTTCACTCCCTCAGGCAAAGTATGTTCACATCATTTTCTTGGGGTGTTGACAGACATCAAGAGCAAGTGTCCACAAGCAACAAGAGGCCAGAAGAAGGATTTTTAAAAAGCTTTCAAGCCCCACATCAAGCAAAGAAAAAGATTCATTCTTACCGTGAAGAGTGTCGTCACTGCCAATGAAGAGGTGCTTCACATAAAGAAAACAAAATCCTTATTTTGCATTAAAAATACTTGCATTTAAGCATGAATTTTTCCATGTATAGACTGCATACACATGAAGTTCACATTGGAATGTATGCACATATCCATGTTTGACATCTTTGCACACCTTTGTAAATGGGTTGAGAAATTGTTTGCAGACCTTTGTAAATGGGTTCAGAAAGTGTACTGTAAGACACACACACAAGCACCACGCACATAATAAATGAAATGGTATGCATGCTTTACACCACTAGTCATGAAGGCTCTATCCTCGTAAGTTTGGACCAATGAACAAAACGACATAACGAATGAAGTAGCACATGATTACATGACGATGACACAAATAAACAACAACATGACGATGAAGATGACGACAATGACAACCTCTCTTCTTCAATGAAGTAAAAATTTATGAAATGAATTATTTTGTGTTACCATAGGTCTACCTTGTGAGCCTAGGATGAGTGCTATTTAACCATAGGTGATGAATCCGTTATGAGAACCGACATGATGAATCATGTACTACACCTAGATGTATTAGTAGAACCTAGGAGTACAGTATGACATGAAATTATGACATCTGTGTGTTTTTCCCCAAGTGTTGGCTTAAGGGGGGAGATTGTTATGGTATGCCCACACTTGCGGCACCACTTGGGAAAGACCCCTTGTTTATTAGGATGGGTGAGATGATGATATGGTTCAATAGAAAAAGGATGCAACCTCTCTAGCCAATGGATGTAAACTACTAACCCTATATTACAACCTATTTTCTAATGAATCAATTTCTTTTTGAGCTATCATCATTGTGTCTACACTATACCTTTATGTTTGTACCCTAAGATATAGCCTAACCGTGATATCCATTGCTTTAACCCTAACCCTAGCATCATGGTGAGCTTAAGGCTTCATCCGCCATAGACTAAGTCACTAATGATGTTTAGGGTAGAGCACGCTTCTGCTCCCCAATTCTAACAACAAATGCATACAGATAGCTGGAAGAAGAAGAAGCTTGAGAACACAAAACACCAAGTATGTTATCAGTTTTCAATGTACAAAGACAAGGAACCCTAGAATGAGTTGGGGGCATATATACAAGCCAGGATAAAAAACTTCCTAAAGAGGGAGAAAATACCTCGACGGTCCTAAGTGTGTTCACACATATCACTACCATAATATGGCAACACCAACAAAGTTGGTGCACATGGGTTTGTGTGGACGGATACAAGAGGCTTCACTTGGAGATGTGGGACTACATATTGGGTTTGTGAGAGAGCTTGAGAATACTCACAAACAAGCCTGGGTTGTGAGTGCACCCTAGAAAACTCGTAGCTCGGGGGGTGTCTATATAAATTTTGTATATCATGTGCGTTCAAGGACTATTTTTTAAACTCCTAATATGTGAATTTTTGACAAATAAAATACACCCTTTTTCTATTCAATCGGCAAATTTTTTTTCCAATTCCATTTTATGGCACCCTTTTGTATGTAAAAATGTGAAAACAAAATGGAATTTAATAACCCCTTTTGTTGCACTCACATGATAGTCACATAATTATAAAGTGAATTTTTTACAAATAAAATACACCCTTTTTCTATTCAATCAGAAAATGTTTTTCCAAATCCATTTTATGGCACCCTTTTGTATGTAAAAATGTGAAAACAAAATGGAATTTAATAACCTCTTTTGCTGCATTCACATGATAGTCACATAACTATAAAGTGACCCCCCCAAGACTCACAACAAGGTAGGGATTGTGAGTGAGCCCGAGGAAACTCATGGATAGGCTATGAGTTTATGTCAAGAAAACTTGAAGGGTAGGGGGAGGACACACGTGCAATATGGGGGTCTATTTAAAGCTACAAGCTAGAGGGTGAAGGTCCTATATATAGTTTGGTTGGGTGGTTATGAGCATGTGGTTATCCCCAATCTCTTGCACTGGTATTAAAGCTCAAGGGAAAGGGGTAGCAGGGAGAGGTGCGGAGGGATCCTCATGCATGAGGTTTTGCATCTCTCTCTCTCTCTCTCTCTCTCTCTCTCTCTCTCTCTCTCTCAATCTCTCTCAAGTTCAATATCTTTTTCTCTCACCAAACAATGATTAGGGGCAAGTGGATTTTGAAACCCTCATGGATGGAAATCTAAAGAAAGGGCATAGCATGGTGCCATGGTAGTTAGATCTTGGCGAGAACAAAAAATTGCATCTAGGTCTCAATGGAGTGCCAAGGTAGATGTGTCATTTTTATCATAGAGACACACATGAGTAAGGCCCCCATTATGAGGAAAAGGCATCATGTGTGAGAAAAATTAATCGTCAAAAAACCAAAAATCAATACATTGACATATTCTTTTTTGTCAAAGTATCATGGCCTAATGGTGGTTAACCTAATGGTGGTTAACCTTTAAATGTGGGGTTTGAGATTCATTAGAGACTTCAATAATGTTAAACATATGGTATGACAAGTCTATGAGATTTGGACAACTGCCTAAATCTCTAACGAAACATGGGTCAAGTGTAGGGTTCAAATCACTAGCCAAGTATGGAGGTGCACGCATGATTTTGCGGTTAAGATTTAACCCATTTTAGAAGTCTCATTAGGACCTAGATTCATAGCTGAGACAAGTCTCTGAGATTTGGAAAACCGTTCAAATCTCAATTGATAGCATCTCAACCATTCAAACCGTTCAAAGTCTCTGAGATTTCAAACCGTTCAACCAATTTTTTTAACTAGAGAATTTGGTATTCTTGATGAAGCCGCCTCATTTCCTAGGTTGGTGATTGGGATATACCTCTAAGATTTGAACAACCATCCAAATATCAATCGATAACATATTCCTTGCTAGGGGTTTTAATTTTTGAAGGCCTTGAAAAATATAACAATGGACTGTAATGGTCCAAGCTCTCAAATAGGTAGAATTAACAAACATGTAGTTAGGGATCTGGTTGCAGCTTTTCCATTCCCTCTAGAATGATGTTGAGATATGGACACTTGTCCAAATATCATCTATTGGGATGTAGTGGTGTTAGAGATTTAAAAATTCCAAAAGAAACAAAAATACGTGTGTGTGTGTGTGTGTGTGTGTGTGTGTGTGTGTGTGTGTGAAAATGCTCAAAATAGTCCTCAAATCTCAAAAATTCTCAATACACCTCTCTCATTTGACCAACATTAACAAAAAGAATGTCATTCAATTTCTTTAATTAACCTATGAAATATCTCTAACGACACACAACATAAAATTGCTCATCATTTTAGACATAAATGCCTCTAGTTGTGAGCTTACACTATGCATAATATTGAGGAAAATCCATTTCAAAATATTAATGAATATTAAATATTTTAAAATAATAGAATATTCTAGAAATTTTCACAAATTAAAGAATCTTTCTTAAAATATCAACAAGAATTTTTAAGGGGTTTGAAAATAGGACAATGGATGTAAGGTTTATAGGTAAAAGTGTCGCAATTAAATCTCATGCTCCAGATCTATAATAACACGCACAAGTAGCTCGACACCAAAATACATGTTTGAAAGTAATGCACAATATAATTTCATTGTAATAGATTTGGACAACCATCCAAAACTCATGCAACCTCTGTGCAATGGTTGTGCTACAACTCCATTGATTTGCATCATAGAGCTCTATTGATACTTGGCCACGTGATGAAGTGATCTCTTCTTTTGCTTTTCACTTTGCAATACAGATTGTGGTTCATCTCATGAGGAGAGTTATCATGGTTGAAAATTGGACTGCATCCAAATCTATTGAGAGAGAAATTTTGCACAATTGAAGAGCCACTACTTTTATTTTTTAGATTTTAAAGGTTAGAATTTTGATGATTATCCAATACTCAAAAATTGCTTCTTGGTCAAGCATCAAGGTATACATTGTGAATTAGATTTTCTACATGGGTCAAAAGTTTGTGCTACCTTTTGAGCAAGTATATCAAGCTTTCTACAAGTAAGTACATCTATTGTGCTCTCCACAACATTTTTTAGAAACTTCATGATTAGTCTCTTTAGATGTTAAACTGGAAGTTTAAGCCAATAATAAAGTGTATATTTAAGAACTTTAGATAAGAGTTTTACCATGCGGAGTTTGTGTCAAGCTTGAAGCGACTATGTCTTTAGATGTTAAACTGGAAGTTTAAGCCAATAATAAAGTGTATATTTAAGAACTTTAGATAAGAGTTTAAGCACTTGCCATGCGGAGTTTGTGTCGAGCTTGAAGCGACTATCATCAATACCAATGTGGTGATTGGAAAGTTCAATGCCGTTGTCATAATCTCTGCTAGAAACTAATAGAATACCATGTTTAGCTTAGTTCTATGTAATATTGTATTGCCTGCACACACACGTGCACACTTAAAAGAAAGAGAAAACTATTGATATTTATAAGTTGGAGTATACAATCTTTGTCACTATGTATGTGTGTGTGCGTGTGTGTGTGTGTGTGTATGTGTGTGTGTGTGTACACCAAGGGATGCTCTCTCTCTCTCTCTCTCTCTCTCTCTCTCTCTCTCTCTCTCTCTCTCTCTCTCTCTCTCTCTCTCTAGCAAGAGTCTGATCACGCAGAGATGTCAAAAGCTCAACGAGAGCCCAATTGCAATGATTCCAAAAGCTCTCTCTCTCTCTCTCTCTCTCTCTCTCTCTCTCTCTCTCTCTCTCTCTCTCTCTCTCTCTCTCTCTCTCTCTCTCTCTCTCTCTCTCTCTCTCTCTCTCTCTCTCTCTCTAGCAAGAGTCTGATCGCAGAGATGTCAAAAGCTCCGCGAGAGCCCAATTGCAGTGATTCCAAAAGCTCTCTCTCTCTCTCTCTCTCTCTCTCTCTCTCTCTCTCTCTCTCTCTCTCTCTCTCTCTCTCTCTCTCTCTCTCTCTCTCTCTCTACTCGCGCATGTGGTCAGTGGTGGTTGTTCAATTACTTTGCAATGATACTAAAGTTGGTTGGGCCTTGCTATTAACGATGTTGCACGTGCTGCATGAAATATTTTTAAGCCTTCAAAATTTGAATTTAAATCTTCAAAATTAGAAGGAGAACCCATTTTCCAAATGACGCAAACAATGGATATCATATGAATATGAAAGTGAAAGATAAAATGATACCGCAGTTCTTAGTCAAGAGCTATCCATAATTGGATGCAAAGTGGATGGAGGAGGAGGACCAATGTGGTGCAGCTGTTGGGACTGCACAAGAGGGGAGTTACTCATCCTTTTTGCTAAAAGTTAAGTAGTCGTCCACAAAAATCTTCAAGATAGTGATAGTTAATCTTCAAATACCTCAAAGACCGCCAACTAAAATGTTTCATGGTCACTCTATGGCCCAAAAGACATGAATTTTGAGATGATAGAACCCCATTCGATAATGAAAGAAATATTTTTGCTATCTTCCTCAACCATATTGATGTGCCGGTAGCCAAAATAGTCATCCAAAAAGGTGTAGAATTTGTGGCCAACAACATCTACTCATGTGATATATCCTACTTTGAGTATGTTGTCAATTTACTCCTTGACACTTCATGCATAATTTGGATTTATCTAGTACCCCTTTTTTTCGGATAGGATTTGCATCCTTGGTGAGCACAATTAGTGTTGAGAAAAATATGGTCCAAGCCCTTTCATGTTGGCATAGGACCAAACATAAACATCCTTGAAATCCTTAACTCTTGCAATTTGTTGTGGCTCTTGATACTATTACTTGTAATGTTACCCCCATGGTTGGATTGGACCCTAGCAGTTCACCTACCAACTTTGAATCTTTTAATTATCTTGTAAATCAGAAAAAAAATCCCCGTCTTGAGCATTTACTGGCTCTAACCCTGTCATGTATGTCTATCAAATTGAGAGTCGTCCCCTTAAAAATGGTAATATCTTCTGACTACTACCCTATCATGCCTTATTGCTATGGTTTTAGACCTCCTTGGTTTTGTTGGGACTACACAAGAGGGGAGTTATTTCGCTCCTTTTGTGATTTCAAGGATATTGATGGCCTGACAGTATCTTGCCGTATGATTTTATGAAATGTGCGCACTAAATTGGAATTTTCCTTGACTGAATTGAAAACATGTGCTCTTTCAAGTGTATTTTGTTAGAGACATGTAGAGAAAGATGAACTGCTTGTTGCAGTATTTTGTCTGATGAATGATTTGAACTTAATGCATATAGACATCAATTAGAGATTGATGAGTTCTTGATGTGATGCCTTAGCGAATGGAATTCTAGTGCATCAAGATTTCTATACATATGAGATGGCTGGATACTAATGTGAGTGAATCAAGAGTTCCGGTGGAAGGATGAGATGGTTGCAAGTGATCTAGGTGATCAAGATTTTTGGACGGAATGAGAATCCTAAAAGACAGAAGCTTGTACTCTGAAGGAGATTTCCATAAATTGCACTGACTTGCTGATGTATCAAATTGTATGGATGCTGATGTGGTAGGATTGAACACTCTTTTAGATAAAATGGGAAAATTCCACATCTTTGGGATTGATTTCAATGCCTATGGATTCCTATTTCCCATTTGATTTGGGAAAATTTCATTTATTTTGGGACTTGTCTTGAGGACTTGTGTTACATTAGACAAAGAGATAGATTCTCAAGAACATGGTGTTGTTGAGAAACACCTTTTTTTGTCCCATCCAAAATTTTATTTTCATGTTGGTGTTAATTGATACTTTATAAAACATACATAGACACGGATATCAAGAAAAACAATATATGAAAATGAAATGCTATTTGATTTCTCCTATTAAGCTATCTTGTGTTTTCTCCACAACATTGGATGGGATTTTAATTGCTTCTACAAGTCTTCCACCCCTTGGAGTCCGTGACCACACAACTGCATCAACACACTCCCAACGCTTTGGGTCAGCAAGATTTCAGCGCCAATTCTTTTTCCAACAATCCTCATATTGTTCTTGGATTGTGGGATTTTTTTCCGATGTTTTGGTGCCCAATATTGAATGAAAACTTTCTTGTACTTAGGAGATGAGCTATCTACATCAACATTTGACTCTGCAACTCCTAGCCATATCGGATATTCTGGATCTGCGGGTCTCACAAGAAAAAAATCCCCTTTCCTTACATCAATTTGAGGCCTAAAAGATTCCTATGGCCTTGCACTTTGAGGACCAACATAATGATTATTCAATCCTTCATATCCTTGAAACCCATCTGTGTCTTCCTCTATCTGTTGCATTCGATGACTCCCTATAGTCTTTGGCCAAAATGATGTATATTCACCAATTTGTTTATTGGTTGGTTGTTCAAGCTCACTAATTAGTTTTTGCCAATAAATAATAATTGGCTCCATGTATTTTGTAGAATCGTGCTCCTTTCCCTTTAGTAGAGTCCATCTTTTCCAAAATTCAAGATATGTCTTAATCCCTTCAATAACAAGCGGACTATCCCTCACATAGTCTGATATAGGAACCACATCTGGACAACCTACTGGCAATTTTGGTTACCCTTGATCATCTTTTTTCCGCAACTCAATTCCTGACTCCCTCGGCATCCAATCAGGTGATTTGGGGTGAATTTTGTACTGCATTACTGGGATTTCACCTTGCATAAAGAAACGAAATTGAAGTGGCTTAGAGTGTCCAACAGAGCATCTTGTCCATCACACATGTACCCTTTAACAAAGGATTTGAAGTCAGGAACTTGCGTCATCAAAAATGGTGCTGGAGCTGAACTTTCACATTTTTGAAAATGTTCCATCAAATGTGGAAAAGTATGTCATTCCTGTTCGTAATCTCTGTGAGAACCTGCTAAACATTGCATCTATGTCCTCATGTGTGTGACCCACCATTAAGAATCCCAAATGCACGGTTTTGAAAACACCTTTTTCTACTAGCAAGGATAAGTATGCATCAATTCTTATTCTCTTCTGCACAATTATCTAGCTGTAGCAGAAGATTCTCAGGCAATTTTTGAAACACGGGAGTAGACATGGTATCCGCAACACATTGAGAGGAGGCTGATTGCAAGTTAGAAATCTCTCCATTACATCCTTCAATAGCCAAAGGTGGTGTTACTACTGCTGATGCATTCCTCTCACGCTCTTTCATCATTCTATTTTGGTGGTCTAGAGCTATCCTTGAATTCAATGCATTGAACAATGTTACATTTCAGCGTGGCATACCATCATGGCATAAATCTCCTAGCCCATGGTTTTCTGTTCTTTCCAAATTCTGTAAGCATAATGCAAGGGAACCAATTGTAGCATTCGGATCTGAAGGCCATAGACCATTCAACGAGAAATGACCATACATCTCATGCCTATGTGTTATCATACCTGTTTATGATACTTGCAACTGATATGCATTCGCATAGTGTTTTGAGTTCACTCGCAATCTAGGTATTGCTGTCTTTTTTTGGTCCATTTTATCATGTATAATGCATAAGTACTTATCCTTTTGCATTTGTGAGAACTTACACCATGTGTAGTACACATTTCTACAGCTTTGTTGTTGCATCATGTGTATTTTACGTTCATCCTTCAAACGTGAAATCAGCTCATCATCCTTTGTTGACTCTAGTTGAGACTTTATTCGACTACACACAACACATTTCGAGAACTCGCTTGTTTTTTACAAGGTCACATTAGCAAACTCTGTATTCCAAACCCTATTGAATGTAATGCTAGACATTGGCTTGAGACACATACTCTCGAGTGTTTTATTGACATCATGTAAGATGTCTATTTGTGTGTACGTGTTTGGTATTACAAGCAAGGTTTCTCTGGTACCATCTTCCATAGTTCTACTCTTATGTGGCATTTTCTCTGAGTTTTCATCTACAAAAGAGCGCATCCATGTCCTTCCCATTTCTGTATGGTCTCTTCCTTTTCTTATGACACCATCATTACCATGCATTGAGAGTCGAACCCCATTTTCAAACTATTCACGGTAACGATAAAATGAAGTTTTTGGAATGCCATGAATTTCGTACCAAGCTCTACTACAGACCTCGTTGCCATTAAAAGAAAATACATAGCAAGTATTTGCAGTTGTTTTGTTCTCACGCCAATCAGTCAACATTGTATCATACACATAGTTGGTTCTATTTTGCAAACTTTGTCCCCAAAATTCATTGCGCATAGTCATGACCTTATCTCTATTGGCATATTGACAACACCTCAAAGAACAACAATCTATGGTTCAAACAAGTTGGACAGATGATGGGATGCTTGATTGGATCTCTTAGAAGGTTTCACAGACATTTTTGGCTTCCTATTCATAAAGTAATATTTTTGTTTTTTTGAAATAGGTTGTACCAAACGAGCTGATTCAATGCATGTATCTTGTCATGCGTCACTAGCATGTATATCCTCATATTGTAACAATGCTTTTCCATCCATAGTTGTCACTCTCTTGATAGACCAACAAACCAGATTGATGCTGCATACATCAGATTGTGCAAAAATAGTAGCCTCACAAGCACAGGATGTTTCAATACCAATACCAATGTTATCTTCACCTAGCTCACCAAAGTTCACGGAATCAAATGGACACACATACATGACAACCCCTTCGGCTACTACATGTGTTTTGCTTTCATCCCAAAGTTGAACCCTCTTATCCTTCCAAGCCTTCCTGTAGCTCATTCCATCAGATTGTGCCTCGAATGCTCCCATTCCTTTGTGAGTCTCACACACAGAAACACCTTCGTAGTGTATCTCATCCATATGTTGTAGCAACCCAATACTCCATTTCACAATACTGTGAAAAGCATCTCCCACTATCAATCCATTTTTGGAAATGAAATAAGTGCTTTCTTTTGAAAACACAAATCAACTGACACTGATATATTTCCTTGACCAATAAGCATTTCCTTGAAAACACAAATCAACTGACACTGATACATTTCCTTGACCAATAAGCATGCCTGAGCAATATGCGTTTGAGTTTGTCTCACAGAGACACTCCCAAGGGCAACCTTTTGTGTGGCTACAAACATGCATACTCTATCACCTTGATTAAAATCCATACCTGCAAGAAGGTTTCAATAAATATATGTTAAGAAAACCATCACAAAGTCATTTCATTGTGAGTATATATGTAGGTGTTTCATTATGATTATATACATAGAGGAAACTATATGTGGTTATTTCATGATGGGTATACAAAATCCTATGGACTTAGGGCCATAGGATGCTATATGTGTGTGGTTCATACTGAGTATGTATAAATCATATGGCCTTTAGTCCATATGATGTTTTATGTAGGTGTTTTGTGTTGAGTAAATATACATACTGTGGCTTGAGGGCCATAGGGCACTACATGTAGTTGTCTGACAATGGGTATATAACATCCTGTGGCCTTAGGGCCATAGGATGCTATATGTAGGTGTTTCGTGATGCAACTGTACACATACTATGGCCTGAGGGCCATAGGGCACTATATGTAGTTGTCTCACGATGGGTATATATCAGTATGTGGCCTTAGGACCAATATAGATCTATATGTAGGTGTTTCGTGATGCAACTGTACACATCCTATGGCCTGAGGGCCAAAGGGCACTATATGTAGTTGTCTCACGATGGGTATATAACATCATGTGGCCTTAGGGCCAATATAGAGCTATATGTAGGTGTTTCTTGGTGCAACTGTACACATCCTATGGCCTGAGGGCCATAGGGCACTATATGTAGTTATCTCACGATGGGTATATAACATTATGTGGCCTTAGGGCCAATATAGAGCTATATGTAGGTGTTTCGCGATGCAACTGTACACATCCTATGGCCTAAGGGCCATAGGGCACTATATGTAGTTGTCTCATGATGGCTACATAACATCCTGTGGCCTTAGGGTCGTAGGATGATATATGTAGGTGTTTCGTGATGCATATGTACACATCCTATGGTCTAAGGGGCATAGGGCGCTATATGTAGTTGTCTCATGATGGGTATATAACATTCTATGGCCTTAGGGCCATAGGACACTATATGTAGGTATTTTGTGTTGAGTATATATAAATCATATGGCCTTTAATCTATATGATGTTTTATCAAGGTGTTTTGTATTGAGGGCCATAGGGCGCTACATGTAGTTGTCTTATGATGGGTATATAGCATCATGTGGCCTTAGGGACACAATGAGTTTGTGTACATCCTTTGGACTTAGGTCCATAGGATGCTATATGTAGGTGTATTGATATGATTACATATAGCATCCTATGGACTTAGGTCCATAGGATGCTATATGTAGGTGTATTGATATGATTACATATAGCATCCTATGGACTTAGGTGCATAGGATGCTATATGTAGGTGTATTGATATGATTATATATATTCATCCTATGGCCTTAGGTCCATAGGGCCCTATATGTAGGTGTTTCATGATGACTATATGAACATCCTACGGACAAAAGGGCATAGGATGCTATAGTTGATGTTTCTAGCTAAGTATATATAGATCTTATGGATTTATGACCACATGGTACTATCTATTCGTGTTTTGTGGTGAGCTATATATGCATTCTATGGAAATTGGGCCATAGGGTGCTATATATAGTGATTTCAGAAAGCTAGAGTCTACCACGACATAAGGGGGTACGTATGAGCCGCACGATATGCCACATGGTGCATCCACATTCATTGATCATATGCCATGTGGTGTATCCACAACCATTGATTATATCTAGAGACCGTGTCTCAAGTAGTCCCGTGGATGTACATCCATATGATATGTTTACGTCTTTGAAGGGACATAAAAAACAACGGTGTGCACGTATCGCATGTCAAATGTGTGATCAAATTGCGTATGTGCACCTTTACAAGCCTCTTCGCAAATGCGCACCAGCACCTTTGCAACCCATTCTAGTATATGGCCTCCTTGTTTAAATACTATTTGTATAAATATATGTATGTTGCATGTATGCTCACACTTTCAAAACACGTGCAATTAGTGTGCAGAAAAAAAGCCAAAAAAATTTATTTTTTTGTTGCTTACCCCAAATTTTTCCAAAATGTTTTTTTAGGGCTCCCGATCAATACTGCACAAAAAAAATATCACACTTTTTTCAAGGGAAAATTCTCTAATGTTGAATGTTTATTAGTGTATTTTTCAGTATGCAATTTTTGGTCCCGGGACGGCGATTTTGACCATGTGTAGTTCCACTCATAACGAGACGATACAGGCACTGACAAAGTGTCACGTCAATTTTTTGAAAAAAATCTATACTCTTTTTTTTTTTGCGAAAAGCTCTTTCAGTTTCCAATCCTTTGGTATGACTCTCCCCCTAAGAAAATGATTTTAAACTCTTCAAAATTCAAAATAAAAGAGAGCGGGAAGTTTAGGTTTAAAATTTGAAAGTCAAATTTTGAATTTTGAATTAACAAGTTTGATTAACCTTATCTCTATCTCTCTCTTTCTTTCTCTTTCTCTTTCTTTTTCAAACCCTACTCTGCTCTCTCGAACGGAGCTCTCTGCGCGCTCCCTGCACCTCTCCTAAACGCCCTCCGTGCGCACTCCCTACTCCTCTCCCAAACGCCTCTTTTGTGCCGCCTCTGCTGCGTGCCCTCTCTACGCCTCGAAGCACCTCGAACAAAGAGCGCCCCTATGTCGCCCTTGCTGCACCTCTTCTCCCAAACAAACAGCACCTCACGCTGCCCTTCGTCGAACAAATAGCCACCCTTTTCCACCCTCCGTGTGCCTCTCAAGCGTGCAACATCTCACGACATCGAATGCCTCCCTGGTCCTCTCTCTCAAACGTGTAGCATCATGTGGTGCCGCCTCTTTCGCCTTCTCTCTCCCTCTCTGTGCCTCTCTCCCAAACACAACAGTGCCTCACGACACCGCTCGCAAGTAAGCTCAATCTTTTTTTTTAACATTTATTTACCACTCTCAATAAAAAAATAGTAAAACAGTAAAACAGAAAAACAGAAACAGAAAAGAACTAACCTTTGTATTGTACGCTTTTTGTTGGTGTGAGAGATGTCCTAGAAAGAGGAGATGTGGTATGGGGTGCCTGAATGATGATGCTACAGGTAAGCCGGTAGATATTGAGGCCCAAAATTCACAAGGGACTGCCTGCTATATGAATGGGGAGAGATGAGAAGAGGGAGAAAAATAATTATTTGGAGTGAGAGAGAAAGGAGATTAAGAGAGACAAATAGAGGAGAGGAAGCTGAGAGAGAGGGAGGAGAGGTAATAAGGCCAAATAAACAATTTAAATCCGAGAGAGAGAGAGAGAGAGGGCACCTTGTGGCCCTGGGGCCGTAGGGTGTCAACGTAGAGCATAGAGGGGTTTAGGGTAGCATAAAGCACACTTGGGCCCTACGCCGTGGGGTGTCAATGTAGAGCATTTAGGTTTTTTTAAATTATTGCCATGGAGGATGACACCTTGTTGCCGTAAAGCAATAGAAGACAAACCTAGAGAAATGGTGGTTTCTTATTAGCATCTGGAACAACCGCCATAAGATGCCAAGATAGAGCATGGAGAGTTTTCCTTAGTATACAACAAACCCTATGGCCATAAAGAGAGCACCCTATGGCCTTGGGGCCATAGGTTGCCAAAAAATCCTCATAGTGGTTTCTAGCATACAGGGTGCCATATAGAGCATGGAGAGGCTCTTACTAGAATAGAGGGGACCCTATGGCCTTCAATCCACATGGTGCCAATATAGAGCAAATAGTGTTTCTTACTAACAAATATAACTCCCTATGGCCCTAGGGCCATTGGTTGTCAAAATCCATCATGAAGGGTTTCTTCAAATTGAAAACATAGAGGGAACCTTGTGACCCTTGGGGACATAGGATGTCATTATAGAGCATCAAGAGCTTCTTACTAACATAGAGGGGACCCTATGGCCTTCAAGCCTTAGGGTGTCAATATAGACCATATAGTACTTTATACCGGCGTAGAGAGCACTCTATGGCCATGGGGCCATAGGTTACCAAAACAATGAGGGTTTTTTTGAAACAATGAGGGCACCTTGTGGCCTTGGGTCCAAAGGATTTCAATATAGAGCATAGAGCATAGAGGGAACCCTATGGCCTTCTGGCCATAGGGTGTCATTATAGAGAAAACAAAGGTTCTTACTAGCATAGAGGGGACCCTATGGCCACCAGCCCACAATGTCTCCTCAATACAGAGCAAATAGTGTTTTTTACTCGCATGGAGAGACCCTATGGCTCTAGGTCCATAGGTTGTCAAAAAACCCTCATGAAGGGTTTCTTTAAAACATACAGGCCACCTTGTGCCCGTAGGGTCATAGGATGTGTAGAGCATAGAGAGGTTCTTACTAGCATACAAGGGACCCTATGGCCTTAGGGTCACAATATAGAGCATAGATCGGTTCTTACTAGCATAGAGAGACCAAATAGTGCTTTATACCTGGGTCCATAGGGTACCAAAACAATGAGGGTTTTTTCGAAACAATGAGGCCATCTTGTGGCCTTGGGGCTATAGGATGTCAATATAGAGCATAGAGCATAGAGAGATTCTTACTATCATAGAGGGAACCCTATGGCCTTCCGAGGGTGTGAACATAGAGAAAAACAAGGTTCTTAATAGCATAGAGGGGACCCTATGTCCGCCAGCCCACAAGGTCTCCTCAATGGCATAGAGAGAACCCTATGGCCCTGGGTCCATAGGTTGCCAAAAAACCCTCATGAAGGGTTTCTTCAAAACATAGAGGGTAACTTGTAGCCTTGGGGTCATAGGATTTGTAGAGTATAGAGAGTTACTTATTACTAGCATACAGGGGACCCTATGGCCTTCAGGTCATAGGGTGCCAATATAGAGGATACATCAGTTCTTACTAGCATAGAGACACCAAATAGTGCTTTATACCTGCGGCCATAGGGTGCCAAAACAAAGAGGGTTTTTTCGAAACAATGAGATCACCTTGTGGCCTTGGGACCATAGGATCTCAATATAGAGCATAGAGCATAGAGAGCTTCTTACTACCATAGAGGGAATCCTATGGCCTTCAATCCATAGGGTGTCAATATAGATAAAACAGAGGTTCTTACTAGCATAGAGGGGACCCTATGGCCTTCAGCCCACAAGGTCTCCTCAATATAGAGAAAATAGTGTTTTTTATTGGCATAGAGAGCACCCTATGGCCCTCGGTCCATAGGTTGCCAAAAATCCCTCACGAAGGGTTTCTTTAAAACATACAGGTCACCTTGTGCCCTTAGGGTTATAGGATGTGTAGAGCATAGAGAGGTTCTTACTAGCATACAGGGGTCCCAATATAGAGCATAGATCAGTTCTTACTAGCATAGAGAGGCCAAATATTTCTTTGTACCTCGGTCCATAGGGTGCGATAACAATGAGGGTTTTTTTGAAACAATGAGGACACCTTGTGGCCTTGGGGCCATAGGATGTCAATATAGAGCATAGAGCATAGAGAGCTTCTTACTAGCATAGAGGGAACCCTATGGCCTTCCGAGGGTGTGAACATAGAGAAAATAGAGGTTCTTACTAGCATAGAGGGGACCCTATGGCTGCCAGCCCACAAGGTCTCCTCAATGGCATAGAGAGAACCCTATGGCCCTGGGTCCATAGGTTGCCAAAAAACCCTCATGAAGGGTTTCTTCAAAACATAGAGGGCAACTTGTGGCCTTGGGGTCATAGGATGTGTAGAGCATAGAGAGTTACTTACTAGCATACAGGGGATCCCATGGCCTTCAGGTCATAGGGTGCCAATATAGAGGATAGATCGGTTCTTACTAGCATAGAGACACCAAATAGTGCTTTATACCTGTGGCCATAGGGTGCCAAAACAACGAGGGTTTTTACAAAACAATGAGGGCACATTGGGGCCATAGGATCTCAATATAGAGCATAGAGCATAGAGAGCTTATTACTACCATAGAGGGAACCCTATGGCCTTCAGGCCACAGAGTGTCAATATAGAGAAAACAAAGGTTCTTACTAGCATAGAGGGGACCCTATGGCCTTCAGCCCTCAAGGTCTTCTCAATATAGAGCAAATAGTGTTTTTTACTGGAATAGAGAGAACCCTATGGCCCTCGGTCCATAGGTTACCAAAAAAACCCTTATGAAGGGTTTCTTTAAAACATACATGCCACCTTGTTCCCTTAGGGTCATAGGATGTGTAGAGCATAGAGAGGTTCTTGCTAGCATACAAGGGACCATATGGCCTTCAGGCCATAGGGTCCCAATATAGAACATAGATTGGTCCTTACAAGCATAAAAAGACCAAATAGTGCTTTATACATGGGTCCATAGGAGTGATTTATAACTGGGTCCATAGGGTGCCAAAACAATGAGGGCACCTTGTGGCCTTGGGGCCTTAGGATGTCAATATAGAGCATAGAGCATAGAGAGCTTCTTACTAGCATAGAGGGAACCCTATGGTCTTCCGAGGGGGACAACATAGAGAAAACATAGGTTCTTACTAGCATAGAGGGGACCCTATGGCCGCCAGCCCACAAGGTCTCCTCAATGGCATAGAGAGAACCCTATGGCCCTTGGTCCATAGGTTGCCAATAAACCATCATGAAGGGTTTCTTCAAAACATAGAGGGTAACTTGTGGCCTTGGGGTCATAGGATCTGTAGAGCATAGAGTGTTACTTACTAGCATATAGGGGACCCTATGGCCTTCAGGTCATAGGGTGCCAATATAGAGGATAGATCGGTTCTTACTAGTATAGACACACCGAATAGTGCTTTATACCTGTGGCCATAGGGTGCCAAAAAAATGAGGGTTTTTTCAAAACAATGAGGTCACCTTGTGGCCTTGGGGCCATAGGATCTCAATATAGAGCATAGAGCATAGAGCATAGAGTGTAGAGAGCTTCTTACTACCATAGAGGGAACCCTATGGCCTTCGAGCCACACGGTGTCAATATAAAGATAGCAGAGGTTCTTACTAGCATAGAGGGGGCCCTATGGCCTTCAGCCCATAAGGTCTCCTCAATATAGATCAAATAGTGTTTTTTAGTGGCATAGAGAGAACCCTATGGCCCTCGGTCCATAGGTTGCCAAAAAAACCCTCATGAAGGGTTTCTGTAAAACATACAGGCCACCTTGTGCCCTTAGGGTCATAGCCTTGTGTAGAGCATAGAGAGGTTCTTACTAGCATACAGGGGACCGTATGGCCTTCATCCCATAGGGTCCCAATATAGAGCATAGATCGGTTCTTACTAGCATAGAGAGACCAAATAGTGCTTTATACCTGGGTCCATAGGGTACCAAAACAATGAGGGTTTTTTCAAAACAGTGAGGGCACCTTGTGGTCTTGGGGTCATAGGATGTCAATATAGAGCATAGAGCATAGAGAGCTTCTTACTAGCATAGAGGGAACCCTTTGGCCTTCCAAGGGTGTCAACATAGAGAAAATAGAGGTTCTTACTAGCATAGAGGGGATCGTATGGCCGCTAGCCCACAAGGTCTCCTCAATGGCATAGAGAGAGCCCTATGGCCTTGGGTCATAGGTTGCCAAAAAACCCTCATGAAGGGTTTCTTCAAAACATAGAGGGCAATTCGTTTCCTTGGGGTCATAGGATGTGTAGAGCATAGAGAGTTACTTACTAGCATATAGGGGACCCTATGGCCTTCAGGTCATAGGGTGCCAATATAGAGGATAGATCGGTTCTTACTAGCATAGAGACACCAAATAGTACTTTATACCTGTGGCCATAGGGTGCCAAAACAATGAGGGCACCTTGTGGCCTTGGGGTCATAGGATCTCAATATAGAGCATAGAGCATAGAGTGTAGAGAGATACTTACTACCATAGAGGGAACCCTATGGCCACAGGGTGTCAATATAGAGAAAACAAAGGTTCTTACTAGCATAGAGGGGACCCTATGGTCTTCATCTTACAAGGTCTCCTCAATATAGAGAAAATAGTGTTTTTTACTGGCATAGAGAGCACCCTATGTCCCTCGGTCCATAGGTTGCCAAAAAACCCTCATAAAGGGTTTCTACAAAACAGAGAGTGCACCTTGTTCCCTTGAGGTCATAGAATGTGTAGAGCATAGAGAGGTTCTTACTAGCATACAGGGGACCCTATGGCCTTCATGCCATAGGGTGCCAATATAGAGCATAGATTGGTTCTTACTATCATAGAGAGACCAAATAGTTCTTTATACCTGGGGCCATAGGGTGTCAAAACAATGAGGGTTTTTTCAAAACAATGAGGGTACCTTGTGGCCTTGGGGCCATAAGATGTCAATATAGAGCATAGAGCATAGCGAGCTTCTTACTAGCATAGAGGGAACCCTATGTCCTTCAGGCCACAGGCTATCAATGTAGAGAAAACAGAGGTTCTTACTAGCGTAGAGGGGACCCTATGGCCTTCAGCCCAGAAGGTCTCCTCAATATAGAGCAAATAGTATTTTTACTGGTATAGAGAGCACCCTATGGCCCTGGGTCCATAGGTTGCCAAAAAACTCTCATGAAGGGTTTCTTCAAAACATAGAGGGCACCTTGTGTCCTTGGGGTCATAGTATGTGTAGAGCATAGAGAGGTTCTTACTAGCATACAGGGGACCCTATGGCCTTTAGGCCATAGGGTGTCAATATAGAGAATAGATCGGTTCTTACTAGCAGAGAGCGGACCCTATGGCCTCCAAGCCAAAGGGTGCCAATATAGAGCAAAGATCGATTATTACTAGCATAGAGAGACCAAATAGTGCTTTATACCTAGGGCCATAGGGTACCAAAACAATGAGGGTTTTTCAATGGCATAGAGAGCACCCCATGGCCCCGGGTCCATAGGTTTCCAAAAAACCATCATGAAGGGTTTCTTCAAAACATAGAGGGCAACTTGGGGCCTTGGGGTCATCGGATGTGTAGATCATAGAGAGGTTCTTACTAGCATACAGGGGACCATATGGCCTTCAGGCCATAGGGTGACAATATAGAGCATAGATCGGTTCTTACTAGCAAATATCGGACCCTATGGCCTTCAGGCCAACGGGTGCCAATATCGAGCATGGAGAGGCTCTTACTAGAATAGAGCGGACCATATGGCTTTCAAGTCACATGGTGCCAATATAGAGCAAATAGTGTTTTTACTGGCATATAGAGCATCCTATGGACCTAGGGCCATTGGTTGTCAAAAATCCATCATGAAGGGTTTCTTCAAATTGAAAACATAGAGGGGGCTCTATGGCCTTCAAGCCTTAGGGTGCCAATATAGAGCAAACAGTGATTTATACTAGCATAGAGAGGACTCTATGGCCCTCGGGACATACATTGCCAAAACAATGAGGGTCTTTTGGAAACAATGAGGGCACATTGTGGCCTTGGGGCCATAGGATGTCAATATAGAGCATAGAGCATAGAGAGCTTCTCACTAGCATAGAGGGAACCCTATGGCCTTCTGGCCACAGGGTACCAATATAGAGTAAACAGAGGTTCTTACTAGCATGGAGGGGACCCTATGGCCTTCATTCCACAAGGTCTTCTCAATATAAAGAAAATAGTATTTTTCATTGGCATACAGAGAACCCTTGGGGCCCTTGAGGCCAACCCTATGGCCTTCAAGCCTTAGGGTGCCAATGTAGAGCAAATAGTGCTTTATACCGGCATAGAGAGCTATGGCCCTGGGGCCATAGCAAAACAATGAGGGTTTTTTGGAAACAATGAGGGCACCTTGTGGCCTTGGGGCCATAGGAAGTCAATATAGATCATAGAGCATAGACGATAGAGCCTCGGGGGGTTCACTATGTGTAAAACTACCATATCACGTGCGTTCAAGACATGTTTGTAAAACCCCTTATCTGTGAATTTTGTTAGGAATATAATGTACCCTTTTCTTTTAAAATCTGTAAGTTTTTTTCAAATTTGAAAACTTCTGTATATTTATTTATGTAAGTTTCAAGAACTTTAAATACCCTTCTGTTGAACTCATGTGATACTGTTAAGGAGGTTACGCCGCTAGCGGAAGCTATATAGCGAGAACTCAACCAACAACAGAATTTGTCAGACGAGGACGAAGCTTGACCCGCAGGCGCATGGAAACAACTAGGTGGGTGTCAAATCACCTACTCGACCTTCTAATGACAATCACTACTAAGGAAATCAAATCTAAGTTCTAAAATACGCAAGTGACTGAAATCCGTACTACGAACGAATGCTATACGAAACAGGATCTAGAATCATTGAATCGATCTCAAACTCAAGGGGAAGTCTATACACTAGGTAAGAACAACACCCTAAAGACTTGAACTGCAAAATCAACCTATAACCACTCCGTGCGGTAAACGCGTATGAAGACAGGCCGAAAAATACAGGTGATCGAAACTTGACCCCGATGGTACTAATGTGTAGCTCTACTCGTTGTGGTTCTGTAGATATGCTGCACGCTCTATTACGACACACGAGTTGGAAGAAAACTCACACCGAAGCTCGTAGGAACTTACCACACATAGAAGCCAATAGCGCGCACTCTTGGTATCAGTGCGTAGCTCTCGCCGTTGCTAACACAATGGCGGTGTCGCTTCTCCAATGGCGGCTCCGTAGCTCGCGTAGCAAGTAGATAAGACTCTCTCTCTCTCTCTCTCTCTCTCTCTCTCTCTCTCTCTCTCTCTCTCTCTCTCTCTCTCTCTCTCTCTCACAGACACAGTCACGGCGCTCAAAAAACTCCCTTTGATTAATAATCTGAATCCCCCTTTAGGTTACAAAAACTTTGGCTTATATACCTCAGCCTTGGAGGGGAGAACATCTCTAACTAATTACATCAGCAAGTGAAATTACTTCGGAATTACAAGCTGGAAACTCAATTGAGTCCCGTTACTTAATGAATGGCTCAAATCAAAATTAATGTCGGAAAGACATTTATTACAATCAATGGTTACAAAATGATGAGTGTGAGCAAAAATGTGGGTGTGATCCTCTGTTGGCTCAACACTCCCCCCCTCCGCGTTCATGTCGTCCCTGACATGACTTTTATGATTGGTCAATAAAGTCATGTCGTCTTGAGCATCTGCAAATGTGATTCGTATCGTAGGTTGCCGATGGTCAAGGTTGGGCCGAATATTTTGCTTTCGTGGGTGAAAAATCCGGTGTAGAAAGCTTCTTCGAATGTTTGCATGTGGAAGCTAGGCAAAAACATAATCCTCTGGTATAGGAGGTGCAACACTTTTGGAGAAGGCTGCAATGAAAGATCATACATCATATCAGTCACTGTGTCGACCGTCGATAGTAGACTCGAGGTCGTGGCTTTATCTGGCGCGAACACTTCAATGCAAGCTAAGAGAGTCCTGCAAATTTTCTTGAGCATCTGACACGAAAGGTCAGGAGAGCCAGTAAAGAGCTTGATGGTGCCTGTTAGGGTTTTCACCATGTAGGCTTTACCTATTCTCTCTCCTGCCTTTGGTCCTGGCATCCTTGGGTAATTAAGCCAATTTGGATTCTTTTCTGCAATCCTGCCATGCTCTTTCCAGCTTCTGACTCTTGGCACCGGGCAGAAGGTTGCATCCTCCCGAATCTCCTTTGGTGCCTCTACCATGTAGATGAGGTAGGCTGGGTATTTGTTCAGCCAACCTTTCCTCCATCTAGGCTGCGAATCTACAATCTTCTTTGATTGTTCCTCTTTTGTGATATCGCCTTCGTAAAGAGCGACATACTGCTCCTCCTCTATTCTCTTTTTCGTTTTTATCACTTCAAACTTCATCAAAGGGAAAGGCAGGCTGGGTTGCATCCACTCTTCATGGAGCACTTTTGTGTCTAATCCCTGAATTCTAATGGAGAGTAGGAGTCTCCTCTCCCATTCCATTTCCGCCTTGGCACTCTCCTCTGTTGACTTTTCTATTTGGTCATGGAGCCTTTGTTCTTCTTCTTCAGAGATTCCTGAAGTTGAGGTCACCTCGTGAACTGGGGCTGGATCTTCAATTGTGGTTGCCTCTCCAGTTTCTGGTAGCTTTATGGCTGCTCCACCTGATTCTTCTTGTGGTGTCTCTGTCTCTCTTCTTAGTTGCTCTTGTAGATCTTGGAGCTGTTTGCGGAGGGTCTCATTCTCTGTTCTTAGTGTTTGATTTTCTAAAGTGAGCCTCTCCTCTGCTGCCAATGATCCCTCCGCAATGTGCAACCTTTGCACTTGCTCTAATCTTAGCTCTCTTTGTAAGCTTCGGACCTGGTCTTCCAGAGCTGGTACAAGAGCTCCCTCTTGTTCGGTTCCTGCTCTGCTAGCTCTAGGGGTAGTCCTGAGTCTAGTGATTGTTCTTTCTTAGAGATCGACTCTTTCCCTTAGCTCAATGAGCTCATCTTTAGCCGCCTCCAAGTCGTCTTCCATCCGCTCCCTTGCTTCCTGTGCACTTGTTACTTCTCTTGAAGCCTCGGCTAGCTGGAGTATCAAGCCGTCTCTCTCGTTTTCCGCATCGTAGAGTGATGCTTTATGACTTTCAGATTCAGTCATAGCATTCTCTAATTTCTTCTGCAACTCGGCTTCCCTTTGTTTGGCTGTCTCAATCTCCACTTCCTTTGCCTTGGATCTTTCCTTGATCTTGCTGAGCAGTTCATGCACCATGTGCATGTCTTTTTCATCTTCTTCTGTCAACTCTAAAGCTTTTTCTGCCACCACCTCCACTGGCTTCGGCTCTTCTAGTACGTTCTGCTCGTCCAGTTTCTCTTCACTCTCTTTTGTACTCTTTATTTTTTCCTCTGTCCCTCTCCGATCATCTTGTTTTTTTAGGTGGATCCCATAGACGGCCTCAAGGGCCTCTTCTTCAGTGTACCCTATCGCTACCAGATCCTCATAATCGTTTTTCTTTTGCTGAATTGGATCTATCTCCTTTTCCTTGGTCCCGGCCTCCGGCTTTTCCATACCAGCCGTGTCCATCTCTACTGTGGTCTCTTCCACAATGATTTCCGTCTTCTTCGGGCTTGGTACATCAGTAAAGGAGGGCTGATTGTCCTCAGTCATCTTGGTTTTCCCTTTGTTTGCTTGCCCGTCCTTCTCTTGAGGTTCAGTAGACTCATCTACTTTCTTCTTCCCCTTGTCGTCCTTTTTCAGCTCAGCTTTTAAAAGCTGTACTTCCTCTTCAGTGTATGGCTCGACAGGTTGCTGCTCCAGTATAGCCTCTGACTCCTCATAAGCTCTAATATATTGATCATATTGATCAACATGTGGCCTGGCTGAGCTAGTTCCGACTTTAGTGGGGTCTGGAACCCACTTTTCTTCGAAGTCCCCCTTTAGAGCTCTTTCCGCTCTAAACTGCTCCACCAGTCTTTCCATTCTTTCCGCTTTCTGACTTTTGGTTTGCTTGGGAGAAACCTTCTTCTTTGCTTTCTTCATAAGCGGCTCATCCACATCCTCTGCAGGTTTTGAAACTATTTCTAGTTTCCTGCGTGCTCTTGTGGACGCCCTCTTGGATACTTCAGGCTGTTCTTCCTCCTCATCGGCTTCTCTAAGCCACTCATTCTGGGAGGGAACCTTTGGCCATTGATCTCTGGCTCCAATAGCTTCATAAGCTATTCTTGTCAGAACTTCAGCTCCTCCTATATACTTTGGCTTCTCGTTGTGCATGGCAATTACTTGCTCGTGGATGTGTTGAGCGTAATTCACCTCTTTTGGCATATTGCTCTTCAATGCCCATGTGATGGTAGTTGCAATGGCATGGGGCGGTGTCGTATACTTTTGCGGTCTTTTACTGCAAATATGGAGAAATTGGTTGTACAGTCGGCAAAGGGTTGCTGCTCTTTGGTCTGCCATATCTCCATAAGTTGCATTCTGTTTCTTGGACCCATAAACCTCTATAGCCTCCCTTCTTTCCCTGACAGAGCTCCCTTTGTTGTGCAGCTTCAATGCATGTGCAATGAGCTGTGGAGTGATCTATACCTCTACTTTCTCTCCATCTATTACTGTCAATGTGGCTTTCCCATCCTTCTGAATGGAGGTTGCCAACTCATACACTCTTCTTGTATCTACACCTGACGGTCTCGAGGTGAATAATCTGTGCAAGTCTGCCCTTTCCAGGTACCTGCTGATGTTCTCTGACCTGCTATAATCCACCAATTCTTGTGGGATCATCGGTATATCCACCGCTTGCCCTTGAGGATCTCTAAAAGTCCCCTGGTAGATCTTTATTCCCTCTTTCTCCAGTATTGCTTCCTCCACCCAAGTTTTGGTTGGCTTGAGGGTTTCTGCTGGAATGTCAAAGGGTTCTGCTTCTGCAAGAGCATCTTTGATTGTCGGTCTTTTTCTCTTTGTTGCTGATGACTTGGCGGAATCCATGGATCCTGTAACTCCAAGTTCAGAAGTTAGCGTCTTTTTAGTACTGAAAGCCAAAATGAAGCTTTTAACTATTCAAATGACTTGAAAATTGAAACATGAGCTATTCAGGGCCTAAGGATGCAGGGTAGGTGCAAAAATATGCAAATTGGGCTCAGAATCATGCTGGAGACATCATACGCGTATGATGTCTTTTGTGTCAAAATGACTTCATATTGGTTGTGCTTGTAGCTGATAGTGTATACATGAGTATCATATGCTTGGATTTGAGTTTGGATCCCATTTGGTCAAGTTTTGGCCAGTTTAGTCCAGTTCTGGCTCTTGGCAAAATTTTGAAAGGGAATTGGATTTTATGATCCAAATTGGATAAAACTTGGTGGTTCACTTTCAAATGGCATGTAGATCACTTCTGTTTGGTGGTTGAAGCCCTGAGGTGCCAAAATCACATAGTGAGACATCATACGCGTATGATGTCTTTTAGTGTATTTTTGGACCAAATTTCTCTATAAGCTTGGATATGGCTTTAGATAGGCTTATTCAGTGGATTTATGAATTTTGGATAGATTTTGGGTTAAAAATGGCTCTGGAGACATCATACGCGTATGATGTCTTTTTCATCAATTTTTCATGGGATTGGTTCTGTGGACTCCCCATGTACTAGTGAAGGACTGTCCCTACTCAAATCTTGGTTTGGACTTGAGTATGTTGAATTTGGGCTAAAATAGGCTTTGGATGAAGGATTTTCCCTCAATTGGGCTAATGGGGTGATCCACTTGACCAAATGGTTCCAAACTTCATATGTAGCATGTATTAGATATATATAATGGATGTATGATGACAAATGAGCAGTTTTGGCTCTGTAAGTGCAAATAGACATCATACGCGTATGATGTCTTTTGTGTCAAAATGGTGCTTTTTGATTCCAGATAGCTTATAGATGTGTTAATCAACAATCCTACAAAGTTTCAATGAGTTTGGAGTTATTTTGACAAAATTAGGACCAAAAATCAATTTTATGGCCTACTTTGCGTCTTTTTGGTTTCCTTGGGTTTTCTAACTCCAATTCTCATGATACTTGGTTCATAGGATGTGATTGACATGTGGAATGAGGCTATGCACTCAAATGTTGAAATGGATGTGAAAATCATGCTGTGAGACATCATACGCGTATGATGTCTTTTCTTGAAATGTTGGTCTTTTTGTGCAAAGAATGCTTTGTGCTAGTGCCCTAAGCCCTGCTAACTAGTTTTCAACTTAGAAAGTCATTAGTTTAGCTAAAAAGCCCCCTTATAGGCATTTCAGTCTCCGAAGTCGTCTTTTTGCCTTGGAGTTGAATTTACTCAACTTTTCTTCTCGAAAGTTGCATTTCCAGCTCATTGGATATGTTGTGAAGCCACCTATTTGGTTGAACTTGACTTTGGCTCCCCGTTCTCCATCTTTCTCCATTTGGTTGCCCGAAAGCGTCTTTTTCACCATCGGTAAGTGAATCAGCTTTCTTTTGGGTTTTGCTTGCAAACATAAGTCATCCATGTATATTTGAAGTTGCTTGTGAAGTTTCATTTCATTCGGTCGTCAATTTCAGCCGTTATGCCAAAATGACGCTTTGTGTGTCCGCAGCCGAATCGGTTGTTCCGACCTACTTTGGGTGGTCCAAACCCGGAGATACTCCATGGTTGCATTGCCCTCGATGTTGTTAAGCTTCCTGAGAAGTTTTGTGTCGTTTCGACAAATTTTTCCTGTTTGCCTCTTGCAGGCTCTGTTGACCTAGGGTTTTTCAAGTCGTTCTTTCTCGAGCTTTGAGTGTTAGAAACCCATCTTCTATGTTAGGGTAACCCACCTCTAAGTTCTTGCAAGGTTTGGTTAGGCGGTTGTGCCCCTACCTAGCGTTCTTTCCCATTCCCCGTCTCCTCTTGTTTCTTGGTTTTGGTTAGTTTTCGCGACAAAAGTTAACGATAAGCATCAAAAGCTTATGGCAACGAGTCTACCTCTCATGTCTGGTGTCCTCTGAGCTCTCGTAGCAGTCGTAGAAGGCGGTAGAAGGTCGGATGCTCCTGTGTGCTCTTTGCTCCCTCCAAGAAGGTAATAGTGGAAATGAGCTTGAAAGTGAAGTGAAAAATACTTAACTTCGGGCTTCCCGGATCACTTGTTACCAAATTTGACATGTGCTCCTATCTCGTCGTGAAATGCACTTTAGGATTTGAAATTTCTCAATTTGGACTCCGTTTGACCTATTTCTGAGAAATCTGTCCACTTTGCCAAAATTCTGTCATTTCGGGCTTTCCGCAACTTTTTCAGAATTGTACCCAATTTTTACCATGGGTTGCCCTTGTCATTAGGACCATCACCGTCTATTCTTTTCTTTTTTCCGATCTCATTTCACCTGCTTTTTTATTTTTCTTTTACTTTTATTAAGAAAATCATAAAAAATAAAGGAAAATAGCAAATTGAAGCCAAAAAATTCCAAACATACACGATAAATAGCTGGTAACCCTGTGTATATGAATATACACTTATTTGTGATTTCTGGACTTGGATTACCACTTTTTTTTACTTTTTTGCTCCAAAAACACTCTTATTTAGTGATATTTACACGTCTAGAGACCCAAATTCATCATTTGATCTCTTCTTGTTGCAAAACAAGGTATATAAGGGCATAAATATTATCAATATCCGCAATCAAACATAAAAATTGCAAAATCATGTAAGACACTGCCCTTGTAATATATTTTTTGTTTTTCTTTGTTTTTGGCGCTTGTAGCTGCTTTGTAACTCCTGTATACCTGTATACCTCCCCCCTCCTAGTCTGAGTCCTCCCGGACGACTATGAAGTGTCTGTGGGCGAAGCAATGTAGTTGTTTTGGTCATAAGTTCCCAGTGCAATTGTAGAGCGATGATACAACAGTCTTTCCAATAAAGCTGCTCTTTGTTTGATTGAAGGATTGGTGGTCGGGTTTTGGGTTGTTTTTGGCACTTCGGTAGTAGAATCAGTAGATGGATTCTTATTTACTTTGTTGTTCTTTTTCACAATCCAAATCTGCTTCCGCTTCACTTGTGCCTGCCACAAACTCTTTGCGACCCAAACATGCTTTGTTCTTTGTGTTGATTTCCTCGACTTGAAATACCTAGGAGTGTCCGTTGATTGTACTGAAGGGAGTTCCTGTTTACAAATCTTTGGGATCCAAATTTGCTTGCTATAGTTTTGTGCCGTCATGAACTTCTTTGGAATCCAGATCTGTTTCACTCTCCTTGATTGTCTGGAATCACTCCGTTGTCTGGTATTGAAGACTCTGTTTTCCACCTTTGTGTTCTCTGGCACAACCTTTTTTGGTCTCCATACCAACTTTGACTCCGTTTTTTTCCAAGGTTGAGCTGTTATATTATTGCTTGTCTTCCTTATCCATTGTTGAGAGTTCCTCGTCGAAGAGTAATCTGGTTGTATAGAAACTTTCGGTTGCCATTGCTTCTTCTTTTTCTCTGGTTGTTGTTTACCTGTCTTTGGATTTGTCCTTTAGAGTTGGCTCCGTTCCTTTGGTGAACTTAACTGATTGACTTTCACCTTCGTATTTGATAAGCACTGAATTAGAACTCCAGTCAATCATTGCATTGTATTGCTTCTGCCATGGTTGTCCTAGCAATAATGGATGTTGTGTAGCTTGGTCTTCAACCACGTAAAACATATGAGGATACACATAATGGTTAATCTGTATATGTAAAACTGTGCATCCGACAGTTTTGATTGAATTCTCAGAGTAACTCTTTAACTCTTGCTTGGCAGTTTGTAGTTTAGTGTCATTTGTCAATTGTCTATACAAACTGAGTGAAAGTAGGTTAGCTTGAGCTCCTGAATCCAATAGTGCTCTGGCTTTGATTTGGTTGGTTCCTACTTTGCATTCAATGATGGGTTCTTCTTTGTCATTATCCATTTCTGTTATACTGACTGCGTTTATTCGTATTGCTCCTTCATTGCGCTGTTTCTGACGCAGTAGTCTTCTTTTCTCCATTCTTTCCTTCGCCTCGGCTTGCGCTTCCTCCACAATCTTTTTCTTTTTCTGGACACGCAGCTTTTCTTGATGTATTTTGAGAAGCATGTCTTGGGTTAGCGGCAAAAGATACTTTTTCACTCTGCATCCACTAATCCAATTGGGCATTTCTTCTCCGTCTAATGTAGCAAGCTTGACGGCTCCACTTGGTGATAGATCTTTAATCACCAGAGGTCCCATCCCTCGCTTTTTAAGCTTCTTAGCATGCTGTTTCAGAGTGTAAACTAGGACATAGTCCCCAACCTTAAACTCTTTAGTCCGCACATGCTTATCAAAAAATTCTTTTGTCGCCTTTTTTGAGCGTAGATAGAAGCTACTGCTTTTAGGCGAAGCTCATCTAGCTTTTCCAGGTCATCTATTCTATCAGAAAGCTCGTGCCCTGTCCACTCTAGATCCTTAGCCACCCTTAAGGTTGAAATCAAGAATTCTATTGGTAAGATAGCATTTAGCCCAAAAACCATGTTATATGGGGTCGTTCCTATTGATGTTTTATATGCTACCCTATATGCCCATAATGTTGAATGCAACTTCTGGTCCCAGTCAGTTCTCGACTCAGATACAATCTTCGTAAGGACCGTGCATATGGTTTTGTTTGTTGCTTCAGCTTGTCCGTTTGCTTGTGGATGATACGGGGCTGATTTCCTATGGATTACCATGAATTCATCTAGAAGGATCTTTATCACTTCATTTATAAAATGTGTGCCTCGATCACTCACAATTTCTATTGGCAATCCATATCGTACAAAGACGTATTCATATAGAAATTGTGCCGTGGTCCTGGCATCTGCTTTTTGAGTTGCCTTTGCTTCGACCCACTTTGTTAGATAGTCTGTAGCCACAATGATGTATTGTGCATGAGTCTTATATGCAGGAGGTGAAATGGGTCCGACATAATCAATCCCCCATTTTGCAAAAGCTCTTGCCCCCATCATTGGTCTAAGCGGCATATCATCTCTTTTAAGTGGTACTTTGGTCCGCTGACAGTCATCACACCGTTTAACGTATTCCTCAGCGTCCATATGTAATGTTGGCCACCATATTCCTGCGGCTAAGACAAGTTTTGTTGTCTTATCACCTGAGAAATGGCCTCCACCTACTCCTCCATGAGCTTGCTCCAGGATTATCACATACTCAGACTCTGATGCGCAAATCCTAAGCTGGTTGTCTTTACCTCTCTTATAGAGTTGATCTCCTATTAAAGCGTAATCTCTAGCTTCTGTCTCTACAGATTTCTGACGAGCTTTTGACGTTCCTTCTGGGAAAGTTCTATTTGTGAGATATTCAACAATATACTGACTCCATTCTGGAGCGATCATTATCTGATATAATGTCGAATACTCTGCTGGCGGTTTTGATGAACATACAATACATACAGTGACATATTCATGTACGCTTTCTTTCATTCCTGGCCAATAGACTCCCAATTGTAACAAATTCCTATATGTGTTCCTTCTTGAACAATGAAATGCACATTCCTGAACATGTGCTTCGCGCAGATATATATTATATTCCTCAGGATTGATGCATAGTCGTAAAACATGATCATTTCCCAATTGATACAACCTTCCTGCAACCAATTGAAGATTCTTGGATTGCTGAATAGCAATATGTTTCTGGTTGTATTCTCTTCTATCGAACTCTCCTCCATAGGTTAATAGGTTAACGACATTTTGAGACCACTTCGGTATCATTTCTATGTTGAACAAGTACGCGTCTGGCATGTCGTCATCTACTCCTATAGGGTCTTCTCCATTCGTCAATCGCGAAAGATGATCAGCTCTAAGATGTGTTTTTCCTTTCTTTACTACTACCGTGAAGTCGAATTCCAGTAAGATAATGAACCATCTCACTATTCTCCCGGTATTGCATGGTTTATTCACTAGGTAGAGCAAGGCTTGGTGATCCGTAAAAAACACAAACTTGTTGGCTAGAAGATAATGCCGAAATTTCTTCACAGCATATATCATTCCTAATCCTTCTCGCTCTGTTGTGGTGTAATTCTTCTCTGCATTGTTGAGCTGTCGACTGGCGTAACAGATAGGAAAATCCATGTTTCCTTCTTCTGGCTGAGCCAGAATGCATCCTATTGCATATGCCGAAGCATCTATATGCACATGGAATATCTTCTCCCAATCTGGTGATTTCAAGACTGGAGCAGTAATGAGTGCCTCTTTCAATTTCTTGAACGATTCCTCACACTCCTCTGTCCATTCAAAGTTCACTATTAGCCTGTAAAGTGGTTGGCCTATTATAGCGTACATGTAAATGAATCGTCTATAATATCCGCAATGTCCCATAAAGCTCTGTACTTGTTTCGCATTGGTTGGTCTAGGCATATCCACTATAACTTTTATCTTCTCTAAATCCGTGGATATCCCGTTTTGTGAGACAATATGTCCCAGAATTCTGCCCTGTCGGACCATAAACACACATTTCTCAGGATTGAGACAAATGCGATATGTCCTACATTTCTCAAATACTTTTCTGAGGTGTTCTAGATGCTCATCTCTCAGAAGAGAATGTACACATAAGTCATCCATGTATATTTCTAGAAACAACCTTAAGTATTCTTTGAAAGCATGCGTCATCAGCCTCTGGAAGGTTGCGGGAGCATTGGTTAGACCAAAAGGCATAACCCGATAAGCATAAATTCCCCACTCCGTTGCAAAAGCTGTTTTATGTTGATCTTCTAGTGCTATGGCTAGCTGGTTATATCCTGAAAAACCATCAAGAAAAGAGTATGCTGTTTTCCCTGATACACGCTCTAGAACATGATCAGTTATCGGCAATGGATAATTGTCCCTGATTGTTGCAGCATTCACTTTCTTTAAGTTGACACACACTCGAAGTTTTCCGTTCTTCTTGGGTACCACCACAATTGGAGATACCCAATCGGTGTGTTCAATCTCGTATATGAATTCAGCTTCCATTAGCTTATCTATCTCTTCTTTGATTCGCTTAGCAAACGTATCATTATATGTGTATGGTCTCTGTCTGCTAGGCTTTGCGTCTTGTTTCAGTGGGATTGTGTGTTGGCATATCGATGGGTCAACTCCCTTTAAGTCCTTATAAGACCATGCAAACACATCCCTATACTCTCTGAGAAGACTCAAAAGTCTCTCTTCCTCGCCTGGAGACAAATTTGTGGCTATGTACACCGGTCTAGGTGGCTCACCTGGAGCTGCTAAATCAACTTTTTTTGCATCCTCCGGTCCGTCATAAGATTCGTTCTCCTTTCTCTCTCGAATAGGTTGGGTTAATACCACCTTCCTATCCTCTATTGTGAATTTCCTATAGTGAGAGGGAACATCCATGTTTTCCTTGATTTTGGCGTTTTCGTCCTCTCCACTCTCAATTTCTGTCGTCCAAACTTCTTTCAGAGTTTTCTTGAGCTCTCTGTACTTGTTTCTACGTTCTAACTTGGACTCCGTGTGTTCTCTGTTGCGCTTGTTCTTTTCTGATTTTTTGTTTCTGTTTTCGTTCCATTCCTTTGAACTTGATTTCTTGAGCCTTTTTTGTCTTTTCGTAAGCTCTTTTGATCATTGCCTCTCATTCTTCCAGAAATCTTGTCCTTAACACAATCTTCCGCCTTTACTAGCATTAGGAATTGATTTTTTCCTCTTATTCTAGGCATCGGATTGGTTCTAACCCCCTTTGTTTTTCTCTTTGCTCTATAGCGTTTCTGGCGTTGTTTAGTTTGGTTCGGAAAATCATAAAATCGGACATCCGTCATAGTTTCTTCGTTTCCGCTTGAATTGTCCGTTGACTCGTTGTCTGCTTCATTTCCCCACTCAGGATGATCGGGAATGTCGTGAAACACCTCCTCTTCATCTTCCTTTTCCAGTGTATCGTTCTTTTCAGTTTCTTTTTCGAGTACAGTTCTCAACATGAAGTACGGAACCACGTCGTACCCGTCCTTGTCGCAAAATTTCGTTGTGGGACCATCCGGAATTGCACAAACATCTAGGGTTGCTAGAATGTGTGTCCATTCTAATGGTTCAAGTGTGTCCTCTGGAAAGGGTTCTCCTATATAAGTTTCGTCTTCGATGGCCCTTTCTAAAACATATTCTTCTCGCCTCAGACTTCCACATTTCGAGGCTCCACACATCCATAACTCCTTGGGTTTACCTAACCAAGCTGGAAATTCGGATCCCGCCAAAGTAGCTGAATCAAACTCCTCCACCGGTGTTCGGTTCACATCTTTGTAGCTATGGTCTTTCAGGTTCACACGTGTAGTGGTTTCCATATTTCTCAGGTATATGTGATCGTAGCCCCAATCCTGGACCATTTTCAACTGTCTCATGAATGGTCTTCCCAGTATGATATCATAGTTATTCTCCTTGCCAAAATCGACAATAGCAAAAGTATGTCCGCATTCAATGCCGCAAGAAGTCACTACAACTTTCTCTAATAACCCCATAGGTTTCTCCATGTGTCCATCTGCTAATTGGAGTTTCAACCTAGTCTTCCTTATTGCTGGTTTCCCCCATTTTTTCCAGATTTCTTTTGTAGCAATGGCTGCCCCAGCTCCGCTGTCTAGTATTGCCATCGTGTTTACTCCTTGGAATTCAACTGGTAAGGTTGTATTCCCCTCTTCACCTTCGCAATACTCTCCGACCTTGTTTAAGGGTACAGGCTTAGCGTTCTTTTGTGGTTTGCTCAGCTCTTGTATACCCTCTTGCAATCTCGATGTTGGGTCTTTTATCCCAAATTTCTCCAAGCATTTTCCTACAGTGGTCCACATATGTGGTCTTAGCCTCAAAAGCTCAGCTAGAGTGATAGTGCATGTCACTGGTGTTGACAAGATCTCTATCAATCCTTGCGAGTCCATGACTTTTTCTGATGAGATTCTTCGTGAGGGAAGTGCTCTAATCTCGGATTTTGCTTCATACTCTCCTAAGTATGAAGGTAAGGTATTCAGTGAATGAGGTTTGCTCTCCATTGTTCTAACAGAGCCCCCATCTCCCCAGTAAGATTGCAGATCCAAGTCCACTTGAGATCCTGCCTCAAATTCCACTATGGGAGGGTTCCTGATGTCCTTTTCCCAATTTGTCTGATTAGCTTGGCAACTTAGCTCGTTTGCAAAGTTTGCCTCTCTCACTTGTTTCCAAAATTCATTGTAATCCTCATCTCTTCCGTAAGACCTCTGTATGACTGGATGAAAACTCTCTATCTCCTGATCGGTTGTGTTCAACACTATGCGGTCATCCTTGTGTGTATTTTCAGGCTTTTGTGCACTGGGAGTCTTTTCAGCTACCCGTGAAACGATAGTCTCTTGCTGAATTGGGTTTTCCGTTCCACAATTCATTGTTTCTTTTGGTGGTTCTAATAAGGCTTGTGCAGTCTCGATCATTCTCTGGCACATTTCAAGTCTCTGCTTTTCCAATTCCGCGTTTGGGTATGTCATCCACCTCTGTTCTTGTGTTTGGTTGTTCTTTAACCTAGCTTCGTAAGCTCTCATCAGTGCGTCCAATGGTTCGTGTACTTTGTCGACTAGCACTGATCCCCCTGAGCTTAAGCTCGTTGTTTCTTTGATACTCTTTTGTTTCATTCTTTCCGGGCTCATCTCTCGTTTCCCGTTTTGACTCTCAAGTTTTTCTAATCTATCTTTCGTTCGCTTTAGTTCCTCAGCTAAAATAGCGTCTTCACGTTCTTTTCTCAACTTCATGCGTGCTTTTCTAGCTTTCCATGTGTTTTTCTGACTCCGTGGTCCTGGACTAACTATTTCAGTCGCTAACTTTCCATTCTCAGGTTCTCTAGTGGTTTTCTTAGCTTGAGCTCTAGTAACAACTTGCGTTGGTATCAGAGTTTCATTTTCAGACCCACTGCTGGTAGGAATAGTTTCTAGCATATTCAATGTCTTCTTTTGCACTTTGTTTGGATTCTTTGAACAATCCTCAATGAAGTGAGTAACCCCACACTCAGTGCAATAAGCGTTAATTCTAATGATTTCCGTATGTGGACAAACATTCATCAGATGGTCACCTCCACACTTGTAACAGGGTCCTAGTGCTGGTCTTGGTCCCATTTGATTCGTCCTTTGTGGATAGGATGGTCTTTGTCCTGTTAACCCTCCATGAGCTATGAACATCAATGTTCTTGCGTCCAAATTGTATCTCTCTTCATCAGAAGCATTTGTAACTGTTTGTGTTCCAACATTCCCAATCATGCCCCATGATTCTGGTTGTTTGGGTTCTTCTGGTGGGTAATACACAGTTGGAGACATGTGTACACCAGATTCTTCATAATAGGCTTGAACAGGCACTAGGGCTTGTTCTTCCTGATTCTCTAAGGTTGGTGCATATCTAATGCCTACTGGTCTTGCTCCTGGTAAAGGTGGTTGTTGTCCCAATACCGATTGCGGTCTTTCTATCCCCATAGGTCCTGGTACATTTCCCGTTGGGTATCGAGGTACTGGATGTACTTGAGGTGGTGCTAATTGAGCAGGAGGTGCATACTGACGCTCCCTTACATACCATTTGTTGTAATAGCACTCCTCTGTTGGATGGTTTGTCCATTTTTGTTCAATAGCACACCATGTCAGTGTTTTTGGCAATGGTTTTTGGTATGGTGCCATCCTTTTTAGAGCATCTTCTATCATTTGCTCTACATTTGGCATGGTTGTTGTTTGAACATTCTTTTTAGTCGTAGTCTCGCTCGCTACGGAGGAGGAGCTACTGGATGCAAAATCTATATCCGCTGACACCTCTCCATAAACCGTACAGTTATCCACTAAGTACAATGCCTCTCTCGTTACTTGCTCGAAACTTGTACAAGCTTTCAAGTGCAAGTCCTTCTTGAGAGTGTCGTTTCTCAGTCCCTCAATAAAGAGAACAGATAGTCTGTCATCTTGTGGTCGTTCACGTACTGGACATCTCTCAATGTATTGTTTGAAGCGAAGTGAAGCTTCCTTCACTTTTTCGTGTTCTCTCTGTTTAAAAGCATATATTTGTGAGACCGTATTGTGCTTAATCCCTCGTTTTGAGAATTCCTCAGCAAACTCTCTTAGCAAATGGTCAATGTCATGGAATCCCCCTATGTTTAGTGGTTGAAACCATGTCAATGCCGTACCTTCTAGAGTAAGACCAAATCCCTCGTATTGTGTATGAAAATCTGTTATCTGCTCAGCTCTTAAGACT
Organism: Adiantum capillus-veneris; assembly: GCF_014529385.1. Classification (NCBI taxonomy): domain Eukaryota; kingdom Viridiplantae; phylum Streptophyta; class Polypodiopsida; order Polypodiales; family Pteridaceae; genus Adiantum; species Adiantum capillus-veneris. Next base: position 43,946,104 of record NC_140958.1, read on the forward strand.
TGCTTAAAGAGTGACACATGTGCATACGGATCTCCTGAACCACCATACTTCTTTGGCATACACTTGGCTACTTGAGATGGTCTCATACGTCTATGGTCTGCTACCAATCTCATTGCTCCTGTGTCCCGGCTAAAGCTTTCTCTAGCATCATGGACTTCATGGGTTACCCTTGTCGGTTCCCCTGCCCTGAATCTACTACTAGGAGGTAATTGTGATGGTTCCGCTTCGAACCTTGGACCTGGAGTGGTATATGTGGGGATTGGAACTGCACTACCTCGATTCGTATCCATTGACTCTCTGGAATGTAATGATCCCATTGGTCCGGGCTTCGAGTACTGAGGTTGACTGAAAGAGTCAGCAGCCTGAGTTCTTTGTCCTCCTGTCGTCATTGGGTTTTGCCCTCCATTTGTTGGTGCTGGTCTTTGTGAGCTAGAAGTAACATAATACAGATGTAGTGGTCCCCCAAAGTATGTATATCCTTCTAATTCTTTCTTGCCCATTGTTGAGTATTGCCTCCCATACTTGTCGTAAGCGGCAATTTTCACTTCCGATCCCTCTGTGTAGGTAAAGATATAAAGCCTTTTTTGGTCTGTCAACTCTCCGGTGTAGGGTTCTTCACATCTATAATAGAGATCTTGCTCCCCATTATTATATTTGTATAGCCCCACATAGATGTTATCAGTGTTGATCCTTGTAGTTTCATTCTCTCTTCTTAACCTGGCATCAGGGAAGTTCATTATTGGTGCTTTCTCCTCGAGTTCTTCATCTACTTTGGCTTTGGTGCCCATCAATCCCCACTTGTCCACAATGTTAGGGTTTAGGACTACCAAGTACATGGTACCCTCGTCATCTAGATATCTATCTCCGCTATAGCTCACAGGCACTAAGTCCTTGAACTCACTAGGTCTCTCCTCTATCTTTACACAATAGCGGTCCATTCCATCCTTGTAGATCTTGGCACCTTGCTCATTGTCGTACTGATATTTTATGAACAATAGCTTCATTGTGGCGGAAGGGCTTGATGATCCTGCTCCCATATTTTCTCTGTTGTTCAGGTTCAAGTGTTCCAAGTGTTCGGTGAAAATCTCGTAAGATCTCTCCAAAGAAGTATCAGAAACACTTCCTTCAAAGACCGGCTCTAATGGTTGCACCCAACTTTGGTTTACACTTCCCTCGGTTGATATGACACTTGCTTGTTCCCCTTGTTTTGGTTGGTTATTCTGGAGATTCCTGCCCGATCTCAAATTCATCAATTCCCCTAAAGGACTTTAACTTTTCCGTCTCGGCAATTTGTTTTCCTCAAGTTTTTGTGGTCAGAATTGATCCAAACTGATTGATACTTGGTCAATTGTTTAATCTTGTCAGTTGGACAACTTCTGTTTCATCAAGTGAGAATTTTGTTACTGTTATGCTGAAAAAGATATTATACGCGTATGATGTCTTTTTTCACAGATTTGGACTATTTTGGTTATGCTCACTCTCAGTAGCCCCCTTATGCTCTGTCCACTCACAAAATTCAGTTTGAACTCTGTTTGAGCAAGTTATGGCTACTTTAGGCTTTTCCTGGCAATTTTCCGCTTTTGACTTGTTTTGGGTCAATTGTGATCCAAATGGGATGAAACTTGAAATATAACCTCTAGACAGCTATTACAATGGATCTGTGTTGGCAAAGTATCAAAATATGTCCAAAATTAGGTAACAGACATCATACGCGTATGATGTCTTTTTCATCAATTTGGGTCAAAACTTGATATTTATGCTTCCTACAGTGCTTGTAACAATCCTGTCAGGTCAGATATCAAAAATAAGCAGTGGATGTGCCAAAAGACATTATACGCGTATGATGTCTTTTTTCCCAGATTTTGACTATTCTTGGTTTTAAGCCTTCTCCAATGTTTATAATTGAGTTTCAAGTGTTTTTGTCAGGTTTGAATGTAAAAACAAGATCTGAATCCAAAATTTCCTATTCTTTGCGTTTCTTGGACTCCGACTTGTCTTTTTGGGTTTCTTTGAGTGTTAATGCTCTTGTTTTAAGTTGAAATTAGGGTATAACCCCCCTTTTGAACACTCTGGTAAAGTCAAAATTTCTATTTTGGTCTCTGTTTGGTCATTTAGACATCATACGCGTATGATGTCTAAAGTTGCAGATTTCCAGTTTTTTGGCACAGAATCCTTCCTAAAGCTTCCTCTAGTGCTCAGCAACTCCCAGATACACAGAAAATTTCTCTGACTTTTATTTATTGCAAGTTTCACTACTAACTCGACGGTTTAGTGATCTAACATGCAATCAACCATATCAAGCAAATACTCCAATGATTACTAGCTCTAGATCAGGATCAAATGAAGTCCTACCTAAGCTATTCCTAATCATAAAATGGGTTTGGTAATTGTGATTTTAAAGAGATCCATTGCCACTCACGGACTAGCAAATTCTTCTTCTATCAACAACTACTCAACACCAACAAAACAACAAACAAATCCAAGCTAATCTAAAAATACTGTCAACAAGGAAGACCCAGGAATACCCCACTTCCTAGTATCTCTCGAGATCTTCGGAGTCCACCACTCCTAGATCTTTTCTAACTAAAGTATACAAAGTAATTTATACGACTCACCTCGTAGGATTAGTCTAAGGTCGCCTACTTAGGGCTCTCGTCCCCGGCAGCGGCGCCAAATGTTAAGGCGGTTATGCCGCTAGCGGAAGCTAAATAGCGAGAACTCAACCAACAACAGAATTTTGTCAGACGAGGACGAAGCTTGACCCACAGGCGCATGGAAACAACTAGGTGGGTGTCAAATCACCTACTCGACCTTCTAATGACAATCACTACTAAGGAAATCAAATCTAAGTTCTAAAATACGCAAGTGACTGAAATCCGTACTACGAACGAATGCTATACGAAACAGGATCTAGAATCATTGAATCGATCTCAAACTCAAGGGGAAGTCTATACATTAGGTAAGAAAAACACCCTAAAGACTTGAACTGCAAAATCAACCTATAACCACTCCGTGCGGTAAACGCGTATGAAGACAGGCCGAAAAATACAGGTGATTGAAACTTGACCCCGATGGTACTAATGTGTAGCTCTACTCGTTGTGGTTCTATAGATATGCTGCACGCTCTATTCCGACACACGAGTTGAAAGAAAACTCACACCGAAGCTCGTAGGAACTTACCACACATAGAAGCCGATAGCGCACACTCTTGGTATCAGTGCGTAGCTCTCGCCGTTGCTAACACAATGGCGGTGTCGCTTCTCCAATGGCGGCTCCGTAGCTCACGTAGCAAGTAGATAAGACTCTCTCTCTCTCTCTCTCTCTCTCTCTCTCTCTCTCTCTCTCTCTCTCTCTCTCTCTCTCTCTCTCTCTCTCTCTCTCAGACACAGTCACGGCGCTCAAAACACTCCATTTGATTAATAATCTGAATCCCCCTTTAGGTTACAAAAACTTTGGCTTATATACCTCAGCCTTGGAGGTGAGAACATCTCTAACTAATTACATCAGCAAGTGAAATTACTTTGGAATTACAAGCTGGAAACTCAATTGAGTCCCGTTACTTAATGAATGGCTCAAATCAAAATTAATGTCGGAAAGACATTTATTACAATCAATGGTTACAAAATGATGAGTGTGAGCAAAAATGTGGGTGTGATCCTCTGTTGGCTCAACAGATACGTTACATTTTTATTAGGTGACCTCCCCAGGGATAGAGCATAGAGCACAAAGAGATTCTTACTAGCATAGATGGAACCCTATGGCCTTCAGGCCACAGGGTGCCAATATAGAGTAAATAGAGGTTCTTACTAGCATAGAGGGGACCCTATGGACTTTAGCCCACAAGGTCTCCTCAATATAGAGCAAATAGTGTTTTTTACTTGCATGGAGAGCACCCTAGGGCCGCGGGGCCATAGGTTGCCAGAAAACCCTCATGAAGCGTTTCTTCAAAACATTGAGGCCACCTTGTGGCCTTGGAGCCATAGGATGCCAATGGAGAGCATAGAGAGGTTCTTACTAGTATGCAGGGGACCCTATGGCCTTCAGGCCACATGATGACATATTGTGTTGGTGTAGAGGCTCTAAAGGGGTATTTAGGCCATTCAAGGGATACTACTTTGAGGTTTCTCTAATGTCATAAGAGAACATGTGATCACAGTACCATAGAGTGGCCTAGGTACACTTGTAGAACCATTTTGTTGGCACCCTTTAGACCTAGGACCACATGGTTTAACATAGAGGGGACTCTATGGACCTAGGTCCATATGGATGTATTAATATCCATCTTGTCTAAATATATGTCATTCTTTTTACAAAAAATGTCTCAGAAGAGAAAGTCAAAGTCAATTGATGCAACAGGCTCGACACCAAGTTCTTGGTATCTAGATTTTCACTTACCAAATGGTGGAAGTGATGAGAAAGTCCACTTGTTCTTTCAAGATAAAGAGCAATTTCCCTTCAAGGACTGTGGTATTGTCAAGGAGATAAAGAAAGATTGTTCAGATCTTGAAATGTCTCCATGCCTCGGAGTAAAACTACTCAAAGGTGAATCCTACTTGTTGGAGCCTGTGGCCTTTGCTCAAAAATTGGTGAAGGTTGATTATGACAGAGTGACAATGACAAAACCAGGGTGGGTGGAGCTTCAAGATGACACTCCAAGTGAGAACTTTATAGACTTATATATTGAGGGCTTTAAGAAAGTCAATCAATATTTAGGTAAATTGAGCAACACAAAGAAGAATAAGAAGAGAAAGAATGAAGACATAGGTAAAGAAAATCAATCTAAGACTTTCAAGGAGAGTCAGACTCCCTCACTTAGAGACAATAGTTGAAATAAGAAAATCTTTCAGTTATACCCTTACAGACTCAAGAAGCAGGAGATTCTAGTGGACTTGCAACCCTAACAATTGAAACCCCCTCAGTGGCAGTGGTTGTGGACTCAGTATCCTTAGCTGTGTTGGACTCTATTATACAGCCCAAAGAAAAAGATCTTGATAAAGAAGTTGCCAAAACTTCTAAGAGTGGGCTAGATGGATACGTTGGAATTGCACACTATTTTAAATTTGGTGTACAATTTACCCAATTGATCCCAGTTGAGCAATACAGCCTTGCACCGGATGGTTATAAATGCAGAACATTGTCAAATGTGTATGTGAAATATCTCTTGAAGCAATTTGCAAGGCACTCTAGGCCAGTCTCCAGTGCAGCAGACCTGATGCCGTATAACCCAATTACAAAAATGCATTTACAAACAGCTGAAGTGCATGGAGACAAGCTATCAACATACCACTACTGGATTCTAGCTGGTCAGCATTCCATCATAGAGGCTAGACCTTTTTTGCGTAACAACAGCACTAAGTATGTTTTGAGAAAAGAGTTCTACAAGTTTAGAACTGCAAGGATAGTGGTAGATGCTCCCAAAGAGGTTGTTGTTTGAATTTCCAAAATGGAGAACATGGAGAGAATAAGAGCGATGAAACACCAGACTTATGTGGAGGTCTTGAAGCATGGTCGTAGTCAATGGCTTGCATATTCTAAACCAACAAAACCCAAGGAAGGTGTTCCTATCGGTCATCCGAGTCGAGCACCTTGGGATGTAAGTTCCACTTCCCTATGCTTGTTTTTGTTACAAATATGTCTTGAAATAAAGTTAATTTTCTTTTCTTTATTTTGAAGGCCTTTGTAAATGTGGTGAACATCGTGTTAAACCATAATCATTTGCCAACAAATAAGCACACATGGTCATGTACAATGATCAAATCTATGATCAGTGGATAAACATCTTGGAGAAGCATCAAACATCAAGTGCTCGTGGGCGACAACCAAGCATAACAACCTTTAGATGCCTAAATGGTTTAGAAAATAATGATGTCAAGCTACTACAATAGGAGCTGATAGATGAGAAGATTTGCTTAGTGAAGCAACCACATCAAGCGGCCATGCTCGACCTCAGTGCACGTGCAACGAACTTAAAGCAGACCAGGGTTTTTGAGCCTCAAATGTTGATGGTATTTAAAGAGATAGATCCATCAGCAATAGCAGTTACTCCATGGGATGAATGTAAGTCTCATTCTAACATTACATATGAGATTTACAAATCTCTCTTCACGAGATGTACGGAATGGCTAAATCTCCTACTACGAAAAGGAAAGGAGAAAGAGCCAATTCTTGAGATCACTAGGGGATATGTGCAGTGGATCATTGCACAAAATAATGGAACTTCTAGTTTTTAATTCATTTTACCATGGACAATCAAGTGTGTTGGAAAAAATATGGAAGGCATTGAGTTTCTCTGCAGTGAGAATAGCTCTACAATTCCTGTTGGTGTTTGCATCATAGATACAACAACAAAAGTCTTACATCTAGTGATTGGAGTGCTACCCAATTTGGTAAAGTAATTGATGAGTATGTGGGGTAGCACATCAACCATCAGAGTTTTTTATTTCCGGCTTAGTCAAGTATCAGCATGTTGCTTCCCTAGAGAAGGTAATTTTTGAAAAAGCTAAATGGTATGAAATGCATGTTCTACCTTTGAGCTCCTTAATGGGATCAAAGACCATCCAAACATGTGCTCTTCACAAAGTAATTTTTGGAGTTTGGGCATTTTTCAGTCAAGGAGAGCAGTACACAAACTACTCTAGTGTTAAAGAGTCACTGTTGGAGCCAATGCATAATCTCTGCATCAACGACGACGAGTATGATGTTGTGACCACGGACAAAGCCTTTTTGTGCGTCGTGCAATCAAATGCATCTATCTCAAAGAAGATGATCAAGTAATAGACATCTTCTCATTAGGCTATGGGACTAAAGAGACACTACAACAACAGAGAAAGGTGATATCACTTGCATATAGTAGTGATCAAATGACGCAATTGGAATCTCTTTGCCATTCCATAGTGGAAGAAGACCTTGATCTTAGAAGGTGGGCAAGTGTGGATAACACAGAGAAATTCAATGACAAGGATTCAGAGAGAGAAGAAATTGAAGAACCATTGGATGCAAGTGCTGAGGCCATTCTAGAAATTCTACAGGAAACAGGTTAAGCTAGCCACCCATGATATTACATTACTGATATTTATATTATTATTGTTGTCATTTTATTTTATTTGTCCCATCTCAAATCTGCCCATGATGTTAAAAACATTGATGTTTGGTTCGTTATTTTTCTCAATTTATTTTCTTTGAAAAAATGTGAACTTGTGAGTTTGATTTTTTTCACAATAAATGAATTAAGCTTAAGTGTATGATATTATATGGACATGTTGTCATAAATAGAATTCTACATATATATATATGGTCATAAGATATATTATGTAATACTTTAAAGTTAAGTGATCATATGAGGCTTGGGAAGAACACCCTATGACTTGAGGATCATAGAGTTCTTTGTAGACATAACACCCTATGGACCTAGGGCCATAGAATCCCCCAAAAGCAAATGGGATACCCTACAACCTTATGGATGTATGATGATTACAGCGAGTCTCTAAAAGGGCACATAAGCATATGGGTTACTCTATAGCTTTAGGTCCATTGGGTGTCAACATAGAATCCCCCAAAAGCATTTGGCCTACCCTACAATCTTATGGATATAGGGTGATTACATAAAGTCTCTAAAAGGGCACATAAGTATTTGGGCTATTCTAGAAGGAAACATAAGTTATCCAAGAGCATTCGGGATACCCTAAGGCCTTAGGGCCATAGGGTGGTGACATAGAATCTCCACATGGGGCACTTAAACCACCCCATGGATGCAAATCACTTAGCTCTCTATGGAAACATCTTATAAAATATCACATGACACCCGATGGCCTTTAGACCATAGGTTGGTTATTCTAGGTCACCTAAAGACTTTTAAGTGTTTGAAAAACATTTTTCTTTGGCCTTACTATCTTGTGTCCATATACATTAGGGACATATATTTCTTATCTTGTGATTAAGGTTTAATATTCTATTGAGAATGAAATAAGCTAGAAAAAACTAAAAAGTATTTAGTCCTCAAAATTCCAAAATGAAAGATTGAACAATTGATGTATGATCTCCTATTGTGAATTGATGGTGTAAGCGTTTGAAATAATTATCTTTCTATTGCAACTAGATTAAACATATATTCAACATTTGTTGTAAATGCCAATTATTTGCTTAGATAGTAAACATCGAGTATCAAAGTGCAAATGGTTATTGAAGCATTTTGTCCTTTGGATTATGTAAAGATCTAGTTCTTTAATTGTAACAAGATTGTATTCAAAGATATAAAGTGCGAGTATTTTGTTCCAAACTATGATTTTGTTTTTCTTCTAGATGATGCAGAGAATTGGAATTTATATCTGAATTTTTCTCAATAGATGGAAGCTAGGACTATTACAATCTTTTAGCTTGTCATGTAGCAATCGGAACATTGTAGCAAGGTTTATTGCAAAGAAATAATTGTATAATGTATAACCATTGTTTAAGTTTTTAAATTGGAAGTAGAAGGCAATGCAAGTTCCAGAACATGTGCAATGCCATAAGGAGAATCCAACACAAATATTTTTGCCCCCCAGGATTTGAAAATCAAAGTGCATGGTGAGCCGGGCCTTCCATCCACCAACAGATCAATGCATTTTTGAATTGAAGTACTTGCAAATTTGATTTAAATGTTTGAATGTTATGGAGATATTTGAAGGCAAAGACCCCTTCAACTGTGTGGCAAAGCAACAGATGTATTATGTATGATAATGATTCAAATTTGTATATTGGATTGCATATTTACCGTAGTATTAACTTACACATTTTAATAAGATCATAAATACATTGAGATTTTATAAAAAAAAGTTAACACTTTGTTTTTTTCATGACTATTATTGTCTAGTTAAGTTGATATATACCACCTATAATTATTTTAAGGCCTTTAGGGCCATAGGGTGGCCAATGTGTCCTTGAAGAGAATTCCTTACTACATACATATAGAATACTTTATGGCCCCAAGACCATTGAGTGACCTAAGTGCCCCTTTAGAGACTCTATATTTGTACCCTATGGACATTGAGTGACTTACGTGCCTCTTCATAGACTCTATGTTAGAGCCCTATGGCAGTAGGGTCATAGAGTGCTCTCTATGCTACTAAGAGGCCCTATATGATCTTTGATGACACTCTTGGGGCCATAGGGTACCTTTCATGTTAGCAAGAAATTCTACATGCTTTATGTTAGTACCCTATGGCCCTAGGGCCACAAGGTGCCCCCTAAGCTTCTATGCTAAAAGGAAATCCTCCATGCTCTAAGTTGGCGTTTGACCCAAGGGCCAAAGGGTGTCTTCAATGCTAGTAAAAACACTATATGCTCTAAGTTCGTATCCTATGGCCCAAGGGACATAGGGTGGCCAAGGCATCCACGGTACATTCACAAATGGATCTTGATTACGATGTCATTAGAGCACATAGCATTCTTTCAATATTAGTAATCTTAATAAAAAAAAGTCAAGTTGTTTTAGTGATCGTAAATACCATTTGTATAGGTGATATACTTTTTGACATAATTTTCAAGGATGAATACACATTAAAAGTTTTCATAATAAAATAGTCATGAAAAAATCCAAGAGTATATACACATAGGGTCTTGACATAGACAATAGATGGTTTCTTATGATAGCACCCTATGGCCCTAGGGCCAGAGGGTTCCAACATAAAGCATATGGTGTTTCTTAGTAGCATATAGGGCACCCTAGGGCCATAGGGTGTGAACACAAAGCACACAAGGTTTCTTCCTAGCATAGACAACACCTTGTGGTACTAGCACCATAGGGTGAAAACATGAAACATTAGGGGTTTGTATTAGCCTTGAGGCACCTTGTGGGCCTAGGGCCATAGGGTGCCAACATAAAGCATATTGAGGTTCTTATTAGCATAGAATGACCCTATGGCCATGGGGCCATAGGGTGCCTATATAGAGCATGGAGGGCTACCTTCTGACCCTGGGGTTATAGGGTGCTAGCATTAGGCATAGAGGTTTTGCTAGCATAGAGGACACCCTATGGCCCTAGGACCATAGAATGCCAGCATAGCCCATGTATGATTTCTCTTTTACCATAGAGGACATCTTATGGATCTAGGGTCATAAGATGCCAACATAGTGCATAAATGGCTTCTTATAAGTATACACGTAAACATAGTGCATAGAGGGAATTTTACTAGCATAAAGGCCACCCTATGGCATTGGGGCCATAGGGTACCAACATAGAGCATAGAGGGCTTTTTATTAGCACCTTGTTGCCCTTGGGATGCCATAGTTCCATAAAGTGGTTTTTGTATATGTAGTAGAGAATTCTCTCACACATGACACCTTGGTCACCATTTGTCCCTTGGACCATATGATAGTAGCATAGAGGACACCGTATAGCCCTAGGGTTTCCTTCTAGCCCTAGGGCCATACAGTGCCAACATATAGTATACATGGTTTCTCCATAGAGAAAACCTTTTAGCCCTACACAATAGAGTGGAAACCTAGACCTTATAATGTATCTTACTAGCATAGAAGGCACCCTATGACCCTAGGGCCAAAGAGTACCAATTTAGGGCATAAAGGGTCTCTTCCTAGGATGAAGGGCACCTTGTGGCCCTAGGGCCATAGGGTGCCAACATAGAGAATAGAGGGAATATTGCTAACATAGAGGGTCCCTTTATAGGATAATGGGAACCCTATGGACCTAGGTCATAGGGTGCCAATATAGAGTCTCTAAGATGGCACCTAGGCTAAGGTGGTCTTTGCAAACGTGGTAAGGATTACTCTCAAAGGTCACATTTTCCACCCCATGGCCCTTGGGACCATAGAGTGCCAACAGAGAGCATATAGGGTTTCTTACTAGCATAGAGAGCACCCTACGGCCCTGGGACCATAGGGTGTCAACATAGTCAAATGGGGTGCAAACATAGAGCATAGAGGGTTTCTTACTATCATGGAGGACACCCTGTGTCCTTGGTGCCATAGGGTGCAAACATATAGCATGGAGGGTTTCTTGCTAGCCTAGAGAGCACCCTATGGCCTTGGGGCCATATGATTCCAACAAAGAGCATAAAGGGTTTTTTGATAGCATAGAGGATAGCTTATTTCCCTGGGGCCATATGATACCAAAATAGAAGATTCTTAAGAAGGGCACCTAGGCCACTAAATTACCATGGGGCCATAATGTGGACTTTGTGGGGAATTCTCCTAAAGGGTTCCTTGGCCACCCTATGGCCTTTGGGCCATAGGTTACCAACATAGAGTTTAGATGGTTTCTTACTAGCATAGAGTGCACCTTGTGACATACGGTCTTTCAATGTACTATAGAGTTTCAATGGTTTCTTACTAGGCGTAGGGGGCACCTTATGGCCCTGGGGCCATAGGGTGTCAATGTAGAGCGCATAGGTTTTCTTTCTAGCATAGAGGGAACCTTGTGGCCTAGGAGCCATTTCATGCACCCTATGGCCCGAGGGATGTAGGTTTCCAATGTAGAGCGTAGAGGTTTTCTTTCTAGCATAGAGGGAACCTTGTGGCCTAGGGGCTATTTGATGCTCCCCTAGAGCATACAAGGTTTCTTAGTAGCATTATAAAGGGTACCTTGTGGCCCTCAAGTCTCCATAGGGTGCCAACATAGAGCATAGAGGGGTTTTCTTACTACGATAGAGGATATCCTATGGCCTTGGGGCCAAAGGGTTTCAATATTGAGCATAGAGGATTTCTTACTAGCATAGCGGGTACCTTGTGGCCCCAAGTCCATAGGGTGAAAACATAGAGCATAGAGGATTGCTTACTATCATAGAGGGTATCTTGTGGCCCTAGGTCCATAGGGTGCAAACATAGAGCATAGAGGATTTGTTACTAGCACAGAGGCACACCTTGTGGCCCTCGGGCCATAGGGTGCCAACATAAAGCATAGATGGTTTCTTACTAGTGCTCATAGAGGGCATCTTGTGGCCCTATGACAACCCATGGCCTTAGGGCCATAGGGTGACACATAAATAAAGTACAATGTGGCTTTGAAGCCATAGATCTATTTATATGTTGAGACCTGCTAACAATCCTACCCTATGGCCTTGAAGCCATAAAGAGACATATTTTGGATTATTTTAAAGTCATAGAGATATATACAAAGAGAACCCTATGGCCTAAAGGCCATAAGAAACTTAGTCAAGGAAATCATCAAATGCAATAAGATCATGGCAATAGAAAATGAGACTTTTGCTCCAGAGCTTAAAGGCATAAATGTTTCTCCAAGTATACTTCTAGACGCCACCATCATGGACAAAGAACTAATATAGCTAGATAAAGATTAGGAATCTCTAGACAATGAGGAGCATAAAAATAAATTCATTGTAGATGTGTTGTCAGTTAGTAAATTTGCTATTTGCGATTAGTTTTTTCTAAGAGTGTGACAAAAACGATTTATCAAAATGTAGATACTTTGGAATCTAAAATTAGGTGTTCTTTAAACTTGCAGTCCTTCAACAAGATATTGTGGCTAACAAAGTTTTACTCGAGATTGTTGGTATAGAGGATGCTCATGCCATTGACCCTACTGAGAAAGATTCTATCAATCTCCATGTCAACCAAAGAGTCTCTGAAGAAGATGACAAGAATCTACGAGTTTTTGAAGGTCAACTGCTACAACGACTGGAGATAAATTTAAAGAGTAATCCAATGGAAGAAAATAGTGAAAGTTACAGAATATGTGCAAGGCAAGAAGAAGAATCCAATGAAAATATTCTAGTAGCCCAAGATTTGGGAATTGGATTGCATGGCACTACAATGGAAGCAGAAGGCAATGCAAGTTCCAGAACATGTGCAACGCCAGAAGGAGAATCCAACACAAATATTTTAGCACCCAAGATTTGGAATCGAAGTGCATGGTGAGTTAGACTCTTCCATCCACCAACAAACCAATACTGACTATATTAGTGAGCTTGTGTGGATTGTTCCTGAGGAGATGCTGGTAAAAGTCCAAGAAAATGAACAGCTTAAAGTTTGGACATGAGCATATTGTTCTTCATCCAGGATGCATTGAGTTTTTAAAGGCTCTACTTAGCAATTTCAATGTAGGGATATGGTCAGCTGCTAATGACATGCATGTTGTGGACATCATCAAGATTTTAGAAAAGGAAGCTAAAGAAAAATTTCCATTCTTTATGATCTGGGGGCAAAGCCAATGTCAACCATGCACAGAATCAAGGATCACTCGCTTAGATAATCCAGGAGTAGAAGCACTTTTCAAACCGTTGGCTATTGCATCATCAAAATTTGGGCTTGATGCAAGAAGATTGCTTCTTGTAGATGATGAACCATTAAAGGGATGCATGAATCCTGCATTGAATTGTATTTTTCCACCATCATTTAATGTTGATGATGAGGAGGATAATATCCTCCTTGGAGAGCTGCTACCATATATCAAAGCTCTCAATCATGTTAATGACATTCGCACAGCTACAGGGTCTCATTTATATGGACAAGCACCCATTGCTCAAGGTCATGAGCTTTATAACCGTATACACAAGGTTGTTGCAGAGTGGGAGGAGAGAAATCTAATTTTTCTAGGAAAAACCTACTCCACGGGAAGGCTACCAGAAGTTTCTCGTCCTCTTCACGATGAGAAAGTTGCAACATCTAGCACTAGTGGAATGTCCACTCGAAGTCAAGACAAGAAACTTTCAGCACGTGATCGAGAAAAAGTAAGGGTCTTAAAGAATATCAAATCGTTATCAGCCTTGAAAGGTACAGAAGTAATCATGCTTGCCCAAAAATTGGGATACAAGGAGGCTATGATCAAAGTACATGAAGCCAGGAATTATATAAAGCATCTAAAAATTCAGTATGATCCCAAATAGCCCTAAATCAAGAAATGATGGAGCAATATTTTGTCATTTACAGAGATCTTTATGTACTCAGAGACTTTGTTAGAGTGCTTAGGGTTTCAAGATATATGAAGATGTAAATGATTAATAGTTTTCTAATTTGTCTTTCAATACTATAAGTAACTTTTGAGTTTCGTGTGCCAAATGCTTTTTTTAAAAAAGGTTTTATAGTTGTTTGCTTTGAAATTTGAGTTCATTGTGCCATCAAGGACAATCTACATGCTCATAAGGTCAAATCTTGCTCTATGACCTTGGGGGAATTGCACTTTATGGTCTCAACACCCTATGACTCTAAGGCCATAGGGTCATAGTTTGGCATGTGTTCTTGCATAAGACTTACTAAGTGTAACCACAAATTAGCACCCTATGTCCCTAAGGTCTTCAACACACTTAAGATCTCTATAATAATTTTTCTTTTTAAATCATTTCAGGGCTTCTAAGAAAAAATGTTTTGCTATTAGATTATCACAAAATAGAGGAGCTCCCTTTCAAATTACATCAAATATCACATTCAAACCAAGAGCAATGGTTTCATTATCTACCATCATCTTTCAAACAGGAGAAAAGAACGCTTATCTTGGATTTAGAGGGTGTGCTTCTTGCAACATTTCAGCTTCAATCAAGGCCAACCTGGACCAAGTACATGTGCATTGTAGAAGATAATAACGAGGTGTATGCAATGCGTCCAGATACAGAGTATTTGTTTAGATTTTGCTTTGAGTTATTTGAGGTTTGGATTTGGAGCTGCCATCATTTACAAAAAGCTCAACACATAATCAAGACCTGTTTTCCTACACAAAGTCACAAATTCAAGATGATTATGGATAACAAGTGCTACCAAAATTCAAATTTCATGATCGATTACAAAAGAGCCTATCACAAAAATCTTTCGACCATCTGGAAGCTATTTGATTATTTAGATGGGGGCAACATTATAATATTTGATGATAGTCCATACCGAGTGATGTGGAATATGCAAGAAACTTATATGATTTTTCCAAAGTTTTGGAACCAACCTACTCAATTGCTTCAAAATTTTTTAATATATGCAATTGTTTCATGGTTATGTGGATGGTTGTATGCTAAAGACAAGAGAGACTATACCATAAGAAATTTTGTAATGTTCCATCTTGATCCTGAGACTCACTATGTAATGCAATGTTATATGTCTCAAAGGACTCAAAATCTCAAGAGAAGGAGGCTACCTTAAGTGTACTAGTTAAGTATTCTAAATAGCATCTACCAAGTATTTGGCATTGTGTACTTTTCAAATTTTAAACTTGATGGAAAGTTGTGGGATAGCTTGAAAAATCTTTAAACTATTTTTTTAATGAAGTGCATCCTATTGTGAGGAGACTTCTCTCATTCAAGTTCTTTGGTTTCATTGTTTGATGCTTCTATGGTATTGTTAACTTTTTCTTCTTAGTAATTGTCTTTATTAAGTGATGCAAACAATCAGAATGTTCTTGACATTTTGTAGTGTTACAAAACGGTGTTTTTTTAACACCCTTAATCTTGGAGATATCATACTCTTTCTAGTTATTACTTTGTTGTACATGTGATTAAGACCATCATTTTTATGAAACTGTCAAGTTGTTGGTGGTAGTCTTTGTGTCTATACTTTATACTATTTTGACATAATCAATGTATACAATTTGTATTATTCACATTAAATGGTGTTTTTAAACACCTCCTTCTTTTGAGACAACATCTCTAAAACCTTTGAATGAAGTTTTAAAGCATGTACTTGATTAAAAAAATCTTCATCTTAACATAGATTCCTTGGCACAAACTTATATTAAGAGTTTTCATATTGTAGTTTTATGTTAAGAAACAAATTCAAAGTTAGAATTATGATAGTTTATCTGAGTAAGTGCCTCATTTAACTTTGTATACTTAAATAAAATACCAACTGGAATTATAGGTGCAATAGATGACATCTTATGGTCTTAGGGCCATAGCATACTCTATATTATTGTTCAGACTTTTTTAATTGTTTGTGAATATAGAGCATAGAGGGTTTTTCTCACTACCATAGAGGATATCCTATGGCTTGGGGCCACATGGTCTCAATATTGAGCATAGAGAATTTCTTACTAGCATAGAGGGTACCTTGTGGCCCTAGGTCCATAGGGTGCAAACACAGAGTATAGAGGATTTCTTACTAGCACAGAGGGCACCCTATGGTCTAAGTCCATATGGTGACAACATATAGAATAAAGGGTTTCTAGCTAGCATACGAAGCACACCTTGTGCGCTTGGGGACATAGAGTGCCAACATAGAGCATAGAAGGGTTTCTTATTGGCATAAACAACATCTTGTGGCCCTAAGACAACCTACAGCCTTAGGGACATAGGGTGGCACATAAATAAAGTCCCATATGGCTTTGAAGCACTAGATCTCTTTATACGTTGAGACCAGCTAACAATCCTAACCCTATGGCCTTGAGGTCATAAAGAGACATATTTTGGATTATCTTAAAGTCATAGATATATCTACAAAGAGCACTATATGTCCTTAAGGCCATAGGTGCAATAGATGGCATCTCATGGTCTTATAGCCATAGGATACTCTATATTATTGTTTTGACTTTTTAAGTGTGAAATATTAGTTTGAATGTTGTTTAAATTATCGTGTATTTAAAACTTGATAGCATGCTACAAAACCATGACCAAGTATTTTGTTATACATGGATTAAGGTCACCAAATTTATGACAAGAGTGTTTAATAGTATTTGTCTTTACATATTATCTTTTTTAATTGCTGTAATCAATCTATATGCTGCTTTAAAATCATATCAATTGGTTTTTTTTACACCTCATTTTTTAAGAAGCTACTTCTAGAAGCATTTGTTGAATTTTGAAAAGCATTGATGTCATACAAATCCTCTTTCCAAGAACTATATTAAAGGTTTATTCTTAAATTTTATAGTAGAGAAATTAAAATAGACTCATACAATGATGATAATTTATCTAAATTAAAGGCAACTAGAGCTTAGAAATCATAAAATAACACAATCCTAGCATATACGTTTAGAAATTAGGAAACGAGATTTTCCCAAATTATCTAAAATGGTGTTATTATATGAATTTTGGCAAAAAGGACCATAGTATCTTTTTGCTAGTTTAGCATAATACTTTTGGTGGCCCGGAGGATTTTTGCCCATATTCTACCTCAATAGAACCTTGGGAAATTTGAGTAGGATCCAATAAATTTCCCAAAATCACTTTTCTCTTTAGTAGTCTATATGTAGTTAACATTTTTCTTTGTCAAGTCATGTAATTCTATTTGGGAAAATTTAGCTATGAAGCGTCTATAATATGCACACATACCAATAAAGCTTCGTAGCTCATGCAGATTCCTTAGGTTATGCCATCCTTTTATTACCTCAAGCTTGGTTGGATCCATACAGATACCATGTTGAGAGATAATATGACCTAAGTATTGAATCTCTTGGAGGAAAATTTCACTCTGCTTTTGGTTAATGAAAAGTTTATTCTCCCTCATCGCTTGGAAAACTACCTGTAGGTGTTTCTTATGCTCCTCAAAAGATTTGAAGTAGATAATAATGTCGTCAAAGAACACTCCAGTGAACTTGTAGGGTCTAAAGATTTTCTCCACTAGGTGGTTGAACGTGGCTTGAGCATTTGTCAAACCAAAAGGGACAAGATATTCATAAAGATCAAATGTTGTACGGAATGCAGTCTTTACGATATCTTTGTTTACTATTTTTATTTGATGATAGCCACTTTTAAGGTCAATCCTACTGAAGTAGGTTGAACCTTGTAGCTTATCAAACAGATCTTCTACCCACGATACGGGAAATGTGTTTTTGAAAGTGATACAATTTAATGCTCGATAGTCCACACACATGTGATATGTGCCATCTTTCTTTTACACCAAAAGGACTGGAGAACAAAAGGGAGAGGAGCTAGGCCTCACCATCCCCTTGTCAACCAACTCATGCACTTGCCTCATAATCTCCTCTTGTTGATCTTGAGAAACTCTATAAGGAGGTTTTTTAGGGGGTGAGCTCCCAGGTAGAAGCTCTATCTTATGGTCATCATCCCTTGGTTTTGGAGGTAACTCCATAGGATGTCATCGATAAATACATCTTGGAATCTACTTAGAAAATTAGAAAAGTCTAATTCTTCTTGATTCCTACCCCTTTGTTTTGTTAAAACATTAGCATCATTTAGAGACTCTTTGAAAAAAATCATGTACGAGGAAACCGAGCTTTTCATTGACTTATAAAAAATAGGTGAATTTACAATGGTATAGTACGACCAAACTCATTAGCATCTATATACATGCTCTTTTCCCTATAGGTGAAGTAGATTTTGATCCTTCAAGGAGCTCTACAATCTCCTCAAGGTCAAAAACCTAGCTCAAGCCCATGTATCGGGGCAAGGAGATGCCCTTCAGTCTTGATCAAGCATGTAGGTGTGCTTGGAAGCTTGAAGGTATTGACATGTTTTTTAGTTAGATGCTAGCCGTGTGCGGCAACCACTAACGGGCTTGAGCATCATTCTGAAGGAGATTGGAACATGCAGTGTGAAAATGTTCCAAATGAGCTATGCAGGGATACTATGTAGTGGATTAAATGGACCATGTAAAATCTTGGGATTTTCTATGCCTATGTTGTTTCTTTGCTCAAGCAGATTGGTTGTGGTGAGAAAACTCCCACAACAATACAATGATTTGAACAAGACAAAAGAGTGCATCAATGCCCTAAAAGGTCAAGGTAAATCCCATTGAAGAACAACTTTGCATTTTGCGTAAATTTAGCGATGGTTGATGCTTGGTCATTGGAGCAGGTGAGTCTCTCCTCCTTTGCTTTGCCAAATGTGGTGCACTTCATAAAGTACAAAAAGTACTTGAGGGGCTTCCTATTGGCAAATTGACTGAACGGGTGTCCACCTAGCCGGACACGTAGCCAGACACAAAAATTGTACTCTATTATTTTTTTGAGCTAGTGTAGCTATGTTGTGTGTAAATCTTGATTTGAGAGTAGAAGGTCAATTTCCAAAGTTGTAATTCTGTCATGGGATTTGTAAAGGCCTAGGTGACTTGGCCACTGGCCATGTAGAAAGCCCTAGGTATAAAATTCAATAACGTTAATGTGAAAGGGAGGCTTATCTTTTGAAGAGAAATAAGATCTACCGTACGTACGCTCAAGTGACTACAAAGCTCAGATTTGTAATTGACATAACTAATGATTGGGTAATCCATTTTCAAATCCAAAACTTGCACTGTGTTCCTCTTTCTTTGCTCTTTCATTCAAGTGTAAAAATTGTTAGTTCTGTTGAGGTTTGTGACTACACATTAGTGAGCCTAATCTTTAGAATTGAGTGTTTAGATCACTTTTTTTGACGTTTAGGAGAGTGTTCCTAGACCAGAAGGAAAACTTTTTGGATAATTATGTTGCAATTTTTAGGACCTTGATCATGATGGATTGTGATTTGAGTACCTTGTTGGATTGCGACCAGACTTGGTAGGATAGTGTCCCTAGGTGTCTTAGACCTCCTCCTAAAATTTTGTTGCATTTCGACTTCGTTTGAGTGCCGAAATGGCTTGATAACCTAGAGCGGTGAAGTAGGACATAGGCAGATTTTCCCATCATTGAGTAGTGGTTTTTCTTGTTGAGTTGATGTTGAGAGGCGGCTTTGCAAGATAGACCCATTGGACTCAACACAAGGGCTAACGCATGACGGCCTTATCATGAAAGGCAAACAATAGGGGCACCACCTAGCTTCAAATGCGGCTAAGATGCAATGACAATACTATACAGCACACCACACATCATGTCGCACAACTGAACATGTTACGAATTGTGATATGATGTGGCAGAGGAACAAGTGGAGATAGATAGTGAGAGTTGTGAGTGTAGGTGCGTGGACGACAATTCACACGAGAGGTGGAAAACCTGCACACAAATACATGCGTATCATAAGAACAAAACAACCATAAGGTGGCAAACCCGCACACCTCTACATACAAAGCAAAAGAAATAAACAATTATGTGACATATCACAAATCCAGCACAGTAGAAAGAATGACATAACAAAAAGAGTAGATTATTTGTGGGGGAGAGATATAATGGATAGAGAGGGGCAAGAGAGGAAGGAGGAAACCATGGGTGCCTCATTCATCGGTGGAGATGATGTCAAGGAAAAGAGTTAGGGTAACCTTCACTCTTGTTGAATGTCAAATCCTCCACTTCAAATTTCACTAAGGCATGTTGATTGATGATGATGGAGGTGGGATGTGTGTTGATGAGTAGGTTGTGTGTACATAACCTCCTTACCCTTGTGGTTTGATGGTGTCTCCCAATGTCCTTTTACATGGATTAACACTTCTACCTATATTAGAAGTGTGGAGCCATGGTGCCTACTCCTCAAAATTCTCATAACCTCTAATAGTTTATAGCTTGTGCTTTGGTGAGATCGTTGTGTGTTTTGGTGATAGAGGCTACTTCTTATATAGGAAAAGAGGATGGAATTTTTCCTATATTTTTATTGGGACGTGACCTACACCATGTGACCGTGGGTCGGCCATGTCTGATGCAATCATGCTTGTGATAGAGGTCCACAGAGAGAAAATAGTAGGGGAAGAGAAAGATGGAGGGGAAAGGAGGGTAGAGGAATGGGGTTTTTACAAGGTATGCTAGTCATAGCTAGCTTATTTGAGAGACGAGAGATGGTTTTTTACAAGAGGTTGCCGAAGGTGGTTTGATGTTGGAGAAGATAAATCCGTCACTTATAGCAGTAGTGGCTTTAACTTTGGCCAATATTTCATTTAATGTGGCTTTGTTTCTCTCACTCATGCCCTAGATTTCAAATCTAGAGTGAAAAATATACAATGATTTTGTGTTAATACACAAGAGAGATATTATGAGGGGCGTAGATGGAGTAAAAGATGATTACGAGATTGATGTTGTCATTCAAAATTGATGAACATAGGCATGGCCATGTCTGATGCATTGATGCTGGAAAAGATAAATCCGCCACGTATTGTGGTAGTGGGTCTAACTTTGGTCAATACTTCATTTAATGTGGCTTTGTTTCTCTCACTCATGCCCTAGATTTCAAATCTAGAGTAAAAAATATACAATGATCTTGTGTTAATACACAAGAGAGAGATTATGAGGAGCGTAGATGGAATAAAAGATGATTATGAGGCTGATGTTGTCATTTGAAACTGATGAACATAGGCATGGCCCACCTAATTGGCGCTTCCATAACTTGATATTTTGCTCGAACAAGCCTTCTTAGCGTCGTGTCATTTGTAGTGGTCGTAGTCGAGTGCCTTTGCGATTGTCACAGTGGTCATCACTTCATTGAAGCCATTGGATTACATCTTCATGCTTGAGAGTAGAGATAAAGAAGTCCTCTTTGTCCACATAGCCTTGGACATGAAGCCTCAATTTCCCAATTAAGGGAGTGATTGAAGCTTCTTGCCCCTTGAAGGCACTTTCTGCGGGTAGGACATCTCCCATCTCGTAGGATTGTATGCCTAGCTTGGTGGCTAACTCCATAGATATAAAATTGTGAGTAGAACCAGGGTCAAAGAGAATAAAATCATCATGTTCTCTTACCTTTCTCCAAGCATGGCATAGAGGAGATCCTTTGTGGTGAGTTTGGTGAGTCTCCTCCTCTTGGATTTCAACCAAGGAAGCTCTAGGAGGATCTTGGCGGTTGTTCTTTTGGGGACAAGCGCGGTACGCATGCCCTTGTTTGCCGCACTTGAAACACCGGTTATCCTTACGACTCTAACGCTCAAGCTCTTTAGGAGAGAGTTTATTCTTACCTTTTTAAACTCTTTTCTCTTTAGCTTTGTTGGAGTTGCCCTTAGGAGACTTTTGGACATTTTCCTTCCCCTTAGGCTCATTGGAACCCTTTTTTTCCGGGGGCTTATTATTTCTTTTAGCCCCCGTTTGGAAATTGATTCGAGAGGCCACCATAGTATGGTGTATTACCGCCCATATGGTACGTGGCCTTTGGGAGTTGACATACTCCACCATTTCTTCGGTTAAGCCCGCACAAAATTGTTGCTTTTGCTCTCCAAAATCCAACTTTTTGAAGACAGTGGCTTTGAGTTGTAGGTCCCAAAACTTGTCTACATATTTGTGGATGGATTCATTGGGGGAGACCTTTAAGCTTCGCCATTCGGTGAGTACTTTGTCTTTTGCATCGGTGGCCAAAAACTGCTTCATAATGGAAGCTCTTAAAGCTTTCCATGTTCGTGGAGCTTCACCGTTGGCTCGTAGGCTAGACCACCATTGTCTGGCAGACTTTTGAAAGTGCATAGCTACATGGCGTAGCTTAGAGGACTCCGTGAAGCCCTCATCTCCAAACGCCGCATTGAATTGCTGCATAAAGGCCAAGACTTTGTCCGTAGCACAAAAGGTGCCATCATAAGTAAGGAAAGAGATGCTCTTCCCTCCCTCTTTGAATTTCTTGAGCATGGACGACCTCTTCCATGCGGCATAGGATTTCCTATGGCCTCTTCTTTTTGATGGTTCAAAGGTTGCACCATCACTTTCTTCAGAAGGTGAAGAATTTGAAGAAGGCGGAGAAGAGGGTGACCTCTTTCTCGCCTTTTTATTGTCTTGATCTTTTTCATCTTCACCATCACTTTCATAAGAGGAAGAGGATGAAGAAGATGGAGAAGAGAGTGTCCTCTTTCTCGCCTTTTTCTTCTCTTGCTTTTTATCATCCCTCTTTGAATTGTGGTGAGGAGAAGAATACAATGGTCTTCTCCGCTTTGGTGGTGATGGAGAGCGTTTAGCCCGCCGTCTTCGTGGAGCCATCTCCGCCGAGGTGGCGGGAGACTCGCTTCTTTCTCGTTCCTTCGGTGGAGGCTCTTGAGTTCTCCTTTGGGAAGGAGATGCATCATCAAGAAGTAAATTCTTGAGCCCTTCATATGGAGTTATCAACATTAATTTCACTCTCTTTACTATTGTCAGCCATTCTAACAACTTTTAGGTGTAAACTTTTTAGGTGTACTTTGGCACTTCAAGCCCTAGTTGCTACTCCTCTTTATCCCTTTAGAAAAATCACTCAAGCTACTGTACCCGCGGCTCGAATACCATTAATTGCAAGGAATAGAAGAGAGGGTCTTTCGAAACCAAAACAGCACCGGCTCCTGTCAAGCTTCTAATAGCTCAATAGTGGTTAAGCCGTCGGCAAGCCCCGTAGGACTCCACTATTAAGACCATAGCTCTCGACAGTGATGCCCCGTTAACTACACAAAGGCAAGCGCACTGCAAGGCTGAAAAATCCCTATTCTACTTACTCACGGGTAATTAATAATACCAACCATTTGTAGCTAGCTTGAGGACCTCCCTTCTTGAGCAAGAAAAGAGAAACCTTGTGCTCTGATACCAATGTAACTTTTAATGGCCTAATAACTTGTGTGTAGCGGTGTGAGCGGGATGGAAACACACAGAACGCCTCTATAACTACCCCACACACTCTTGGGAAGATACACACACACACTAGGGGCACCACTCGGCTTACACAACACACCTGGCCGAGAAAACACCACGAAAACACCCATGTTGTGTCCGTATTCATCCACGTGCAAATATTGACCCCGTTCGGCCTCCTGACGCCACTAGATGCCATCTGACGCACCTGCTTACCTCATGTCGTCGGCCCGTGGATAGCTTCCTCGAGAAATTTTACGCGCTAACAACTCCTCTATATTATAGAAAAAACACAGTGGTACTGGTAATAGTGAAAATCGATGCACTATGTACACCCTGTCCTACCTGTACACATGTGGGCCCCACGTAACCACCTGGCTCTGAAAAATGGACAATTCTTTATTTGATGCACCATGCATGTATATGTACATATGCGCAATCCCTTGCTCCAAAAAACCCCTAACATAATTTGCCCATCCCCTAGCGTGCTAGATCATTCATGATCAGCAACAGCAAAAAGCGATATGAGACTCGCAGCATCACAAGTCTCCTCATCCTTCACCAACACTCCTTGATCCACATACAGCTCATCTTGCTCGACCATCATCAACCTGGCATGATACAATTTAAGACGCAATCCATTTACCCTTGACTTATGTAGAACACCATCCAGGTTAGCCAGCTGATATGTGCCATTCGGGAAACACTCCACTACCTTGAAAGGGCCTTCCCACTTAATTTGAAACTTCTTTTGGAAGGTGTTTTCCAGCTTACTGTTGTAGCGCAAAACCAAGTCATGCTTCTTGATACCCTTACTTTTGACCTTTTCATTTATCTTTGCAAAATCCCTATCTTGCATCTGCCCATAATGTTCCAATGCACTCATCCTATCCAGCTGAACCTCTTGTAGCTATAAGAGCCTCTCTTCGAATGCATCACAAGGCGGCCTAAGAAACTTCTCTAACATCTTGACCATAGGCAACTCTACTTCCACAGGAAATAATGCTTCCTTTCCATACACCAAATGAATTGGAGTAAACCCTGTAGCTGTCTTCACCGAAGTACGGTAAGCCCATAATGCACTAGGCAATTCCAAATCCCAATTCTTTCCTTGGTGCTCTGTCACTTTCGAAAGAATCTGTACCAACTCACCATTGAATCTTTCATTTAATCCATTACACTGTGGGTAATAAGGAGTGGTATGTTGGTGCCTAATCTTCATCTTTGTACATAAAAAATCTAGCAGTGTAGCTCTAAAGTCTGGCCCCTTATTTGAAAGTAGCTCCAGTGGCACCCCAAACTTGCAACATATTTCATCATACACAAATTTTGCCACATCCTTTGCAGTGATCTGTTTTACTACTATAGCCTCTGCCCATCTAGAGAGATAGTCCACTGCAGTCAAAATATAACTTTTGCCCCTGCTTGTGATAGGTAACGGGCCTATTGCATCAATCCCCCACTTTTCAAACACATCAAACGCCATAATGGTTTTTCGTAGTTCTGGCTTCAACACTCTCTTCCCAAATGCTTGACACCTATTGCAAGACCTACACCAATGGTGAACATCCTTGTGCAAACTAGGCCATACATACCCCTCTTGCAAAATCTTATGCAAGGTGATCTTTAGAGCAAAATGGCCACCACATGCGCCTTCATGATTCTCTTCCAACACTCTGTAAAGCTCCTCCGCCAAGGTACACGTCTCAACACGAGATCAGCCCCTTTCATGTATAAGACATCACCAATCAATTTGTACATGTATGCTCTACGCACAAAGCCATACTTCTTAGACTTCTAAATCTCCTTTGGAATGATTCCTATTAGCAAAAACTCCTCTTCTTGAGCCAAATTTCCCGGCCATGATAAAGAGGTAAAGTGGTCCTCAACACAAATACCTCCCCAATCATGCCTTGAGCTGCTTCATGTGCCTCTCCATTTAGAGCACGTTCAATATGTCTGATGCTCCATGCTTCTAACTTTTTTAATAGGCCTTTAATTCTAAAGCACATTTCCTTCAATGAGGTGTTCTTGCTCTTCCACACACCCAGCACTTGCTTCACAACTAACAAGGCATCATCTTTTATGCTCAACCTTCTAACCCCATGCTTCAAACAAATGTGTAAACCGGCTTCCAAAGTAGCATATTCAGCCTCATTGTTACTATGAGAATCCAATTTGAACCCTCTCTTGCTCCCAATCAGGAGCCTGCATGGCTGACAACCCCCCTAACACCTCTTTCACCTCTTGAAACACTTCTTCACAATTGTCATCCCATTGCAATGGGTCATGCTTTGCCACTTGCTGTAATGGATAAAGAAGCTGCGAAGACAATGGAATAAACCGTACCATGTACTTCACTTTGTGTATAAAAGTTGCCAATTTCTTCGTACTCGTAGGTGATGGAAGAAGAATAATAGACTTAACCTTATCTGGATCAGCCTTAATGCCATTTTCTGACACCATATGGCCCAATAACTTCACCCTTGGCTGTGCTAGATGACATTTCTTTGGATTTAGTTGTCCTCCACATTCATTATATCGAGCCAATACAACCGGCAGCTTCTCATGATGTTCAACCCTACTGCTGTAGACACAGAAGTCATCCATGAAAGCTTTAACACAACTACCAATGAATGGTTCCAATACCCAATTTTCTCTCTCTTGATAGAAGGAAGGTCCATTTGACAACCCAAATGGCAATACTGTGTAGCAATAGTAGCCCCATGGCATAATAAAACTGGTCTTTGTGCGGTCTTTAAGAGCAATCTTCAATTGAAATAGCCTGAAAAACCATCACACACACTGTACCTCTCATAACCTGCCACTGAATCCAAGATCTGATCGATGAATGGAAGAGGATATGGGTTCTTCTTAGTGGCTGCGTTTAAGGGTTTAAAATCTACACAAATTCTCCACTTCCCATCCTTCTTTGGACTGACTACAACTAGACTCACCCATTCTGTGGTCTCCACAGGGACTATGAACCCTGCCTTCAACAACTTGTCCACCTCTTCTCGCAAGGCTTCCATTTGCTCTTGACCCATCCTTCTTAGCCTTTGCCGCACTGGCTTAGCACCTTCTTTCAGCTCTATATGCATCTCTTCACCCTTGAACCCTCTGATCTCTTCATATGAAGTAATGAACAAATCAGGAAAACTAGCCAGCATATGCAAATATATATCCTTCTCCATAGCTGAGAGGTCTCCACTGATCATTTGTGTCATCAATTCCTGCTTCTTTGACAACTCAACCTTGGTTTTCATCAGCCCTTCAATCACTTCATAAGGCCCTTCACTTTCATCTTCAACCTCATTCGCAAATGCAACTAAACCAAACTCTTGGATTTCTTTGTCCATCAAAAGAAATGCAACATCAGCATCCTCATCACTGCTGGTAGTGCTATCACTGTCCTCATCTGTCACCGTGGAAGAGTCTTCATCACTAGACTCATCCTCATCTTCATAAAGCTCCTCTAATTGTTTCCTTGTGTCCATATTATAAAGCTTCTTGGTACCTCTCTTTCCATAGAGGCTAATTGTACCATGTCGCCAATCTTGAACAGCTCCCACTGCACGTAACCATGGTCTGCCCAGTATAATAGGATATGCTCCCAACCCTGCTGGCATCACATGAAAATCAACCACTGCCTTTGCATCATATGCCTCCACTTCTAAGCTCTTTACAACACCCAAGCATTTTACTTTTTGATGGTTTGCCAATCTGATCCGAAAAGCTGACGCATGAGTGTGTTATGACGCATATTTGGGCTCCGCCATCCACATAACCTTGTCCCAAATTTCTCCTTTTATGCCTTTCTTCACCTCTTGGCTGATTTGCAAACCTCCCTCGACCTCGATTATTTCCCACTTGACCTAGCATGTTTAGGCTGAGATTCTTCATCAAATCTACCACTTGCCTCATGTCTTGCCTTAGCCCATCATCTTGCACCGATGTAGTGACCACTGCTGGCATAACCTGAGTAGTAACAGGAACCACTAGTTCATGATGAACCCCTAACATGCGACCTTGTAAAGACTCTATAGGCTGAAATTCAGACCTCATGGGCAAAGACTCCACCCCTAACTGGCTCATTTTCCTCAACTTCCACTCTTTGTTCCTTGCTACCTCTAGTGCATCTTCATATGTCCTAGGCTTCTTTAGCTCCACTCTCCAACGTATATTCTCCCAAAGACCAGCCAAGAACCTGTCCTTCTTCATCATGTTAGGCGGGGGTACCTGTGGTGCTAAGGCCTTGCACATTCGCTCCCATGCCAATGAGAACTTACGTATGTACGCATCTACTGGCTCACCTTTCTTTTGCACCAAACCTTGTACTTCTTCCCACACTTTGTGAGGATCTTCTATCTTCACAAACTCCACTTCCAACCCATGCCTTAGATTGTCCCAACTCAATCTTACAGGTGGATCCGCTGCACGCAACTCCTCTTCAAATGTTTTGGACCAGACTCGTGCATCACTCTTCAAACAAATTTGGAGAAGACGTAACATCTGCGCAGGGTCATGAATCTGGTTGCTAATGTAGGCAACCTCCATCTTTTCCAAAAAATCTTCCACATCTTCATCACTTCTTCCATGAAACTCCGGATAAGAGAAAGCCATGGCTACCCAAGTTACAATGCTTTAAGAACCCCTTTGAACACACGTGCAAGAACCCAAAAGTTTTGACTACCCAATCCCCAGAAACTTCAATGGAGCTCAACTTTAGATAAGGACAAACACATGCACATCAAATGACTTTTCATAGTAGATCATCGGAATTACAATAGGCAAAGGACATTCCAAGATCTCTCGTAATCTTCTTGGCCCGAACATAAAGACTATGCGCTGCGGGGAAAAAATCTTCCTGGACACATGAACATTTATCTGGATTCTTTGAGTTAAATGAAATGGAGTGAATTGAGGGCCATTTTGATCATCCATTAAAGTCAACCATGCAGCTCCCAAGAAGGAGCACCTGTCTTATCCTCTGATTTTGCCAAAATTTCAGCAGCATAACAGCAATAATGGCTCAAAATACCAAAAAACCAGCCATCATAACTTGGAAAATTTTTAATAGAGTTTCCCAAAAGTAGAGCAGTGACAACCCAAAATATAGACTGTATATGTATGCATAAAATGTCAACAATAGAACCCGAGCATCAATTAGGAATCACTAGTACATAGCCTATGGCGAGGTCACGAAAAGGGTGCTCCAGCTACCTGTACCACCGAAAGGATCTCCACATTTGAGAATCCCCCAGCTCAATAAAACCTCACGCTATCGACCCTCACACGAAGGCTTATGCAAATCGCGTATAGTCAAGTCTTAGAAATGACTATCTTCGAGACCAAGTCTCAGAAATGGCTGGGACTGCCAAATAAAACCAAATATGGCTCCACAAAGGCGTACAATGGCAGTTCCCACAAGTAACGTACAATCCAACAGACAATGCGCTCAAACAGGCGCCAAGTGATGCATACCCACAACAACTGCAAGTGACATCACTGCTAGTATATCACTGTACTCCAGCTACCTGTACCTGTGTGACTCACTTGTACCTCTACTTGTCCTTGTAACCTGTAACCTGTAGTCTACAACCTGTAATCCCGAATCTCGAAGCTTGAAGCTCGAAGCAGAAGGTACTCCAAGAAGATCCTCCGTGGGGGCGCCAAAAGAATGTGAGCGGGATGGAAACACACAGAACGCCTCTATAACTACCCGACACACACTCTTGGGAAGATACACACACACACTAGGGGCACCACTCGGCTTACACAACACACCTGGCCGAGACAGGGAACACACCTATGGAGTGAGAGGAGAGAGACTATCCACTTGCCCACTCCACACAAAGACACACACACACACTCACACACACCCAAAAACTCAGCTCAAAAGAGGATAACTTCTCATAATTAGATACAAATGAGCTTGGGCCAACACCAAGGGGCAAATAGCTCACACAAAATGGGTAAAATATACCAGATACAATCACAAATTGGAGAAGAAGCTTCGCTCATAAGAGAAACTTACATAGCCAAAACAGCTGAAAAAGAGTGAGGAATTTGTAAAAATGGACAGCGCCATCGCGTCCGGAACGGCCCAAAACCCCAGTCTACATTGTCAAAGTGCTCAAATCCGACCACGAATGAGCAGTTTACGGCCAAAACAGGCTCCAAAAACCCCAAAAAACACAGTTGCGGCTGTTCCTCCTCTCTTCTCCACGTTTTTTCTGGTCTTCTCTCTATTTTTTCAGTTCCCACACTTAGCTTTATTAGTTGCGCACCCTTGGCCTTTTAGATGACCTCAAACGGACCCCGAACAGGCCAAAAACTGACCTCGCAATGCATAGTTGTCACCTTTTTGCATCATTCGCACACCTGGCACTCAGCTTTTTTCCAATAATGCATCCCTCCACCACGGGAAGTGGCCCCAAAATAAGGTCCTCATGATGACCTTTCTGCATAACTCTCACAAGAAAACACCCACGTTGTGTCCGTATTCATCCACGTGCAAATGTTGACCCCGTTCGGCCTCCTCACGCCACTAGATGCCATCTGACGCACCTGCTTACCTCATGTCGTCAGCCCGTGGATAGCTTCCTCGAGAAGTTTTACGCGCTAACAACTCCTCTTTATTATAGAAAAAACACAGTGGTACTGGTAATAGTGAAAATCGATGCACTATGTACACCCTTTCCTACCTGTACACATGTGGGCCCCACGTAACCACCTGGCTCTGAAAAATGGGCAATTCTTTATTTGATGCACCATGCATGTATATGTACATATGCGCAATCCCTTGCTCCAAAAAACTCCTGACAGCGGAAATGAGCATAACCATAGTGGGCATTTCATTAGAATAGATTCCTAATGAGAATTACAAGAGTGCTTGGGTGGAGAGAGCAACAAAAAGCATAACACCTAGTTAGATAGCATCGACAATACTTTCAAAAGAGAGAGAAATTAAGCTAATGACAACAGTTGAGGACCGGATTTGCATGGAGCCGGTCCCCCCTCCAAAAGGCTTTGTATTATGGTTTCTCCCATCAAGAGAGACATTGTACAATACAATTCTTTGTGTTCCTTCAAGACTAGCTAGTGCAATGAAGATGAAAGCTTCATGCACTAAGCAAAACACTTAGTAAACACAACTTGAATTATCCCCGTTCTCAGACCCAAAACCTCACACACCTTCGAAGATGGTGAGAGCTAGCAGGGTATGAGAGTAGATTGAGAGGAAGAAGGAGTATCTTACGAGAAAGATGTACATCTCCTCACATAATCACTCATATTAGCATAGCTTAGCTTAGTAATTAGCTTGGTAGAGGAGATGAGCATGCATTGAAGCTTGGCTCTTGGTTGGATTTGCATCCACATGCCAAGAGTGTGTTGATGTAGGCTTCTATCTCACAAGCTTGGAGTAGCTGATGAGCTCTCCATTAAAGCTTGGGAAAAGATAGTCTTCTCTTTCTTCACAAATGAGATTGTGTGAGTGTGTGTGTGATAATGCCTTGCAAAAATCAGCCCCCTCTCTCTCTTGAGCGAGCCCTCTTGCTATTTGCTCTTCTTGAACCCTCATTGGCTCAAGCCAATGACTATTAAGCAGCATCAGTGATAGCCTTCTGACATGTGTCCCCCTTTCCCCTTTTGTGAGAGCTTTAGGTAATTAAATAATTAAACTAAACTCTCATTGGACCCCTTTGCCTCCTGGCCAATAGGAATCAGGCAAGCCATTGGGCTCCTGAATGCTCATTGGACCCCTTGTGAGACTATCCAATAGTCTTCTAGGAGACTTGATTCTCATTGGTTTCTTTTATTAAATGTTTTTAAATTAATGAAGCTAGATTTACTCTAGCTTAATTCTCAGTGGTCCACTTCAAGGGTCATCCAATAGAAACTGGGCACACCTTGTGGGCATCTGGCCTAGGGAGCTGACATGTGTCCCTCATTCCCTTTGTGTAAAGGGAGCCTGTGTGTGTGTGTGTGTGTGTGTGGCTTTCTCTCTCATCCCCTAGAAGAAGGGCTCGCCCCCTCCCATGTAGGGATATGTGTTGACTTTGGAGAGCACACGAAGCATCCAATTCCCCCTAAGCTTTAACCCTTTGGACACAACCTTTGAATTTTGGAACGTTAGCATTTTGGAAGTCTTAATGGGCTGAACCTTAGGGTCTTTTTAGCCCATTGTTGCACATGGCTCTTTTGCAGATGGCCCCCCCTTTGGATCCCTATTTTCCCTCCTTTGGATCCCTACTGTGGCCGGTCTGCTAGCTTAACCAATATTCTAGCCTTTTCTCCCCTGGCACTTCCCCACATTAAATGATCAGTTTAATATGAGAAAATCATTTAGGAGAATTAGATATTGATTATTATGACATTACCTCTCTCTTGAAATCATAGTGGTCCTCGACTATGGTGTAGAGAAGATAAAGCATATTCATGAGTCCTTTTCTTAGAGGGTAGAGGATCCCTATGTTACCCTACGACATCATTCCACAATGGATGACTAGTCCATTTGGCGCTTGAGAGCCTTAGGCTGCCGCAAGCATGTCTGCACATTAGTCCTATAAGTCTTCCATAATAGAGTGACAAGCTCTACTTGGTGTTTGGGAGACGTCGTCTCCACAAACTTGATCTAAGCATGCATACTACTTCATTTTTGTGCACAATAAAGAAAAAGAAAGTCTTATAAGACAAAAACTTTGTTCATTTTTATCATTTTATACATTTTGTTACTCATTGGGAAGCATTGTAAGCATTGACAAGGTTTCGGTTATCCTTTAATTGTATGCCTTGCATCCATCTAGCATCTTCAAAAGGATAATTCTTAAACTTAATAAGATATCGTCGGATAGTCTTACCGCCTCTTAGCACCTTGTCTTCATGTCGGAGAATGGACTCGGGTTGCAGCACCTCCTATTGGCCCTCGATCTCCGGCGGGTCTTCAATAGTTGGTTCTTGAGGTGGCTCTCCTTTGTAAGGCTTTAATAGGCTCACATGGAAAGCATTGTGTATGAGCCAATGATTGGGCAATTTGAGTTGATAGGCCATCTCATTGATTGGCCTAAGAATCTGAAAGGGACCATAGTACCTTTTTGCTAGTTTAGCATAGTACTTTTGGTGGCCCGTAGGATTCTTGCCCGTCGTGTGCCTTAATCGAGCCTTGGGAAACTTTAACAAGACCCAATCGTCTTCTTTAAAGGCTTGGGATCTTCTGTGCTTGTTAGCAGCAGCCTTTTGCCTTTGTTGTGAGATAGAGATAGCATCCTTAATCTTTTGGAAAGATTCTTGTAGGTTATCCTACCGACAAAAACCTTGGTGTTGTTATCCTACCATTAGATTGGTATGAGAAAGATGCCCTCTCATATCTCAATAACCGCTCCACCTATGAGCCTTCCCTAAACATTCGTTTTGCCTTCTTAGCTTCCCTTCTTTCATCTATCACACTCCGCTTCTTTGCCCTCCCCTCTATTGAACGAAACTTTATTCTCTCCCCCCTTAACAAACCACCTAAACCTTGTCCTATTTATTTCATCCCTAAACTGCATAAACCTTCAATTGTCTCTCGACCTATATGTTCCTATAAAGGCTATCTCTTTGAGAAAGCCTCTATTTGGCTCCATTTGCAACTCTATCCAATCCTCCTTTGCCAAAAACAACACCTACAAAGCTCCCTCACCCTAGTCCAAGACCTGGACAAACTTCCCCTTCCACCTAACACCCTCCTTTTTACCTTTGACGTAGAAGCCCTATACCCTAGCATCCCTATTCCTCAAGGTCTCACCGCTCTCAAATCTACCATCTCTCTTTTTTTTTACCCTCACAAATCCCATTTTGTCCTCTCCCTTATCTTATCACATCATTACATCACCTTCAAAGGAAAACTTTGGAAACATACCAAAGGCACCGCCATGGGCTCAAAATTTGCCGTAGTATATGCTTGTCTCTTCCTCTATCCCTTGGAAACCTCTTGCCCCCTCTTAATTAACCCCAACCTCCTCTATTTCAAGCGCTATGTTGATGATGCTTTTGGATTATGCAAAGGACCCCTAGTACCCTTACCCGTCTCTTAAACTCTTACGGCAAACCTCTTCAAGAACACATCAAAATCTCCTCTACCATCTCCCATACCCGTGCCATTATCCTTGACATCGAATTCTTAAAAGGTGCTTGCTTCACCTCATCTAGCCTCTTGGACTCCCACTGCTATCAAAAACCTTTGAATGCCTACAACTACATCCCTTGGATCTCTTGGCACCCCACCCATCAAAAGGTTGCCTTCATCATCTCAGAACTCAAAAGGTATATTATTTGAGAATCAACCTTGAAGGGATACCTCCACCTTCGCAACCTTTTTTATCTACGCCTTCGAGCTAAGGGCTACCCGGCTAATTTTCTCCTGAAAGTTTTTGTCAAAGTCTCTTACCTCATTCGCACCTCACTCCTCCTACCCTCGCACAAAATAACAAATAATCCACCCACTGTGCTCAAAATTACCTTCACACCCACCACTAGAAAAATGCTACTTGCCCAATGTATTAGCAATCCCATTGCTAAAGCTTGCCTACTCGATCCCGATCTTTCCCACCTCCCTAGACCTACCATCTGTTGGACCTCCGGGCCCAACATTCATAGCCTTTTGGTACATAGTTTACACCCCCCGTAATACAAAATTTTCACCCCACAAGTCTTCTCTGTATACCTTCCACACCACCCCAATCCCTCTGGTCTATCTTTTTTTCTTAAAAAGCATTTTCAGTTTTCATCTTTCCTTTCGTTTTGTCTCCCACACTCTACCCAATATAGCTTAAAAATCTCTCAGTTTGTCAGATTTTCCGTCCATCTTCCCTCTTATAATTTAACCCTTGTAACTCAAACCGTTAAAATCCTTACCCCGCTCCCCTGGAGTTACCTTTGGACCCTTCTTTTAGGCCACCCTCATAAAGCTCACTTTGAACCACTTTACTTACCTAAAAAAGCCCCTTATGCACATTTCTACCCCACCCTCTCTTGCCTTTCCAAAAAATCCTACCCTAAAATTTGTACTATGGTAACTTGGAATTTGACCTACACCTAAATCACCTTAACTCCCCTTAACTCCTCCATGTACTCTAGTACTTAGTCTTGAAAACCTTTCCTCTCCATGTACCTTGGTACTCAGCATTAAATTCCACTCCTTTCAAAAATATTGCTAGCCCTCAAAAACTTTACCAAGCACCCTTTATAAAAACCCTACCTCCTCTCCCTCCCTTACAAACACATTTTACCAGCACCACCAGTGATGAGCTCTTAAGAGCGAAACGGGTTTGGTGGTATTTCCCCTATCATTACCAACCTTTCTAACACCCATCAATACTCTCTAACCTTATGCGGTCGTTTCGCACGCTTGAGTATTTGTCATTTTTAAATAAGTTTGATTTTTGAACATCATAAGCGTTGCACGACCTGCCATCCCCACACAACCATGCTTAACATCCTCCATTATACTTACCTATGGCTTTCGCCTCTCCTTCCCCCCCCCCCCCCCCCCCCCCCCCCCCCCCCCCCCCCGCGCGCTTTTGCTTCCCTTGAAGACCTTGCACCGTGACACCGCTACAACTCCTATACACCCACACCCTTATCGCTTCTCTTGCCTTTCCTTTTTAAACCAAGCTTCCTGATAAACCATAGTTTCTCTTCATATACCCACACCCTTATTAATTGCCTTAATGGCTTTCTATTTTTTTTGGTTTCCTTGCTCGGATAACGACGCCTCCCCACTCTTCTCCCAAGGCTTCGGACGTCCCGCTTGTGGAACAGTGGGCTGCACTCGTTTCCTTGCCTAGCACAAACTACCCAGGCATTTTCCTGCTACCCCATCCCACTACCTAGCAGGAGCTCGACCTGGGCTATGGCCTCCATAGCCACACCTGCTCACACGCTTCAGTTTACCTCCTTCTGCACCATTGCTGCCTGCGACAACCCCACCCTGCTCGCCTTGCATTTTTTCTTCATTTCCACACAAACCACGCTTGCTTAAACTCCATCAACGCCATGCTTACATCACCCACTGCAGTTCAGCCTCAAACCTTGCCTGTGTAGACACCTAATGCACGCGCTCTCCCTCCCACTTTAGCCAGAGTTGTGGCTTTCATCCTGCGGCTTTTTGCCTGCGACAACGGCTCCACCCTGCTCGTGGAAAGCATACAGGCCTGCAAGAATCTCACCCTGATCGCCCCACAGTGCATCCTCAACCCTTGCTTCACCTACAGTAACCACCTAATGCATGGCACAGTCCCCATCGAGTCTGTGTTTTTTCCCAATCGATTTTGTTTCCAGCTTTATTGTCTCTGTTTAAAGCTTTTGATCTAGCCACTACAAAAAAAATTTAAAAAAAAACCTCACCACCCCTAGCCTACCAATGATGAGAAAATCCCCGCCTTCTGCTCTACCACTTCACCTGCGCCCTACTCACTCTACCAATTGGCCTTAACTTTGGCTATTTGCCCTGGCACTATCACACAAAAACGCTACACAAATTTCTTCCTTCTTTTCTTTCCCCCTTCCCCACCAACCCCCTCTTTCGGACACTCTACATTCGGACGTCCTACAAACGGTGGATTACCCGCTCTATTGCAATGGATACCAACATCCGGGCTCCACTACAAGCGCAAGCCACCCTCACTTCGGATCCCTCTTCCTCGGTGGTTATTGGCCCTTCACTCCCCAGGTTCATCTCGGCCGCGGCATATGCTAGAGCGGAGATGGTGGCCGCTCACCCCACCACCTCGACTCCAATTTTGATAAATAAGGAGGACGCTACAAATAACCCCTATCATAACATCACCGAAGAATTGGAGCAACTTCCGGAGGAATCCTTTGATTTCTCTTCGGTGCTCGCAAAAGAAAGCCGGAAACTAAACCATAATGAAAACACCCCTTCTCTACCTTCGACCAATCCACTCCAAGCCGGCAAGCTTTCAACCCATCAGCATGGTGGCCTACCCTCGACCGACTCCCACACCAATGAAGAAGTGCTTCCACATCTCAAGCAACCTCAGGACTTTGAGGTGATCATTTCCAACTCTATTCTGGAATATAAGAAGATTTATGGTAAAATTGGTAAATCTAAAAGCTTCCTTAACCACCTGAAAGACGTCCTTAGTAATAAAAGAGCACCCAATAGCTTATGCATGAAGCCACCCAAACTATCCCTAGAGGATACACAAGCTCAAGCTCTACTCAATGCTAAGTTTACCTCCCTTACCATAAGATATCAACTAGATTGCACAAAAGCTCTTATACAAGCACAAACCATCCTCATCAACAATCTACAAACCTACCTCGATGGTTATCATGCTTTAGTAGAAGAAAACCATCATGTTTTAGTAGAAGAACGACTCAATGATCTCCTTCTTAAGCTCCTCCAAGTTTCTATCCCCTTAGTCTCCAAGCATGCTTGGGGCCTCAAGCTACAACAATGGAAAAATGTATCCCTCCAAAGGTTCCTCTTGGATATTCAAACCCATGTTGTAAATGCACACCTTGCCACCACAAAAGAGGATGCAGCTAAATTTGCCCGCAAGAAGACCATTAACAACATTGAAGAAGAATTGCTCTCACTCCCCAAGGAACAAACCATCAAAGAACTTGTTGAACAAGTTGTCACCAAAAAATTCCATTCATTACCCCCCAAATGTCAAGCCTCCCCTCCCGCCTCCCCACCTAAGCCGCTCTCACCACCCCCCAAAAAATCCACCCACCCATATCCTAAACAACCCTTTCTACCTCCAAGAACACCCCTTCCCCCCCCCCCTTACACACCGCCACCCCCGTCCCCAACCCTCCTATGTAACCTCCAATAAACGGCCTCTTCAACCGTCCTCCAAACCCACCCTTGATAAACCCTTCCCCTTATCTAAAAAACCCAAATTCTCTCCCAACACCCCCGCCTATCCTTTGTACCCTCTTAAAGCCCTCAATCCCACACCCATCTCACGTGGTTCCCCCTCTTCTTTTTCACCACAAAAAAACCACCCTCACCCTCACCCGCACCCACATCGTAAGAATCACCCCTGTAATGCTACCACCTACCACAAGGCTAACCACTTGGGAAAAGGCAAAGGGAGAAGGGATTAGGGATTACCACCCATACACTTGGGTACACCTCTACTTCTCAAAACCCCCCCTCCTCCCATGTATATGGATCGCAAAAACCACTCCCGAGCCCCCACTTCACAAAGGAAGAACAAGAAAAACGATGTGGCTCCCACTCACTAATCCACATAGCTACAAACTCATGCTCTTTGGCAAATACCAAGTCTCAACTTTGGAACACGACATCTCTAACTTCAAAATCCACAATTTGGCACCTCGAACTCTCTCTCTCTCTGAAAAGCGATGCTTGGCCTTAGGCTTAAAATACATCCCTCCCCCTTTAAACCCTTCCCCTCTCTTACTCCTCAACTCACACTACAATCTATCAAGAAATCTCAACCTCAAGTTCTTTTTCAAAGACCTAAAACCTTCCTCCCCTTCCCCTTTCAAGGAAACTAACCCTCTTTGGAAACCACCTATTTTAAATCCCAACCTTAACCAAATTTTGTCCGCTAACCGGCATAACTTTAACCTCATTTTAAATGCCTGTAATTTTTCCTTCTCAAAACGACCCCGTTTTGTCATTGAAGCTTTATCTACCCTCTCCCGGGACCCTTCAATAATCATAAAACATGCCGACAAAAACCTTGGTGTTGTTATCCTACCATTAGATTGGTATGAAAAAGATGCCCTCTCACATCTCAATAACCGCTCCACCTATGAGCCTCGCCTAAACATTCCTTTTGCCTTCTTAGCTTCCCTTCTTTCATCTATCACACTCCGCTTCTCCGCCCTCCCCTCTATTGAACCAAACTTTATCCTCTCCCCCCTTAACAAACCACCTAAACCTTGTCCTATCTATTTCATCCCTAAACTGCATAAACCTTCAATTGTCTCTCGACCTATATGTTCCTATAAAGGCTATCTCTTCGAGAAAGCCTCTATTTGGCTCCATTTGCAGCTCTATCCAATCCTCCTTTGCCAAAAACAACACCTACAAAGCTCCCTCACCCTAATCCAAGACCTGGACAAACTTCCCCTTCCACCTAACACCCTCCTTTTTACCTTTGACGTAGAAGCCCTATACCCTAGCATCCCTATTCCTCAAGGTCTCACCGCTCTCAAATCTACCATCTCTCATTTTTTTTACCCTCACAAATCCCATTTTGTCCTCTCCCTTATCTTATCACATCATTACATCACCTTCAAAGGAAAACTTTGGAAACAAACCAAAGGCACCGCCATGGGCTCAAACATTGCGGTAGTATATGCTTGTCTCTTCCTCTGTCACTTGGAAACCTCTTGCCCCCTCTTAATTAACCCCAACCTCCTCTATTTCAAGCGCTATGTTGATGATGCTTTTGGATTATGGAAAGGACCCCGTAGTACCCTTACCCGTCTCTTCAACTCTTACGGTAAACCTCTTCAAGAACACATCAAAATCTCCTCTACCATCTCCATCCCTTGGATCTCTTGGCACCCCACCCATCAAAAGGTTGCCTTCATCATCTCAGAACTCAAAAGGTGCCTGCTTCACGTCATCTAGCCTCTTGGACTCCCACTGCTATCAAAAACCTTTGAATGCCTACAACTACATCCCTTGGATCTCTTGGCACCCCACCCATCAAAAGGTTGCCTTCATCATCTCAGAACTCAAAAGGTATATTATTCGAGAATCAACCTTGAAGGGATACCTCCACCTTCACAACCTTTTTTATCTACGCCTTCGAGCTAAGGGCTACCCGGCTAATTTTCTCCTGAAAGTTTTTGTCAAAGTCTCTTACCTCATTCGCACCTCACTCCTCCTACCCTCGCACAAAATAACAAATAATCCACCCACTGTGCTCAAAATTCCCTTCACACCCACCACTAGAAAAATGCTACCTGCCCAATGTATTAGCAATCCCATTGCTAAAGCTTGCCTACTCGATCCCGATCTTTCCCACCTCCCTAGACCTACCATCTGTTGGACCTCAGGGCCCAACATTCATAGCCTTTTGGTACATAGTTTACACCCCCCGTAATACAAACTTTTCACCCCACAAGTCTTCTCTGTATACCCTCCACACCACCCCAATCCCTCTGGTCTATCTTTTTTTCTTAAAAATCATTTTCAGTTTTCATCTTTCCTTTCGTTTTGTCTCCCACACTCTACCCAATATAGCTTAAAAATCTCTCAGTTTGTCAGATTTTCCGTCCATCTTCCCTCTTATAATTTACCCCTTGTAACTCAAACCGTTAAAATCCTTACCCCTCTCCCCTGGAGTTACCTTTGGACCCTTCTTTTAGGCCACCCTCATAAAGCTCACTTTGAACCACTTTACTTACCTAAAGAAGCCCCTTATGCACATTTCTACCCCACCCTCTCTTGCCTTTCCAAAAAATCCTACTCTCAAATTTGTACTCTGGTACCTTGGAATTTGACCTGCACCTAAATCACCTTAACTCCCCTTAACTCCTCCATGTACTCTAGTACTTAGTCTTGAAAACCTTTCCTCTCCATGTACCTCGGTACTCAGCATTAAATTCCACTCCTTTCAAAAATATTGCTAGCCCTCAAAAACTTTACCAAGCACCCTTTATAAAAACCCTACCTCCTCCCCCTCCCTTACAAACACATTTTACCAGCACCACCACTGATGAGCTCTTAAGAGCGAAACACGTTTGGTGGTATTTCCCCTATCATTACCAACCTTTTTAACACCCATCAATACTCGCTAATCTTATGCGGTCGTTTCGCACGCTTGAGTGTTTGTCATTTTTAAATAATCTTGGAGTAGGTGATGAGCTCTCCATTAAAGCTTGGGAAGAGATAGTCTTCTCTTTCTTCACACATGAGATTGTGTGAGTGTGTGTGTGTGTGATAATGCCTTGCAAAAATCAGCCCCCTCTCTCTCTTGAGCGAGCCCTCTTGCTATTTGCTCTTGCTGAGCCCTCATTGGCTCTCCCCAAGTCATGCCAATGACTATTAAGCAGCATAAGTGATAGGCTTCTGACATGTGTCCCCCTTTCCTCTTTTGTGAGAGCTTTAGGTAATTAAATAATTAAACTAAACTCTCATTGGACCCCTTTGCCTCCTGGCCAATAGGAATCCGGCAAGCCATTGGGCTCCTGAATGCTCATTAGACCCCTTGTGAGACTGCCCAATAGTCTTCTAGGAGACTTAATTCTCAGTGGTTTCTTTTATTAAATGTTTTTAAATTAATGAAACTAGATTTACTCTAGCTTAATTCTCAGTGGTCCACTTTAAGGGTCATCCAATAGAAACTGGGCACACCTTGTGGGCATCTGGCCTAGGGAGCTGACATGTGTCCCTCATTCCCTTTGTGTAAAGGGAGCCTGTGTGTGTCTGTCTTTCTCTCTCATCCCCTAGAAGAAGGGCTCGCCCCCTCCCATGTAGGGATATGTGTTGACTTTGGAGAGCACACGAAGCATCCAATTCCCCCTAAGCTTTAACCCTTTGGAAACAACCTTTGAATTTTGGAACGTTAGCATTTTGGAAGTCTTAATGGGCTGAACCTTAGGGTCTTTTTAGCCCATTGTTGCACATGGCTCTTTTGCAGATGGCCCCCCCTTTGGATCCCTATTTTCCCTCCTTTGGATCCCTACTGTGGCTGGTCTGCTAGCTTCACCAATATTCTAGCCTTTTCTCCCCTGGCACTTCCCCACATTAAATGATCAGTTTAATATGAGAAAATCATTTAGGAGAATTAGATATTGATTATTATGACATTACCTCTCTCTTGAAATCATAGTCGTCCTCGACTATGGTGTAGAGAAGATAAAGCATATTCATGAGTCCTTTTCTTAGAGGGTAGAGGATCCCTATGTTACCCTACGACATCATTCCACAATGGATGATTAGTCCATTTGGCACTTGAGAGCCTTAGGCTGCCGCAAGCATGTCTGCACATTAGTCCTATCAGTCTTCCATAATAGAGTGACAAGCTCTACTTGGTGTTTGGGAGACGTCGTCTCCACAAACTTGATCTAAGCATGCATACTACTTCATTTTTGTGCACAATAAAGAAAAAGAAAGTCTTATAAGACAAAAACTTTGTTCATTTTTATCATTTTATACATTTTCTTACTCATTGGGAAGCATTGTAAGCATTGACAAGGTTTAGGTTATCCTTTAATTTTATGCCTTGCATCCATCTAGCATCTTCAAAAGGATAATTCTTAAACTTAATAAGATATCGTCGGAAAGTCTTACCGCCTCTTAGCACCTTGTCTTCATGTCGAAGAATGGACTCGGGCTGCAGCACCTCCTATTGGTCCTCGATCTCCGACGGGTCTTCAATAGTTGGTTCTTGAGGTGGCTCTCCTTTGTAAGGCTTTAATAGGCTCACATGGAAAGCATTGTGTATGAGCCAATGATTGGGAAATTTGAGTTGATAGGCCATCACATTGATTGGCCTAAGAATCTGAAAGGGACCATAGTACCTTTTTGCTAGTTTAGCATAGTACTTTTGGTGGCCCGTAGGATTCTTGCCCGTCGTGTGCCTTAATCGAGCCTTGGGAAACTTTAACAAGACCCAATCGTTTTCTTTAAAGACTTGGGCTCTTCTGTGCTTGTTAGCAGCAGCCTTTTGCCTTTGCTGTGAGATAGAGATAGCATCCTTAATCTTTTGGAAAGATTCTTGTAGGTTATCCTACCGACAAAAACCTTGGTGTTGTTATCCTACCATTAGATTGGTATGAGAACGATGCCCTCTCATATCTCAATAACCGCTCCACCTATGAGCCTTGCCTAAACATTCATTTTGCCTTCTTAGCTTCCCTTCTTTCATCTATCACACTCCGCTTCTCCGCCCTCCCCTCTATTGAACGAAACTTTATTCTCTCCCCCCTTAACAAACCACCTAAACCTTGTCCTATCTATTTCATCCCTAAACTGCATAAACCTTCAAGTGTCTCTCGACCTATATGTTCCTATAAAGGCTATCTCTTTGAGAAAGCCTCTATTTGGCTCCATTTGCAGCTCTATCCAATCCTCCTTTGCCAAAAACAACACCTACAAAGCTCCCTCACCCTAATCCAAGACCTGGACAAACTTCCCCTTCCACCTAACACCCTCCTTTTTACCTTTGACGTAGAAGCCCTATACCCTAGCATCCCTATTCCTCAAGGTCTCACCGCTCTCAAATCTACCATCTCTCTTTTTTTTTACCCTCACAAATCCCATTTTGTCCTCTCCCTTGCCTCCCTTATCTTATCACATCATTACAACATCTTCAAAGGAAAACTTTGGAAACAAACCAAAGGCACCGCCATGGGCTCAAAATTTGCCGTAGTATATGCTTGTCTCTTCCTCTGTCCCTTGGAAACCTCTTGCCCCCTCTTAATTAACCCCAACCTCCTCTATTTCAAGCGCTATGTTGATGATTCTTTTGGATTATGGAAAGGACCCCTAGTACCCTTACCCGTCTCTTAAACTCTTACGGTAAACCTCTTCAAGAACACATCAAAATCTCCTCTACCATCTCCCATACCCGTGCCATTATCCTTGACATCGAATTCTTCAAAGGTGCCCGCTTCACCTCATCTAGCCTCTTGGACTCCCACTGCTATCAAAAACCTTTGAATGCCTACAACTACATCCCTTGGATCTCTTGGCACCCCACCCATCAAAAGGTTGCCTTCATCATCTCAGAACTCAAAAGGTATATTATTC
The DNA here is from genome assembly GCF_014529385.1 of Adiantum capillus-veneris. Classification (NCBI taxonomy): domain Eukaryota; kingdom Viridiplantae; phylum Streptophyta; class Polypodiopsida; order Polypodiales; family Pteridaceae; genus Adiantum; species Adiantum capillus-veneris. Next base: position 43,989,153 of record NC_140958.1, read on the forward strand.
GAGAATCAACCTTGAAGGGATACCTCCACCTTCGTAACCTTTTTTATCTACGCCTTCGAGCTAAGGGCTACCCGGCTAATTTTCTCCTAAAAATTTTTGTCAAAGTCTCTTACCTCATTCGCACCTCGCTCCTCCTACCCTCGCACAAAATAACAAATAATCCACCCACTGTGCTCAAAATTACCTTCACACCCACCACTAGAAAAATGCTACCTGCCCAATGTATTAGCAATCCCATTGCTAAAGCTTGCCTACTCGATCCCGATCTTTCCCACCTCCCTAGACCTACCATCTGTTGGACCTCCGGGCCCAACATTCATAGCCTTTTGGTACATAGTTTACACCCCCCGTAATACAAACTTTCACCCCACAAGTCTTCTCTGTATACCTTCCACACCACCCCAATCCCTCTGGTCTATCTTTTTTTCTTAAAAAGCATTTTCATTTTTCATCTTTCCTTTCGTATTGTCTCCCACACTCTACCCAATATAGCTTAAAAATCTCTCAGTTTGTCAGATTTTCAGTCTTCCCTCTTATAATTTACCCCTTGTAACTCAAACCGTTAAAATCCTTACCCCGCTCCCCTGGAGTTACCTTTGGACCCTTCTTTTAGGCCACCCTCATAAAGCTCACTTTGAACCACTTTACTTACCTAAAGAAGCCCCTTATGCACATTTCTACCCCACCCTCTCTTGCCTTTCCAAAAAATCCTACTCTCAAATTTGTACTCTGGTACCTTGGAATTTGACCTACACCTAAATCACCTTTACTCCCCTTAACTCCTCCATGTACTCTAGTACTTAGTCTTGAAAACCTTTCCTCTCCATGTACCTTGGTACTCAGCATTAAATTCCACTCCTTTCAAAAATATTGCTAGCCCTCAAAAACTTTACCAAGCACCCTTTATAAAAACCCTACCTCCTCCCCCTCCCTTACTTTAGACTTTGGAGATCCGTTCGCAGAATGAAAGGAGTCCCCAATAAATAGTTCTTCCATGAGTCTAAGGCATGTAGAACTGCAAGGAGTTTCTTTTTATATATTCCTAGAGCTTGCTCAACACGGTCGAGCCTTCGACTCTCATAGCCTATGGCATGCCCTTCTTGGAGTAAAACAACTCCAAGGCAATCACCACAAGCATCACATTGGACCTCAAATGTTTTTGAGAGATCCGGTAGTGTAAGCACAGGTTGAGAGATAAGCTTTTCGAAAGCATTGTTCTCCTTAGCAGACCATGTATACCTAACGCTTTTCTTTGTTAGGTCATGTAATGGTCCCGCAATTTGTGAGAACTTTTCTATGAAGCGTCTATAGTATGCACACATACCTATAAAGCTTCTTAGTTCATGAATATTCCTTGGTTTAGGCCATCCTTTTATTACCTCTAACTTAGATGGATCCATTTGGATGCCATCTTGAGAGATAATATGACCTAAATACTGAATCTCTTGCAAGAAAAGTTCACTTTTCTTTCGATTAACATAAAGTTTATTCTCTCTTAAAACTTGAAATATTACCTGGAGGTGTTGCTTGTGTTCCTCCAATGAATTAGAGTAGATGATAATATCATCAAAGAACACTCCAGTGAAGGTTCGATGAGGCCTGAACAGCTTCTCCATCAAGCGGTTGAATGTGGCCGGTGCATTGGTCAAGCCAAAAGACATGACAATGTATTCGTAAAGACCAAATGTGGTGCGAAATGCGGTCTTTACAATGTCTTGATCAACTATCCTTATTTGATGATAGACACTTTTTAAGTCAATCCTGCTGAAGTAGGTCAATCCTTGTAGCTTATCAAATAGGTATTCTACCCGTGGAACGGGAAACCTATTCTTCATAGTGATCCGATTTAGTGCTCTATAGTCGACACACATACGATATGTGCCGTCTTTCTTTTGCACTAATAGCATAGGTGAGCAAAATGGAGATGAGCTTGGCCTAACCATACCCTTATCAACTAACTCATGCACTTGCCGCATAATCTCCTCTTGTTGAGCTTGAGAAACTCTATAAGGAGGTTTGTTAGGCGGTGAACTTCCTGGAAGAAGTTCGATTGCATGGTCATCATTACCTCATTTAGGAGGTAGCTCACAAGGGATGCCATCAATAAAAACATCTTGAAACCCCTTGAGAAAATTGGATAACTCTAATTCCTTTTGGTTGCTTTTATTTTCTTTTGCTAAACCATTAGGTTCATTTTGAGAGTCTTTAACAAAAATCATGTACACGGAAATAGAGCTCTTTATTGCCTTCTTGAAAGCTGGTGTATGTACATGGGGATTACCCATTTCCTTAGCATCTATATACATGTCTTTTTCCCTGAACTTAAAGGAGATTCTCCTTTCAGGAAATTTAACATCGGCAGCCAGGCGGTCAAACCATGGTGCCCCTAGGATTACATCCTCATGCTTGAGAGGAGAGATAAAGAAGTCCTCTTTGTCCACATAGCCTTGGACATGAAGCCTCAATTTCCCAATTAAGGGAGTGACTGAAGCTTCTTGCCCCTTGAAGGCACTGCCTGCGGGTAGGACATCTCCCATCTCGTAGGATTGTATGCCTAGCTTGGTGGCTAACTCCATAGATATAAAATTGTGAGTAGAACCAGGGTCAAAGAGAATAAAAGCATCATGTTCTCTTACCTTTCCCCAAGCATGGCATAGAGGAGATCCTTTGTGGTGAGTTTGGTGAGTCTCCTCCTCTTGGATTTCAACCAAGGAAGCTCTAGGAGGATCTTGGCGGTTGTTCTTTTGGGGACAAGCGCGGTACGCATGCCCTTGTTCGCCGCACTTGAAACACCGATTATCCTTACGATAATGCTCAACCTCTTTAGGAGAGAGTTTATTCTTATCTTTGTAAACTCCCTTCTCTTTAGCTTTGTTGGAGTTGCCCTTAGGAGACTTTTGGACATTTTCCTTCCTGTTAGGCTCATTGGAACCCTTGTTTTCCGGGGGCTTATTATTTCTTTTAGCCCCCGTTTGGAAATTGATTCGAGAGGCCACCATAGTATGGTGTATTACCGCCGATGTGGTATGTGGCCTTTGGGAGTTGACATACTCCGCCATTTCTTCGGTTAAGCCCGCACAAAATTGTTGCTTTTGCTCTCCAAAATCCAACTTTTTGAAGAAAGTGGCTTTGAGTTGTAGGTCCCAAAACTTGTCTACATATTTGTGGATGGATTCATTGGGGGAGAGCTTTAAGCTTCGCCATTCGGTGAGTACTTTGTCTTTTGCATCGGTGGCCAAAAACTGCTTCATAATGGAAGCTCTTAAAGATTTCCATGTTCGTGGAGCTTCACTGTTGGCTCGTAGGCTAGACCACCATTGCCTGGCGGACTTTTGAAAGTGCATAGCTACATGGCGTAGCTTAGAGGACTCTGTGAATCCCTCATCTCCAAACGCCGCATCAAATTGTTGGATAAAGGCCAAGACTTTGTCCGTAGCACCAAAGGTGCCATCATAAGTAAGGAAAGAGATGCTCTTCCCTCCCTCTTTGAATTTCTTCAACTTGGACGACCTCTTCCATGCAGCATAGGATTTCCTATGGCCTCTTCTTTTTGATGGTTCAAAGGTTGCACCATCACTTTCTTCAGAAGGTGAAGAATTTGAAGAAGGTGGAGAAGAGGATGACCTCTTTCTCGCCTTTTTCTTGTCTTGATCTTTGTCATCTTCACCATCACTTTCATAAGAGGAAGAGGATGAAGAAGATGGAGAAGAAGGTGTCCTCTTTCTCGCCTTTTTCTTGTCTTGCTTTTTATCATCCCCCTTTGAATTGTGGTGAGGAGAAGAATACGATGGTCTTCTCCGCTTTTGTGGTGATGGACAGCGTTTAGCCCGCCGTCTTCGTGGAGCCATCTCCGTCGAGGTGGTGGGAGACTTGCTTCTTTCTCGTTCCTTCGGTGGAGGCTCTTGAGCCCTTCATATGGATTCCCTTCTTCTTCCCGAATCGGAGAGAGACCTCTTTTGGTAGTCTCACAAGGAGGCTTCCTAGGTGTTCTCTCGTCATGGTGATGAGTTTGGAGAATCCCGTGAGCACGGAGCTGTCGTTGCACTTCACTTTGGAGAGATGGATTGCCCATGGCTTGTTTAAGCCTAGAAACAAGATAGTTAACAAGCATTGAAGCATCATTAGTACCTTGCTCATGAGCAAAATCAAAGTTCTCAACATTAATTTCACTCTCTTTACTATTGTCAGCCATTCTAACAACTTTTAGGTGTACTTTGGCACTTCAAGCCCTAGTTGCTACTCCGCTTTACCCCTTTAGAAAAAGCACTCAAGCTACTGTACCCGCGGCATGAATACCATTAATTGCAAGGAATAGAAGAGAGGGTCTTTCGACACCAAAACAGCACCAGCTACTGTCAAGCTTCTAATAGCTCAATAGTGGTTAAGCCATAGGCAAGCCCCGTAGGACTCCACTATTAAGACCATAGCTCTCGACGGTGATGCCCCGTTAATTGCACAAACGTAGGCGCACTGCAAGGCTGAAAAATCCCTATTCTACTTACTCACATGCAATTAATAATACCAACCATTTGTAGCTAGCTTGAGGACCTCCCTTCTTGAGCAAGAAAGGAGAAACCTTGTGCTCTGATACGAATGTAACTTTTAATGGCCTAATAACTTGTGTGTAGCGGAAATGAGCATGAACATAGTGGGCATTTCATTAGAATAGATTCCTTATGAGAATTACAAGAGTGCTTGGGTGGAGAGAGCAACAAAAAGCATAACACCTAGTTAGATAGCATCGACAATACTTTCAAAAGAGAGAGAAATTAAGCTAATGACAACAGTTGAGGACCGGATTTGCATGGAGCCGGTCCCCCCTCCAAAAGGCTTTGTATTATGGTTTCTCCCATCAAGAGAGACATTGTACAATACAATTCTTTGTGTTCCTTCAAGACTAGCTAGTGCAATGAAGATGAAAGCTTCATGCACTAAGCAAAACACTTAGCAAACACAACTTGAATTATCCCCGTTCTCAGACCCAAGACCTCACACACCTTCGAAGATGGTGAGAGCTAGCAGGGTATGAGAGTAGATTGAGAGGAAGAAGGAGTATCTTACGAGAAAGATGTACATCTCCTCACATAATCACTCATATTATCATAGCTTAGCTTAGTAATTAGCTTGGTAGAGGAGATGAGCATGCATTGAAGCTTGGCTCTTGGTTGGATTTGCATCCACATGCCAAGAGTGTGTTGATGTAGGCTTCTATCTCACAAGCTTGGAGTAGGTGATGAGCTCTTCATTAAAGCTTGGGAAGAGATAGTCTTCTCTTTCTTCACACATGAGATTGTGTGAGTGTGTGTGTGATAATGCCTTGCAAAAATCACCCCCCTCTCTCTCTTGAGCGAGCCCTCTTGCTATTTGCTCTTGCTGAGCCCTCATTGGCTCTCCCCAAGTCATGCCAATGACTATTAAGCAGCATCAGTGATAGCCTTCTGACATGTGTCCCCCTTTCCCCTTTTGTGAGAGCTTTAGGTAATTAAATAATTAAACTAAACTCTCATTGGACCCCTTTGCCTCCTGGCCAATAGGAATTAGGCAAGCCATTGGGCTCCTGAATGCTCTTTGGACCCCTTGTGAGACTGCCCAATAGTCTTCTAGGAGACTTAATTCTCATTGGTTTCTTTTATTAAATGTTTTTAAATTAATGAAACTGGATTTACTTTAGCTTAATTCTCATTGGTCCACTTCGAGGGTCATCCAATAGAAACTGGGCACACCTTGTGGGCATCTGGCCTAGGGAGCTGACATGTGTCCCTCATTCCTTTTGTGTAAAGGGAGCCTGTGTGTGTGTGTGTGTGTGTGTGTGTGTGTGTGTGTGTGTGTGTGTGTGTGTGTGTGTGTGTGTGTGTGTGTGTGTGTGTGTGTGTGTGTGGATTTCTCTCTCATCCCCTAGAAGAAGGGCTCACCCCCTCCCTTGTAGGGATATGTGTTGACTTTGGAGAGCACACAAAGCATCCAATTCCCCCTAAGCTTTAACCCTTTGGAAACAACCTTTGAATTTTGGAACCTTAGCATTTTGGAAGTCTTAATGGGCTGAACCTTAGGGTCTTTTTAGCCCATTGTTGCACATGGATCTTTTGCAGATGGCCCCCCCTTTGGATCCCTATTTTCCCTCCTTTGGATCCCTGCTATAGCCGGTTTGCTAGCTTAACCAATATTCTAGCCTTTTCTCCCCTGGAACTTCCCCACATTAAATGATCGGTTTAATATGAGAAAATCATTTAGGAGAATTAGATATTTATTATTATGACAAGCCAATTGAACGTCGATGGGTAAAATGGCCTCCTTACCATACACCAAGTGATATGGTGTGAATCCAAGGATGTGCGAAATGAAGTGCGATAAGCCCAAAGTGCAGCAATAAGGTGCTTATCCCAATCACTTTTGTGATTGTTTACATGTTTAGTGATGATCTTGCAGATCATACCATTTACCTTCTCCACCAAACCGTTGCATTGTGGGTAGTATAGAGTTGAGTGTCGTAAGAAATGCCCAGCTTTTCCATCAGTTCTCCTACTAGCTCTCCTCTAAAACCTAGTCCCCTATCAAAAATTATCTCAAGAGGAGTTCCAAAATGGCAGAAAATATTTTCAAATACAAACTTTGCTACTTCCTTAGCTATAATCTGGGTGGTAGCTACTGTTTCAGCCCACCTGGTCATGTAGTCTACACCCATGATGATATACAATTTACCTAATTGGGACCTTGGCAAAGGCCCGATAGCATCAATTCCCCATTTCTCAAATGGTCCATAAGAGATTATAGGAGTCTGTGGCTCATAGGTGAGCCTCCTATCCCTTGCTTCCTGACATTCCTTGCATGTTTTACACCAATGGTGCACATCCCTCTATAGACTAGGCCATACAAACCTAGCTTGTAGAATCTTTATACTAGTGATGTCAAGTGCAAAGTGTCCTCCACAAACACCATCATGGCAACTTGAAATGATTTTGGTGATTACTCTAGAGAGAGGTACACGCCTAAGAATTTGATCCTTATCCTTGCAATAGAGGTCATCATTGATAAGGCGACATTTTGTTGCGTTGTGCACAAGACACTACTTTTGGCGATCTCTAGGACATTCTCCTGTGTCCAGGAAACTCATGATTTTTGGCATACTGTCTCTACCTTGGAAGAGAGGTGGAATGAGAGTTGGTCTCTTCAGACAGCTATTCCAGTGTTAGAGTTTAGAGCTACTGATTATCTACGTGGTTCAGTTAGTGAGGATTGGAATTAAGTACTGGATTGAAACAGAGAACTGAACTGGAATAATGTATTGACATGGAAGAAACAAACTGGAAGACTCGGAATGGATTATAGATTCAAATCAATAGTACAAAGATAATTAGTACAGTGTACAATAGGCTTAAGCGCAGATGAATTCTGAGGATTGATTACATGAGTAAGTGAGTACAGAGTTGAAATCCAAAAGCTTATGAAGCTAAAAGTCTAGAAGCAAGAGCCCGTAAGCCAAAAGTCCAAAAATCCTCGGATACATTGTAGTGGCTCCTATTTATAGGCTTACAAAATTACTGCAATAACTACTATAATTATTGTCGAATTACTTCCGGTGTAGCGGTTCCTGTTGGTCCGCCTTTTAAGGAGTAGCTCCTACCTGCTGGGACTATCCTTTGCCTTCTACATCCTTCCCTCCTTTCTTTAATTTTGGTATAAACCAAAATTTCCTTCTGATGGGAAAAACAAATCCACCGCTTGATTCTGATTTATTGTTGAGAAAATCAATCTCGTTTTCTGAGTTGGCCGATGTTCCTCATGATAGTACTCTTTTGGTATTGCTAGCTTTATACCATACTTCATGCTTGTTGAGAGCTTGACACCCATATAGTTGTAATTCCAAGGGTACCCATCCAAGGAGATTCCAGTGCCTACTGGATAGCTGGGAAAATCCATCGTTTGACTCTAAGATGGAACTACCCAATATCCTTCCATTGAACCCTCTTCCTCTTGCCCTTCTTCTTCTTTGATGCCTCAGAAGTCCTAGTGCCAGCATTGTCCTTCTCAATAAGTCTATATATGCCCTCCTGCTCAAGATAATCCCACCTTTTTGTGGTTATCTCAAATTCATAAGGCATAAGGGCATTGTAAGTTTTCGTTTCGGGATCATATAAATTTCGTTTTCCCTTAGTCATACGGGTTCTGGCCAGCTTATGACAATTGGATGCTGTGTGAATCCATCCCTACAAGAGTGGCTGATTTGTCTTCAGCCTCTGGCTTCAAAGAAAATCTCCACCATTTCTTTGTATTCTGGTCCCAGTCCTGGCAATGATATCCTTTTCAAAAATCTTGGATGACTCCACAGTCAGTTGAATTAACTGATTTGTGATCTTCGTTAATCCACGGAGCTGGACCTTCCATTGACCCATATTGAGGTTGAACCTTTGTATTTCTCTCTGTAGATCCATGACAGTGTCCATTTTGAGGGCATCATTGAAAAGTGATTTCCAGGCTTTCCATTCCATAGTGGCTCACTCATACTAGTCTCGGAGTTCATCAGTGATGCTTAAATAAGTGAGCCGATCTACTGGTTCCGGATGTTGAGGATACAAGGCTGGGAAGAATCTTGGTAGTTCTGCCTCCTTGGCAGGTAAAGCATACAAGAGTACAAGAGAATCAGGTACAAACTCCGAAAAATTTAGAACAGTTTGGATCTCTTGCTGCATCATCTTCCTAGTAATTCAGACCAGCTCAAAGATTTTTTGGAGAGCAGTTGCATGTTCTCCTACTGACATTTGGGTTCGGGGTCCTTTACTGCTGGAAGGCTGATCTTTAATGATGGCCTGCACCCTCTGATCCAAGACACCTCTGGCAATCTGCATCTAAAGAAAGAGTTCTTTTAGTTGAATCCTGACCTCCTTCATACATAAGTAAGTAGGTATGTTTCATAGCAGCAAATCTAGTTCAATAGCTATGGAGTGGCGATCTGCAGTAGACTATCTCTACCAATGTGAATTGACAATCATATCATCAAAATTCAATGTCCACTCAGGTACCCTTTCTAGTATCTGAATACTGCTGGGATGAACAGGTAATTGGCATAGCTCTTGATCATGAAAAGCAGCCAACTTTCACTACTGAACCATCTCTCAGGCTCCTACATACATCCTTTGGAAGCGTTCCAAATCAGAGATAAGAGTGTCATCCTCAAAATACTGTCTAGTAATATAAGCTTGTTGATGCCTTAATCTCTTATTCAGTGTTATGAGCTATTAAGAGTGTTGGGAATCAACTTCAAAAGATTCAGTCACAGCTTTGGCTTATCCTTTGCTATCGGGAATGTGATGTGACTATTGTACTAGAGGTTCTCCAGTGTTTCCCTTAGTGTGCTGGTCACTGCCTTGCTGCTGTTGATCATCCGATCGCTGGTCTTGCTGGTCCTGATCAGTACCCAAATTTCCATTGTTGGGTCCACTGCCCCTAGTTGCAGCTGATCCTCTAGTTCCAGAGCTTGAGGGTGGGGAAGGGGAGAATCATCATCATAATCAAGCTTGTCATCCCCTTCCTCCTCATGCTCTTCTTTCTGCTCAGACTCCTCTTCAGTATCAGCTTGCTTACTGATATGATCTATATTGGCGTGATTTACCAAGGCTGTATTATATTTAGTGATCTTATCTTGCAGATCACTCTAAATAGTCTCAATGAGTGCCTTCAAACTATCCATATTCAGGGTTACTTTTCCTTGTGGATTCAGGATACCAACAAGGTTACTGTATATGTATCATGTATATGTATCCTTCAACACAGTGTAGGTGGTTAGAAGTTCTTTGAAATCTGCATGCTTCATATATAACAAAATTTGAAGTTTGTCAACATCTCTCAAAGCAGCTTCCTTCTCTTCATTCAGTCGATCGCGCCGATTTTTTGTTTCTAGTTTTAGCATCTTTGTTTGCAACTCCTTAATTATTCGAGTTGACTGATTCTCAGCAATAGCATATTGAGAGATTGATCAGCCATTTTTTGTTGAAGTCCTTGAATCTTATGTTGGCTGCTTCCCAATTCTTCTTTCAACCTAGCCACTTTTTCAAATGGACGATCGTGTTCCATGATGCTTGGATGATCGTCGAGTAGCCATCGACTACTATAGTTGAATTAGATTCATCCGGCTCATAAACCATGACTGGAGCCAGATATGGTAATGTTGCAAAATCTGGTTTTTGAAGTACTAATTTGCCTTTGAGAGGGTTATTCTGCAACTGTTGCAATTGATCCTTCTTGACCACTGATAAAGCCAGTTCACTGAAAGGAGATTTGGTGACCGGGCTGGCAAGTGCTTTACCCTTTCCTTTGCCAGTATCAAATGCCACTTGTTTAGTGCTTGTTATCCGTTCATTTGTTGCTTCTTGCTGGCTTTTTTCAGTGTTGACTACTATTTGAGTCTGTTTTTTGGGCATTGTTGAAGTCTGGTCTTGAAAAGTTCTTTCAGTGGGCAGGGACTGGACCTTTTTGCAGCACGTAAATCTTTCATTGAAAAAGACCTAGACAGTTCTTCTTTTAGTTCTATGATGTCCTACATGTTAGCACTTGCAATCAGCATGTCATCAACATACAACATTAGGATGATGAACTTCCCATCTCCCAAATTCTTTGTGTAGACGCAATGATCTGAGCTGCATCTTTTGAATCCATGATCTAACATCCATCGATCGAACTTCAAGGACCATTGTCTTGATGCTTGCTTTAAACCATACAATCTCTTCTTTAATCTGCAAACCATTTTCTCCTTACCTTTTACTTCATACCCCTTTGGTTGAAGCATGTAAATTTCCTCCTCTAAGTCACCATGAGGGAATGTCATATTTACATCCATTTGCTCAAGATTTAGATCATGAGCAGCCAAAAGGCTTAAGACAAGCCTAATTGAGTTCATTTTTACAACAGGAGAAAATATTTCATTGAAGTCAATACCTTTCTTTTGAGGAAACCCTTTTACCACAAGCCTAGACTTGTGCCTTTTCTTCCCACATTCTTCTTCCTTTAGCTTGTACACCCATTTGTTTTGAAGTGCCCACTTACCTTTAGGCAACTCAACCAACTCCCATGTTTGGTTGCAATGTACTGAGTCAATCTCCACTTGCATGCTCTTCATCCATTCTTCTTTGGATTTGTGATGCATAGCTTCTTCGTATGATTCTGGCTCTCTAGAATCTAAGATCAACAGATGGTTGAAGGAAGGGACAAACCTTTCCAGAGATCTACTGATGGGGGCTTTTCACAAGCCAAGCTCCCATACCCCTTTTCTCTTGTCCCCACCCCATGAAAACCCCTCTTAGGGAGGGAGTGATAAAAGGCATTGGAAAAAAGTAAGAAAAAAATAAAGTATGATTATGTAAATATATGAGAAAGGTAAAATAGGCCACCTCATGCCTGCGGGGTAGCCCATCCCCACCTTGCCTCCTTTTTCTTCATTGTTGCCCCGCCGTGTGTCCCTTTTCTTCTCCTCCACTCAAAAGGTCAACCCCCTCTCTCTTCCCCTTGTCCTTTCTCCTTTCTCTCTCCTCTCAAGCTACCCCACCTCTCACCAATAATGCATTATAACTCACGAATAATGCACCCTAACTCACATGCAACTTACCCTATCTTCCAAAATAGTATACCCCACCCCCTCTTTCTCTCTCCTATCATATCCCATGACCCAAATACCCCCCTCTCTCTCTAAAGGGCGCCATATCTCTTGTCTTGTAGCTAAATAACCTTCCCCACACTCACACACACTTAGTTTCACTGAAAAAGGTGCCCACAGACCCATCCCCACCCAGTGGTTACCTGATTTTTCTTGTGTTCACACACATCTGCACACAGATTCACCTCTGAACACACTCCCCTCTCTCCTCTCTTGTAATTACTTTATTCTCCATGTCACCTCTCACTTTTTTTCATCAACCCATCTCTCTCTTTTAGTCTCTCTCTCATGAGACTGCTGTTCTGACACATATACACACAGCCAGACAAGTGGGGCCCACAGTCACATGGCCTATGTAGATATTGATTTCTTCATTTCTAAATTCTAGAATTCCTCCCCCCTCCTCCCCTATATAAAGAGGGGTCACCATCACACTAAAGATACACACACCATCACCAAAGAGTACACTATGCACTGTGTGTGCCTAGTGCACACACACACACCCACACCATCACCATCACCGCAATCACCATGCTCGTCTTAAGCATGACCTCTACACCCTTGGGCTATGGAAGATGAAGGGAAACTAAATGAAGGATGATGGCCATAACCCTCGTGCGAGTCTTCGCCATCAACTCCCACCTATCCGCCATGTGCTCTACCACGCTCTCCCTTCTCATTCCCCTACCCTATGCTCCCCATTTCATCGCCTTATTCTCTAAATAAAGCTTGAGGTTTTGTGAGTATGTTTTCTTGCAATGTTTTGCCCATGTGAGGTGTGCGGAATCGCCACCTAGTCTTGTGTTTGGAGTGAGCTTGTGTATGTGTGAAGGGTGTGCGGATTCGCCATCCTTTTGTGGTGCCTAAGTACTAAGCCGCTATACCCCCTCCCTCTCTCTCTCTCTCTCTCTCTCTCTCTCTCTCTCTCTCTCTCTCTCTCTCTCTCTCTCTCTCTCTCTCTCTCTCTCACTTGATCTCATTCCCTTTCCTCTTCATCATTACTCCCAAGCATCCATCTCTCTTGGATGAAAACTTTGTTATGGTGGCGTGTTGTTTGCGTCCTAGCCGCTGAAGCTAGGTGGTGCCCCCTGTTTGCTTTACCATGACAGGCTCGAGGCGCTCCATTCGGTCCCTGATGTTTTAGAGGCCGTCGGGGGTTCGGGGTTCGCTTTGCTCCCGTCACTACTTGCTCTTGTGGATCTTCGGGGAATAAGTTAAGGCTCCTCATTTGGTTGACGTTGTTGCACGTTGTCAACGTTTGCAGTCCTTGAGTCTTCAATGTCCTCAAGCTCCATGTACTCATTTGGTTGACATTATTGCACGTTGTCAACGTTTGCAGTCCTTGACTCTTCACCATCCTCAAGCTCCATGTACTCACCACCTGTTTCTTTTGTTTGTTTTCTTTCCAAGTAATACATATTTTGTTCGTTAAATATTACATCCCTACTCCTAAAGATTTTACCATCTTCGGGATTCCATAGGCGATACCCAAAGTCACCTTCTCCATAGCCAGTGAAGAAACACTTTTTGGACTTTGCATCTAGCTTTGATCTTAGGTTTCTATCTATGTGCATGAAAGCCTCACACCCAAACACTTTGAGAAATGCATAATTTACCGGTTTACCTGTCCATGCCTCTTCTGGAACTCCCCCATCCAATGCGTTGAGGGTGACCGCTCCATGGTTGTTATGTTCATCCTTTTGGAAATACCATTTTGTTGAGGTGTCCGTGGGGTTGTCTTTTGCCTCTGAATGCCATTGCTAGCACAAAATCTTTCAAAAGCTTGGCTGCAATATTTTCCTCCATTGTCGGATCTGAGGCATTTAATTCTAGTACCTCTTTCATTCTCTACAAAGGATTTCCACCTCTGAAATATGGAAAACACATCCGATTTATTCTTCATTACATAAACCCATGTTTTCCTAGTCACATTGTCTATGAATGTTACATAGTACAATGAGCCACCAAGTGATGGTGTACTTGCAGGACCCCAAACATCAGAATAAACCAACTCAAGTTTTTTATTTTTTCTTTCATTTCTAGATTTTTGAAATATTACCCTGTTTTGTTTACCATAAACACAATCTTCACAGAACTCTAAGTCCACTTCTTTAAAACCTGGTAGAAGCTTCTTTGTTTGAAGGATTTGCATTCCTTTGACACTCATATGCCCAAGCCGCATTAGGAAATTTCGGAGGTCATTTGGAGGGCCTTCTAAGAAAATGTATTTTTTGCACTCTCTCTCTAGAAAAAATGGCAAATAAAAGAACTGGGTCTTTCATAGTAAAACTTCAAAAAGTGTACTTTAAGTAGATTCCTTACTCCTCTGAACATTCGTTCGTAGTGATTGAGGGATAATCCTCTTTTCAGTTGCATTGAATGAACAACGTCAATACGGAGGGAATGAGGCTAACATGGAGGGACGAATCTGCAGCCGCTATTCACTTTCCATTAAACCTGCACATTTGGCTAATGGCGCACTCCTCAAATGGCACAAATGTTACCCAGAAACGAGCCAAATATCACCTTCACATTGATTTGGACAATGAGTACCAACCATTGATTAAGCGCAGTAAAACAAACACACATATACCTCCCACCTCCATAGACACGCTCAGAGCTCAAGGAGCTAAACACATAGATATCTGGACGAGAGGCTCTCTCTACCCTAAGAATCCAATAACTAATGCGTCTCCACCGTTTGTCAATCCTACAAGCTTATTGACCTTTGCTGGTGATGGAGAAAACGGCCTTCTGGGTTATTGTAAATCACTTACAAGAGAAGCTGAAATTTACAAGAGCATTCTCCAAGCTCAACAATGTGAGATTGTTCGCCTTTCACATTTACATTCTACAGATCAGGTTACCATTTTGCAACATAAAACAGAGGTACAAGAACTGAAAGGAAAGGTGCGAAGTTGTCAAATGAAGGACACCATCTTGGGTGGTCGTATCCGAAAGAAGAAATTGCGCAATCTTGAAACATTGCAGGTTGCATCAGGAGGTCTCAAGAAAAGAATCCGAGCATTAAGGTGATGCTTCTTGGTTGGCTACATTGTCTTAGTTAAGTAATCTCTTTGTTTTTTCTTGTTATGCATTGTTTTCATGTGCCTAAATAGTGTTACTGAAGCAAATTTTCTGTTATTTACTTATGCATTGTCTTCATGTAGAGATTCAATCTATCCTGACAAGGAAAACATTGACCCCAAAGCCAATATAGGAAAGAGATTGAAGCCACTTATAAGTAGAAGCCTGGCAGCAGATATAGTACATGACAATAAGTTTAAGGTTCTACAAAAAAATGTAGTGGACCGCTTTATTTCAGAGAACTCAGTGCCTACAAAAGAGATACAAGGCACACTTGATTCACTTGGTGTAAGCAAAAGAGGATATTCGGCTATCCAAAAGTCTGTCTCATCCATCTTTGTTAGGAAGGGTATAAAATCCAAACTTCTACCATCAGCCTCAAGTGTTTGGAAAGAGAGGCTTCAGCTTAACGAGGCACAGGGAGACTATCTTGGACAGCCCTTTCATATTAAAGCAACTTACAGTGGCCATGGAGCGAACATGGCATATGATGAGTTCAACAATATTTTTATGGACCTGCGGATACTACAGAAGAGAATGGTGGAGTTTTACAACATCACATTTGAAGAGTCACGTGGACTATTACATTTTGTGTTAAAACTGGATGAGTGTGAGCTTGTTAAAGAGAAAAAGCTAGAGCGTGTTACTATTACTTTAATGAATAGAGCCCTCTCAAAGTGTCCCAGTGATGATCCTTTATATTTTAGTGTTCAATCAGAATCTAACATATGGTGGCTTGGTGCGTTTGAGGTAAGCGATATTCTCAAGTAAGCTCAAATGTTCAGATCTACTTAAGTCTCATTTATTTTGTGTTGCAGGTAAAGAAAGAAGATCATGAGATTCTATATTGGGTGTTCCATCGAACTAATATTCCGGAGCTGATTGATCGACAGACTAACCAGGGAGAGGTACTACGTCTAGATGGAAGGGGAGACTTTCAAGTTCAGTGGCATCTTGCAGGTGACCTTAAAACATTAAAGTGCATGTATAATTGTGGAATGGGTGCAATGGCAAAGTCACCGTGTTTGTTCTGCATGGAGCCTGCAAAGTTCATGGACCCAAAGTGGTGGAGAAAAGCTCCAACACGTCACATTGAGGATCCTGCTTTTCGACCAGTTTTGAAAATACCACTTGTGAATGTCCACATTTGTACAATGCATGCCCTTTGTAGAATTGTAGAGAAATTGGTCTACTTATACATCGGGTTTGCTTGGAAGATTAAGAACTCTGCAGAATGACAAGTAGCCTTGCAGTGCTTAGAAATGGTACTGTCGGATATGGGGCTTCATGGTGGCAATGTGAAAATCCAGCGGGATGAAAAGAGATCAACTGCTGAGAAGGATGTCCCATGCAAACCATCCATCGGTGGGGTGAAGGCACGGAGGTTTTTATCTAAGCCCCAAGGTACAAGAGATCCAAAGCTAACAAAACATGGAAAAATATATAACACATCTTATGTTAGCAAGGTAGAGTATCAGAGCTGGAAAAAGCTACATATTGCAGTCAAAGACCACGAACCAACTACTCGTAACGCGAAGGCTGAGGTTTGGCGATCAATAGACATCCTATTTTTGATGTGCGACAAAGATGACTGGTCACAAGGTGATATGAACAAGTTCAAGGAAAATCTCAACCTTCTGAAAAAATCATTCAAGACAGCATGGACAGACACCCAGATTACTCACTACATGGTATTATAATGTATTCTTTCTCTCTTATGTGCAAATATGTGACTGTAAAACATTCTAACTAATCTGTTTTCATATCCAGCACATCATCTTCAATCATTTGCCATATTTTATACAGAAGTATGGGAACCCGGCAATATGGAATACCCAAGGGATGGAAAAGTCTCATTACATGGCGAGAAATGCTTATTTCAGGCACACACGACATGGTGGCTCTTGAATCAAGGCTAACAGTTTGAGAGAACTATTTGAATGGTTCTATCGTAGAATCATTCATCGAATGCAGGCAAAAGAAGTCTTGGCAAATTCAGCAACAGCACAAGCCATCAGACATTTACAACAACAAAAAGCTAAAAGATCAATGGCATACAACAACTCCGGAGCTCGTGAAAGTCAACGAAGGTGGAGAGAGACAATGGTGTATGTGAATCACAAGTGGAGAAAGATACTCTGAGTGGATGACATTGTATAAAATTTATGTAATACATGATCTTATACAATTGGTACTTGAAGTGTATCAAGATTTTGCAGGTTCAATTTTGTTTTTTGGCACGTCACCCTTGTAACGAATCATGAGATGTTTGCCATACTCTAAAAGTTCATCTGGGTTTTGTCTACCAAGAGCTAGTGCCATTGCTGTGTAGGTGTAGTAATACGTTGCTCGACCACCTGTATAGCCTGGGCAGTAACCAAAACAATCTCTAGCAAACACTTTGTCCACAAGAATGACTTTATCTGCACTTTTGGGCAGCACCGGTCCACCCAAGAAGCGTGATAGTGTCTTGAATGTGTAAGTTGCTATTGAACCCTCTTGTGACATGGAATTGTGAAAAACTACTATCGGCGACTCGCAGAGCTTTGAAAGGTACTGTGCTAGGGCCGCATCCCTTCCTCGATACTCTCTTGTCCGGCGCCGAAGGAAGTCATCCTTGTCAGCAATCCAAGACTGCACATACAATGTCAGAAATGACACAAACAGAGAGAGAGAGAGAGAGAGAGTTACCATGAAGCTCTCATCCTGCAGAAAGAGGTTTTCTTGCCACAGGTCTACAGATGTAGTTGACCCCTGACCTGAATGGTTAAACCAATCCTCCACTTCTTTGTTACTTTTCGATGGTCTTAGGCTTTGTCTTATTGCTTGGAAGGTGGCTTCATCAGGTAGTGTCTCCTTGTATTTTTCAGCTTTCTCAAAGCATCTTCGAAGGCATTCCATTGGATTGCTGGATGTTTCCATTGCCTCATCATCACTACTATCCTCTGAAACAAATCCACTCCTCTCCTCTTGGACTCTAGAAATAATAGCTAGGGAGAAATCCTCCCTTAAATAAAACACACTTTGCACATCATGTAAGAAGATATAGGTCCTGTCTCCAATCCTGAAGTCAGGCACAGCTGGCAACATCATCTGAGCATGCTTCTCAGTGAAGTTACTGACATCCAAGGGAAGTTTGATTTCTGTGGTTTTCACAGAGAGCATCTTACTTCTTTGTACTTCAATTGCCTCAACCTCAAGGTCGACTGTGTCTTCAACCTCCTCGACTTCTTGCATATGAGTTGTCTCCTCGCATTCCTCATCTGGTGCTGCATCCTGCTCCTCTAACACCTCATCAGGATTCTGCATGAGGAATCCAAACAGGCTGTTGAGGTAAATCATAAAGCCAACGGCTTCCTGAATGAGTTTGCATTCTTTTTGGTGCAAAGGGCAGACTGAATGTCGGCAAGAGGGTGGTAATTCCCTATACTTCTTCACTCCCTGTCCCTTTCCACCACAGTCATTTAAATGCACAAGAGTCATAGTAGGCAGAACAACCCTTCCTACCTGCACCATCACTTCAAACTTATCTCTGTAGGACTGCAAGAAATTACTGTGCTGAGCTAACAGGTCTTCAATGTCAAACTTTGGATTAAACATAGAATGAACTAGATCATACTTGTCCCCAGCACCACAAGATGCTGCAAAATCAAACAGCCTCTCATCAGTTGCAGCTGGGTCTTCCAGAGAAGACACATCCTCCTTTTCTTTACATTTTGTACTTTCTAGCACATCTGCATCATCTGAGAAGTCTATATTTCTCTTTCTTGTATTTTTCTTGAGAAGTACTTTACAGGGCACCACACCCTTGTAGGGTGAGAGATCTTCTTGCCCTGGTGACCTCTCTGATTGATCTTCACCAAGCGACTTTTCCTCAGATATGTCCTGA
The DNA here is from genome assembly GCF_014529385.1 of Adiantum capillus-veneris. Lineage (NCBI taxonomy): Eukaryota > Viridiplantae > Streptophyta > Polypodiopsida > Polypodiales > Pteridaceae > Adiantum > Adiantum capillus-veneris. The sequence continues at coordinate 44,007,773 of NC_140958.1, forward strand.
CAAAAGTCAACAGTTCTTTTGGCAGATACATTAAGCAACTGAGCCTGCAAGGTTTGAAATCCTGGCACAAGCTCTGGATCTGGTTTCAGCCTCTTCTGCCTACTGGACCTTAATCCTATTCATCAAGAAACATAACAAGTCAAAACCATGAGGAAACATGACAATTCTGCCAAAACCAAACCATCATGATCTCTCTCTCTCTCCTGATAGATATAAATATATCTATAAATATATATATATATATATATATATATTATATATATATATATATATATATATATATATGTATGTATGTATGTATATATATATATATATATAGATATATATATATTCATATATATATATATATATATATATATCTGTCTCCCACCAAAGCACAAACAGAAACACACCTAGTCTCTCTCTCTCTATCTCTCTCTCTCTCTCTCTCTCTCTCTCTCTCTCTCTCTCTCTTTGCATTTGTCTATTGGACTAAAGGCGCGCGAGGAAGGAAAAGTGGCTTTTGCAAACCTCTCCGCGCGCCTTAAGTACAACTAAGAGAGCAATAACAATACTAACGGCGCGCGGAGAGAGTTGCAAAAGGCACTTTCCCATCCTCGCGCGCCTTTAGTCCAATAGACAAATGCAAAGAGAGAGAGAGAGAGAGAGAGAGAGAGAGAGAGAGAGAGAGAGAGAGAGAGAGAGAGAGAGAGAGGCTGTGTCTGTGTCTCTGTCTATGGAACTATGGGTATTGAGGTGTGTGTGTGTGTTGAACAACACACACACACACACACACACACAATTTGTACCAACTGCTGGAAATACAGAGAGAAAGAGTGAGAGATCACCTTTTTTTGGTGGGGTTTGCAGGAACTCAAAGGGAGGTGTCTCCTCCATTGCTTTTCTCTGTGTCAAGCGGACTCTGTCTTTCTCCCTCCCTCTCTCTCTCTCTCTCTCTCTCTCTCTCTCTCTTCTCTCTCTCTCTCTCTCTCTCTCTCTCTCTCTCTCTCTCTGAGAGTAAGGACTCCCTCTTTCTATCTCTCTCTCAATCTGTGTCTCTCCCTCTCCCTATCTCTGTGACAATCTGATCACGCTTTCTCTCTCCCTGTCTCTCTGAGACTCTCTCTCTCTGTCTCTCTCTCTCTCTCTCTGTGACAATCTGATCACTCTCTCTCTCTCTCTCTGTCTCTCTAAGACTCTCTCTCTCTCTCTCTCTCTCTCTCTCTCTCTCTCTCTCTCTCTATTGTTCTCTCTCTTTATCTCTCTCAAAATCACACTTATAACGGATACACACGGCGGCGCCCCACGTGTCACTATAAATTAAAATATATTTGCATGCTGTCGCACGTGTGGTCATTATTGAGACCGTATACTTTTTGTACGCCATATAAAGCGGTCAAGAGAGAGAGAAAACACACCTCGTGAAAGAGAGTGAGTGACTGAGAGAGTGAGAGAGAGAGTGTGCAAGAGCATCGCCTGCGTCTCTGACAGCAAGGCCATGCAGCGACATAACGAAGGTCTGCTTCTCCCTCTGGCTTTGCCTAAATCTCTCTATCTCTGTTTCTGTCACCCACACACAAACACACAGACACACATCTTTAAAATACAAACACACACAGACACAGACACACACATACACACCCATACACTCACAAACACAGACACACACACACACACACACTCACAAACACACACACACACACACACACACTGACAAACACACACACTTACACACAGACACACATCTTAAAAATACACACACACACACATTCTCTCTCTCTCTCTCTCTCTCTCTCTCTCTCTCTCTCTCTCTCTCTCTCTCTCTCTCTCTCTCTCTCTCTATACCAAAGGCGCGCGTAGAGAGCCATACCCGTAGTGCATGTGTCTATGCGCGCCGTTAGTACTGTCCATTGAGTAGAGAGAGAGAGAGTATGGGTGTGTTATTTTACCCTATACTAACGGCGCGCGGACGTGCTTGTTGAGGTTAAAAAAGTGGTCCGTGCGTGCCTTTAGTAATGTGGATTCTCTCTATATCTCTCTCTCTCTCTCTCTCTCTCTCTCTCTCTCTCTAGTTATATATGCTAAGCTATAGAAAGGAGAGAGAGAGAGAGAGAGAGAGAGAGAGAGAGAGAGAGAGAGAGAGAGAGTAAGAGAGATAGAGAGATTCATAGAAAGAGAGAAGGGGATTGAGACTCTTCTTTTGGTGTACAGTAAGATGGCTAGAACAAAAGCCACTGCAAGGAAGGCAGGCAAGGGTCCAGGATTAGCATCGAAAGCAAGTGGTAGATCTGCAACCCCAAAGAAAAGACTTGGAAAACCAAATAAAATTCTGAAAGGGCCAAGGATGAAGAAGCTGCAAACCTGCATGGGACTTTTCAGAGAAATCAGAAAGGCACAGAAATGTGTAGATTTATGCATACCAAAGCTGCCCTTCCAGAGGATGGTGAGGTCCATATGTGATGAAGCTACCTGGGGCACCAAAAGGTGGAAGGTGGTGGCATTAATGGCTCTACAGGAAGCAGCAGAGGACTTCCTACTGGAGTACTTCAGTGACATGACCATTGTTGCAGCCCATGCCCACAGGGTTACTATAATGGACAAAGATAGTGAGACATTGAAAAGAATAAGGTGGAGGTATGACAAACTGCTGGTCCCCAATGTCTGCAAGGATAAGAAAATGAGGGAAATTTTGTTATACCCCCCGGAGCTAGTGCCACAGCTCACAGTTGTAGATGTCACACATGATGTGAATACAAGGGCAAGGGCAGACACTATTGCTCGCCAAACAGAGGAAATGAGGGAAGCAGAGCTTAAGGAGAAAGCAAAAGTAGCAGTGGAGTCCCAGAAACAAACAGAGTGCAATGTGACCCTGTCTATAGAGGCAATGAATCAAGAAACTCTACTTTCAATGAAGAATGGTTTGCTTGCAGAGATACCATTTGTAGATGGAACCAGAAAGCTAGCTCTGGAAAAGGTGGACATTGATTTATTGCAGAATCCAGATGCTCAGATTTCAGACACAATTATCTATGCTTGTCTTAAGTAAGTGTTACTATCTTGCTAGCTTTGAAAACTCAGATAATAGGTTTGCTAACTCAGGTAGAGTCTCTGCAGCCTGATCAAAAGTCAACTCCCATTGCACACTCACACAGAGGTGTTTCTCCTTGATCCACAAATGTCTGTAATTATTAGACAAAAGAATAGTCCATCTGGGACCTTTGAGAGCTGGTTTCTCCACTTTACTATGCTGGAAGTTACTGTGATCATCTTCCCATATGAGAACAACCATCACTGGAGTCTCATATGCCTTGATGTTGACCAACCAGCAGTGTGGGTGTTCAATTCAATAAAAGGAACCCACCCTGAAATTAGGCTGTAAGTGTTTTGTATCAGAAAGTGTTTATTATAGATATACATGTAAATTTGAAGCCTCATGCTAACATCTTGACATTGCTTTGTGCAGTTGTATAAAGAGGTTGTTGCTTGCCTATGGCAAGCTATGTGGAAGGTATGAACTATACAAGGCCCCAATCAAAGAAGTACCTGTCCCAAATCAAACCGATGGGAATTCTTGCGGCTGGAGATGTCTTCTCCATGCAGAATATGTCCTGCAAAGCTACTTTGCATTAAAACCTTTCATGACTAAGGTACCCATTTGGCAATGCATTCAGTTAGTTTTGGTTTAGTCTATAAAAGAATTCTCATCATGTGGTCTTTCAATTTTGCAGAGTGCTTTAAAAAACTACACATATGATTATTTGCAAAGATACCGGGTAAGTTTAATACAACACCTGCTTACTATGTCTAGCCCTAGAGAGCTTGAAGATAGCGGCTTGGATGAGCGCACTATTGATCTTACAAAACATGACGTGCCACCACGACAAACCCCTACATCCGATACAGTGGAATCGCATCGGGCCGAGGGTGTCATATCAGCAGAAGATCAAAGAGTCGAGGATGAGGAAAGGACAAATGAGCATATGGAAGCTGCTAAGGTTCAACCGGAGGAGACAATGAAAGAGCCAAGTCAGCCAGTGGAAGAGCCAAAAGAGCCTATGGCTGAAACCCAAGATGAGGAAAGCAGGCCTATAGATGAGCAAAAGGATGTGGATGAGGAAAGCAGGCCTAGGGATGAGCAAAATGATATGTATGAGGCAAGCCGATCAACCTTGAATCAGGCAGAAAGGGCCATGGGGGAGACCCCTGATGAAGATTTGAATGATGACTATGAAGATAAAGCGGAGGAGAGCAACAACGACATGAACACTACAGAGACCCAATATGGACCCTTGCTACCTGTAGATACGGTTGTTCCAGTAATGTCTATTCAAGTATGGCAAAATATGTTCAGCTTCTAACTACTTATATGTACTTGTCAACTTTTACAGAGGTTGATTATCTTGGACGTCAATGGATTGCTGCTGATGCAGGTGCCTCTCGGTGACAGAGGACCCTTTGAGGATTTGCAAACGTTTCGGATGGGAACTTGTCGAGTCGTGGTTCGTCCAGGAACCAAGGAATTTATTGAGTTTCTTCTTCCGCGCTTCAGAGTTGGCATATGGTCTTCAATGCAAAGGCAAAACTTATCGCCACTAGTTGCAATAGTTTGCAGTGTATGCCAAGCTCACACGTCAGATTTTGCCTTTTTGTATGATCAAAGAAAATGCGTTACCGTTGAGGGCCACTACCACCCTAAAAAACCAGGATTACCTCTTTTGTACAAACCGTTTAGCCAAATCGGTGTACCCTTTGATGCAACTAATACACTACTAATTGATGATACTCCTAAAAAGGGAGAACTAAATCCGCCGGGAACAACTATCTCACCACCTTCTTTCGAGGGGCATTCCTTCGATTTTTACCTTGAAGACATTCTGATTCCATACTTACAGAAATTGTATCTCAGTCCATTGTTCACGGACGAGTTTGTACTTTCTAATGAATTAAGATGATTCTTCTATCTGTCTTTGTCTTGTCTAACATATATATATATATATATATATATATATATATATATATATATATATATAGAGAGAGCGAGAGAGAGAGAGAGAGAGAGAGATTTGACGTGGTAAAGAAATGTATTTCAAGCACACTTTTTCACAGGGCACAATTGAAAAATGAGATCAATAAACTTCATGTCTTGAAAGTCATTTGTATACACTTGGGTTTACAAGAATATCTGTTACATTGACACTACTTCAACCCGACCATCCAACTCTTTGCACAAAATATCTTTTTCTCTTCGCCGCATCACCTTACGGCCAGCTAAGAAAAAGGAAAAATCTGATAGTTCCTTGTCCATTGACTCTTCAATGATGTCATTTCGCAAATGTTGAAGACTGCATAGCTCCCTTATTGTAACCACCAATAGTAGCCCATGCTCTTTATCAATCACTTCCACATCCACAGTAGGATTATCTTCCAAACCTGCAGAAACCTGGTCCATAGGAATGTACTTACCGTTTAGCATTTGTGATCGCATATACCAAAATGAGAGTAACAGTGATTGGCTTGCAATCATGTACTTGACAACTAGAGTATCAAGCGCGACCTCGCACCGTAAACCAATCTCTTCCTTTGCATACCATCCTTTGTCAAGAAGTTTGTCACAGGATGACTGCTGAAATGACTTGCACATGAACATAGTTTTTGTAACTCTGATGTTGTAGCTATGAAACAGCTCTATGAAGAGTGCAACAGGACAAAAGTTTGCAATTCTAACCAGTTTGGTAGGAATAGAGCTACGTAGAGACCTTTGTATATCCTTGTAGAGCTTACTTCGCATTGCCTCCACCATTGTTTCCTCGGGAACTGGCCAGTCCACAGTGTTCCAATCGGTTGGTAGTGGCAGTTTCACCAACATGCCATTCTTATTCCCTGAGCTGAGTTGGTAAAAGTGGTCATAAAAAAAGATTCCCTCATCAGCCAATCTTTTGCTGCTCCTCTCTGAGTACTGTAGAGAACCAATATGGGCATGTACAACATGGAAGAGGCCTATTATGCACTCCACAGGCTCCCATTGCTCATAAGAAGAGGGATAAACATCTGCAATATATATAAGAAGAGTTAAACTAAGAGTATCAATAAGTACAAATGACAAATCTAATGTAATTGAGTTGTGAAGAGTAGAGACATTACTCATAACAAGCGGGAGAAACATTGCAAAATATATAAGAAAAGTTATAATGAGAGTATCAGTAAGTTCACATGTCAAGAGTACTTACAATTGCAACGTGGTTGATGTATATCTGATACATTTCCACCGTTTGCTATCACCTCTGGATGGGTAAACACATGCTGAACAAGAACTTCCTTTACAGATCTTTTGCCGATCTCAACTTTGAAATCCAACACCCTGGCCTTCCATGCTGAGCGGTAAACGTTGATACCACTAGACCTCTTGGGTCTTCTTGGTTGCATGAGGACCCATGAACCTTTGTTTATCCTTTGTCCAACCCATTGGTTGTCTGCACTTATTGAAGCTGGTATTGTAATTGAGGATATGCTACTACTTGGCCTTCTAGGCAAAGTGCCGTTGTTGTTTCTTGGTGTGAGAGACAGTAAACACCTTGAGGCTCTTGGGCGAGAAGACGTGGATGCCATAACTCTCAGAGAAAAGCTTTAGTGGAGGGAGATTCACTTTGAAAGCATTCTAATGGAGGGAAAGTGTTTTAAAATTCCAATATCTTGTGTGGGCTTAATGGTCACCCTCCAGTACGTTAATGACCATGAGAGAATATCAGAAGTGGGACCACACGCAAGCACCTAAAAGCTCGATAAAAGGAAGGAAATTACTATGCTACAATCCTAGTTTCGTGAAAGTTTTATGCTATTTTCCTATTTTTTGAGTCTTTCCAGGTACTTTCCTACGTAACGTAGCCTTCATGCTCATTGGACGCGCTCTATTTTTCTCTCTCTTCATATGGCCCTCCAAATGACCTCCGAAATTTCCTAATGGTAGTGCCACACGGCACTGTCGACTTCTGTAGTTGTTGCACAAGCTGAAGGTTGAGTGCTAGCAGTACATAAGCAAAGACCTTTTCTCCCTTGGCAACCACAAAATATCCTTTGAGATCTTCCACCGTTTGCTGCCGAATGCAATGGTGTGACCTTCATTGTCCAATTGTCCTGTAGAGATCAAATTTTTGCGAAGAGAAGGAACATGCCTAACATCTTTAAGATTCCATTCATTTTCGTTAGCATTTCTGACACAAACTGTACCTTTTGCCGACAATTTCAGAAGCTGCCTCATCTCCCAAGTAGACATACCCAGAATTACCTTTGATGTAATCTTGGAAATGTTGCTTGTGTGGTGTCGCATGGAATGAAGCCCCAGAATCTAATATCCATGAATTAGACACATTGTCTAATGAGAGAATTAGAGCATCTTGCTCTACTTTACCTGCCACATTGGACTCTGATGTTGACTTGTTGTCTTGAGACTCCGACTCCTTCTTCTTCTTGGACCAGCAACCCTTCTTGACGTGGCCCTTCTTGCCGCAATTCCAACATTCAAGAACAGACTTTGTGTCTTGAGCGATCACGACCCTTTTGGTTTTTGAACCTCTCCTTAGGCCTTCCTCTTGTTTCCACTGACAGTGCAGTAGTTGATGATTCTCTTGTGCTTCTCCTTTGCAATTCCTTGCTTAGGAGAGCACCCACAACATCATCAAACTTAAGAGTATTTGTGCCAGATATACATTTACTTACAGCCACATCAAAAGGTTGTCCCAACTATCCAGTAGAGATGATAGTATAAGGAGAGCTCACACTTCATCATTGAAATTGATTTTCACTAATCAAAGCTGACTTATGTTTGTGTTGAAGTCAATTAGGTGTTCTGCAACTGAACCATTCTCTACCATCTTTAGATTGAATAAGAGCTTCATGAGAAATACCTTATTGTATGCCGATGGTTTCTCGTAGAAGACATCAAGTGACTTCATCAAGTCCTCCGTGGTCTTCATCTTCAAAACGCTGAAGGCCACCGTTGACGCCAAGCTTAACCGGATTGTTCCCAATGCCTTTCGATCAAGGACAATCCATGCTTCATCTACTATCTTTGTGGGCTTCTTTGCAAGACCGCCTAGTGGCAAAAAGAGGTCCGTCTGGTAGAGATAGTCTTCAATCTGCATCCTTCGATGTTGGTAGTTTTTGCCGTTGAACTTCTTAATCTTGAGCTTCCCTTCCTCCGCCATTACTACCACTCAATTCAAGGAATCCTTTCCTGTGATAATTTAGCTACGAGCAAACCTTGCTCAGATACCAATTGTTAGGAAATATGACGTAGCTAAGTAGATAATTGAGTAGAATACTTAATGGAGAGAGATAATTTTCACACACAAGAGATTATAGAGTAGAGAGAGAGAGAGAGTACACACGATATACATGGTTCACCCAATGTGGGCTACATCCACGGGAAAGTAGCCACTTAATGGCTTTAGTACTTCAAACAAGAAGTAGGTTACAAAGGGATTATAACCTTATTAGATCTCCCGCCTTGCTTCACTCTCGCCACCTCACACCCACCTTGTTGCATCAACCTCACACTATGAAATGTGTGTAGAAATGGCCTCCTTTTATAGGCAAAAAGGGTTGCCCTCTCTCATGAGAGGCAACCATGTGTAGCCGCCCTTGTGTAGATAAGTCCAAATCGGACCCCTCCAATCCACCCATGTGTGGCCGTCCTTGAGAAGATAAGTCCACTTTTGAATTCAGCCCCCACTGGCCACCATTGACTTCTAGCCACTAGCCATCGGCCATTGATTACCAACCACTTTTCAGCCGCCATCCGGAGATAATATTCCGGACAAAAGGAATATTTTGGCATTTGATTTTGGTTTCTGGCGAGTGATTTTTCTTTACACACGATAACTTATCCTCATAATGAGGGCCTTACAAATGTGTGTTTTTACCACAAAAAATTACAAGGGGTAAATCAGGCTCCATACTTAACAATAATCCTTCAATGCCAGTTGAAGATGAGAAAAATCTCAACTTCTCTTTGTTGACCACCTTTGTAAACATGTCTGCAGGATTTTCACTTGTATGCACCTTTCCTAGCTTTAGTTGTCTCTCTTCCAAAAGAGTGCGTATGAAGTGATATTTCACCTCAATGTGCTTTGTCCTTGAATGAAAGGCTGAGTTCTGTGCAAGATGGATAGCACTTTGGCTATCACTGTACAACACACAATTGTCTTGTTTGGATCCAAGCTCTTCTAAGAATCTGTGAAGCCACAAAATTTATTTGCTTGCCTCCATCATTGCTACATACTCTACTTCCGTGGTAGAAAGTGAGACCACTTTCTGCAGCTTTGAAGCCCAGCTTACTATTGTGCCTTCAATCATGAAGACATAGCCAGTAGTGCTCCTTTGACTATCTTTGTCACCTGCCATATCTACATCAGCATACCATTCTAGAAAAATATCAGTTCCTCCAAAATACAAACCATTTGTTGTTGTCCCTTTTAGATACCTAAGTATCCACTTCACAGGTTGCCAGTGCTCTTTACCTGGGTTGTCCACATGAACCTACTTACAACTCCCACTGCATGTGCAATGTCTAGCCTTGTCCAGACAATAGCATACATAAGAGAACCTATCGTTGCAGCATATGGAACTTTAGACATATAGGCTATCTCTTCATGTGTCTTTGGACACATATCATTGGTTAGTTTAAAGTGACCAGCCAAAGGTGTAGAAACCGTTTTTGCATTTTGCATTGCAAACCTTTCTAGTACCTTCTTGATGTAATCCTCTTGAGATAGTTTTATTGTCTTCTTCGTCCTTTCCCTTGATATCTTCATACCAAGTATCCTCTTTGCAGCACCTAAATCATTCATTGAAAAAGATTTAAACAGTTCTTCTTTTAGGTCTATGATGTCCTGCATGTTAGCACTTGCAATCAGCATGTCATCAACATACAACATTAGGATAATGAAATTCGCATCTCCCAAATTATTTGTGTAGACGCAATGATCTGAGCTGCATCTTTTGAATCCATGATCTAACATCCATCCATCGAACTTCAAGTACCATTGTCTTTATGCTTGCTTTAAACCATACAAGCTCTTCTTTAATCTGTAAACCATTTTCTCCTTACCTTTTACTTCATACCCCTTTGATTGAAGCATGTAAATTTCCTCCTCTGAGTCACCGCGAGGGAATTCCGTATTTACATCCATTTGCTCAAGATTTAGATCATGAGCAGCCACAAGTCTTAAGACAAGCCTAATTGAGTTCATTTTTACAATAGGAGAAAATATTTCATTGAAGTCAATACCTTTCTTTTGAGGAAACCCCTTTATCACAAGCCTAGACTTGTACCTTTTCTTCTCACCTTCTTCTTTTTTTAGCTTGTACACCCATTTGTTTTGAAGTGCCCACTTACCTTTAGGCAACTCAACCAACGCTCATGTTTAGTTTTGATGTATTCAGTCCATCTCCACTTGCATTCTCTTCATCCATTATTCTTTGGATTCGTGATGCATAGCTTCTTCATAGAATTATGGATCTCTAGAATCTGAGATCAAGAGAAGGTTGAAGGAAGGAACAAACCTTTCTCGAGGTCTACTTGCTCTTGTGGACCTTCGGGGAATAAGTTGAGGCTCCTCATTTGGTTGACGTTGTTGCACGCTGTCAGCATTTGCAGTCCTTGAGTCTTCACCCTCCTCAAGCTCCATGTACTCATCACCTATTTCTTTTGTTTGTTGTCTTTCCAAGTAATCTTTGTACATATTTTGTTCATTAAAAATGACATCCCTACTCCTAAAGATTCTACCATCTTCAGGATCCATAGGCGATATCATGTCCATGCATCTTCTGGAACTCCCCCATCCAATGCCATTGAGGGTGACCGGTTGATTAAGTACACAGATGTACTTATTGCTTCCGCCCAAAGCTCAAGCAGTAGGCCTACATGTAGCCGCATGCTTCGTGCTCGCTCCATGATTGTTATGTTCATCCTTTCGGAAATGCATTTTGTTGAGGTGTCCTTGGCATTGTCTTTTGCCTCCGAATGCCATTGCTAGCACAAAAGCTTTCAAAAGCTTGGCTGCAATATTCACCTCCATTGTCAAATCCGAGGCATTTAACCTTAGTACCTATTTCATTCTCCACAAAGGCTTTCCACCTTTGAAATATGAAAAATACATCCGATTTATTCTTCATTACATAAACCCATGTTTTCCTAGTCACATCGTCTATAAATGTTACATATTACAATGAGCCACCAAGTGATGGTGTACTTGCAAGACCCCAAAAGTCAGAATGAACCAACTCAAGTTTTTTGTTTTTTCTTACATTTTCGGATTTTTGAAATTTTACCCTCTTTTGTTTACCATAAACACAATCTTCACAGAACTTTAAGTCCACTTCGTTCAAACCTGGAAGAATCTTCTTTATTTGAAGGATTTGCATTCCTATGGCACTCATATGCCCAAGCCGGTAGTGCCACATGGCACTGTTGACTTCTATAGTTGTTGCACAAGCTGAAGATTGCGTGCTAACAGTACACAAGTAAAGTGTAAGGACCTTTTCTCCCTTGGCAACCACCAAAGGTCCCTTTGAGATCTTCCATCGTTGGCTTCCAAATGCAATGTTGTGACCTTCATTGTCCAATTGTCCTGTAGAGATCAAAGTTTTGTGAAGAGTGTTGGGGTATAGGCGTTTGTGCCTTGCCCGGCCGCCCAGAGTCTGGGCGCCCACTGACTTGTATACCTTATACATAGCATAAGTGTATAGGGGGCTGCTCACTCTTTTGAGTCTCCCCACCCATATCTGTGTGTCGTGTGTCACCTTCTCTCTCTCACTCTCCGTCTGTGGTGCTCCCCGATCCCCTTCAATTGGTATCAGAGCGTAGGTGCGGAGGGAGCGCGTGTGTGCATAGTCACGACGACAGCGGAGAGCCAGTTTCATTCCCGAAATCGCGTCCGCGCGCGCGCACTTTCAAGAGTGCAAACAGGGTTTCGACTTCGGCATCGGCAAATTCAGCTTTCCGAGAACGTTTCCACCAGGCGTCCTGACGTTTTACCCCCCTTTCGAAGCCATTCGACCCATCAGAAACCTCATTCAAGCTACGGTTGAGGAGCTGCATTTTCAGCCCTCTTTTGGAAGTTTATGCTGCGTTTTTGGGTCGAAACGGAGGTTTTTTGGCATAGCTTTCACACCCGGACTCGGATACATGTGATCCAGGAGCCTACCTTGGGGTTTTGGCACGCTCCGGACGCGCTCGTCATATCAGAATTTTAAAATTCTGAACGCTGAATTTTCTGCAGCAGCAGCAGTTGTTTATTGTGTGTCGAGGATTCCACACATGGTTTGCTCTCAGATGTGAGAGTGATATTTGCTGCAAGTTTCCTCACAGGTGGGAGGATACGATGTATGCCTTATGTGGTTGATGCTCAGGGAGACTAATGTGATTGCATTTTGAGCTCGGCAATGTATGCCTCGAGCATGTTTTTTGGCAGTCACAGGTAGAACAGATATTTGTGTACTAGATTTGCAGGTGTTTGCAATGATGTATGCAAAGTGTGGAGATTGGTGCATGCATTTGGAGTGCAATTTGATGCGCTTTGGTTGCTCATGGTTTTGAGCGTGTTGTCAGTTTGGTTACTGGTTTTGTGGCCGTTTTACTGACAAAACTCCGGCGAAATTTTCCCAGGAGTTTTATGCGTATCATTTATGCGATCTAGGTAGAGATTGCGGGTTGTACTCAACATTTGCGTGCGGTGTTCTCTGCAGGTGGGAGATTTGTGCGTGTGTATGCATCAATACCGTACAGTGTGGTCTTGGTGACTAGCTCACAGATTGCAGTGTGATACTAGAGCATGCGAGGCTTGTATTGACATTGCGGGAGCTCTATTTTGGAGTGTGTCTCACAGGTTTTACATTGTGTTTCTGGCCATATTTGTAGACAATTTCCAGGTGTTGTTGGTGAGGTGGTTTTGCTTTCTAGTTTGCTACATTGTGCTCATGGCAGAGACAGGTGATCGATCAGATTGTGACCTCTCACAGATGCGCGTGTTTGATGGATCAGACTTTGCGGCATGGAGAGAGTGTATGCTTGATGCATTGACACAGCGAGGGTTGCATCGACCATTGAGTGGTGATGTAGGTAGACCTTCAAACATGTCTGACGATCAGTGGCAGGAGCTAGAGGAGATGGCACTATCTACGCTCTCTTTGCACCTTGTGGAATCTGTATATGCTCTTGTTATGTATGAGGCTACTTCGAGAGCACTTTGGCGCAGATTACATGATATGTATGATAGATCTGAGTCATCAAGGACTCGTGTGAGACATGTACATTCACGAGTATGCCGACAGGTGATATGTTGGTATTGTGGTCATTCTGGACACGTTAGACGGCGTTGTTTTCGTCGTATGCGACATCGTAGGAGACATGGCAGTCTCAGAGATGTATGTAGTGATGCCATGGACTCAGTTGCTTTGACAGTTGAGGCACATGTAGTGTCGGAGTATACTAGTGACGGGGATGTCACTTTTACCTCGAGCTATGCACGAGATGCTATACATGTGGATATTGCACTCCCTTCGCAGAGGTTGCTAGACGCAGATGCTACTTTTCATGTCAGGCCGCATCGTGAATGGTTTTGTAGCTATTCTAGCGGGATGCTTGGCAGTGTACATTTGGCCGATGGATCGGTGCATGCGATAGCAGGTGCAGGAGATGTGAGACTGTCATTACCGAGTGGTGCATCTTACTTGTTATGACATGTGCGCTATGTATCAGATTTGACAGTGAGTTTGATCTCGATTGGTCAGCTTAGAGATTGTGGATGTCAGATTTCTCTACGAGAGCGAGATTTTGTGATGCATTTGGGTTCGCTAGTGATTGCGAGAGGTGCCAGGTGTGGTACAGGTTACCCATTGCATGTGGATCACGCGAGAGACGGTGTTGTCTCTGTGATCACGCATCCAGGTAGAGAGCGAGAGAGCAGGCGAGTCTCTTTTACTTGTGGGTTGCAGGATGCTTTGCATGGAGTGCAGAGTAGTGAGCTCGTTGTGCACACAGTTGGGGCACGACTTGAGCAATCAAACAGAGAGGTGACAGAGTCAGACATGCATGCTTTGCTAGTGACTGAGCAAAGCAAAGAGTCAGTTGTGCGAGATACTTCTATGCAGGATAGACAGGTAGAGCGGTCTTGCTCTAGTGAGTCACGACAGGAGGACGTTGTGCAAGAGTCTATGCATACGGAGTTAGAGCATGAGAGCTCTAGTGAGTCACAGCAGATTGAGTGGTCATGTTTGCAGTGGATGATTGCAGAGGAGACTGAGATGTCAGCGATTATGCAGTCATTCCTTTCTATGCTCGACAGTGAGCATGGGGATATAGTTGTGCAGGATATGTCTTCCAGCAGACACCTAGAGTAGCTGGTTTGCTATGAGGTTGCACGACAGGTTGATGCGTCTTTTGCGGACAGTCAGGAGATGCATGTGGCTGATACGCCTTGTCAGTCAGAGATGCCTATTGCCAGGGATATATATGTTGATGCATGCTCCGTAGATCTAGCAGGGTCCGCTAGCATTGCATCGGCATTCGGTGGTCTCATGTATGAGATGTTGATCTTGAGACCGGATATCGCAGCTACAGTAGGAGCATTTGCAGTTGGGGTTGTCAGTCGTTTGTTGACTGATGATGGCATAGTGCACGAGGGAGATATGCAGGTATTGCATACATACTTGCAGTACGTGTGCGGTACGTCTGGTGGTGTATGGATTTACACGGGAGCAGGACAGCCGGATGCACACGATCACAGCCAGCCAGTGGGCATCGATTGAGAGCGGTTTTCTCTCGCCTTTTGTAGTCTTTAGACTAGGTTCTTTTGCTTAAAGGCACAGTCACCTTTAAGTGGGAGGTTGTTGGGGTATAGGCGTCTGTGCCTTGCCCGGCCGCCCAGAGTCTGGGCGCCCACTGACTTGTATACCTTATACATAGCATAAGTGTATAGGGGGCTGCTCACTCTTTTGAGTCTCCCCACCCATATCTGTGTATCGTGTGTCTCCTTCTCTCTCTCACTCTCCGTCTGTGGTGCTCCCCGATCCCCTTCAAAGAGAAGGAACATGCCTAACATCTTTAAGCTTCCATTCATTTTCGTTAGCAGTTTTGACACAAATTGTACCTGTAACCTTTTCCAAAAATTTCACAAGCTTCGTCATCTCCCAAGTATACATACCCAAAATTACCTTTAGTGTAATCTTGCAAATGTTTCTTGTGTGGTGTCGCATGGAATGAAGCCCCAGAATCTACTATCCAAGAATTAGACACATTGTCTAATGAGAGAATTAGGGCATCTTGCTCTACTTTACCTGCCACATTGGCCTTTGATGATGGCTTGTTGTCTTGAGACTCCGACTCCTTCTTCTTCTTGGACCAGCAATCCTTCTTAACGTGGCTCTTCTTGCCGCAGCTCCAGCATTCAAGAACTGACTTTGTGCGTGACTTGCTCCGTCTTGAGCGATCACGATCCTTTTGGTTTTTGAACCTCTCCATAGGCCTTCCTCTTGTTTCCACTGATAGTGCAGCATTTGATGATTCTCTTGTGCTTCTCCTTCACATTTTCTCGCTTAGGAGAACACCCACAACATCATCAAACTTAAGAGTATTTGTGCCAGAGATAGAATTACTTACAGCCATCACAAGGCTGTCCCAACTATCCGGTAGAGATGATAGTATAAGGAGAGCTTGCACTTCATCATCAAAATTGATTTTCACGGATTGAAGCTTACTCATGTTTGTGTTAAAGTCATTTAGGTGTTCTACAACTGAACCATTCTCTACCATCTTTAGATTGAATAAGCACTTCATGAGAAATACCTTATGTGGATGCCAATGATTTCTCGTAGAAGTCATCAAGTGACTTCATCAAGTCCTCCGTGGTCTTCATCTCCAAAATGCTGAAGGCCACCATTGACGCCAAGCTTAGCCGGATTGTTCCCAATGCCTTTTGATCAAGGACAATCCATGCTTCATCTGCCATCATTGCGAGCTTCTTTGCAAGACCGCCTAGTGGAAAATAGAGGTCCTTTTGGTAGAGATAGTCTTCAATCTACATCTTCCAACGTTGGCAATTGTTTTTGTTGAGCTTCTAGATCTGGAGCTTCCCTTCCTCCGCCATTACTCCCACTCAATTCAAGGAATCCTTTCCTTGAGATAATCAAGCTACGAGCAAACCTTGCTCTGATACCAGTTATTAGGAAGTATGACGTTGTCATGAGTTTTTTGGAGCAAGGGATTGCGCATATGTACATATACATGCATGGTGCATCAAATAAATAATTGCCCATTTTTCAGAGCCAGGTGGTTACGTGGGGCCCACATGTGTACAGGTAGGACAGGGTGTAAATAGTGCATCGATTTTCACTATTACCAGTACCACTGTGTTTTTTCTATAATAAAGAGGAGTTGTTAGCACGTAAAACTTCTCGAGGAAGCTATCCACGGGCCGACGACATGAGGTAAGCAGGTGCGTCAGATGGCATCTAGTGGCGTCAGGAGGCCGAACGGGGTCAATATTTGCACGTGGATGAATACGGACACAACGTGGGTGTTTTCTTGTGAGAGTTATGCAGAAAGGTCATCATGAGGACCTTATTTTGGGGCCACTTCACGTGGTGGCGGAATGCATTATTGGAAAAAAGCTGAGTGCCAGGTGTGCGAATGATGCAAAAAGGTGACAACTATGCACTGCGAGGTCAGTTTTTGGCATGTTCGGGGTCCGTTTGAGGTCATCTAAAACGCCAAGGGTGCCCAACTAATAAAGCTAAGTGTGGGAACTGAAAAAATAGAGAGAAGACCGGAAAAAACGTGGACAAGAGAGGAGGAACAGCCGCAACTGTGTTTTTTGGGGTTTTTGGAGCCTGTTTTGGCCGTAAACTGCTCATCCGAGGTCGGATTTGAGCACTTTAACATTGTAGACTGTGGTTTTGGGCCGTTCCAGACGCGATGGCGCTGTCCATTTTTCCAAATTCCTCACTCTTTTTCTACTATTTTGGCCGTGTAAGTTTCTCCTATGAGCGAAGCTTCTTCTCCAATTTGTGATTGTATCTGGTATATTTTACCCGTTTTGTGTGAGCTATTTGCCCCTTGGTGTTGGCCCAAGCTCATTTGTATCTAATTATCAAAAGTTCTCCTCTTTTGAGCTGAGATTTTTGGGTGTGTGTGTGTGTGTGTGTGTCTGTGTGTCTGTGTGGAGTGGGCAAGTGCATAGTCTCTCTCCTCTCACTCCATAGGTGTGTTCCTTTTCTCGGCCAGGTGTGTTGTGTAAGCCGAGTGGTGCCCCTAGTGTGTGTGTGTGTGTGTGTGTGTGTGTGTGTGTGTGTGTGTGTGTGTGTGTGTGTGTGTGTGTGTGTGTGTGTGTGTGTGTGTGTGTGTGTGTGTGTGTGTATCTTCCCAAGAGTGTGTGTCGGGTAGTTATAGAGGCGTTCTGTGTGTTTCCATCCCGCTCACATTCTTTTGGCGCCCCCACGGAGGATCTTCTTCGAGTACCTTCTGCTTCGAGCTTCAAGCTTCAAGATTCGGGATTACAGGTTGCAGACTATAGGTTACAGGTTACAGAGACAAGTACAGGTACAAGTGATTCACACAGGTACAGGTAGCTGGAGTACAGTGATATACTAGCAGTGATGTCACTTGCAATTGTTGTGGGTATGCATCACTTGGCGCATGTTTGAGCGCATTGTCTGCTGGATTGTACGTTACTTGTGGGAACTGCCACTGTACGCCTTTGTGGAGTCATATTTGGTTTTATTTGGCAATCCCAGCCATTTCTGAGACTTGGTCTGGAAGATAGTCATTTCTGAGACTTGACTATACGCGATTTGCATAAGCCTTCGTGTGAGGGTCGATAGCGTGAGGTTTTATTGAGCTGGGGGATTCTCAAATGTGGAGATCCTTTCGGTGATACAGATAGCTGGAGCACCCTTTTCGTGACCTCTCCATAGGCTATGTACTAGTGATTCCTAATTGATGCTTGGGTTCTATTGTTGACATTTTATGCATACATATACAGTCTATATTTTGGGTTGTCACTGCTCTACTTCTGGGGAAACTCTGTCAAAAATTTTCCAAGTTATGATGACTGGTTTTTTGGTATTTTGAGCCATTTATGATGTTATGTTGCTGAAATTTTGGCAAAATCAGAGGATAAGACAGGTGTTCCTTCTTGGGAGGTGCATGGTTGACTTTAATGGATGATCAAAATGGCCCTCAATTCACTCCATTTCATTTAACTCAAAGAATCCAGATAAATGTTCATGTGTCCAGGAAGATTTTTTTCCAGCAGCGCATAGTCTTTATGTTTGGGCCAAGAAGATTAAGAGAGATCCTGGAATGTCCATTTCCTGTTGTAATTCCGATGATTAACTATGAAAACTCATTTGATGTGCATGTATTTGTCCTTATCTAAAGCTGAGCTCCATTGAAGTTTCTGGGGATTGGGTAGTGAAAATTTTTGGGTTCTTGCACATGTGTTCGAAGGGGTTCTCAAAGCATTGTAACTTGGGTAGCCATGGCTTTCTCTTATCCGGAGTTTCATGGAAGAAGTGATGAAGATGTGGAAGACTTTTTAGAAAAGATGGAGGTTGCCTGCATTAGCAACCAAATTCATGACCCGACGTAGATGTTACGCCTTCTCTAAATTTGTTTGAAGAGTGATGCACGAGTTTGGTCCAAAGCATTTGAAGAGGAGTTGCGTGTGGCTGATCCACCTGTAAGATTGAGTTGGGACAATCTAAGGCATGGGTTGGAAGTGGAGTTTGTGAAGATAGAAGATCCTGACAAAGGGTGGCAAGAAGTACAAGGTTTGGTGCAAAAGGAAGGTGAGCCAGTAGATGCGTACATACGTAAGTTCTCATTGGCATGGGAGCAGATGTGCAAGGCCTTAGCACCACAGGTACCCCCGCCTGACATGATGAAGAAGGACAGATTCTTGGCTGGTCTTTGGGAGAATATACATTGGAGAGTGGAGCTAAATAAGCCTAGGACATATGAAGATGCACTAGAGGTAGCAAGGAACAAAGAGTGGAAGTTGAGGAAAATGAGCCAGTTAGGGGTGGAGTCTTTGCCCATGAGGTCTGAATTTCAGCCTATAGAGTCTTTACAAGGTCGCATGTCAGGGGTTCATCATGAACCAGTGGTTCCTGTTACTACTCAGGTTATGCCAACAGTGGTCACTACATCGGTGCAAGATGATGAGCTAAGGCAAGACATGAGGCAAGTGGTAGATTTGATGAAGAATCTCAGCCTAAACATGCTAGGTCAAGTGGGAAATAATCGAGGTCGAGGGAGGTTTGCAAATCAGCCAGGAGGTGAAGAAAGGCCTAGGAATGGTGTTGGACAAAGCAATGGTAAGTTTTGGAGGCAGATGCCCACATGTTACAATTGTGGAGAGTTGGGTCACATCAGCCCACAATGTGATAAGCCACCAAGGATGGGGGGAGACATGTATCCATTGCCAAGACATGTATTAACTAGGTCAAATGATTATGGCATCGAAATTAAGGGAGAAGAAGGCACCAGTGGATTAACCCAGGAGGAAAAGGGAAAGACAAAAGTGCTAAGTGTAGTCACCTTGGAAAATGCATCAAAGCTAGAGGATACATTAGTGATGCCTATTGGGAAGAGGACCACAAAGTATAAGGAAGGAACAAATGCCCCAGGTCCTAGTAAGAAGAAGGGAAAGAGTCATGAAGGCGAGGATGTCAAGGCCAAGAGAAAAAGGAGAGCTCGTCGAAAGTTTCATGTTTCAGATTTTCCACTAGGGGATGGGCAATTAAGCTATGACTTGAAGGAGGATCTGACGAGCAGGAAGGCAGATGTTACTTTTGGGCAGCTTATAGAGATGGTGCCTAAGCTAAAGCGACAATGGAAGAGGATGGTTAACCCAATGGAGAAAGAGCCAGAGAGAGGTTCAGTAAAGGTGTTGGCAATGGATGAGCTACCAGACATTTGTCCAATAGTAGATGTGTGGCATAAAAGGAAAAATTTGGGACAAGGTTATGTGGATCGTGGAGCCCAAATATGCGTCATAACACACTCATGCGTTGAGAAGATGGGTCTCACAGTGGCTGGGGTGTCAGGTTTTCGGATCAGATTGGCAAACCATCAAAAAGTAAAATGCTTGGGTGTTGTAAAGAGCTTAGAAGTGGAGGCATATGATGCAAAGGTAGTGGTTGATTTTCATGTGATGCCAGCAGGGTTGGGAGCATATCCTATTATACTAGGCAGACCATGGTTACGTGCAGTGGGAGCTATTCAAGATTGGCGACATGGTACGATTAGCCTCTATGGAAAGACAGGTACCAAGAAGCTTTATAATATGGACACAAGGAAACAATTAGAGAAGCTTTATGAAGATGAGGATGAGTCTAGTGATGAATACTCTACCACGGTGACAGATGAGGACAGTGATAGCACTACCAGCACTGATGAGGATGTTGATGTTGCATTTCTTTTGATGGACAAAGAAATCCAAGAGTTTGGTTTAGTTGCATTTGCGAATGAGGTTGAAGATGAAAGTGAAGGGCCTTATGAAGTGATTGAAGGGCTGATGCAAACCAAGGTTGAGTTGTCAAAGAAGCAGGAATTGATGACACAAATGATCAGTGGAGACCTCTCAGCTATGGAGAAGGATATATATTTGCATATGCTGGCTAGTTTTCCTTATTTGTTCATTACTTCATATGAAGAGATCAGAGGGTTCAAGGGTGAAGAGATGCATATAGAGCTGAAAGAAGGTGCTAATCCAATGCGGCAAAGGCTACGAAGGATGGGTCAAGATCAAATGGAAGCCTTGCGAGAAGAGGTGGACAAGTTGTTGAAGGCAGGGTTCATAGTCCCTGTGGAGACCACAGAATGGGTGAGTCCAGTTGTAGTCAGTCCAAAGAAGGATGGGAAGTGGAGAATTTGTGTAGATTTTAAACCCTTAAACGCAGCCACTAAGAAGAACCCATATCCTCTTCCATTCATCGATCAGATCTTGGATTCAGTGGCAGGTTATGAGAGGTACAGTGTGTGTGATGGTTTTTCAGGCTATTTCAATTGAAGATTGCTCTTAAAGACCGCACAAAGACCACTTTTATTATGCCAAGGGGCTGCTATTGCTACACAGTATTTCCATTTGGGTTGTCAAATGGACCTTCCTTCTATCAAGAGAGAGCAAATTGGGTATTGGAACCATTCATTGGTAGTTGTGTTAAAGCTTTCATGGATGAATTCTGTGTCTACAGCAGTAGGGTTGAACATCATGAGAAGCTGCAGATGGTATTGGCTCGATATAATGAATGTGGAGGACAACTAAATCCAAAGAAATGTCATCTAGCACAGCCAAGGGTGAAGTTATTGGGCCATATGGTGTCAGAAAATGGCATTGAGGCTGATCCAGATAAGGTTAAGTCTATTATTCTTCTTCCATCACCTACGAGTACAAAGAAATTGGAACCTTTTATACACAAAGTGAAGTACATGGCACAGTTTATTCCATTTTCTTCGCAGCTTCTTTATCCATTACAGCAAGTGGCAAAGCATGACCCACTGCAATGGGATGACAATTGTGAAGAAGTGTTTCAAGAGGTGAAAGAGGTGTTAGGGGGGTTGTCAGCCATGCAGGCTCCTGATTGGGAGAAAGTGTTTTATGTAGATCCATCAGTAGGGGATGATGCCATTGGAGCCATGCTATTGCAAAAGGGGAAGGGTAGCCATTATATGAGGCCAGTGTATTGTGCAAGCCAAGTGAAGTTGGTAGCGGAGAGAAAGTTCTCGGAAGTAGAGCTAGTGATGGCCAGTGTAATATTTGCTTGTCGACGATTTCGTCACTACTTGCTACCACGACCTTTTGTTTTCTTGACAAGTTATGCCTTTTTGCCACAGTTAATTAATGGTACTAACATGTCAAATGTGGTGAAGAAATGGGTAATTGAGTTGCAAGAGTTTGAGTTCTCTTTTCTAGTGGAAGATAGTACAAGGGCTACCCTAGCTGATTTGTTGACCTACAAGGAGAATCCCCTTATTGTTAAGGAAGAGGTGGTGCGAAAGGTAGTTGAAGAAGTGCCACAGATCATCAATGCACATGTGTTGTTCTTTGATGGTTCATACAGAAAGAGCCATGATGCAGCTTCAGGGGGTATAGCACTTTATGATCCAGAGGGGAAGCTAGTATGCAAGAGAGGGTTCAAATTGGATTCTCATAGTAACAATGAGGCTGAATATGCTACTTTGGAAGCCGGTTTACACATTTGTTTGAAGCATGGGGTTAGAAGGTTGAGCATAAAAGGTGATGCCTTGTTAGTTGTGAAGCAAGTGCTGGGTGTGTGGAAGAGCAAGAACACTTCATTGAAGGAAATGTGCTTCAGAATTAACGGCCTGTTAAAAAAGTTCGAAGCATGGAGCATCAGACACATTGAACGTGCTCTAAATGGAGAGGCACATGAAGCAGCTCAAGGCATGATTGGCGAGCTATTTGTGTTGAGGACCACTTTACCTCTTTATCATGGCCGGGAAAGTTTGACTCAAGAAGAGGAGTTTTTGCTAACATGAATCATTCCAAAGGAGATTCAGAAGTCTAAGAAGTATAGCTTTGTGTGTAGAGCATACAGGTACAGATTGATTGGTGATGTCTTATACATGAAAGGGGCTGATCTCGTGTTGAGACGTGTACCTTGGCGGGAGGAGCTTTACAGAGTGTTGGAAGAGAATCATGAAGGCGCATGTGGTGGCCATTTTGCTCTAAAGATCACCTTGCATAAGATTTTGCAAGAGGGGTATGTATGGCCTAGTTTGCACAAGGATGTTCACCATTGGTGTAGGTCTTGCAATAGGTGTCAAGCATTTGGGAAGAGAGTATTGAAGCCAGAACTACGAAAAACCATTATGGCGTTTGATGTGTTTGAAAAGTGGGGGATTGATGCAATAGGCCCGTTACCTATCACAAGCAGGGGCAAAAGTTATATTTTGACTGCAGTGGACTATCTCTCTAGATGGGCAGAGGCTATAGCAGTAAAAGAGATCACTGCAAAGGATGTGGCAAAATTTGTGTATGATGAAATATGTTGCAAGTTTGGGGTGCCACTGCCATTCTGAGACTGGGAATTACAAATTCAATAGGCACTACAGCTTTAGTATCATACACCATTCTAAAAGGTGTCATTCCAGTGGTGACTTTATAAGTTGTTCTATAGGCCCATAGAGTAGTCTGGAGCTTGATATCCCACTGGTGTTGCACCTTCTGAACAATCTTGGTCAAAATATTCTTGATGGTTTTATTACTGCTCTCTGCTTGACCATTGCACCTGGGATAATACGGAGTCGATTACCTGTGCTTAACTGAGAGCATCTCCATCAGTATTTCCATTGTGTCATTAATGAAATGTCTCCCTTGATTAGACACAATTTCAATGGGGTATACATAGCGGTAGATAATGTTTTCAAATAGAAAAGTAGCAATAGACTTGGTAGTATTATCTAGAAGAGCCTTGGCCTCTACCCCTTTAGTGACATAACAGGTAGCCATCAAGATGTACTGGTTCTTCCTTAAAATGACCTTCTTAAATGGTCCCATGAAGGCCAAACCCCATTTCATAAATACTCCCAATGGTTGTACTGGAGTGAGTGGAGTCATATCACCTGATGTTGGTCTACCCATTCTCTGACATATATCACAAGTCTTGCAGAAACTTTGGACATCCTCTATCAGGGTTTGCCACCATAATCCGGCTTGCAGAATCTTCTTATAAGTGATATCAGTGGAGAAGTGTCCTCCAGAATCCCCATCGTGTGCTTAGAGATGACTTGCATCCTCCTTTCCATTGGCACACACCTTCGAAGAACACAATTTATGCCCAATCTATAGAGCAATCCTCCTATTATGGTGAACTTTAGACTCTTAATGATCAAAGCTTTCTTCTGATTTCGAGTCCAATTGTCTGGGAATCCTCATCTTGAAAGGAACTAATATACATCATACCATTGAGGGTGTGAATTTTCCTCAGTTGTCACCTGAAACAGCTCTACATCTATTGGCTCATCCCTTAAGGATATTTTAAAATAGCCTTCAGTAATTCTGGAAAGAAAATCAGCACCACAATGAGATTTACCACGCTTGTGGAATATGCGAAACTCAAACTCCATCAGGAACATCATCCATCTGATTAATCTTGCTTGGATAATAACTTTGTTGATCAAAAATAGTAGTGCCTGATGATCTGCATAGAAATGAAATAATTTGCCCAGTAAGTAATTCCAAAACTTGTTGGTCTTGAAAACCATTCCCAGCGCTTCTCTCTCCCTGGTAGTATATCCCTGTTCAGCTAGACTAAATCTTGAACTGGCAAAATAAATTGAATAATCCGTCCTTCCATTTGGTTGAGCCAGTATTGCCCCCATTTTCAGTCCCCAAGCATCAACATGCACATGTAATATAACATTCCATTCTGGTTGTCGGAGTATCGGCTTACTGATAATGGCATTTTTAAGGCATTGAAAGTTTTCTTCACATTCAGAAGTCCAAATGGACTTACTGGTTTTCTTGGTAATCTCATATAGAGTTAATGCCTTTATAGCAAACATGTGAATAAATCTTCTATGAAAATTTATATACCCCAAGAATGAACTCAAATTTAGACTCTGTACGGGATGCCTTGGCCTGCTGGACACACTAGCTTTATCATTGGCCATCTCTATGCCATTTTAGGACACTATACGCCCCAGTAATTGTCCCTTCTAGACTAAAAAATAGACTTGAATGGATTCAAGAAGATCCTCTTCTCCTTACATCGCTGAAAAACCATTTCCAAAAATAGTAGATGCTTCTCCTCCGTTTAGAATACAGTGAAGTCGTCCATAAATATAGCTAGAAATTTGTGCAAGAATTCAATGAATATCTCCATCATGAAACGTTGGAATGTTGTTGGAGCATTGCAGAGACCAAATGGCATGATAAATACATGAATGCACCCCATTCAGTAATAAAAATGGTTTTTCTCCTATCTTCAGGAGCAATCTTTAACTGGTTGTAACCATTGTAGCCATCCATAAAACTATACATATCATGGCCTGCAGTATCGGTGAAGGGTAATGGAAAGGGATCTTTGATAGTTTGAGCATTCAATTTCCGGTAGTCCACACAGACTTTGAGTTTCCATTCTTCTTTGGTACGACCACTATAGGGAATAGCCAATCACTGAGGGCGACTTCTCTCATGAATTCGGCTTTTAGAAGGTTGTCAATTTCCTCTTTGACCTTCTTAGCATAGTTCGGATTCATTATGTACCTCTGTAGACGTACTAGTCTGGCATCTGGCTTCATAGGTATTCTGTGATGGCAAACCTCTGGATGTACACCTTTCAAATCAGTATGTTCCCATGCAAATACATATTTGTAGTTCTGGAACATTCTGGGTTTAGATGCTTATTCACCTTGATTAATCGAGGACTTTCTTTAGAACCCAAATTCCATTCTTCAATCTCTTGATCATCTGGGAGCAGCCAATTTGGGCCACCTCCCTTCCTTTTGGTTGACTCTGTAACATAATCCCTGGATGGATCTGTTAGTTTTGGATTCTCATTATGAACTCTAGTGACCTCTTTAGTGTGCACTGGTGTACTGGAATCTGAATATCCCTCTTTGGAGTCAGATGGTTCCTCTGGCCGACTAGTTAACTGAACTGGTCTCTCTCCAGGATTTAGTTCAGTGAACTGATCTCGAAACTGCTTTCTCTATTTCTCAGCTTGAGCCTTGTCAAATAACATTGCATTCAAGTCGATTTCAGCTAATGGAATAATGTTCATGGCTACAAGCATCCATTCAATTTTCTTAACCCCATATTTTGGCAAAGTTCCTTAGGTCGAAGTGCTTTCTTCCATCTCCTGGTGTTATTTGTCTGGAGTTGGATTCTCCTATTGGTTCCTTGAATGATAATAGTCTGATTTTCATAATCATGAATAGCCTACGCCGTCCAAAGCCATGGTCATCCCAGTAGTATACCATATGCTCCTTGGACATCTAGTACCAAAAATCTGGTTTTGAATTTATCTTTACCCACCCTAATCTGCATATTCTCAATCATACCAGTTTCCTGAACAACTCTATGATCAATCATTCTACCTTAAAGGGTGTTGGTTTTAAATTAGCAATACCAAGCCTTTGCTGAAGATGTGCCCCCATAATATTCACACCTGCCCCTCCATCTAGTATAACACTGGATAGTAGCTCCCATTGTTTCATGACCTTGTAATCCACCTGGATTACTGGCACCTCATCATCTCTGACAGCTGACAATTCAACTCCTCTGGCATCAGCTTCAGCTTTTCTCCACTGTCTCATAAACTTTCTTGCTTTAGGCAAAGTCTTCCTGGTATCATCCAATTCAACCGTCAATTTCTGAATTTGTTCACACATTTTGACATTGATCTCTTCTCTCTTCTGGTTAGAATTATCATCACAACTCAAGGAATAGGACTATTTTCACATTGTCAATCCTCTATTCGAGTGTTTAACTGAGCCTTCACTGACACTAAGAAAGACACTGTGCTTTCCCTAGTTCAGTGTTTTCTATTGCAGTCAAATCTGATTTGACCTGCCCTAGATCATGCACCAGTCCTTGCACTGCAACAAGCATGGTCTCAGAGATTCAAGATCATGACTGATCTAGCTGCCTTTTCTCAAAATATGGGGCTGGTATCTTCTGAATAACAAGAGCATCAGAACTCTCTGGCTATCCTGGTAGCTTCTTATCTAGATCCTCTGTGATCTTAGTTGCCAGTTCTTGCTGCTCTTGCCATTCATCGACTACCTTCTCCTTGCCCTTAGCCTTCCAGACTGCTCTCTGCTAAGTCCATTTACTAGTTTAAGGAATCACTAGTTTCACAGGCTTGTCTGGAAGTTCTTCAATAATCACCCCTTTATTGAGAGTGATTGTCCGTACTGGAACTGGTTCCGGGGCTTTTGCCTCAGTAGCCTCAATATTGGGTGCATCTAGACACTAAGCTGCAAAGTGCCCATATTTCCCACAATTATAGCAGTTAAGACTTTGCTTTTGGAAATTGCCATGACCTTGGCCTCGGCCAGTACCCCCTTGGTATCTATCGCACCTAGTACCAGTCCACTGGTACTTGAATTTTCCTCTTTAGGTACATTGGTCGTCTCTACCTTAGCTGATTTGGCATTTGTAAATGCAATTTGAGACAGATCCTTACCTTTCTTGAAATGATGGATTTGAATGCCATAGTTATTGCACAAATGGCCATACACTTTGCAGTACGTGCACTATGGGCATTCATTGGAAACATGATCTTTGGATTTTCATTTGGAGCACCAGGTTTCCATCTTCCTAGCTGGTGGTCTGGTCTAGTTGATTTCGGCAATCTTGTTAGCTTTAATGGCCATGTGGCCGACCGCCCATCACTAACTGCTACTAACCCTAAGTGTACAACTATACACTTGTGTAAGCCATTAACACTAAGTACAATGTGTATTGTGCCTTAGTGCATAAGATAGAGAAGAAAGAAAGGGGGCACACAGTGTGTGTTGGCTCTCCCCCTCCAACCTGTGTGTGTGGCTATGGTGGTGTGTGTGAGTGTGTGTGCGTATTCTTCTTCTGATTTCATTGTGCTCCCGGCTCCTCTCCTTCATCTAGTATCAGAGCTGTTTTATTCCTAAAATTGCTCTTGTGCACGCACACTTTCAAGAGTGCAAACTGAGTTTCGATTTCGGCATCGATAAATTTAGCATTCTGAGAGCGTTTCCATCAGGTGTCCTCGGGTTTTTACCCCCCTTTTGGAGCCATTCGTGCCATCAAAAACCTCATTTGAGCTACGGTTCAAGAGCTGAATTTTTCAGCCCTCCTTTGGTAGTTTGTGTTGCAGAGCTTCCATAGCCAGTTACAGGTACCATTGTTACAATCTCTTCCATCTACGAGAGCCCACGGCTCATTTGGGAGTGTGTAGCCTCTTTCAGACTGGCCTCATACACACACCTAGAGTGGGAGTTTGACAGCATTGTCTTCTTTGACTACAGGTACAGGTACACATATACGTACAAGTATAGGTACAAGTACAGGTATAGGTATAGGTACATAGAGCGGCTTGGTTAGCTTTCTCTATGCTTCTCTGACTCGATTTTGGCTTCAGCTATGGCATCAGCATCAACTCACAGGCTACATGTTTTAGTGCTTGCGATATTCTGGTTCCAGTGGGAGTAGGTTTTTATGCATACATGCATAAAAACCTATGCTTTCTCTATGCTTCTCTGACTCGATTTTGGCTTTAGCTATGGCATCAGCATCAACTCACAGGCTACAGGTTTTAGTGCTTGCGATATTCTGGTTCCACTGGGAGTAGGTTTTTATGCATACATGCATACGTTGACACTTTTGACAGTGTTTGAGCTCTTTTGAGAGCAGTTTGACTCCTTGCAAGGATATTTCTTTTGCATGCACATGATTTTGGCACTTGTTTGAGCATCGTGACATACTTGTACGTCTTTGTGGATATTGCCATTGTATGCTTTTGTGGAGCCATCTTTTGGCTAGTATGGCAGTCCTTTGCCATTTCTGAGACTTGGTCCGGATGATAGCCATTTCTGAGACTTGGCTATACGTTTTATTTCATAACCTACATTGTTGAGGGTTGATAGCATGAGGTTTTCATTGAGCTGGGGTATTCTCAAATGTGGAGATACCTTCGGTGATACAGGTAGCTGGAGCATCCCTTACGAGGCCTCGCCATAGGACATGTATAGAGTGGTATAGGTGCTTTTGATGCCGAGTTGGTGGTCTATGGTCAATTTGACAGTTTATGTGCCTCAGTTGGTCTCTATACAGTGTGCTTTTGAGAGGCCTTGCCCTCTTTTATGCTTTGTGAGTGACATACTTGGTCATTTTGTCT
The DNA here is from genome assembly GCF_014529385.1 of Adiantum capillus-veneris. Taxonomy (NCBI): domain Eukaryota; kingdom Viridiplantae; phylum Streptophyta; class Polypodiopsida; order Polypodiales; family Pteridaceae; genus Adiantum; species Adiantum capillus-veneris. The sequence goes on from NC_140958.1 coordinate 44,036,654, forward strand.
CGTACTTTGGTTGACATAGTCCCAAATACAAAGGAGACTCTACCAAAATTTTCCTAAAATCTTTTGGTAGTTTTCTCACCATGTCTACTAGAAAAGACCGTGACATTTATGACATAAAGAAGTTTGATGGCACTAATTTATAGATTTGGGAACCAAATGCATGATGTGCTTGTCCAAAAGAAGCAAAAGTTGCTTATGCGGCTAGAACTGAAGATATGCACATGACTCGGTTTCAATGGAAGGAGCTTCATAAGCTATGCAGGTCTACGATTAGACTGCACCATGGTGAGTTGGTGTACTTTTTAGTGTTAGAATGGGAGACTACTCATGCTTTATGGCAAAACTTACGAAAGGATACGGCTAGCAATAAGGTTTTTCTGATGCGAAAACTTTTCAACTTTTTTATGAAGGAGTCAGCTAGCGTTGCTAGCCATATCAATGATTTTGATTCTCTTCGGTTAAGATTGAATAACTGAACATAGTTCAATATGACTATGATGCGCAAGACATTAATATGTTGATTGAGAATAATGATGTCTTTTATGCAACACGGCATGTTTGGGTTTACGCCATGAAGTCTAAAGATGAGACCTTTTCTTGTTTCAAGAAGTTCTTATCTAGTGTTGACCTCAATCTGAACATAAGTTGAAAGCTTTGCTCAGACAATGGTGTAGAATATGGCTCTAAAGAGTTTACAGACTTCTGTTCAAGTAGGGAAATTAAGTGTGAGTTTACAGCTCCTTATACCCCTGCACAAAATGGTGTTGCAGAATGAATGGATAGGACTATCCAAGAGCAGATTATGTCTATGCTATCACAGGATAATTTACCGCAAGCACTTTGGGTTGAAGCATTATACACAGCCATGTACTTGATCAATACACCACCACATGCTTCATTATAGTTTTGTGTACCTTTGGAGTTATGGCCAGGACATAAGTTGTCTTATGAAAAACTCCACACATTTGGCTATGAAGCTTATGCACATGTACCCAAGGAGTTGCGTGCTAAGCTAGATCCTAAGTTCAAGAAATGCATCTTCATTGGCTATGGTGTAGATGGTCAATTTGGCTATTGTTTAAAGTCAATCAGTGATCCGTAGCAATGATGTTGTCCTCAATGAGACTAAGATGTATATACAATAAGTGAAAGAGGTTGAATTCCAGAAAGTGACATTTTTTGATGTATCACCTCTTGTCCAAACAGCTCCCAAGCCACTCACTACACAGGCTAGTACAAGTTCTGATCAGCCGTGGAGATCTCAAAGAGTCTCACATCCACCAGAACGTTTTGTTCCAAGCATGGATTTTTTTTTTATGATAGATAGTGTTGATCCTTCTTGTTACAAAGAGGCTATGCTAGCCAATGATAAGGTTCAATGGGAACATGCTATAAAGAGGGAGTTGTCCAGTATTGCAAAGAATAAAACATGGGAACTTGTTCCATTGCCCAAAGGTAGGAGAGCATTGCCTTGTAAATGGGTTTACAAGAAGAAGATTGACACTTACAAAGCTTGTTTAGTGGCCAAAGGTTTCAAGCAAGAATATTGGTGTCGATTTCTAGGAAATCTTTTCTCTAGTGGTCAAGATGACCACACTGAGAATGTTGCTTGCTTTGGTTGCCTGAAGATATGGAGCTTGATCAAATGGATGTCATTACATCTTTCTTACATGGTGATCTCGAGGAAGATATTTATATGCAACAACGTGAAGGGTTTGTGCTAAAGGGCAAGAAGCATTTGTTCTGTAAGATTTTGTAAAGTCTCTATGGCTTGAAGCAATCATCCAGACAATGGTATCAAAAGTTTGATGCATTTATGCGTTCCCTAGGCTATAAGCACAATAATGAGGATCCATGTCTTTACGTGAAAAGACAACCCAATGAACAGCTTATTATGCTTATCCTTTATGTAGATGACATGCTTATTGTTGGTCATTCCAAGAAGGACATTGCTGACTTGAAAACCAAGCTGAAAAGTCAATTTGACATGAAAGATTTGGGTGAAGCCAATCAATTTTGGGTATGCGCATTACTCGTGACCATAAGAAGAGGTTGTTGTACCTTTCTCAAAAAGTCATTAAACTTATTTGTGGGTGCGGGTACCTCTTGCTCTCTCAGCTTCTTGCTACAAAATCCATTCAGAAACCATGCACGCAGTCTTTTTTTTGAAGGTGGTTCTTGCAGCTGCCTGGTCAACTCTTTGATCTTTTCCACATAGCTTCTTACAGACAATTTTCCTTGCCTGATCTTGTCCAGCTCATAGAGGCTCTTCATTTCCTCTATTGTTTGAGTACTCAAGACTAAAAGCCTTGATCAATTTATTGTAAGAACTGAGCTGGTAAGCAAGATAGTGGTAATACCATTTTCTTTCCGCATCCTTCAGTGTTTGAGGAAAATACTCTCCCCAGTCATCCTCATCAATATGCTTTAATTCAGTATATTGCTCAAAGGCTTGAATGTGGACATCAAGATCGTCCTTTTTTTTGCCTTTGAAACTGGAAAAGAGATCTTTAAGGAAGCAATGCAATCATGCATGTCTGTATCATCTCTGGTTCCTCTAGTCTTGGTAGCCTGACTGTGTCTAGATGACTTTCTTTAATGATCAATGTCAGCATCCCAATGACCTTTCTTTTTAGTTTCAGTCTCAGTCTCTACCTTGGCTTTTTTGCTTGTACTATGATGACTGCCTTTGCTACCCTTGGCCTCAGCTGTCTTGTGTGTGGACCGAGAACCTTGAGTCTTGGTTTTGCGTTCCTCATGCTTAGCCCTCCTCTTCCTTGAGTGACTAGAATGCCGAGAGTCTCTGGCCTCTTCAGCATTACTTTGCTCCTCCTGAGCCTCAGTCTCACACTCGAGGTCCTTCTCAGTATCAGACTCTCTTGCTGACACTCCTGGAAAAGGGTTGACTGGTGTGGAATCAGTGTGAAACCGGGTTAACGATTTTAGACCACGAGTGACTCTGGGTGGCATGTTTGTAGCTAAGAATTCTAACTGAGAAACAAAACTTGTTGGTCTACGAGCAATTAGCTCTAGCCACCGTGATCGCCAAAATGGAATGAGAGCTGGTCTCTTCAGACAGCTATTCCAGTGTTAGAGTTCACACCTACTGATTATCTACGTGGTTCAGTTAGTGAGGACTAGAATTAAGTATTTGACTGAAACAGAGAACTGAACTGGAATAATGTACTGAAATGGAAGACACAAACTAGAAGACAAGGAATGGTATTATAGATTCAAATTAGTAGTACAAAGATAATCAGTACTGTGTACAACAGGCTTAAGCTTAGATAAATTCTGAGGATTGATTACAGGAGTAAGTGAGTACAGAGTTGAAAGCCAAAAGCTTATGAAGCTAAAAGTCTAGAAGCAAGAGCCCGTAAGCCAAAAGTCCAAAAAGCCTCGGATACATTGTAGCGGCTTCTATTTATAGTCTTACAAAATTACTACAGTAACTGCTGTAATTATTTCCGAATTACTACCACTGTAGCAGTTCCCACTGGTCGGCCTTCTAAGGAGCAGTTCCCGCCTGCTGGGACTGTCCTCGCTTGCTGCAAGAGGTAGCTTGAACTTGATTGCACCCACTGGAACATCTTGTAGTTTTTCTCTAGCTAGAGTATCTGCTTCTTGATTTTTTTCTCGAGGCACATGATTTAATTGTACAACTTGAAACTTCTCTAAAAGTTCCTTAACTTTGCGCAAATGGCCTAGCAAGCTATGATTTTTACAAGCCCAAGTTCCTTGTATTTGTTTTATTAAAAGCATGGCATCACCAAAAACATTTGATCAGTGAATACCTCGTGTCACACACCACTCTAACCCAAGAGTTAAGGTTGCATATTCTGCCTCATTTTTAGAGTGATAGCCAAGACATACCCAATGGAGAAAGCCTTTTCCCCTTGCTCGTTGAAGATGACAATGCCAGGTATATTTTTGTCCATTGTCTTCTTGTAGGCTCCATCAAAGTAAAGTGAGTGAGCCCCCTCTACCTTAGGGACCTCCAACACAGGTGTAATAACTTGATCATTTGGCTTTATCTTTTCATAGTGGTGATGAGTGAGATGCCTCCTAAACTGGCCCTTGTGGAGCTCTCCACTTGCATTGTGTAGTCAAACTCTTGCAGCCTTGTGAGCCATTTGGAAATCCTAGGAGAAACATCGATGTGCTGCATCAATAAGGAAACAATTCTTCCATTTTTAAGATTATAAATAGTCTAGACAGCAAATAAGAGCGAAACTTGGTGGTAGCAAACATTAATGCAAGCACCATGTGCTCCACTACTGTGTATCCCTTCTCTGATGGAGTCATGTGACTAGAGAAGTAGATAGGATGCATGAAAGAAGTTTGAGGATCCTTTTGCATCAATACCGCCCCAAGTGTGTCATTGCCCACACTAGGATTAACATAAAATGGCTCATCCCACTTTGGAGGTACAATGTTGGGTAGTGAGCCTAAGATTTGTTTTACCTCAATGAATTGCTGCTCATTCTCTTCACTCCAAGTGAAGATCTCTTGATGGGTAACTTGCTGCAAAGGGAGAACCACTTGACAGAGCTGGTGAATGCACCTACTCAAATACCTCACCTTTTGAAGAAAAGAGACCAACTACTTTGTTATCATGGGAGAGGGCAAAGCCACCAAGGTTTGAACCTTGCTTGGGTCGGCTTCAATGCCTTTGGCCGAGATCACATGGCCAAGAAGAGTAACCTTGCTTTCACCAATGTGGCATTTCTCCACGTTGAGTTGGCCACCCAAAGCTTGCAACCTGGCTAGAGCTTCATAAACTTTCTCCAAATGAAGAGAGCGAGAGCTATAGATACAAAAGTCATCAATAAAAACACGGATTGATTTTTTAAATAATGTTTGAAAAGTGGATGGAGCATTGGTGAGACCAAAAGGCATAACTCTATAAGAAAAACATCCCCATGGGGTGATGAAAATTGTCTTCGTTTGATCTTCTTCAGTGATGCTAATTTGGAAGTATCCTGAGTAGCCATCACATACCGTGTAGCACTCATGGCTTGCTACCTCATTGAGAATTTCATCTTGGAAAGGGAGAGGAAAATGGTCTCTCTTTGTGGCTGCATTAAGGGGCTTGTAATCAACACAAATCCTCCACTTACCATTCTTTTTTTTTGTGACTACCACTGGAGAAACCCACTCTGAGTCTTCAACAGGATAGATGAAACCTGCTTCTAACAATTTCCTCACCTCCTTGAGCAAGGCCTCTTGTTGAATTACTCCTAGCTGTCTGAGCTTCTACACCACAGGTTTACTTCTCTCCTTGAGCTTGATGTCATGTTGAACTACTACGATGCCAGTGATTTTATCGTATTCATCAATGAACAATGTGGTAAAATTACTTAGCATCAAAACATAATCTTCGTGCTCCTTCCCTCACAACTCACTGGAGAGCATTCAATGTAGCTTACTCGCTTCTACCAGAGGTTGTAGAAAAGCTCTTCATATAGGGCTTGAGAAATGAAAGTCTCAAAAAGGACTTCCGTTTGAAATCATACGCAATTAGTGACCAAAAATAACACCAAAAGCATTTTATACCTAGCTATGTCTTGCAAGGAAGGCTTGTGCAATGCTCTATGATGGCTTTCATGAGTTTACTTTGTGAACAATGGCTTATGCACGCATTTGTGAAACTTGCTTAACGATGTGAGTGGCACTTAAATCCCTTGACAAGGCAAGCATTGTAGCAAATGCACAATGTGGGCAAGGCTTAGTGGATGGTTTCATTGATTGTTTAGAATACTTTCCGAGTACACTAGAAGCAACAATTTTATGCTTTGTATGACATTATTGGATAAAAAAGCTGAAACAAAGCAATAAAGAAATTAGGGGACAAATCTATCAATGAAGCACATTGAAGAAGAAGCGAATAAGTATGAATCAAAAAGGAAAATTTGGGAACAAGTTCATATCGAGTATAAATTAAGGATGAAGCTTGGACCTTGAAGGCATATGATATTTTGCAAGACATTGACATCTTCACCTTCCTCCTCTTCCGCTGAAAGCTATGGCTATTCTCCTAGAGAATACAAGAGGGGAGGACATCGCAAAACATACCCTGCATGGCAAAGGTCACAAAAGTTGAAGAAGTTCAAAGAGGGAGGATAGAGTATCTCTTTTCTCACCTATGATGGCACCTTTGGTGCAACCGACAAAGTATTGGCATTCATCCAGCAATTTGATGTGGCCTTTGGAGACAAGGGCTTCACGGAGTCCTCCAAGCTACACCATGTAGCTATGCAGTTCCATAAATCGGCTCGTCAATGGTGGGCTAGCCTTCGTGGCAACAGCAAAGCCCCAAAGACATGGAAAACTCTACGAGTTTCCATCATGAAGTAATTCCTTGCAAGCAATACAAAGTGCTCACCGAATGGTGTAGTTTGAAGCTTCTCTCTCATGAGTCTATCCACAAATATGTAGACAAGTTTTGGGATTTACATCTCAAGGCTACTATCTTCCAAAAGATAGACTTCGCTAAGAAAAAGAACAATTCTGTGCTAGATTACCTGAAGAGATGGCCAAATACATCAACTCTCAACGGCTTGGTTCTATCACCAAAGTAATCCATCACACCATGGTTGCTTCACGCATCAATTTCCAACAAGGGGCTAGATGGAATGTCAAGCCCATGGAAAACAAAGAAAAAAATGATGCAAAGGAAAAAAACAATGCCCAAAATTCTTCCCAAGGCACTTCCAACAACAACGACAATAACAATCGGTCCAAGGAGAAGGGAGTTTACAAAGGTAAAAACAAACTCTCTCCTCAAGAGCTTGCAACTTTTTGCAAGGACCATAAGTGTTTTATGTGTGGGGAGCAAGGAAATGGCTATCGTACTTGTCCCAAGAAAAATGCTCACAATGAGACTCCTAGGGCTTCCACCATCGAAGCTTCAAAAGAGGATGCTCATTGCAAAGGATCATCTCTCTCCTAAGCTTGGGGAAAGGTAAGGGAGCATGATGCCTTCATCTTGTTTGACCCTGCCTCTACTCACGACTTCATATCAATGAAGTTGGCCACCAAGTTGAGCATTCAAGCTTTCAAGATGGGAGATATTGTAACGGCTGACACAGCTTTCAAGGGATAGCAAGCCTCCGCTATTCCCTTGATTGGGAAGTTGAGGCTTCATGTCCAAAGCTATGTCGACAAAGATGACTTTTTCATCTCTCCTCTCCAACATGAGGATGCTATCCTAGGGGCACCATGGTTTGATCGCATGGCTTCCAACATGAAGTTCCTTGAAAGGAGAATCTATTTCACCTACAGGGGAAAGAACATGTATATAGATGCTAGTGATTGTGGTCATACTATACCACTTATAAATACTCCTGATTTTGATTAATCAATGAAGAGCTCAGTTTTTGCATACATCATTTTTTTCAAAGACTCCCTAAAAGATCCTAATGTTTAATCAAATGTAAATAGAAGAGTTAGACTTGTCTAATTTTCTAAAGAATTCCAAGATGTGTTCATCGATGATATCCCTATGGACTTACCTCCAAAACGAGGGGATGATAACCATCGCATTGAGCTCCTTCCAGGAAGCTCACCACCTAACAAGTCTCCCTATCAAGTTTCTCAAGCTCAACAAGAAGAGATCATGAGGCAAGTACAAGAATTGGTTGACAAAGAGATGGTGAGGCCTAGCTCCTCTCCCTGTTGTTCTCCAGTCTTTTTAGTGAAAAATAAAGATGGTACATACCATATGTGTGTGGACTATCGGAGCACTAAACCATATCACTATCGAAAACAGATTTCTTGTGCCTCGGGTGGAAGATCTGTTTGATAAGCTACAAGGCTCTACCTACTTCAGTAGGATTGACCTTAAAAGTGTCTATCATTAAATAAGGATAGTGGATGAAGATATTCCAAAGACCGCGTTTCATACAATGTTTGGCCTTTATGAATATCTAGTCATGCCTTTTGACTTGACTAATGCACCAGCCACTTTCAATTGTCTAATGGAGAAAATCTTTAGACCCTACCACAAATTCACTGGAGTGTTCTTTGATGATATCATCATCTACTCCAAGTCTTTGGAGAAACATAAGCAACATCTCTAAGTGATTTTTCAAGTATTGAGGGAGAACAAGCTTTTTCTCAACCAAAAGAAAATGAATTTTTCCTTCAAGAGATTCAATACCTCGGTCATATTACCTCTCAAGATGGTATCCGTATGGATCCATCAAAGTTAGTATGCCAAAAGACCAAGTATGATAGAAGGAAGCAACCTGGATTACTCCAGCCATTGCCTATCTCAAATTCACCAAGGAGAGTATATCCATGTATTCTATATTTGGATTACCCAAGTCTATCCATGGGAATATGAACAATAATCGATAGGTTTAGCAAGCAAGCACACTTTATTCTTGTAAAAAAGACTATTAAGGCACACTAAATGGAAACTCTCTTCATATCACAGATTTTCAAACACCATGGATTACCAACATCCATCATGTCAGATAGAGATCCTAGAATGACCAGTAATTTTTGGAAAGGTCTCTTTGAAAATCTAGGAACAAGATTGAATTTCTCTTCGGCCTATCACCCACAAATGGATGGCCAAAGTGAGATAGCCAATCTTAAAATACTCGAACTACTAAAGACTTATGTTACAGAAGTAGATCAACACTCACAATGGGAAAAGTACTTACCTCTTGTAGAGTATGCCTACAATAACATTGTGCATACTTCTACACGAAAAGCACCTTTTGAAATAATTGAGGGAAGACCTAAATATCCCTTGCTACTTAAAGTACACGGGAAGATCTTCGCTTTAGATGAGTATAGCTGGGACCTACAAGAATCTTTTCAAAAGATTTAGGAGGTTATATCCATCTCTCAACAAAGGCAAAAAGCTGCTTTTGACAAGCACATAAGGGCCTTAACATTCAAAGAAAATGATTGGGTCTTACTTAAGTTTCCTAAGGCTCAATTGAGGCAAACGACGGGCAAAAATCCTACGGGCCATCAAAAGTATTATGCTAAGCTAGCAAAAAGATACTACGGTCCTTTCCAAATCTTGAAGCCCATCAATGAGATGGCTTACCAACTAAAGTTGCCTAACGATTGGCTCATACACAATGCTTTTCATGTGAGCCTACTTAAGCCCTACATAGGAGATCCACCAAGTGAACCAATTATTGAAGACCCTCCCGAAGTTGAGGACCAAGAAGAGGTGCTACAACCCAAAGTTGTTCTTCGGCATGAAGACAAGGTACTACAACATGTTAAGATTATCCGATGGTATCTTATTAAGTTCAAAAATTATCCTTTTGAAGATGCTAGATGGATGCAAGGAGTAAAACTTTAAGGATAGTATGAACCTTGTCAATGCTTACAATGCTACATTAGAGTAAGCAAATGTACAAATTTCTTTTGATTTTTTCTTATAAGACTAGTTCTTTTTTTTATTTGCACAAATTTAAATAATATGCATGCTTAGAATCATGTTTGTGATGACAATGTCAACATCAAATAGAATTTGTCACTCTACTTGGGAGAATGAAATGGACTAAAGAGCAGACATGCTTGCGGAAGCTATGTCTCCCAAGCACCAAATCTACTCATGCATGTAATAAGTAAGATAATGAAGTAAGGAAAACATGCAAGTATGCTAACTTCTCATACCACACGTGGCGAATACGCACACCTTAAGATGCAAGTAGCAAGATGATAGGAATATGAGAGAGAGAGAGAGAGAGAGAGAGAGAGAGAGAGAGAGAGAGAGAGAGAGAGAGAGAGAGAGTGTGTGTGTGTGTGTGTATGGTAGCGAATCCGCACACCACAACATAAGAAAAATAGAAATCTGACTGGACCCCGATTTGTTTCTAGCATTGACTCACTCTGGAAACTCTTTCATTTTGTGCAGACCAATGGCCGCTCACCACGTCAGAAGCTCGCCTTTGTGTATGTTGCTTGAGTACAGAATTCCGTGAGCTGGCAGCCAGCGTAGCACCTTCCTCCACCTAATTACATGAACGCCTCTATCCACCTGGCGTATGGGAATTGGATGCCTGCACTGACAGAGCCACCCTGATTGAATCCGCCCTTAGTCTCCTTACGATCTCCATACTCCCGCTTTGAGTGTACTACTTCCCTTCGTTGCTTTGTGGTAGCACATATAGAGGCAAAGAGGGGGGTGATTGCCGAGAAGCCTAGATAAAACGTGTGTCTCGTAGGTATCCGTTTACAAAAGAGGAGGCCTCCTTCTATAGGCCAAGAGAGTGATTAGGGAAGAGATTATGAGCAAGAGGGGTTATTACAAAGTAACCTCAAACATTTCTACACGTTCTTGATCAGTTGCTATTCTCTTGATACGGCAAGACATCTTGAAATTCGCTAAAAACAATTCTGCATCCTTTCCAGGCTCTCCAAAGAAAAGAGGCTATCCGGACATTTGGCTTTGGGCCTCCATTGAATCAATTTCAAAGTGACAACACGTTTTTGTTTTTGTTTCTTAAAAATATTTACACAATAATCTTTTCTATATTGCAATCTATTCTACAATAAAATAAAAATATGCACATCAAATGACCTATGATAGTCAACAAGAGGTAGGATGACAGGCTTTGGTGACGCAAGAATTTCTCATACTCTTTGGGCACCAAAAATGAACACCATATGTTGTTGAAAATGGATCTTTCTAATAATTGCAACGTTTATTCTAATGTGTGAAGTGAAATGGAAGGGAAAAACCTCTATTCCTATGCCATTATACATGGTTTATGCATGATCTAACGCTTAAAACAAAACAAAAATATAGACGTCCAAACTAAGGTCGTACCTAATGAGAGGCAAAATAAAAGGATTTAGTAAAGCGTTTATCTCGGTCAACCTAAGGGGACCTAAAATTCTACGAATTACACGTTGAAATTGTAACTTAGTACTAACAATATTGTTTACAGTTTGCCTTGCAATAGAATGAAAGGATCATACAAATTTTCCTGATTCATGCAATTTACATGAATATGTTAAAAGCTAAACATTCATGCAATATGTATCAACAATAGACACAAGTCCCTCCTTAGTGGGGGCACCAAAATTGAGGCAGTCCGGGGCGGGCGGGCAACAAGAGAGGCGACCTCTAAACACCCCTCAAGGCTCCCATGCTGCTCAATTGGGGTTGGGGCAACCACAAGCAAGAAACAACAACAACAAACCCATAGCCAAACAAGTGAAGGGGCACCACCTAGTTACGGTATGCGAACTAGGACGCAAGAGAGATTTTTTCACAACCAAGAAGATGCGCCACAAAACACACAACACAAGAAATCTCACACCAAGACATACACAAAATGGACTAGAGAGAGCTAGATCAAAGGGAAGAGAGAGAGGAATGGATCTTGCGTAATACATTATTTGTGACTTGCAAATGGAGATGGTTTGTTATGATGCTATCATAGAACTTGTATAAAATGAACTAAATGCTTAGTGAATGCTAAACGTTGACAACACACACACATTGTCTTAGGGTGTGGGAGACCTCTCACCACAATACCCTCTTACAATGGGCACAAAATTGGCAATGAAAACACATTAAAACACTTTGTAAAACAAGAACAAATGATAGAAACTCAAAATACACAAGTCACCTTGAATTCACCAAACCGTATTGCACAAGTGGAAGGATGAAGATTTGAAGTCGAATCGCGCCTTTGATGCACCAAACCTCAATTTATTGATGATGGAGGAACATATACAATAGTGGTTTTGAGATTTTTAAACTCACACTCTCTCACTTGCAATGTGTAGCTTGAAAGCTTCTCTCACACTAAAAGTGAAGCTCACAAAGCGGTTGCTACACCTAAATCTCTCTTCACGCATAGAGTGTTGGGGTGCTATGTGAGATTTTGGGCATTATTTAAAAGAAGGAGAGGGGCCTATTTATAGGTTAGAAACCTCGCATTAAGATTATTGGAAATCCTAATTAACAAGCTAATAAATCAAGATTATGATATTTTCTCAATATCAAAACATTGTGGGCCTTCTTTGTCTGCTTGATTCATGGATCTGGGCTCAAAAGAGAGCATTATTGATGGTAGATAAGGTGAAAGTAGAGTTTTAAGGAAGGGGAGAGAGAGAGGAGAGAGAGAGAGAGAGAGAGAGAGAGAGAGAGAGAGAGAGTTACTATGCACATGTAGACTTGAGATAAGGTGTCTTTTATGGTTAGGTCAATGACTATTTTGTGTTAGTATGTTAGTAGTTAGTGTAAGTAATCACTAGAAAGTTAATGATATATTTACAATGAGTAGAATGAGGTGGATGGTTGAAGTAAGATGGTTGAATGAAGTGAGAAAATCCTTGTGATGGTGAAGCTTGAAGAAGTTTTAGACTTACTTGTGTAGGTTCTCAAAATGACTATCGATCCTCTTCTTCTTCTTCTCTTCATTATGCCACCGCCACCAAGGTTGATTATCGCAATGAAAATGGCAATTAAGTTGATGAGATCTCTCAATTTGCAGAGGTTAAGCATGGTTTACATGCTGAATTTTATGTATATAGAGAAGGGGTAATATGGAATTGTCTTTGGAAGTAATAGAGAGAGGCATAGAGATGGTGTATGTACATGTAGAGCTCATATGAGAGCTATGGAAGTAAGAGGGGAGGTTAATGGTGAAGAAGGTGAGAGAAACCATGAAAGGTGTAGATTTTGAGTGAGGGATTGAGAGGAATGAGAGAGAGAGAGAGAGAGAGAGAGAGAGAGAGAGAGAGAGTGTGTGTGTGTGTGTGTAGAAGTGTGGAAAGAGGTGAGAGAAGACTATGGGCTACTTGTGAGAAAAGTGGGCAGACTACTAGGGTCCATTAAGAAAATCATACCTCACCGGTGGTAGCTCCAAAAATTATGAAACTTTTTGAGGTGCTTATTCATATCTCGGTCCACATTTTGTCATGTAATCACCACTTCAAATTCAAAGTGGAGATGGATATAAAAAATCCCACCAAAATGCCAATTTTTCTTCACAAAAAAGTCTTCAGTGGCCCCCCTTTTGTTGAATTTGCATATGGCTCCAAAGGTGAGCCCCTCCTTGCATTTAGAGCATGACCTAATTGATTCTTAGGGGTTTGAAAATATACATGGTTGTGGATTATGCATAAATATAATATATGGATATGATGGAGAAGACAAGTTAGTATATATAAATAATTCATGGAATTTAGAATAGTGTGTGCTATATATATAAAAAATAAATATATGAAAATATAGGGAATCAAATGAGGAGGGACCTCATTTTATTGATGTATATCTATTTACAAGAGGTAAGAAGAAATACCTGTAGAAAATAAAAATTTAGTGAAAGGCAATGATTGATGGTGGAAGGTATTTTTTGAGGTTTTTTCCTTGGAGTGGATTCACACTAAAAATAAGAGAAACTTGCATGAAATGATTTTTTATAGAATGCATAGGTAAGAAATATTATGGTAATGGTCAGTAAATGTACATAGCATACTTAGGAAAATAGCACACACCTATGTAGAAATATTCAAAAAAATACCAAAATAATTATGAAAATTTCTTATTTTTAGGCCCTATATACAATGAAATATTTACATACCAATGGGCCATAATATACTTTGGCTTTTGTTTTTATTCATTTTTTTGGTTCAACTAGCCTAGCGACTAGTTAGCTGAGGGTTTTAAGAATATATGGGAAAAGTCCCCTGACTCACACACATCTATGTACAATGAAAAGGTAAGAATAGCCACAGTGTTTATGTGATTTTGGTAGGGTGAGGTAGCTCACTATGGCAATTACGGAGAGCAAAAAAACGGCTATCATTAGCTCTCCCCCAGAATGATGGTATATTCATGTACCATCATAAAGCATCTTTTTCAAAGAGATTGTTTATGAGTTCTCTATGATATTTGGTCCCTTGGAGTTTCATTGTGTGGCTTTTTGTCACATTCATGCTTCACGCAACAAAACTTACATGAGATAGTCACTCTTTGACAATTCTTTGGTAGATCCTTTGGTAGAAGGCGACTCAAATAGGGCTTCATGCGATACCCGTTTACCTTCCTGGAGTGCTCTTTACCATTCAAGTCCATAAGCTGATAGTAACTTGAATTGAAAGCCTTCTTGACTATGTATGGCCCTTGCCATCTAGTTTCAAACTTGGCATCAAAACGATTGTCAAGTTGATTGTCATACCTTAGCACAAGCTCTCCTTCCTTGATGCCTTTGTCCTTCAGTTTCTTGTCGAGCTTTTCTTTTGCTTGTATAGCTTTCCTCTTGTAGCACTCGTAAGCTGCTTCTCTTTTCTACTAAAGGTCCAGTAATGTAAGGAGTCGATCCATCCATACCTCTTGATCATCTTGTGCACCTCGGCCACCTCGGCCATGAAGCCGTATCGTTGGGATGTTGAGCTTAATTGGCTGCAAAGCCTCTTGACCATACACAAGTGAAATGGTGTGAACTCCTTGCCTCCCTATACGTGATTTGATATGCCCACAATGCTCCATCTAAGAATTCATCCCACAACTTTGTCTTTTTTTTCACCATCTTTCTGATGATGCCTGCAATGACACCATTAGCTTTTTCTACCAAACCATTTGACTGGGGATAGTAGGATTTCTAAACCTTGAACCATTATCAGAAACAATCTCCAAAGGTGTGCCAAGTCTACAACAAATATGAGTGTAGACAAATTTACTCACTGTCCTCTGATTTACCTTTGCCACACTTTGTGCTTCCACCCACCTAGTCATATAGTCTACAGCCACTAGAATGTAGAGTTTACCATTTTTTGTCATGGGTAGAGGACCCATAGCATCAATGCCCCACTTTTCAAACGGTCCATTTGCAAGCACGATCTGCCTTGGACCATAAACCAATCTTCTATTCCCATTTACCTGACAATTGTGACAAATTTTACACCAATGTTGGACATCCAAATGCAAACTTGGCCAAACATACCCCGGAAGCAAAATCTTCTTCACAGTTAACTCTTGGGCAAAATGACCATCGCATGCCTCTTCATGCAAACCTTTTAAAATGGCTGGAATTTCCTCGATAGTTGGTACTCTTCTGCACACTTGATCCTTCCCTCTTTGATAGAGAGAGCCTTCTAGGAAGAGATAGGAACCTTCTTGCCTTCTTAATGAGTCTCCTCTTCTGAGGTTTTGTGAAGTCTTGTGGAAACTCGCCTTCTAGAATGTAGCCAATAATGGGAGCCAATGACTCCAATTCCTGGTATCTCGGTTTCTTGATAGCTGTTGCCACCATGATGACCTGCACTTCTTTCTCAACACATGTAACTGCTTGTTGTGCAAGTAAATCAGCATCTTCATTCTGTTTCCTAGGAATATGATATAGTTGTACTTCTTCGAACTGGTTAAACAACCTACAAATGGAATGAGCTTTTGTCCTTAAGCTTTCATTCTTGCATGCCCAAATGCCTAAAATCTGCTTCACAATGAGAAGTGCATCCCCCTTTACCATGAGACATTGTATACCTTGGCCAATGCACATCTTTAAACCATGAAGTAGTGTGTCATATTTTGCTTCATTGTTGCTCGTTGAACCTGGTAGATTGAACTTCTCTTTCATGACCACCTCTCCACTTGGGTTGAGCATCACTAGCCCTCCCCCTGCTTTTCCTGTGGCTCGTCGAAAAGCTCTATCAAAGAACAAGGTAAAATCTTTAGGAATACTTTTTGGTGGTGGCAATGGTAGGGTCTTTACTTCAAGCACCTTAATTTCCTTCTCATGTACCTATAAGTGAGAATCCCTGCCAATTGTGCATGCACACTATCTTCTACCTTGAAAGAGTATTGAAACTCTTGCAACTCCATAATCCACTTTGAGATCCTAGTACTAAGATTCATTTGAGATGACACCCAAGGGAATAAATTTTCTGCATTGAGAATTACAAAAGATTTTGGTAGCAAGTAAGATCTAAACTTTCTCACCACAAGCATGAGAGAAAGCATCATGAGTTTTGCCTCCGTGTAGCCTCTCTCCAAAGCATTCATGACCCTACTAGCAAAGTAGATGGGTCGCATCCAAGTATTGTGGGGATCTTGTTGTAGCAAAACAGAACCAATTGTTTCTTTCCCAACACTAGAGCTAACAAATAATTTGTACTTCCAACAAGGAGGCATAAGTGTTGGTAGTTCTGACAAAATGACTTTGATGTTACAGAAATATTCTTCAAGCTCATCAGACCAAACAAAATCGCCCTGTTGTGTCAATTTTTGCAAGGGGTGAAGTAACTCTGAGGCTAAGTCGATGAAGCGTGACATATACTTCACCTTTTGAATGAATGAGATGACCTCCTTAAGACTCTTGGGCGATGGTAACTCAATAAGAGCCCTTGCCTTTGAAGGATCCACCTCAATACCTTTATAGGAAACCTTGTGACCAAGCAAGATCACTTCATCCTCACCTATGTGGCATTTGTCGGGGTTGAGTTGACTTCCCATGTTGTAGAGTTTTTTCAAACCCTCTTTTACCTTTTGTAGATGCAATGATTTTGAACTATAAATGCAAAAATCATCAATAAAAACCCTAATGGATTTTTCAAAGAATGCATGAAACACCATGTTCATGAAGCATTGAAAAGTTGCAAGAGCATTTTTCAGGCCAAATGGCATGACTCTAAAAGCATAACAACCCCAAGGAGTGCGGAAGGTTGTTTTCATTTGATCCTCCAATGTGATACCTATTTGAAAGTAACCCGAGTAGCCATCACACACAGTGTACTTCTCATGACCAACTACCTCATTTAGTATCTCATCCTGAAATGGGAAGGAAAAGTGATCTCTTTTTGTTGCCTCATTTAGTGGACGGTAATCCACACACACCCTCCACTTGCCGTTCTTCTTTGGGAGTGACAACAACGGGAGAGACCCACTCTGAATTCTCCACTGGATAAATGAAACCTGCAGCTAGAAGATTTCTTACCTCCTCGAGTAAAGCTTGCTCCTTGATGTCTCCTAGCCTTCGTAGCTTTTGAGCCTTAGGTGTGGCCTCTGGCTTTAGCTCAATCTTGTGTTGACCATCATCTACTCCACGCACGTCGGTGTAGTCTTTAGCAAAAATCTTAGGAAACTTTCTTAGCACACATTTGAACTCCTCTTTTTCATCCTTGATAAGTGTTGTAGACAACATACCTTCTAACATTCCTTTATCTTCCACATTTTGGTTCTCTTGGGAACCTACCTCCTCCAAACCTTGACAAGAGGTCTTTTGGTTGTTTGGATTAAACCATACCCCCATGACTTCAATGGAAGAATCCTCTTCCGTAGTGCTACCGCTACCTTCTTCTTCTGAAGTGCTATCAGCCCACTCTTCCTCCCTCTCACTTTGAGATGATTCTTCATGGAGATCCTCTTGACATTGCTTCTTCATGTCAAAGACAACCTTCTTATGATTGTCATTTCTTCAAATTAGCTTTCCACTTTCCCAATCCTGCAAAGCTCGCATTTTCATTAGCCATGGTCTTCCTAGGATAAATGGATAGCCACTTCCCTTGGTCGACATAACATAAATATCCACCACCTTCTTAATGCCAAAGACCTCCACAAAGACATTTTTACAAATGCCTACACACCTAGCCTTGCTATTGTTTGCCATTTTTACCTTGATTTTAGGTGTCTCATGGATGTGCATGCCTAGTCCTTGCACGAGTTCCTCTGTCACGATGCAAATTTGTGCACCCCCATTCACTAGACCTTTCCTAACCAATCTTCCTTTGATGTAACAATCTAGCACAGGTGTAATATCCTCATTCATTTTAGCTTGTGCAATTTTTACAATAGGCACGGTCTCTTTTACCTTTCTCCTAGTGCTAACTGCCTTTGTTAAATCCCTCCTAACTTGTGGACATAATGCAAGAAATTGAGGCTATGAGATATCAGGACCCTTACCTCTCATGTCTTCCAACAAGTTGTACGGATCCATACCATGTCCAAGAAGGAAGTCTTGGAGGTTGATACAACGTCGAGTCCTCTTGGTTTCCTTGGTCTCCTTTGCCTTCTTTTCTCGTTGTGCGCTCCTTGCCGCACTGTCAAAGCAAGGGACTTGTCGTTACATCGTGTGCGAGCCATAGACGGCTCCAAGCACACAACTAGCTTAACTAGTAAGCTCAAAAGAGGGCAATGGTGTGTCACTCACCGCTCTATGCTCCTGCCGTGGAGGATTCCTTGCCGCGAAGAAGAAGGAGACGTCGCTACGTCGCGCTCAACCGCTTCACCGCCGTCGTGCCGCCGCAATGATCGATCGCACTCTCTCTCTCTCTCTCT
Organism: Adiantum capillus-veneris; assembly: GCF_014529385.1. Classification (NCBI taxonomy): domain Eukaryota; kingdom Viridiplantae; phylum Streptophyta; class Polypodiopsida; order Polypodiales; family Pteridaceae; genus Adiantum; species Adiantum capillus-veneris. The sequence continues at coordinate 44,054,919 of NC_140958.1, forward strand.
CTCTCTCTCTCTCTCTCTCTCTCTCTCTCTCTCTCTCTCTCACACACACACACACACACACACACACACACAAGGAGGTGAAGAAGAAGAAGATGGAGATGAAGATGGAGCAAGAGCACTCTTCTATTGCACAAATGAGAGAATGAGTGAATTTTAGGTTTAGTTGGCTTTTATATGAGCTCACCCCATTCACACTTGGGTGCCCATGCTTAGCCAACTAATCCCTTGAATGTCCCAGTTAGAGTGCGCCTCTCATCGGCGATCACTCTTACCCTTTTCCTATTGGTCCGACAAGCCCGATACCTGACTCTACCAAATACATAATACACGTCCGTCGTAGGTGATGGGGTGTCCGTGAGCCGTGAGGGTTAACATGCCCCCCTTCCTGATGTAGATTCCATCCTCGGAAGCTATTGAGTTGAAGCTCGTTCGTCGAGGTGGAAGAGCATTTGAGATGAATGTCCTTAGCCTTCTTCAGTCACTGCAAAATCAAACAACATTGGCACAGTAATTGCATTCTCATAAGTGATTAAAAAGCATATGCACTTTTAGGTAGACAAATTGATTGGTAAAAGAATTTCAAACAATTTGTCAGCAATGAACATTAAACTGCAATGTAATCAAATGCATAAACAGATGTAAAGGTAAAAAATTAAACAAGTCTTGGGTCACTAATTTGACGGTCGAAAGGCACTAGAGATCGAATATTAATACCATGGGTAAGCTTCTTAATTTTCTGTGGTCAATTAAGTTGTTTAATCGCGAGAGCCAAGTATTCATGTTCGAGGGCTGATTAGAGGCTATATCTAGAAGACCTTGTAGTTAAGCTACCATAAAAGGAATTTCTCATGAAATCATCGCCTGACTGATTACTTTCTCTTTGACCCCCCAAAGTCTTTTCACAGTGATTCAATTTTGATGTGTGTGCTTATTTTGTATGCCTTGGGTTTTTTGCTTTTCAAGTAAAAGCGCCCATACTGGGAACCTCTAGGGCTCTAGTACCATAGGCAATACATGTGAGTGAAGTACCAAATCAAGCTGAGATTTCTCTTCCAACTTAAGATTTTACAGTGTGGCACTTTGATTTTTTGTTTGTTCATTTTCAGCATTTTAATTTTGTAACTTTGGGGGGTCATATAACACTGATACACCTCCCCAGGCTCATCACACTAGTAAACTCCCTTTATAATACTTAAGCTAAAGGTCAATAGGGTCAAGCCCACTAGAAATCCCTAGTACATTTCACACAATGCTGCCTAAATCGGATTAAGAACCTAAGTAACCATTAATTATTAGGAAGGCATTCCCCATGGAATTAAGAGAAGATTTCTAACACCTAACTTGGTCAAACTAGTTTGTCGGACTGCTTGATTTTTAAACCTAGACAAGTGATTATGACAAAAAATTACATTGAATTAAATGTTTGATACTAAGCAAATGCGGTGAATAGTAGGCTACCAATCACAATTAAAGCTGACAATCATAGATGCAAAAAAGATAAGGGGCAATGCTAATGGACAAGAAACACCTGTTTGTGTCGATGGTCGCGCTTGATTTGAAGAGTGAGTTGAGATAAAGATTCCATGAAGGTTCAAATCCTACCAATAGCAACACGCTCCTGTACACACTAGGACACAAAAGGAATACCTCCAGGAGGCACATTAGTGGAAAAAGGTACCAACACTTATTGAACACAACAAAAAACATAAGGAACCCTAACCTAATTATTTGCACTTTCCCTAGAGAGTCAAGGGAATAGGATATTGTAGAGGTTGGGGGGAAACCCTAAGGCTAAACCCCTATCCTCGTCGTCGAGATAAACAAAGTCATCATCCATGAGACCATATGTGCCATCCGTGTAGTCGTGTAAATTTTCTTCTTCATCATAGGTGCCCATGTTTACTAAGAAGGTCACTAGACGCCTATAGTCATCTTGGTCAAAAGGGTAGGCTTGTGCAATGGGAGAAACGCTCTCTACTAAGTATGGATCAGATGTGGTCAAGAGACGTATCAGCCATTCTAACTCCTCAAAATTCCTCTCACATGCTAGCGTACCTATCAAATCCCATTCACATGCAAGCACTGGAAAGACCATGTGAAATATTTGTGAAAAGTAACGAGGGTACCTCTCACCCAAGGCAGGAGTGGATGACTCTAGCGTACTAGCCATATCTGTACACGCAAATAGATGATGGTTAGAGTGCAAATATTACAAGGGTCGTGTTCTTGTGCATAATTTTTTTTTATGATTTGTGTTATGGCTCTTGCTCTTTTACTTTTTTATCTTGTTTTTGTGAGTATAAGGCTTTATATATACATTCCCTAAGATCGAAGATTAAGAGGTTAGGGAGAAAGGTTGAGAGGGAAGCAAGTGAATGATGGATGTCCACAAACACTCCCCCCTTCCTTGGGTAGATCATACCGTTTGAAATGATGTCGTCACCCTTTGAAACCAATTTTTCCAGTTGGTAATAGGTGAGGATTTTTGCCAGTAGTTTTCTATTACCCTAGGTGCCTCGTCAAGTTGCAAGGGTGGTAAGGTACTCTCCCAGGATCAAACTTGAAGTGGTTCATCAGGTGATTCTTGAACACTGGGAGGTGTGGATTCTTTTGTAGCTTCATGGAGATCCATTACTATAGATGGAGGCTGTGTAGAAGCTTTTACCTCTATGGATGTATTACATGAGGAGCTAGAAGCTTCATGGAACTCCCCCCTTCCTGAGCTAGGTGGAATAAATTGGTTTTGCCTTGGAGCCCAAACTAGCTCTGGACTAGGTGTGTAGCATTCTGTGATCTTTCCCTTCCCACGGTCTGCCATTGGCTTTAGCGTTACACTGTTTGACTCATATGGGTTTGTTGTCGATAGGGAAGGACACATTTTACGTTTAGGTACCCAAATTTGCTCATTTCCATCATAGTAGCCTTGGGCTTCTAATAGTTGTTTTGGAATCCATCGTGATTTGGTCTTGACTCTCCTAGGGCACGCTCTTGGTTTTCCCAGGAAATTTTTTCTTGGAATGGATGGGAGGGTTGAGGTAGTTGGAAGTAAGGCCTTGGGGACCCATTGATATGTACTCTTAGGTCGTGGATGAGTACTTGCAATATTACTGCTTGCTACAACTACAAGTGTTGAAGTGCTAGGTTCATGGGTAGCTGGCAAAGACGAGTTAACCACCTTGGCTTGTGAATGTTGGCTATCCTTCAACTTTGCTAGAGTTTGCAACGTAGGTGACTTTGCTTGAATGATAGGGGTAAGAGTCGGTGGTCGCATCGTGACACTAAGAGTATCCCAATCAATAGTGCATTTGGTTGCCAACATCCATGTGCGTCCCAGGTTTACGTTGCCTTCCATAGCTCCCGCGGGCATGACTAGAAACCTCTGCACTATGCTTCCATTGTCATAGACAACAGGGGTCTGAAGGACTCCAAGAATAGCAGTTTTCTTTTTATTAATGCCCTTGACTTGCATCGTACTCGGGGATAGGGGCGGTTTCCCTAATTGACACCAAACTCCATAGGATAACAAATTGTGTTTAGCTCCCGTATCTAATAAGGCATTGTATAGTACTTTCCCATAGGGGCTATTTAGCTCAATTGGGTATCATAGGGGTGGCTCAGATTCTAATCAGACGTCATCTGTGTCCTCGAAAAATGCTTGCGTGATTCCCAGATTAGCCTCTCGTTGGCGTCTAAGACGTTGTTGTCGTTCTCGAGCCTCAACTCTTGCTTGGATTTTTTTAAGCTCTGCTTGTTCCTTGGCAGCCTTCTTTTGATGGATGGCTTGCAACTCTTCCTGGCTTAGAGGATCATAATATCTTTTGAATTTACTCCCATTAAGGAATCCAAAGGTTTCAACTCCATCTAGAGTCTCCACACGAATGGTACCTTGCGGGGTAATTTCAGACACTCGATATGGCCCCTTACCAGCGTATTTCAATTTATTCTTTTCATTATGTACCCCGTACATAAGAACTTTATCACCAACCTTGATGTCTTTATCCTTTAAATGGCTATCAAACCACTTTTTTCTCTTATCCTTCTCCACTATAGCATTTCGCACAGCTAATTGCCTCTCTTCATCTAGCCTTTCCAGGATATATAATCGCTCCACTAAGGGGTTACCATCCCAACCTTCTTGAGAAGCTACTCGAAGACTACGAATGACAAACTCCCATGGCATAACTGCTTCTTGGCCATACACCATCTTAAACGGTGTGCAATTAATAGCAACTTTATACACAGTACGATAAGCCCATAAAGTTGATGTAAGCTTTAGGTCCCAATCAGTGCGATGAGCCTCAACTGTCTTTGTCAAAATGGAGATGAGAGTTTTGTTGGTACTCTCAGCTTGGCCATTTGCTTGGGGATAATAGGGTGTAGACTTGTGGTGAGATATCATGAAGTTTGATATGAGTTCTTTTATTACTTCATTTATAAAATGAGTTCCATTGTCACTCACAAGTTCAAAGGGGCATCCAAAACGTGTGATAATGTTCTCAAAGAGGAACTTAGCTGTTGTTTTTGCATCCGCCTTTCGTGTTGCTTTTGCTTCAGCCCATTTGGTTACATAGTCGGTAGCCACAATGATATATCGTGATTGCGTGTTACGTGCAGCCGGACTAATCGGTCCTACAAAGTCTAAGCCCTACTTTTCAAATGGTTGGGTTACCTTGATGGGATGTAGAGGCATCCTATCCCTTCTTTGTGGCTTGTTGAAGCGTTGGCATTCATCACATCCCTTTGCAAAAAGTGATGCGTCCTTAAACAGAGTGGGCCACCAATAGCCTGACTGTAAGATCTTTCGGACAGTCAAGTTTCCTGAAAAGTGACCACCAGCTACGCCCATGTGTGCCTCTTGTAGAATATATAAATACTCATCCTCGCGGGCACAGCGTCTAAGAACATCATCTTTTCCTCTCTTATAGAGAGTTCCAGCCAGTAAGCAATAGGGTTCGCATTCCTTGATTAATTTTCGAGCTATATCTTTTCGCAGTTCTTTGGGTGGAAAACCATTAACTAAGAAGTTAACAATCTTTTCACTCCATTCAGGCATTGTCTCAACAATGAACAAAGGAGTATCAGGCAATTCATCATCAACCCCTTTAGGAGCTTCGCCATAAGGGACACGAGATAAATGATCCGCCATGACATGTTTCCTCCCAGGCCTCACAACAACGGTGAAGTCAAACTCAAGAAGAATTAACAACCATCCTGTAATTCGACCTGTGGAACACGGCTTGTTTACCAAATATAGCAATGCTTGATGATCAACATAAAACACAAACTTGGTAGCAAGAAGGTAATAGCGAAATTTCTTTACTGCGTAAATCATAGCTAGACCTTCGCGCTCTGTAGTAGTGTAGTTCATCTCGGTATCATTTAATTGGCGACTTGCAAAGCTAATAGGGTAGTCCAATTTATGTTCTCCTGGTTGAGTTAGAACACACCCAATAGCAAAATTTGATGCATCAATATGCACATGAAAAGGTACATTCCAATCGGGTGTTCGCAGGATTGGAGCACTTGTTAGGGCCTTCTTTAATAACTCATAAGATTGATGACATTCTTCCGTCCAATGAAACTCGATAAGAAGCTTGTACAATGGACGCGCTATCTCGGCAAAGTTTAAAATAAATCTTCGATAATAACCAACATGGCCCATAAATCTTTGAACTCCTTTATAGTTCGTAGGTGGTGGCAAATCGGCAATGGCTTTAATCTTACTCTCATCTGTGGATATCCCGTTCTTGGACACTATATGCCCTAGAATGACTCCATGCTTAACCCAAAATTGGCATTTGAAAGGGTTCAATGAGATGCGATAAAATCTGCACCTTTCAAATATTTTTCGTAGATATAACAAATGCTTCTCCCAAGAAGAATAAACACAAAGGTCGTCTAGGAAAGCTTCACAAAACTCCCTTAGAAATTCTTTAAACGCAGTGTTTATTAATCGTTGGAATGTAGTAGGGGCATTCGTTAAGCCAAAAGACATAACACGAAATGCAAACACTCCAAACTCTGTGATAAAAGCAGTTTTAGCTTGGTCCTCTAATGCAATTGTGATTTGATTGTAACCAGAGTACCCATCTAAAAAGCTATAAGCTTCCTTGCCCGCAACTCTTTCAAGCACATGTTCTGAATATGGCAAGGGATAATGATCTCTCCTAGTGGTTGCATTAACTTTCTTGAGGTCCACGCACACTCTTAGTTTCCCATTCTTTTTTGGCACAATGACTATTGGAGAAACCCATTCTGAGTGCTCAATAGGGTATATGAATCCACATTGGATAAGTTTTTCAATCTCCTCTTGTACAATTTTGGCGTACTTGGGATTCATTGGATAGGGTCGTTGCTGGACGGGTTTAGCAGTGTTGATCATGGGAATTGTATGTTGCACCACATAAGGTGGAACGCCCTTCATGTCATGATATGTCCAAGCAAAGATATCCTTGTATTCCTTGAGGAGCTCCTTAAGTACAGCCTCTTCAGTTTCGGTAAGGTCTTGAGCAATAAAGACTGGTTTAGACTCCTCACCTGGTTCAGCTAATTCTATCTCTTTAACTACCGCTGGACCATCATAGACTCCACTGCTTTCATTGGTAAGTATTCGTTGGGCCTTGGCATACACAACCTTTCGCTCCCCCGTGGTATAAGATTTAAAATGTTCAGGAGCCGTATGTAAGTCAGCAGGCTCTTGTCCTGACGGAGACCTTTCTTTTAGTTATGCCTCCTTTTGTTGTTGTGCTAACTCTCGGTTTTGACGTCTTCTTATAGTTCGACTCAATTTCGGCTCTGTAACCTCCAATTGAGCGAGGTCAATGGGTCGCGGGCTGCACCACATGACACTCTAGAGATGTTCACCCCAATTTTCTACTAGCTTTCGATGAGCATCACATGCCCCTAGATAGCTAAGCCATTCTGCAGTAGATCTTTCCTTGTTTATCCTAGCTCTCACATTTGCTCGATATCGTCGTCTCTTATATGACCTTTGTTTCTTGTTAAGGTTTTTATTTTGGTAAATGTTTGAACTCGACTCGCTTGATAGGTCTACGCTTGTATCTTCTTCACTCTCATATAAATTACCATAGATGGTCGTACTAGACCTTGAGTGTTGAGTTTCTATACTTGGCTCACTCGATGTTTCCTCAGGTTCTGAATCCATTTCTCCCTGAGATTACGTTTCTGATGTGTATTGGCCTGAAGCCTTTGAGGAATCATCGGTTTCACTCTCAGGTAGGTGTGCCTCTTTCTTATCATCGGATGTTACATGCGCTACACCTAACATGTTTACTGGTGCAATGTGTGGTATCTCTTCCCCATCTGGTGTTACCCAGGTTGTTCGTCCAGCTTCCCATGTATCTATAGTTGCCGCTAGGTGTACCCAATCGACATTGTCTGACTCAGCCATTCCGTGTAGGATATCCATATAAGGAGAGTTCTCCCCAATATCCGTGTCTTCGTTACACGTGTAACAATACTGTAATGGAGCTGAGTGAATTGTTATGTCTGATCGATTATCAATGATGAATTTATTTCCTAGAGGATGCGTTCGACCACTTAAAAGATCAACTCGAATGACAGATTCTTGGAACTGTAAGTAGACGTGGTTTTTGGACTAGTCATGCACCATTTTTGCTTCCCTCATGAATGGACGCCCTAAGATCATCTCAAATGACATAGGATGCTTGGAAAAATCCATAACAATGAAAGTTTGCCTTACCTTGTGTCCCAAGACCTTGATTCTGAGATCCTTTAGCATTCCAATAGACGTAACAATAGATCCATTATCCATTTTTACCACTACGCTTGTGGCTTCAAGGTGAGGTCGCCCCATAGACTCCCAACAACTCTTTGTCACCATGCTGAATCCCACACCACCGTCAAGGACTCCCTTTACAGTTAATCCTTTAGTAGTGATTGGCAGAGTAGCATTAGATTCATCACCTTCAAAGTATTGCCCCAACTTGTTAACGGGTACTTCAATTACAGATTCATGTCCCGCTAGGTCAGATGGTGGTGCTAAATGTTCCTCATCATTCATTACCGAGTCAGGTTTGTTCATATGTGCAAACTGTGGTAATCCGGCCTGTAATTCTCCATTGAGGAAGGCTCGAAGAGCTGAGACTAGCTCGGGGTCTTTATATAGTTTGGACATGATGGTGGTTCTAACTTCTGAAGACATGAAATCCATCAATTTGGCAACATTTAATGGCATCTTGTGGGACGTAGGACCCTGACAAGAGAATGGTGAAGATGGAATCTCCACTTCCTCAAGGGGGTCGGGCATTCCCTCACCAAACATTCTCTCTAGTAGGAAAGGTGTGTGTCCACTTTCAGATGTCCTACCCTCACTCTCTTCCCAAATGATACTGGGTATAGCTAACAGCCTGTAGTTCTTGTGAGGTTGAACTTGTGTGGGAAACACTGTGTCCGACATCTGGATATGTTTGGGTTCAGGTTCTAATGTTCGTTGAGTTTCTTCCACCAAACCCCTCAGTTGTTGGACTCGTTCAATTTCCACTGTTGGGTTTGGATAGGTTCCAATCTTTCTCTTGCAATCCTCATTTTTCGTCTCTCGTGGCTTATCTTGGGGGTTCGCAACTGGGTGGTTTAACTTTGAATACTCTTTTGGTGTTCGTCGTAATTCCCTCTCGTGATCCTCCTCACTGACTTTTTCCTTTGTAGTAACAGTTTTGGTCTCCGTGGTCTCTATCGAATCTGAGTCATCCTCAGGGTCATTCATATACACGGGATCCTCTCCTGTCCCTATGTTAGTCTTTGAACTAGGTTTTGAGCTAGAAGCATTAAGGGATTTCTTTCTTTGTGTTTTCTTCTTTCTCGATCGGCCAATGGATGCAGCATCTCTCTCTTCGAGGATGTAATTTTGCTTTTGGAGCATCGACCGTGTGAGTGCATTCACTGGTGCTATGTTTATAGTTGGTGGTGTCCCATCAACAATCTCTATTATGTTCAATGGTGTGATTTTTGGTGCGTTTGGATTGTTAGGACACTGTGCGATCAAATGATCTATGCCACAACGATTACAAGTGAGTATTGGCATTGCCAATGCACTCCGTTGACTTGTTTGCATTAGTGCGGCATTCTTTTGCATTCTAATGGGGCACTCAGCTACTCGATGTGATCCACCACATTCATAGCACTGAAGAGGTGGTCTCTTGGTAAAACTATTAATGTTTTGGCCTCTTGCTGTTAGAGCAGTAGCTTGATATACCGGTTTGATTTGTCCCCAATGGTCTTCCATATAGTACATGGGACACTCCTCAAGCATGTCGACTCCATAGGTGATACTAGAGTTTATGTCCTCTTCGCAATCTACATAAGTACTAGATGACTCGCAACCTATTTGGTTCATAGGTGTAACTCTTGGATGAGGGGGTTGCGGTCCTAGCACTGGAGGTGGCAACGGTGTGGTTTGGACCACATTTTGGGTTCTAGGGACCATGTGCTGTAATGGCAACTGTTGCTCCATGGGTGGGGTAGGCATCAATGCAAGAACTCGAGGTGAGTCTGCCCAAGCTATAGGCGGTCTATTTTCCATGATGCGTTTAAGCATTAGGCAATCCTTCGCTTGATGGCCATACCTACCACACGCGTTACAAGTCCCGTTAAACTTTACTCTGAAAGTAGGGCATTCACTCGTAGTATGTGGGCCCAAGCAAATTGAGCACCATTGTTGCTCCCTTCTTGGATACATATGAGTGCTTTGGGGAGCACGATTACCCCTAAGGCTTTCTTGGATGGCCTTTGTGAGATCTGCCAAAGTCATCTCAGATATCGTTTGCTCTTTCATGATTGGCTTTATCTTCATTGGCTCATGCCCTGATGCTTGCGAACTACTTGACTTCGGCTCGGCAGACACTCTTTCTCCTGCAATCATTAAATTATCCTCCAATTGGATTGCATTCATGGTGACTGCTTCCCAAGTAGTGATACCTCTAATGACTAGGCCATTATAGATACTTTCATGTCGTAGTCCCCTAATGAATCTATCGAGCAATTGGTTGTTGTTGAATCGCTCGTTTGGATTGCATCGAGAATTCAAATTCTTTAGACGACTAATGAAGTCTCTCACGGATTGCAACGAGAATTCAAATTCTTCTCGTTGGGCTTTCTGGAGCTGAGAGGCTACACCCCAAAGTACTCCCTCTCGTATGTATTCTTTTAAGAACAGTCTCCTAAGAGTAGAGTAGATCGTTTTTTCTTCTACTCTTAAGGTTCTATACCAATCTCCAGCCTTTCCACTTAGGGTCAAACTCAAAGCCTTACACTTATGTAGCTCATTGTGCTCTTCCAAGGAATCGCACACATGTTCAAATACTTCCATATGCTTTCTAGCATCTCCGTCTCCATTGAATTTATGTGTGAGCTTAGCTACTTGAACTGCCTTGCTCCTAGGCTCTCTATCAGGTGCACTACGCATGTTTTCCGCAATAGAGCGATCGATAGTTTGAGAAAATGCTGCCAAATCTCCTATTTGAGCAGGTATAATGGGTGTATGTGCTCCTGGAACCACATGTGAGATGGGAGTTGGCCTTGGCCTTGGCATACGCGTGGCTCTTGGGTCCCAAATTTCGTATGGTGGTGTACCAGACGGTGGTCCAAAGTTTACAGGCGTGGCCCTAGACATAGGGGGTGCCTGATATGGCATGTTATTATTAAATGGCATGGCTCCACTTGTATAAGATCTTGGATAATTCCATTGTGGATTGTAAGCTCTTGGAATAATCGGAGGTGTAGGAGCTACATGAGGCTGAGGTACGACAAGTGCACATGATTGATACATACATGTAGGTATAGTTGGGGGCATTGTGCTACTAGGCATCGGTGCAGTATTAACAAATGAACTCCATGGTGTACTTCTTGTCATGCTCACCACTGGGATATGCATGGTAGTCGTAGTGTCATTAAGAGAAAGATGAGCTAGATCTGGGAAGGTTAAGCTGCCACTTGTGGGCTCAGATTGTACTGAGGCTCCTGGCAAAACAACATATGGAGGATCAATGGGGCTCACTGAGGGAGTCTCCATTTGTGATAGGGTTGGTTGGTTGGCCTTTACCGTATCCAAGAATCTCATTAGGCCTGTTGAAGGCATGTTGATCCCTGTGTTCTGTCTTTCTAACTCGACAATCCTATGGAGGACATCACAGACTTTCTGTTGTTGCTCATCTATGCTAGTAGCACCCGATGTGGATTGTAGAACATCTAACCAACCCACATGATAGGTGTGTCCTGTGTACCGATCAGTTAAAGCTTCTGCTTGTAGGTCATACTCCCAATTTTCGTTTAGGAATATCCCATCTAGGTCCGGCGTGCTGGAGGTTTCCCTTGAAGTGGAAGCATTATTGCTCCCCATTGCTTGCCCCTCCGTGACTGCTACCTTGGGAGCACTCGGTTGCTCAGCTGGCATGATTGTTGTCATAGGAGCCTTTGCTTTCAGGGCTCGACTTTGTTCTAGCCTTCGTAGGTTCTCAATTTCCCTCTCCCTTGTTGCTTGCATATAGCGTTCGATCTATTGTACTTCGGCAAGACTCCTACCATCGGGTAGTAAAACCTCAGAGGGAGATAGTCCTAAAGGATCAGGAGGTGCAGTGGATGGAACATTCAAATGCACACTCTCAAGAAGCATAGGGTCCATTTTAGGCATGAATGACGAATTTACTTCCCCACTCCCTTCATTTGTTTCACTAACCGCATGTTCGAAGCGAGTAGCTCTACTAAGGGTCTCTTTTAAGCGGCTAAACACGCTGGACCCGGGCCATGGGCCCATGGCATGCATGTCTTGACTTGAACTATCAGGGTTTGGTGTAGGATACCCCTCCATGACTTCGTAGTCAGAGGAAGAATCACTAGACGCGATATGAGGATCTTGGGTCGCGCTACCTTGAGTCCCGGTCGAAGGTCCAGAACCTAGGGTGGAGGAATAATGGGTGCCCGCGTAAATGGAGGCACTACCAATATGCTCGTGCTCTAACACTCGCCCAGAGCGTAGGTTCATATGACTTGGATCCCCTAGAAGTGTCAGTGAGGGCCCGTGAAGGCTGCTCACCTAGTAATTTTGGGTGTTTTGCAACCCAAGTCTTTTCTTATTTTTTGATTTTTTGGTCCTTTTTTTCTGACCCAGCTATAGAATAGAACGTATGATAGCTCAAAACGAGCGTCTCGATCAGAGGGACGTGCCGTGCTTTACAGCCCTCCGTTTGGTCACTTTATGCCCTCGGAATCCCTAAAACCGTCAATTTCTAGTAGGGAACTAGGCCCGAATTAGAAAGTCTAAGGGTGCAAGTGGGAAGAGAAGGGAGGAGAGTGGAGGACTTGCCCCACATGCTCTCATTCCCTCTTGAGGGGGTAGGGTATATATATAAGAGTGAGTCTAGTATATATCATAAGACTGAGGACTGAGGCTTGGGCTTGGGCTTGGGCTTGTGATCCCGATCCCGATCAAAATTTTAGTGTAGCCCCCCAGTCACTCACGCTTAAATATTTTTGGTTTTTTTTTTTTTTTTTTTTTGGGCGATGACCGCGCGCAGTTTTGGTGACCCTTTCTTGGCCACACACACTGTCACCCACCTAACCTCCCAGTCAACAGCTCACAGACAGCTCGCTACCTTATCTACTTACTAACAGTGCTGCTAACCACTAACTAATCTACTAACTAATCTGTTAACTGCTTACTGACAGTGAGCTAACTGTCCACCTACTTCCTCTCTCACTACCTTACTGTGCAAAGACTGTGTGCAGGCAAACCTTGACAGAAAACTGTGTGCAGACTGTGTGCAAACAGAAATTGCTAACTGCCTTCCTACTTATTCATTCACTGCAAACAAGCTAATGACTACAGATTGTGCAAAGACTGTGTGCAAACAGAAAACACAACATTATACAGAAATCACAGAACTTGCAGACAACACAGAAATTAACAACTTACAGAAAAACAACTCATTCCTCTTCCTCTTCCTCTTCTTTCCTACTACAAACAACTCATAGGAGAAGCACAAAGTGCCTCTTGGGCTTAGTGCAGGGCGATTCCCCGACAACGGCGCTAAAAATGTGCGCTCCTTGCCGCACTGTCGAAGCAAGGGACTTGCCGTTACACCGTGTGCGAGCCATAGACGGCTCCAAGCACACAACTAGCTTAACTAGTAAGCTCAAAAGAGGGCAATGGTGTGTCACTCACCGCTCTATGCTCCTGCCGTGGAGGATTCCTTGCCGCGAAGAAGAAGGAGACGCCGCTACATCGCGCTCAACCGCTTCACCGCCGTCGTGCCGCCGCAATGCTCGATCACTCTCTCTCTCTCTCTCTCTCTCTCTCTCTCTCTCTCTCTCTCTCTCTCTCTCTCTCTCTCTCTCTCTCTCTCTCTCTCTCTCACACACACACACACACACACACACAAGGAGGTGAAGAAGAAGAAGATGGAGATGGAGATGGAGCAAGAGCACTCTTCTATTGCACAAATGAGAGAATGAGTGAATTTTAGGTTTAGTTGGCTTTTATATGAGCTCACCCCATTCACACTTGGGCGCCCATGCTTAGCCAACTAATCCCTTGAATGTCCCAGTTAGAGTGCGCCTCTCATCGACGATCACTCTTACCCTTTTCCTATTGGTCCGACAAGCCCGGTACCTGACTCTACCAAATACATAATACACGTCCGTCGTAGGTGATGGGGTGTCCGTGAGCCGTGAGGGTTAACACTCGTCCATGATCACTTTGTGACATGAATCCTTCTTTCTCCTTGCCTTTTCCACAGCCACGCTTAATTCTATTTGCTTCCATGTCCATCTCATTGGAATTTGTCACCTCTACCACATGCACATTTGGGTCTTGCAAAAGTGAAACTCCTTTTACTCCTTGTGGAGGTGGTCTTGCCCCATTTGGTCTTCGCAAAAGCCGTGGATGTTGACTAGTTCCTTCACCTGCATTCATCACTGGGTAATTCAAGTTAGGTCTCCCTGGCTCCCCACGGGGCCAAGGACAATTATACATACCATGTCCAAACTCTCCGCAATTCCAACATTGCAAAAGTCATCTAGGTTGTGGCTCTCGCTCCTCTGCTTTCTTTGTTTGTCCCTTGGGACCTATAGATTGTGCAAGGTGGATTGACAAGTTGCTTAAGGATTCATTTAACTTTTCAATTACCTCCGTTGTTACCTCTGGAATCTCTCTAGATGTTGATACTTGCAAATTCCCCTTTGGTCTAGGACCCTCTATTGGAATTTCTCCTCTTAGACACTTGAATTTCCTATACTTCTCAACAGCCCTAGTTTCAGCTGCATCAAAGGCAGCAGGTGCACCCATCTCAACTTTTATCTTGAGTGTGGGAAAGAGACCGTCTATGAACCTCTCCATCTTTAGGAACTTTGCACCATCACCAAGGTTAGCAACATTTCTCACCCATATAGCCCAAAGACATAGAAACTCTTGTTTATACATGTAGTAGTCATCTAAGTTTTTTTGTTTGTGAGAAACAATGTCTTGCCGTAGCTTTTGAGTGTTTTGGGGATCAAATAAGTATCTCTTAAAATGATTCACAACTTCTGTGTAATTCCCCTTGACTTCCTCAAGGAAAGAGTCAAACCAAGTGCTAGCATCTTTCTTAAGGACCACCTCAAACATTTCTACACGTTCTTGCTCAGTTACTATCCTCTTGATACAGCAAGACATCTTAAAATTCACTAAAAATAATTATGCATCCTCTCCAGGCTCTCCAAAGAAAAGAGGATATCCGGACATTTGGCGTTGGGCCTCCATTGAATCAATTTCAAAGTGACAACACATTCTTGTTTTTCTTTCAAAAAAAAAATTACACAATAATGTTTTCTAAATTGTAATCTATTGTACAACAAAATAAAAATATGCACATCAAATGACCTATGATAGTCAACAAGAGGCAGGATGACAAGGTTTGGTGATGCAAGAATTTCTCCTACTCTTTGGGCACCAACTATGAACAGCATACGTTGTTGAAAATGGATCTTTCTTCTAATTGCAACGTTTATTCTAATGTGTGAGTGAAATGGAAGGGAAAAACCTCTATTCCTAGGTCATTATCCGTGGTCTATGCATGACCTAACGCTTAAAACAAAACAAAAATATAGACGTTCAAACTAAGGTCGTACCTAATGAGATGCAAAATACAAGGATTTAGTAAAGTGTTTATCTCGGCCAATCTAAGGGGACCTAAAATTCTATGAATTACACGTTGAAATTGTAACTTAGTACTAACAATGATGTGTACCTTTTGCCTTGCAATGGGAATGAAAGGATCATACAAATTTCTTGATTCATGCAATCTACTTGATTATGCTAAAAGCTAAACATTCGTGCAATATGTAACAACAATAGACACAAGTCCCTCCTCAGTGGGAGCACCAAAATTGAGGCGGTCCGGGGCGGGCAACAGAAGAGGCAACCTCTAAACACCCCTCAAGGCTCCCGTGCTGCTCAATTGGGGTTGGGGCAACCACAAGCAAGAAACAACAACAACAAACCCATAGCCAAACGAGTGAAGAGGCACCATCTAGTTACGGTATGTGAACTAGGACGCAAGAGAGATTTTTTCACAACCAAGAAGATGCGCCACAAAACACACACGAGCAATCTCACACCAAGACACACACAAAATGGACCAGAGAGAGCTAGAGTAAAGGGAAGAGAGAGAGGAATGGATCTTGCAAAATACCTTATTTGTGACTTGCAAATGGAGATGGTTCGTTATGATGCTATCATAGAACTTGTACAAAACTAACTCAATGCTTAGTGAATGCTAAACATTGCCAACACACACACGATGTTTTAGGATGTGGGAGACCTCTCACCACAATACCCTCTTACAATGGACACAAAATTGATAATGAAAACACATTAAAACACTTTGTAAAACAAGAACAAACGATAGAAACTCAAAATACACAAGTCACCTTGAATTCACCAAACCGTATTGCACAAGTGGAAGGACGAAGATTTGAACGTCGAATCGCGCCTTTGATGCACCAAACCTCAATTTATTGATGATGGAGGAACATATACAATAGTGGTTTTGAGATTTTTGAACTCATGCTCTCTCACTTGCAATGTGTAGCTTGAAAACTTCTCTCACACCAAAAGTGAAGCTCACAAAGTGCTTGCTACACCTAAGTCTCTCCTCACGCATAGAATGTTGGGGTGCTATGTGAGATTTTGGGCATTATTTACAAGAAGGAGAGGGGCCTATTTATAGGTTAGAGACCTCTCATTAAGATTATTGGAAATCCTAATTAACAAGCTAACAAATCAGGATTATGATTTTATTTTAATATCAAAACATTGTGGGCATTCTTTGTCTGCTTGAATCATGGATGTGGGCTCAAAAGAGAGCATTATTGATGGTAGATAAGGTGAAAGTAGAGTTTTAAGGAAGGAGAGAGAGAGAGAGAGAGAGAGAGAGAGAGAGAGAGTTACTATGCACATATAGGCTTGAGGCGAGGTGTCTTTTATGGTTAGGTCAATGGCTATTTTGTATTAGTATGTTAGTAGTTAATGTTAGGATCACTACAAAGTTAATGATATATTTACAATGAGTAAAATGAGGTGGATGGTTGAAGTAAAATGGTTGAATGAAGTGAGGAAATCCTTGTGATGGTGAAGCTTGAAGAAGTTTTGGACTTACTTGTATAGGTTCTCAAAATGACTAACGATCCTCTTCTCTTCTTTATGCCACTGTCGCCAAGGTTGATTATCGCGATGAAAATGGCAATTCGGTTGATGAAATCTCTCAATTTGCAGAGGTTAAGCATGGTTTACATGTTAAATTTTATGTATATAGAGAAGGGGTAATATGGAATTGTACTTTGGAATTAATAGAGAGAGGCATAGAGCTGGTGTATGTACATGTAGAGCTCATATGAGAGCTATGGAAGTAAGAGGGGAGGTTAATGGTGAAGAAGGTGAGAGAAACCATGGAAGGTGAAGGTTTGAGTGAGGGATTCAGAGGAATGAGTGTGTATGTGTGTGTGTGTGTGTAGAAGTGTAGAAAGAGGTGAGAGAAGACTATGGGCTACTTGTGAAAAAAGTGGGCAAACTGGGGTCCAATCAAAAAATCATACCTCACCGGTGGTAGTTCCAAAAATTATGAAAATTTTGAGGTGCTTATTCATCTTTTTTTCCACATTTTGTCTTGTAATCACCGCTTCAAATTCAGAGTGGAGATGGATATAAAAAATCCCAGCAAAATGCCTATTTTTCTTCACAAAGAAGTCTTCAGTGGCCCCCCTTTTGTTGAATTTGTATATGACTCCAACGGTGAGCCCCTCCTTGCATTAGAGCATGACCTAATTGATTCGTAGGGGTTTGAAAATATGCATGGTTGTGAATAATGCATAAATATAATATATGGATATAATGAAAAAGACAGGCTAGTATATATAAATAATTCATGGAGTCTAAAATAGTGTGGGCTATATATATATAATAAATAGATAAAAATATAGGGAATCAAATGAAGAGGGCCCTCATTTGTTTTTATTGATGTATATTTATTTACAAGAGGTAAGAAAATGTACCTGTAGAAAATAGAAATTTAGTGAAAGGCAATGACTGATGGTGAAAGGTATTTTTTGAGGTTTTTTCCTTCGAGTGGATTCACACCAAAAATAAGAGAAGCTTGCATGAAATCTTTTTTTATAGAATACATAGTGAAGAAAGATTATGATAATAGTGAGTAAATGTACATAGCATACTTAGGAAAATAACACACACCTAGGTAGAAGTATTTAAATAAATACCAAAATAATTATGAAATTTTCTTATTTTTAGGCTCTATATACAATGAAATATTTACACACCAATGGGCCATGATATACTTTGGCTTTTGTTTTTTGTTTTTTTTTTGTTCAAATAGCTTAGTGACTAGTTAACTGAGAGTTTTAAGAAGATATGGAAAAAGTCTCCTAACTCACACATGCATATGTACAATTAAAAGGTAAGAACAGCCACAGTGTTTAGGTGATTTTGGTAAGGTGAGGTAGCTCACTATGGCAATTATGAACAGCCGAAAAACGGTTATTAATGTTCAGAATCACCTTGCTCATAATCTGACCCGCTAACTTTGTGCTCGCTCCTTTCACTCTGAAACTCATCCGAGAACTCTAAAAAATCACTGATGAGACTGGTCCTCCTCTCTTCTTGTCTTGTTTAGGTCTGTCCTGAGCAGTTTTTGCGCTTCAAAGTCCCTTGGTCGTGCTATGGAAAATGGCATTGGTGGGATTTTGGTTAGGTGAGGTAGCTCACTATGGAAATTACGTAGAGCCGAAAAATGGCTATTAATGTTCAGAATCACCTTGCTCATAATTTCACCCGCTACCTTCGTGCTCGTTCCTTTCACTCTAAAACTCCTCCGAGAACTCTAAAAATCACTGATGAGACTAGTCCTCCTATCTTATTACCTTGCTTAGGTCTGTCCTGAGGAGTTTATGGGCTTCAAAGTCCCTTGGTCGTGCTATGGAAAATGGCAACGGTGGGAGGGTGATTGATGGTGACACTTTCGCTTTTGGCCTTACCCTTAACCTTCTTATACAATGTTGCAAGTCCAAAAAAAAGTGAGGACACTATAGCAAATTAAACACATTAGTTGAACACGAAAAACATTACTTACCGTTGTATGCTTTAGCTTTGTCTTCGGGAAATTCGCCATTCGCATAGTCCAAACACCATGGACAGTCTCTTCATGTTTACTTACCATGGAGCTTCTCTGTCCAATCCTCAGGATAGAGACCGCTCTCCTCTCTCTAAGACTGCACCCATGCATCGCTGGGATGCTCGAGGTATGGACTGCGAAGGCCTATTTTAAGGGCGCCCACCATCTACAAAAAACAAGAGGAATAACTCCACCATTCATAACACACAATTTTAATATTGTATAGTTCAATACCTATACAACATGCATCGGACAGTACAAGCAAAATGTGGCTGCTTCTCTGCGTTGCGGGTAGCTTGTATGGTTTGCTTCCATTACACAAAAGCCTTGCCAAAGTGCTTTTGTCAAAATCCTGCAATGTATCTCTAAGAGACATGCCACAATCACGTGTGATGCACGCATGTAACTTCTTTAACGTGGAGTTATCGGCCTCCATCTTTTTGGCCACACTCAATACACCTACGCACATTAACTATTAGTAATGTGGCAATACTAGATAAGACCCCAAACTCTAGTCTTAGTACGTTCACCTTTCAAGCTGCCACCAATATATGTGAATTTTCAACCATTGTAAGAAGGGATTCTCCTGCGTTGGAATAGATGCTTCCACTAATGACACATCACCCTTTGTCAATATATCGATCAGGAAATATTGTTTACAATTTATCATTGGATAACATTCTTAATAAATTAAAGAGAATAAACAATTCTTTCAAAAGCAGATAGTACTTACTCCGAAGGACTAATCCGCGCCCGTGCAACCTCGAAGACTTTGAAGGGGGTCATTTTGCAACA
Organism: Adiantum capillus-veneris; assembly: GCF_014529385.1. NCBI lineage: Eukaryota > Viridiplantae > Streptophyta > Polypodiopsida > Polypodiales > Pteridaceae > Adiantum > Adiantum capillus-veneris. Next base: position 44,074,409 of record NC_140958.1, read on the forward strand.
CTTCTCTCCTCATACCACAAAAGAGATGCACTTTCAAAAAAATGATTTTCCATTTTTGGGATTGGCTATGACTATTATCTCTAGTCTCTTTCTCACAAAAAAACTCTCGGTCTCTTTCACAGCCAACTCATAGCTTACGGATGCGGTACTCTCTACTCCCCTTCACTGGTAAATTTTGTGTTTTCAGCCGATACCTTGCATCCAACTCTTCCTGCAATACAAATTAGCAAATCAAACTCATTTCCAAAAAAAACCCTATGTGCTTACCTAATGCATGTGTATTATAAATTTACAATTAACTTCCACAGTAGTTGCGCTAACAAAGACATAGGTAGTCTAAGCCATTTTGAACAGTTCATTGCCATTCCACAAAGTGCCCTACAAGCTTTTTCCCTATCTTCTTCATTGATTTTGTCCAATAATGACTATGGATCCCACAAGCACTAATTTTTGCATCATAATATGTCGTGCGCAGTGGTGTGAGGCACATGGACTCTCGTCACCCTAGTTTTAAATGAAACATTATATTAACAATTGATAATATCAAGTGTATCAATAGAAGTGTGAAGAAACTTACTTGTTGATCATGCCGAGCACCAAGAGAAAGTCTGCCATCTCCGCAAGGTCGCACTTCACAATCGTGCACTCAACCTATGGTGTAGATAATTCATCCAATCGCTCCTGCAATGCCCAATCTTTCCACGCGTGGAGCCGGTGGTTGCCGTCCCAAACAATGAACATTTTCTCCTCCTTGTGAGAGAGCTCGGGAATGTCTCTATTTGTTCATCAAATGTGGCCGACATCACCAACTCTCTCCCGTAAGTGCCACGACTATCGAATGGTATAGGATCTTGTCCGGGAAAAGCTTTGGACACAATGAAGCGAGCCAGTTGGCTGGTAACCTGTTTCGGCTATAGAGGTAGTTAGTTCAGCCACACATTCATCATTCGTTCTAATGGTCAGGTGGGCCAAAAGTCGGTAAAGGGGGATGCGAGGGAGCAAGTAATTTTATGGCACAACATGTGCATTAACCCAGCCCGATGAAACGTGGCTATCAATCATGGATCCAAAGAAATTAGTAAGAGTATCATTACCTGTATTTCCACAAGGATGGTCATAGACGTGACTGCACTCATTGAAGGAGGCACTTGCATCATCGTCAAAACGGAGGCTCCAACCACGGAACCGCTCTCTTGAGTGGTGTACAGAGGATTTTCTTCTTGGGTGATTTCAATCGTCATCCCTTCTTGGCAGTCCATGTATTTGGACTCTTTTCTTGTTAAAGTGGCATCTTGTTTGTCAATTAGGGTGCTTATGGTTTTCTTTTTTTTGCAAAACTCACAATTGTGAGTGAATTATATTGAACGGCCCAAAAAATTACAAGGTCTTGTCATGCTCTTGTTGAGCCATGACACCATCCAGGGACTATAATTACATCGGCTATCAGGGCAACCACTCCCACCAACCCACCGCCTCCTCCTCGATACACAAGATCAATAAACTTGTCCTTATGAGAGCTTTTATTTACCGATGGCCAAGATTTTCTCCCGTCCTAGGCATTCTATCTGCTGACAAAACAGGGCACAAGTAGTCCTAGACCAATCCTCCGAGTGTTGCTTGCGCCCGAGCATCCATATTAGCACTTTGCTTTCTTGAGTAATTTCTGCGAAGCTTGCCACCTCAAAACCTCCTTCAAACACACGGTGGTTCCTTGTCTGCCATACATTATGTAAGAAGAAGTATCTGACAATTTGAGTGCTAACGAGGAGGGCAGGACTTCCTGAATACTTGCCTCCAAGGAATAGGTCAGTCTTGAAGAAACTAATTTTCCATGTTCTTTGGACCCACTTGCATATTTTCCCTGGGAGGCCTTTAATAGTTGGGTAGTCCATGAATAGGTGGGCCAGATCTTCACTAGCCATCCTACACCCCAAGCATCAATCTAACCCAATCCCTCTCTCCTGAATCTTCACCCCCGTCGGCAGAGCCCCCCAAATTACCTTCCATAGAAAGACCTTCATGTGCTGCGGAACCTTTGGCTTCCATATGTTCTCTATTACTTGCTCCCACCTTTCCTCTGGCCATTGCTTTTTCCATGGCTTGTTAAGGGGGCTAGACCAATTCTTCTTATGCATCATTGTCTGATAAATGCTTTTAGGATGGGTTTCCATAATAGACTACTTCCGGGTCATTTCCAAGCATTCCAGTCAAACTCTGAATCATAGATTGGCATCACTAAATTGTCAAGCTCCTTCATCACTTTGTGGACAAGCAAGACCTCCAAGATATTGAGTTGGTATTGGGTAACCAGAAGGTCAATGGTTTTCCAACTCTTGTTGCCACTATCCCAGAAGTGCCCAAGTCGCTTCAGACCCTTATTATTCAGTTTCATGGTTGTCTCAATCCAATAGGGAGTTTGTGGCGGATCTACAACTTTGGACAGCCAGGGGGACCAATGCAAAATGGAGTTCTTGAAGTATCTAACTTCCTCCCCCGACTTTAAGACTCCTGCTGCTCTATTGCATTTTCTTATCAATTCTCCTGAGCTGCCCCCCAGTCTTAAGGTAGACCACTCCGGGGCTAACAATTTGTCATGACCCTCCACCCCTCTCCACTTTCCACCATTCAAGCCAAGTTTAGCTGCTTCTATCATATCTCTGACCATGCTTATGGTTTTCAAAGAAATGATGAAAGGTGAAAGTAATATGAGAGGTTTGAAGGTGTGGGAACAAGGTTTACAAAAAATGAAATAAAAGAGAGTTGGAGGAGAAGGTTTGGAAAGGTATGAAAGAATGGGAAAAAAAATGATTTTCTAAAAGATAGAGATCACTCACGCTTAAAGAAGAGTAGAACTATGAGAAAAAAATAAAAAGTAGAAGAGTAAGCTTTTATAGGCATTTGAAGGGGGAGGGGGAGTCCAAAAAAAGGGAAGCGTTTTGGTCAAGGGGTGGGGGGGGCTTTTTGGTCGACGCGGGGGGCGGGGCTGTAGGGGGCATGTGGGGACGCAGGGCGGGAGGAGGCAAGTAGGAGCATGGGGAGGGGGAGCAAAGGGAGGGGGCAAGTGTGGGCACGGGGGCGGCAAGGGACAAGGGGTAGGTGGGCAGCAGGGGGCATGCGCGGGCGAGGAGGTGGCAGGGGACACGAGGGGGGCAGGGGATGGGTGGAAGCGAGAGTGCGGGAAGAGGGGACAGGGGATGCAAGTGGCGTGCATGGTGGGGGGACAGGGACACGCACAATAGGGGAGAGAGAGAGGTGCGCACGCAGGGGGCAAGGGCCACTACTAGGTTCACGTGGCAGTCCACATAGGCCACGTGGTAGTCCACGTGGACCCTGCAAAAGTCACGTGCTCTAAAATGTGAAGTGCTCTAAAATGTCTCAATGCAAGTTGTTCCAAATTGGTTAATTTTGGGAAGTCAAACACAACGCATTTCAATGGAAGCATGCTAGAATTACCTTGCATGGGCGAGTTTTGCGACAGACTTGGTGGCAAGCTTACTTGCCACTATTATGGTCAACCTCCCATTTCCTTGCCTACATGTGATTGCTTCGTATATTATGTCATGCCAAGGGATGAGAGCATGAGCAGATTAATGATACATCAAGGAACTCACTAACATGACATGCCGGATGGGTCGTCAAAAGGGCTCACCGATAAAACCAAAGAAATGGTTGCACTAGTTCTTAGTAAGGATAGACATGTAGGTGCAAGAAAGGTACAAAGGTGTATGGCAAAAGAAATTGTGACGACAACTGTGATTGAAGAGGGAGCTCTAGACATGTACTTGATGAGAAACAATTTCTAAATGTTACTGAAGCAATGGGTCCCTTAGTGGAGGACAATTGGTGAGGATTCTTTCATGTTTCTCTTATTTGGACCTCATATTTCAAATTAATTAAACTCTGAAGTACAAGTTTCGAAGGTCCGTGGCTACAACTAGGAATGGGCCAACAAAGAAGAGCTTTGGTGTGAACTCCTTATTGTGGCTAAAAAGAGATTGCACATATGATTTTTTCCACAAAAGCAGTTTTCTTGAGCAAGGAGCGGAAGGGGAGCGTTGCTTTGTGTTCAAGATGTCTACAGTTGGTCCTGCATTTGAATTGGATTTGGTTAATCGAATGCGATGAAGTGGACCTGGAAATCTTTGGCACGCTTGGGTGCACTTTGATCACACTCACCAGGTGGCAGATTGAGTGACCATGGCATGCCACATTTATGATCCAGGGTCTGTTGTCTTAGAAACATATTTCAAAATTTTGACATATCTTAAGAAACAACCAGCAACGTGTTTACTAATGTGCTTGTCTTATGTTGCATCATGCAAGATCTCCTAATGCAACTTCTAAGATGAAAGATGAAGATAAGGAAGCACAAATTCTTTTCTGGCAGTGCATAAATGAAGTTATGGAGGGTCATAGATGTGAGAGAGCGGATTTTCATGGATTCATGAAGGACGAAGCTCAAGCCAACTGGAATGCAACTCGCACAATGTTCAATGGTGGCAAAGACAATGTTCTGCAACATCGAGAGGGATCTTGCCTTCTTTATTAGAAACAAAGCATGGTGGCACACACCACAAAGTACATTGCCTCTTCGTCTCAACAAACTCACAAAGACATGTACGAAAAGTGACGTCTAGCTCCCCTCTAAAGAGGCAGCTGCAGCGGAGTCTCGTCTACTTCGACAATGGTGGCGAAATGGAAATTGCATGGATAAAAACATCCCTGCAATGGACTCTTGGTTGAGTTGGTGGGAGGTGCGTATTGCACATTGGGGAAGCATCATGTCAGCAATAGAGAGAAGTGTTGATGGGGCAAACACACCAAGAGCCAACTTAGCCGAGAGCAAGCATGGTAGCTAGATTGCAGGCGAAGGTTTCAAAAGAAAAATCTCATTCTATGATGCATGTACTTCAGATATGGGAAATGCAATACTAAAAAGCACGAAGGCAGTTTCTTACTCTCAAGGTAAACATATTGGAAAGGGTCCTTTACTAGAGAGGCTTAAGGAAAGAGTTTCCTCTAGTCCAACACAAGTGATAAGAGTAGTAAATGAGGCTACATCTAGAACACCCATGTATAAGGCTCGTACCCCGCTTGGAGGAGACAAAGAAACGGTTTGGCAAAAGCGAGTGCCATTGATTGTGATTGATGTTGAGGATGAATCGACACAGAGGCTAGAGTACAATGCAAAACAAGAGACCGCACAACAACCAAAGGAGAAACATGATCATTTTCATGAAAGATTTAGGGATAGTAGATGGGAGTGAGAATTCCAAAGAGCAGACGAAGTTTTGTGTTTTGGAATGAAAGGTCAACAAAGCTATGAGGGAAATCAGAAGAACCCCTATAGTCGTGTGACATGCAGTGGCACCCCCAACGGTGGAAAAAGATGTTGAAAAAAAATTGTGGCATGTAGTAAAGGGACTCTTGCACCATCCTTTGAGGGGTATAGAAAACATCCAAATGGGCTACTCAAAAATGGTTTTGGTTTTGTCCCAGACATGTTATTCATTGCTATGTGGTGGATCATAATATAGAACCAAGGCCAGCTCCTCCTCCAACAACTTGGCTAGTTGATCTAGGAACAAATCTCACAGATGAAGAAGTTGAGGTACTACTTGAAGGAGGATTTCTAGTGGAGACAATTGGAAGAGATTGAGAGAGTGTAACAACAATGCGAATGCCTCCTAGGGGTGGAGGTGATTTCTCTTTTGCATCAACAAAAGCAAGTAGCAGTGGTTCAATACAAAGAAATGGCATAAGAGTCAAATTTCAGACTTCCATTTCAAAGGAGGTAGCTAAGAAAATTGGTGTCGCTCTTTGTTTAAAGGCTAAGGTGATTGAAGAGAAATGCATTGTAGACAAAGCACATGAAGTCTTCAAGGTTGAACATCACATAGTAGATGGACATGTAGGGGTGTATGAGGTGCACATCAAGGATGAGCACCATTGCACATACCCTGATTTCACCGATAGGGAGGCCAAGAAAAAATCTTATTTGGCTTGCAAGCACTTGTACTTCATTTTCTTGAGAGTTCTTGGATTGAGCCAAAATGAAAACATGTTCATACATCAACCCGTGCTAAGCAAAGTACATGTTTACAATGCTCTTAGCCGTGAACGCACATATCCAAACTTAGAGTGAAGCCTAGGATTATACAATTTTGTGACACATTTTCGGCCATGTATTGTAGCTGGTGAAGTTGATATAGATTGGGTAGGAATTGGACCTTTGGCAGAGATGTTTTGGATTATCTTGGGTTATATAACCTCTAATCTCTCTTTTTGTTAGCACTAATCTTGATGTAAATTGATTTAGGTGTAAATTGATTTAAGAATATTCTTCCGTGTGTGTGTGTGTGTGTGTGTGTGTGTGTGTGTGAGAGAGAGAGAGAGAGAGAGAGGATCAAGAGAGAGAAAAAACCAAGGGTGCCTGGGATAGGGGAAGAGAGAGAGAGAGAGAGAGAGAGAGAGAGAGAGAGGCCGAGGTCGACAGAGGGTCAAGGGAGAGAAAAAAGGAGCAAAAGAAATGGTGAGGACGATGTGGGATCGAGGTGTGTTTACCAAGGAAAAAAATCTAAGAGAGAGAGAGAGGCCGAGGTCGAGGTTGACAAAGGGGGGAGAGAGAGAGAGAGAGAGAGAGAGAGAGAGAGAGAGAGAGAGAGAGAGAGAGATAGAGAGAGAGATGGAGGATCAGGAGAGAGAATAAAGTTGAGAAGAGAGAAAAAAATATTTTTGAAATCTGCTCGTCGGTTCCAAAAAAGCGATATCCAAATAATATCCCCTTCACCAACAGTTAGCATCTTTACAATCTTTGTGTCTAGTCCTTCCTTGATGATAGGAATATACATAAACACCACTGGAAGAAGAAATATAGGTAATGTAAAAAGGTCTCTCCTTAAAACCAAAGTTTTATAACGCTTGATCTTTGCCCTTGTGCAGTCCTCCCTGGTCAGGGTGCATGTAAAGGTTGGCTTTAAACTGACTAGGAAATGGTCCTGTGGATTCAATAACTTCTATAAGGGTCATAAGATACAATAACCTATTCACTGTCTACATCCATGTCTATTGATTTTACCCCAGTAAAGCAGCAAGTTTCATGTGCATTCCTTCCAATGAATGAGCACCCTCTACTTTGTGTATCACTTTATCTCTTTCGTCTCCTTCCCTTATTAGATCGATCGTGTACCCCATGTCATCAACTACCTCCATTATTTGTTTATAGTTAAACAACTTAGGATCATAATGTATTACATCTTCTCTGTTGTCAAGCTAATCTATGCCTTCTTGATGCCAGACAATTTGATTAAATTAGACGACAACTTTTTTTGCTTCCTATCCATGATAGCCTTGTACGATTTGTGCTTCAAGCCCGCATCTTCAATGGCCTCACAAATCTTCAACTCCTACACGTGTAAAAACATATTATTGACTTCAAAGTACATCGATGTACACACAAACACGTCATGAACCATACTTTTGTGTGAAGAAAATAAAGGCACAACAAAGCAAAAGTGAACTACCCCCTAAAACATAGAACACAAACGAGAATAGCATGATGTCATCCACATCCTCCTTCATAAAACCCACACAAAATGACTACCAACAAGTCAATGTAAACCACAACAAGCAGTTTACAATGAATGTCGAGTGGGAAACAAACATTAGTCCTATACAGAACCACCCTTTTTATAGATGTCATTGGGACAGTCCCATTCCATAGAATAATCTACCCATAAGAACTTCATGCTGGTAGTTTAAAACCTATCGTTGATAAAAATAAGCCCAAATAACCAAGAAATGTAATCCAAATAGAATGTGCATAGAAATATTGATCACAGACAATACATGGAAAATGTTGGCATTGTGGTAGCCCTCTAATAGAAGTCCATGAGTTGTGACTATCGCCCTCCACTGGGGTGTTTGTGTGACAAGGAGAGTCTCCCTATGTCTCTGAAATATCTAGTAAGAAACAAGCCAACTCTCTTTGGTGAGTCTTGAAGAAGTTTTGGACTTACTTCTATAGGTTCTCAAAATGACTATCGATCCTCTTCTTCCTCTTCTCTTCTTTATGCCACCGCCGCCAAGGTTGATTATGGCAATGAAAATGGCGATTCGGTTTATGAATCTCTCAATTTGCAGAGGTTAAGCATGGTTTACATGCTGAATTTTATGTATATACAGAAGGGGTTATATGGAATTGTACTTTGGAAGTAATAGAGAGAGGCATAGAGGTGGTGTATGTACATGTAGAGCTCATATGAGAGCTATGGAAGTAAGAGGGGAGGTTAATGGTGAAGAAGGTGAGAGAAACCATGGAAGATGCAGGCTTGAGTGAGGGATTGAGAGGAATGAGTGTGTGTGTGTGTGTGTGTGTGTGTGTGTGTGTGTGTGTGTGTGTGTGTGTGTGTGTGTGTGTGTGTGTGTGTATAGAAGTGTCAAAAGAGGTGAGAAAAGACTATGGGCTACTTGTGAAAAAAGTGGGCAAACTGGGATCCAATCAAAAAATCATACATCACCGGTGGTAGCTCCAAAAATTATGAATCTTTTTGAGGTGCTTCTTCATCTCTTGGTCCACATTTTTTCTTGTAATCACCGCTTCAAATTCAGAGTGGAGATGGATATAAAAAATCCCACCAAAATGCCTATTTTTCTTCACAAAAAAGTCTTCAGTGGCCCCCCTTTTGTTGAATAATTTGCGTATGGTTCCAAAGGTGAGCCCCTCCTTGCATTAGAGCATGACCTAATTGATTCTTAGGGGTTTGAAAATATGCATGGTTGTGGATTATGCTTAAATATAATATATCGATATGATGGAAAAGACAGGCTAGTATATATAAATAATTCATGGAGTTTAGAATAGTGTGGGCTATATATATAAAAAATAAATAGATAAAAATATAGGGAATCGAATGAGGTGGGCCCTCATTTGTTTTTATTGATGTATATTTATTTACAAGAGGTAAGAAGATATACCTGTAGAAAATAGAAATTTAGTAAAACACAATGACTGATGGTGGAAGGTATTTTTTGATTTTTTCCTTGGAGTGGATTCACACCAAAAATAAGAGAAGCTTGCATGAAATCGTTTTTTTATAGAATACATAGGTAAGAAAGATTATGGTAATAGTGAGTAAATGTACGTAGCATACTTAAGAAAATAACACACACCTAAGTAGAAGTATTTAAATAAATACCAAAATAATTATGAAAATTTTCTATTTTTAGGCCTTATATACAATGAAATATTTACACACCAATGGGCCATAATATACATTGGCTTTTGTTTTTTTTTTGGCTCAACTAGCCTAGTGACTAGTTAGCTGAGAGTTTTAAGAAGATATGGAAAAAGTCTCCTAACTCACACATGCCTATGTACAATTAAAAGGTAAGAATAGCCACAGTGTTTAGGTGATTTTGGTAGGGTGAGGTAGCTCACTATGGAAATTACGGAGAGCCGAAAAATGGCTATTAATGTTCATAATCACCTTGCTCATAATTTGACCCGCTACCTTCGTGCTCGTTCCTTTCACTCTAAAACTCCTCCGAGAACTCTAAAAAATCACTGATGAGACTAATCCTCCTCCCTTCTTACCTTGCTTAGGTCTGTCCTGAGCAGTTTTTGGGCTTCAAAGTCCCTTGGTCGTGCTATGGAAAATGGCATCGGCGGGAGGGTGATTGATGGTGACACTTTCGCTTTTGGCCTTACCCTTAACCTTCTTATACAATGTTGCAAGTCCAAAAAAAAGTGAGGACACTATAGCAAATTAAACACATTAGTTGAACAAGAAAAACATTACTTACCGTTGTATGCTTTAGCTTTGTCTTCGGGAAATTCTCCATCCGCATAGTCCAAACACCATGGACAGTCTCTCCATGTTTACTTACCATGGAGCTTCTTTGTCCAATCATCAAGATAGAGACAGCTCTCCTCTCTCTCAGCAGACTCAACCCATGCATCGCTGGGATGCTCGAGGTATAGACTACGAAGGCCTATTTTAAGGGCGCCCAACCACCATCTACAAAAAACAAGAGGAATAACTCCACCATTCATAACACACAATTTTAATATTATATAGTTCAATACCTATATAGCATCGGTCAGTACAAGAAAAATGTGGCTGCTTCTCTGCATTGTGGATAGCTCATATGGTTTGCTTCCATTGCACAAAAGCCTTGCCAAAGTGCTTTTGTCAAAAATCATGCAGTGCATCGCTAAGAGACATGCCACAATCACGTGTGATGCGCGCATGTAACTTCTTTAACGTGGAGTTATCGGCCTCCATCTTTTCGGCCACACTCAATACACCCGTGCACATTAATAATTAGTAATGTGGCAATACTAGATAAGACCCCAAACTCTAGTGTTAGTACGCTCACCTTTCAAGCTGCCACCAATATGTGTGCATTCTCAACCATTGTGAGAAGGGCTTCTCCTGTGTCGAATAAATCCTTCCACTAACGACACATCCTTTGTCAATATATCGATCAGGTGATATTGTTTATAATTTATCATTGGATAACATTCTTAATAAGTTAAGGAGAACAAACAATTCTTTCAAAAGCAGATAGTACTTACTCCGAAGGACTAATCCGTACCCGTGCAACCTCAAAGACTCTGAAGGGGGTCATTTTGCAACACTTCTCTCCCCAGCCCCCAAAAGAGATGCACTTTCAAAAAAATCCTTTTCCATTTTTGGGATTGGCTATGGCTATTATCTCTAGTCTCTTCTTTCGCACAAAGAAACTATCGGTCTCTTTCACAGCCAAATCATAGCTTACCTTGTAATCATGTTCGTGCATGCGGTACTCTCTACTCCCCTTCACTGGTAAATTTTGTGTTTTCAGCCAATACCTTGCATCGAACTCTTCCTGCTATACAAATCAGCAAATCAAACTCATTTCCAAAAAAAACCCTATGTGCTTACCTAATGCATGTGTATTATAAATTTACAATTACCTTCCACAGTAGTTGCGCTAACAAAGACATAGGTAGACTAAGCCATTTTGAACAGTTCATTGTCGTTCCAAGAAGTGCCCTACAAGCTTTTGCCCTATCTTCCTCATTGAATTTGTCCAATAACGACTATGGATCCCACAAGCGCTAATTTTTGCATCATAGTATTTCGTGCGCAGTGGTGTGAGGCACATGGACTCGCGTCACGCTAGTTTTAAATGAAACATTATATTAACAATTGATAATATCAAGTGCATCAATAGAAGTGTGAAGAAACTTACTTGTTGATCATGCCGTGCACCAAGAGAAAGTCTGCCATCTCCGCAAGGTCGCACTTCACAATCGTGCACTCAACCTATGGTGTAGGTAATTCATCCAATCGCTCCTGCAATGCCCAGTCTTTCCACGCGTGGAGCCGGTGGTTGCCGTCCCAAACAATGAACATTTTCTCCTCCATGTGAGAGAGCTCGGGAATGTCTCTATTTGTTCATCAAATGTGGCCGACATCACTAACTCTCTCCCGTAAGTGCCACGCCTATCAAATGGTATAGGATCTTGTCCGGGAAAAGATTTGGACACAATGAAGCAAGCCAGTGGGCTGGTAACCTCTTTCGGCTATAGAGGTCATTAGTTCAGCCACACAATCATCATTCGTTCTAATGGTCAGGTGGGCCAAAAGACGGCAAAGGGGATGCGAGGCAGCAAGTAATTGTATGGCACAACATATGCATCAACCCAACCCGATGAAACGTGGCTATCAACCACGGATCCAAATAAATTAGTAAGAGAATCATTACCTGTATTTCCACAAGGATGGTCATGAGACGTGACTGCACTTGTTGAAGGAGGCACTTGCATCATCGTCAAAACGGACGTTCCAACCACGGAGGTGATTTGAATCGTCATCCCTTCTTGGCAGTCCACGTCTTTGGACTCTTTTCTTGTTAAATTGGCATCTTGTTTGTCAATTAGGGTGCTTATGGTTTTCAAAGAAATGATGAAAGGTGAAAGTGATATCAGAGGTTTGAAGGTGTGGGAAGAAGGTTTAAGAAAAATGAAATAAAAGAGAGTGGGAGGAGAAGGTTTGGAAAGGCATGAAGGAATGGAAAAAAAATGATTTTCTAAAAGATGGAGATCACTCACGCTTAAAGAAGAGTAGAACTATGAGAAAAAATAAACAGTAGTAGAGTAAGCTTTTACAGGCATTTGAAAGGGGAGGGGGAGTCCAAAAAAAGGGAAGCGTTTTGGTCAAGGGGTGGGGGGGGCGTTTTGGTCGACGTGGGGGGCGGGGCTGCAGGGGGCATGTGGGGACGCAGAGCGGGAGGAGGCAAGTAGGAGCACGGGAAGGGGGAGCAGGGGGAGGGGCGGGGGGGGCATGTGTGGGCATGGGGGCGGCAGGGGACAGGGGGCAGGTGGGTAGCAGGGGGCATGTGGGGGCGCGGAGGTGGCAGGGGGCGTGAGGGGGACAGGGGATGCGCATGGGAGGGGGATAGGGGATTGGTGGAAGCGCTGGCGCGGGAAGGGGGGACAGGTGGTGTGCATGGCGGGGGGCTAGGGACACGCACAATAGGGGAGTGAGAGGGGTGCACACGGCAGGGGGCAAGGACCACTACTGGGTCCACGCGGCAGTCCACATAGGCCACGTGGTAGTCCACGTGGACCCTGCCCCCTAACCAGTCCCTCATTGGCCCCCCCTTCCCCATATCGTGTGCGTCGTCCCTGTCATCCTTGTTGCCTCCATCCCTTGTGTCCCCTTTTCCTGCCCCCGCCCCCTGTGCCGCTCGTCATCGCCCTGTTGCCCACAGAGAGAGAGAGAGAGAGAGAGAGAGAGAGAGAGAGAGAGAGAGAGAGAGAGAGAGAGAGAGAGAGAGAGACACAGGGAGAGAGGGCGATAGAGAGGGGAGGATTTGGGTTCGTGTGATTCACACGGAGGGGAAGAGGGGGGGGGAGAGAGAGAGAGAGAGAGAGAGAGAGAGAGAGAGAGAGAGAGAGAGAGAGAGAGCAAATAGGAGAGGGCAATGCAATTTTGAAAAAAATAATCTTAATATGGACTTAAAAATTTATTAAATATTACTAACTACTAAGATCAATTTATAAAATGCTCTTAAATTTTATAAGCGCAACTAAACTCTTTCACTGTCATCTTTTCAATCTCCTATAAGAGATTTCTACTCGACTATCATGTCATGCACTATAGTCCTACCTTCTTTCTAAAAGGCTTTTCCTTTTATCAATAGGAAGATTATCTTTGGGGTTACATATCTACAGGAACATGTTTCGCCACAAACTTTTTCTGCTTTATATGCAATTGTCATGGTTGGGAGTGAAGAGTTGACAGTGCCAATGGAGAGAACAAGCAATCACTTGGGAGAGGAGTTTTATGTTGTGGACAAATCTCTTTCTACAAAGTTCATGATGCTAGTCGAAGATGACACAGTCTCCAATTCTAGTGGCATGCCTGCTCCATTGGTGGATGTTCCCTACATAGACCTTACTAGTCAAAGAAAGGAACAACTCCTTGGAGAGAAAGCATTGCAAAACTCTATCAAGGTAAGAAGTACAAATAGTATTTTGTCATTTTTTAATGCAATGATGAAGCCCAACACTTTGATGAAGCTTCTTTCAAAGATAGTGGAAATCAAACAAGTGTCGGAAATACGAAAGGTGTACAATGGTAACATGGTGTTTGAGTTTCCACCGACCTTAGAAAAGGTTCATCCAATGGATTCTATGGAACATAAGTATGATCCACACCATTGCACCAATCGGCAAACCTCAAATATTGCATTTCCTAGAGTGTGTCGCAAAAGTCAAGTGCTCTAAAATGTTTCAATGAAAGTTGTACCAAATTGGTTAATTTTGGGAAGTCAAACACAACGCATTTCAATTGAAGCATGCTAGAATTACCTTGCATGGGCGAGTTTTGCGACAGACTTGGTGGCAAGCTTACTTGCCACTATTACGGTCAACCTCCCATTCGCTTGCGTACATGTGATTGCTTCGTATATTATGTCATGCCAAGAGATGAGAGCATGAGCAGATTAATGATACATCAAGGAACTCACCAACATGACATGCGGGATGGGTCGTCAAAAGGGCTCACCGATAAAACCAAAGAAATGGTTGCACGAGTTCTTAGTGTGGATAGACATGCAGGTGCAAGAAAGGTACAAATGTAAGTGGCAAAGGATATGTGGCGACAACTTTGATTGAAGAGGGAGCTCTAGCCATGTACTCGGTGAGCAAGAATTTCTAAATGTTGCTGAGGCAATGGGTCCCTTAGTCGAGTACAATTGGTGAGGATTCTTGCATGTTTCTCTTATTTTGACGCAATATCAAAATAATTAAACTCTAAAGTACAGGTTTCGAAGGTCCGTGGCTACAACTAGGAATGGGCCAACAAAGGAGAGCTTTGGTGTGGACTACTTATTGCGGCTAAAAAGAGATTGCACATATGATTTTTTCCACAAAAGCAATTTTCCCGAGCGAGGAGCGGAAGGGAAGCGGAAGGGGAGTGTTGCTTTGTGTTCAAGATGTCTACAGTTGGTCTTGCATCTGGATTGGATTTGGTTAATCGAATGCGCTGGAGATCTTCAACACGCTTGGGTGCAGTTTGATCACACTCACCGAGTGGCGGATTGGGTGACCATGGCATGCCACGTTTACGATCCAGGTTCTATTGTCTTAGAAACATATTTGAAAATTTTGACATATCTTAAGAAACAACCAGCAACGTGTTTACTAATGTGCTTGTCTTCTATTGCATCATGCAAGATCTCCTTCACTAATGCAACTTCTGAGATGAAAGAGAAAGACATAGAAGCACAAATTCTTTTCTGGCAGTGCATAAATGAAGTTATGGAGGGTCATAGATGTGAGAGAGCGGATTTCCATGGATTCATGACGGACGAAGCTCAAGCCAACTGGAATGCAACTTGCACAATGTTCAATGGTGGCAAAGACAATGTTCTACAACATCAAGAGTGATCTTGCGTACTTTATTGGAAACAAAGCATGGTGGCACACACCACAAAGTACATTGCCTCTTCATCTCAACAAACTCACAAAGACATGTACGAAAAGTGACGTCTAGCCCACTCTAAAGAGGCAGCTCCAGCGGAGTCTCGTCTACTTCAACAATGGTGGCGAAATGGAAATTGCATGGATAAAAACATCCCTACAATGGACTCTTGGTTGAGTTGGTGGGAGGTGCGTATTGCACATTGGGGAAGCATCAAGTCAGCAATAGAGAGAAGTGTTGATGGGGAAAACACTCCAAGAACCAACTTTGCCAAGAGCAAGCATGGTAGTTGGATTGCATGCGAAGGTTTCAAAAGAAAAATCTCATTCTATGATGCATGTACTTCAGAAATGGTGAGGACGATGTGGGATCGAGGTGTGTTTACCAAGGAAAAAAATCTAAGAGAGAGAGAGAGGCCGAGGTCGAGGTTGACAAAGGGGAGAGAGAGAGAGAGAGAGAGAGAGAGAGAGATGGAGGATCAGGAGAGAGAATAAAGTTGAGAAGAGAGAAAAAAATATTTTTGAAATCTGCTCGTCGGTTCCAAAAAAGCGATCGCCAAAAAATATCCCCCTCACCAACAGTTAGCATCTTTACAGTCTTTGTGTCTAGTCCTTCCTTGATGATAGGAATATACATAAACACCACTGGAAGAAGAAATATAGGTAATGTAAAAAGGTCGCTCCTTAAAACCAAAGTTTTATAATGCTTGATCTTTGCCCTTGTGCAGTCCCCCCTGGTCAGGGTGCATGTAAAGGTTGGCTTTAAACTGACTAGGAAATGGTCCTGTGGATTCAATAACTTCTATAAGGGTCATAAGATACAATAACCTATTCACTGTCTACATCCATGTCTATTGATTTTACCCTAGTAAAGTAGCAAGTTTCATGTGCATTCCTTCCAATGAATGAGCACCCTCTACTTTGTGTATCACTTTATCTCTTTCGTCTCCTTCACTTATTAGATCGATCGTGTACCCCATGTCATCAACTACCTCCATTATTTGTTTATAGTTAAACAACTTAGGATCATAATGTATTACATCTTCTCTGTTGTTAAGCTAATCTATGCCTTCTTGATGCCAGACAATTTGATTAAATTAGACGACAACTTTTTTTGCTTCCTATCCATGATAGCCTTGTACGATTTGTGCTTCAAGCCCGCATCTTCAATGGCCTCACAAATCTTCAGCTCCTACACGTGTAAAAACATATTATTGACTTCAAAGTACATCGATGTACACACAAACACGTCATGAACCATACTTTTGTGTGAAGGAAATAAAGGCACAACAAAGCAAAAGTGAACTACCCCCTAAAACATAGAACACAAACGAGAATAGCATGATGTCATCCACATCCTCCTTCATAAAACCCACACAAAATGACTACCAACAAGTCAATGTAAACCACAACAAGCAGTTTACAATGAATGTCGAGTGGGAAACAAACATTAGTCCTATACAGAACCACCCTTTTTATAGATGTCATTGGGACAGTCCCATTCCATAGAATAATCTACCCATAAGAACTTCATGCTGGTAGTTTAAAACCTATCGTTGATAAAAATAAGCCCAAATAACCAAGAAATGTAATCCAAATAGAATATGCATAGAAATATTGATCACAGACAATACATGGAAAATGTTGGCATTGCAGTAGCTCTCTAATAGAAGTCCATGAGTTGTGACTATCACCCTCCATTGGGGTGTATGTGTGACAAGGAGAGTCCCCCTATGTCTCTGAAATATCTAGTAAGAAACAAGCCAACTCTCTTTGGTTTCTCAACTCCAATAGATCTCAAGTGTGGGTTGTCTCGTAAAAAGGGTTGTACATCGGCCCCGTATGCTCTCATATGTTGGGCATTTGCATACTAGTCAATCTCTTCAGTCTTCACCCCATCTATTCATACCTTGTAGGTCCTTTTGATCTCTGTCAATCTGGAGAGCCTGCCAACCTCGATTGAGAAGAATTTTGAGTTGTCCCATTGCCACTCTAGCACTATGTAGCATATATATCATGGCCGCTGGATGAAGCCATCCTCTAGAAAGGATAAGGTTGAAGACAAATAAGGATTCATCCTCAACAGATTCATCAAAGTCCACAAGTAACGGTAATGATAAGCAAAGTCCTCAGTTTGGCATTTGCAATGCATCCACATCTAAGGAAAAGAAGAAGAGCAAAGAAAAGAGAAAGCATCTAGTTCAATTAAGTTTAGGCTCACTTCGGTTGAGTAAACATCTCAAAATATCTTACAAGATAAGGAATGCACCACTTGTCAAGCAGGGGGAGACTCTCAAACTCATTAGAAGCATGATATTTAGCCACAACCTGGTTCACATTTCCAAAGAGCAGTAGGGTAGGAGAATTTAGAGATTCACAATTTCTTTACCCTCCCTCTTTGCATCACAAGCTATGAAAGAACTGAAACTACCTGACTTCATACCACAAATAAACAAAAAGAAAAAGATGAACAAATTTTGTAATGGAAATGGCCTATAAACTTTGAGAATAGCGGAATTAAGAGAGTTAGAGTGAGCACTTTTGTGAGACTACTTGGAGAACATAGAGGGTGAACTTAATTAGCGGTAGCAACATAACCAGTTCCCAACGGTGTACCTTGAACTAAGTCCCTCTCAACCAAGATAATAGATTACTGTCCCACTTACCCTATTGCAATGAACAGGTCCGACCTTTCATGGACAACTCAAGGACCTCTCTTCTTAAGTAAGAAAAGAGAAACCAATAGCTCTGATACCAATGTAATGGAAATGGCCTATAAACTTTGAGAATAGCGGAATTAAGAGAATTAGAGTGAGCATTTTTGTGAGACTACTTGGAGAACATAGAGGATGAACTTAATTAGCGGTAGTAGCAACATAACCATAATACTTAATTAACTTGGCATGAACAATACTTTTGCAAGAGAGAGAAAGAGTTTAGAGAACTTGACAACAGTCGAGGACCGGATTTATGTGGAGCCGATCCCCCCTCCAATAGGTTTTTGTATTATAGATTCTCCCATCAAGAGAGACTTGGTACAATACAATCTTTGTGTTCCTTGTGACCTAGGTGATGCAATGAAGATGGAAAGTTTCATGCATCACGAGCATAACATAAACTTTGTAAAAGTAATAACCATCCCCAGCCTCAGTCCCAAGGCCTCAAACACCTTCAAAGGTGGAGAGAGCTAGTGGGGAATGAGGGTAGGGAAGATGAAGAAGAAGAATTCAATAGGAGAAAGAAATAGTTCCTCACTTATCATCACTTCTTGCTTAGCATAGCATAATAACATAGTAATGAAGATGAAGAAGATGACAAGCTTAAGCATTGAAGGATGGCTCTTGGTTGGGTTTGCATTCCATAGCCAAGAGTGTTGGTGTAGGCTCTCAACTTCTCAACAAGCTTGGAGAAGGAGATGGAGCTCTTGCACTTTGCACTTCACACAATGAGAGTGTGTGTGTTGGGGGGGGCGGGGGGGAGTATAAGGATGCCCAAACTCGGGGGGTGCACTATGTAATTATGTTAATGTATAACGTGAGTTCGAAAGGAGGGGTTTTAAAATGCAAATTTTTTTTGGCAATTTAACAGGGATACATTAAAATAAGGGGTTTTTAGTTTCAATTTTGAAAAAAAAAATCCTAAAATAAGGGGTCATTATATTCATTCAAACATGTTAAAAGAGGGTTTTTTTTTTAATATCCCACGAACGGACGTTATATAGGGGAGTACTGAACGGTGAACCCCCCGAGTGCCCAAATCAGCATGCCCGCTCATGCTTGGTCAACCCCCCCTCTCTCTCTGTTTTGTATTATTTAATTATATCATTTGGACAAGTGTCCTATTTTCCCTCTTTGAGAAAAAGAGCTTAATTATTTGTTTAAATGCATCTAAATTTTCATTGGACCCCTTTAAAGCCTATCCAATAGGATTCAAGCACATCATGAGGGCAAAATGGGGAGGATCTTGATATGTGTCTTTTATGCATCTTAAGAGATCATGTTTGAATTGAACACTTCAAGCACCTTAGTCATTTAAGCATGACACACCCCAAGCTTGGGCAAGGTTCGCACAAAAACCTTAAGCACCTTAGTCAGCAACCACGACAAGCACCTCAAGCTTGGGTAGGGTTCCCACCTCAAGGTCAGCCCCAGCCTGCTTATGGTCCTAGGTCTAAGGACTTTTTAACACTAACCTTTGGAGGTCTTTAATGAAGCTAACCCTAAGGTCTTTAAGCTCCATTAGGTAGCATTTCTCTTTGATAGACCATCTCTCCTTTTTGGACCCTTTTACCTTGGCCCCGTGTTGAGATAGATCCATAAGCACATGTCTATATCCTAACCGTTGTTCTAGTTTATTCTCCCACATTAAATGATCAGTTTAATATGAGTAAATCATTTGGGTTGGTTAGATATTATATTTTATGACAAATTTAAATGTAGAAGGACCTCATCATACTTGCATGCAGTATTATGTTAAGAGTAAGATCCTACTACATAGTACAAACAAGAGTTAGTATCTACTCTATTTATTGAGAATGTCAAACATGGACAAATTTTCTCACATTGTAAACACATGCAATTGAGACCTCCCAAGGGGCACCATTGATAGACCCATGGCATTGTGTCAGGCATGGGGCAACATCCACCATGATTTATCATCGATAAATAGGAGCACCAAACCTTGCACACACACCATCAAGACCCGCATGGTCAGGTGAATAGAAGCAACATGATACAAAACTATGGTATTTTTAAGTATTAACCACAAAATCATTTTACAAAAAGACTTCTTGATGGCCTAGTTGCCTTTAGCCCAACCTCATTGTTTCAATCACTCTACTACAACTTGAAGTAGAAGCAATATGCTTAGACTCATATGCAAAATTGGAGTGAAGTATCACTCATGCTTGTAACAACTTATATAAAAATTAGTTGTAATAGCTTACATCAATAGAGGCAGCGTGATAAATGACTTGAGCTCTATTTTGAAGAACAACAATAGTTACATCTTCAATGCCAGGTAGGCGCTTTACTGCTTTCTTAATGGAGCTCTCACAAGCTACACACTACATTCCAAGGACTTGAATATTCAACTCACAAGCTTCTTCACCTTTGAGATTTCTTACTGGCGGATAGTGTGGCACTGATGGATAATGTGGAGCAGGAAGCAATGCTAATCGGCTGGGAGAGTCCTTCTTCAACCCTATTCTTTGAATAGCCATATCAATCATATAGACAACCATTTCACCTGCAAGAGCACGACAAATAAAATTAGGCAAAAGGGAGCTATATACGTATTGCTCCAAAGCTAAAAATAATACAACAAATTCAAGCAAGAGATGAACAAAAACCACATAAACTATCTCATATCAAAGATTAAGTTACGACATGATTATCCAAGTATACGTACGGATATAGATTCACATGTGTTGTATGGGGATGCTTGTAGGCATGTATGAATGCAAAGATTCACATAGAGAGAGAGCAAGACTTCCACCACCTTGGATGTGGTGTGTGCAAGTGACCAGAGATGAAGGGGAACATCAACGTAGGGGACGAAGCGCTCAAAATGCATATATGCATGCTTGACGCACAGGAGAGAGAGAGAGAGAGAGAGAGAGAGAGAGAGAGAGAGAGAGAGAGAGAGAGTGGAAACTCGAGTGTCCACCAATAGGTCTACAGAATCATAAGTCTAGGCACAGACAAACGGAGATATAAGGGAAGTATGTGCCACTTCCCCCAACTTGCCAGCCCCGTTTTCATGTGATTACTTGCGTCCCTTGTATTCGGCACTTTCTTATGATATTAATCATTCGTTCGCGTCCATCACTCTCATGTCCCTCTTGCATTCAGTTTTCAAGTTGCGTTCTTGTGTATGCGTTTGCTTGCCTGCAGGTCCCGTTTGCATCGCAGGTGAGCCGGCGCGGCCCCTTTCCCGCGACGCCCCGAACGAGGGCGTCACACTTGGTATCAGAGCTTCGGCTCGAGTCCCCGCCGACCCGACGTCGGCCCGTGGCCCGTGGTTGTCACCACGTTTTCGGCCCGTCTGCCTCGTTTTTCCACGTTTTCTCCACGTTCTCGGCCCGTGTTGCCCCGTTTTGCCCCGTTTCACCACGTCCCTTGCGTGATTGCCCCGTTTTGCCCCGTTCCTTGCGTTTTCTCCACGTTCCCCACAGTTTTTCACCGTTTTGCCTCGTTTGACCCGCGTTTCGCCCCGTTTTCACCGCGTTCTCCGCATTCTTGACCCGTTTTGCCCCGTTTTGACGCGTTTCTCCACGTTCCCCATCGTTTTTCAACGTTTTACCTCGTTTTGCCCCGTCTTACACCGTTTGGGACCGGTTTTCATCGTTATTGAGCCGTTTTTCACGGTTTTTGTCGTTTTGGACCCCGTTTCGCGCTGTTTCATAGTTTTTCAACGTTTTCAAGCCGTTTTGGCGCAGTTTTTTAGTTTTTGACATTTTTGAGTTTTTCTTTTCGGCTTCGGCCACAAAAGTACAGAAATGGCTAGAGATCAAGAATATGATGACGGATACAGAACCGAGCCTGATTTGAATAAGAAGGAGAAGAAGAAGAAGGAAACGAAGACACGACAAGATGCCCAAGACACAATAGAAAGGAGACTGGAGGCCCGCATCATGGCCTCCGTGGAACAACAGATCAACTTGATGTCGGCTAACCTGGGCGAATTGATTCAAACGCAGCTAGGCCAGCGATACGAAGACCGCCCAGGCACCAATAATGTCAACACGCGGCGTAACACACAAAGACGACCGCAACCCGAAGACGAAGACTATCAGGATGATCAAAGTGAAAGACGTTACTATAGCCCTGACAGACACCTAGAAGATGAAAACAGACTGGGAAAGTTCAGACCCAGTCCCTCAGAGAAATACAAAGGCAACAGCACCTCACTGGAACTCAACAAGTGGTTCAGCGAGGTAGAAGACTACATGCAGTGGAACAACATAGGCAGACGCAGATATGTGCAAGTGGCCAAAACCTTTCTGGCCGACGACGCCTATGTATGGTTCCTCACTGAACAGCAATCAAAGCGCTGGGAGGACTGGGAGGACCTACAAAGAGACATGCTCAGCTACTTTGTCCCAGAGAATGAGGGCAACAAAGTCAGGGATTCGTGGCGCGATCTACGCCAAGACGGCCACATACCAAACTACATTGTCAAATACCGGCGACTCATGCTCCAACTTCCATTGATGCACACAGCAGACAGGTTACATGGCTTCCTGTACGGCCTGAAGCCCTGGACCCGCCGCGAGGTAGAGAAGCAGAATCCCAACACCTGGGAAGTGGCCGCCAATATGGCCGAAAAACTACGCGACACAAGTTCAACCCCAGGTTTTCCTCCCAATAACCCTCGCCCCAACAATTTTGCCCCCACGGCCTCCAGCAACAGGGCTAACCCACCCGCGGGGCGAGGCCGAGAAGTTATAACCAATAACAGAAGCAATGACCCCTGCCCACCACCACCCAATGGCAACCCGGGATTAGGCCGCGGAAATGGCGCCTTAGTCCCACGCACCTTTTTTGCGCACAATTCTTACAACAATACTTACAATGGCAACAATAACTAGTCGCACCCCGATCGCATCTGGTGCAACGACTGCAGAATCGCCCATGGACCCAACTACGCATGTGTCCGCAAGAGAAATCAGGCATCAACATCATCTAGCAGAGCCAACACCATCCAGATCGAAGAACCACCCTCCCCCCCCCAACGAAGAATCGAAGAAACGGATGACCCTATTGCTGACCAACAACTTCGGATTGGAGCAGTATCCCTCCACCCTCAATGCATGGCAGCAGCCATCACGGACATTCAGAACTTATATGTCCAGGCAACAATTGGGACCTAGCAACAATGGATCATGGTAGACTCAGGCGCTACACACAACTTTCTATCCCCGCAGTGCGCCGCTCGCCTGGGCCTACGCCTCACCACCGTCAATGAAACTACAGTCAAGTTTGCCCAAGGAAAGGATAGCAATGTAAAGGCAGCCCATCAAGTCAGGATCGAGATGGGTGAATTCACATGTCGCCTTGACTTCATAGTGGTCCCAATGGACGACTTTGAGGCAATCATTGGTCTGTCCTTCAACGACAAGTACCTCATTGCACTCCTAGGCATGAAGGTGGATCAATTACTGCTGAATAATCAAGGCAAAGCAGTGACAGTACAAGGTGCCAGACTCACAACGCAGCAGGCATTCACCCGTCAGGCGCATCTGCAAACCAAAGCCCCCCCCCATCAACCGCCAAGACCCTGCGCAGTTAGCAACGATGAAAGGCAAACACAAAATCCTAGAATACTCGTCCCCCAAACTCAACCTCATGAGTGCAAAACAAGCAGAGAGGGCTCTCAAGAAAGGAGCTCAGGTTCACCTCTGCATCATGCAAGCAAAGGAGCAGACCACAACAAGGCTCAACTCTATCACCATCGAGCAGGCCAAAGTGGGTGACCCCTCACTTACCCCCATCCTCCAGAAGTACAAGGATGTCATGCCCCCCCCAGCCTACCCCCTCCCCGTCAAAATCAACACGAAATTGATCTCATTCCAGGGAGTACACCCCCGGCCAAGGCACCCTACCGCATGAATGACACCGAGCTAAAAGAGCTCAAGAAGCAACTCCAGGAATTGGAGGATCAAGGTTTCATCAGGCCCAGCAGCTCTCCTTTTGGGGCCCTAGTCTTGTTTGTGAAGAAGAAAGACGGCTCAATGCGACTCTGCGTGGATTATCGGGCCCTCAACAAGATAACTATCAAGAACAGGTACCCCGTTCCCCTCATGGAAGATCTGCTAGACAGACTACAGGGTGCCCAATACTTCACTTGCATCGACCTCCGCTCAGGCTACCACCAAGTCCGCATCGCCTCAAAAGACATCCCGAAGACTGCCTTCCGCACACGCTACGGCTCTTGGGAATGGATGGTCCTGGGGTTCGGTCTCACCGGCGGCCCTAGCACTTTCTGCAGAATAATCCATGACAGTTTCCGGTACATGATAGATGATTTCCTCATCACTTACATTGACGATCTCCTCATCTACAGCAAAACTTTAGAAGAGCACCAGAAGCATGTCGCCGCAGTACTCCAACGCCTCCGCGAACACCAGCTATATGCCAAGCTGGAGAAGTGTGAGTTTGCTGTCCAGAAAATCGAGTTCCTCGGGTTCATTATCACGTCAGAAGGCATCATGGTGGATCCCAAGAAAGTCGACGCCGTCATCAAGTGGGCTCCCCCAACATCAATCAAAGAAGTCCGAGAGTTTGTGGGCTTCTGTCAGTACACACGCCGCTTCATACGCGACTTCAGCAAGATTGCTGCGCCACTTACAGAGATAACCAAAGGCCACAAACCTTTTCAATGGACCCCTAAAGAAGAAGAAGCCTTTGAGAACCTGAAGATCGCCATGTGTAGTACCCCCGTCCTCCGACTGCCCGACTTCACCAAACCATTTGAAGTGCATACAGATGCCTCCGATGGTGCCATTGGTGGAGTCCTCATGCAAGAGCATCAGCCCATCGCCTACGAATCCCACAAGTTCACAGATGTAGAAACAAGATGGACTACACATGAGAAGGAAATGCTCGCTGTCGTCCACTGCCTCCGAAAGTGGCGACACTATGTCCAAGACAAGCACACAAAGGTTTACACAGATAATATCTCCCTCAAGTACTTCCAGACACAACCCAAAATCACCCCCAAGCAAGCCAAGTGGCAAGATACATTGGCAGAATACGACATCGACATCATCCACAAACCAGGTACTACAAATGTCATGCCAGATGCTCTCAGTCGAATGCCCACCCTCACGGCTATCTCCACAGCAACCAGCACTCTACGCCAACGCATCCTCGACGCTCAGAAAGTTGATCCTGCTGTCCTCCGCATGCTCAACGACCACATCTCTGGGAAAGCGGCAGTGGGTCTCTTTGAAGTCAAAGATAACCTCTTCTACGCGCATGGAAAAATCTACATCCCCAATGATCCAGAGCTAAAGAAAGACCTCATGTGGGAGGCTCATGACTGCAAGCTAGCTGGACATGGTGGCCAGAATAGATCTCATGACAAACTCCACCAACACTACATGTGGCCAAAAATGAAGGACAACGTAATCGACTACGTGCGCACCTGCCCAACCTGTCAACTGGTCAAAGCTCAAAGAGTCAAGCCTGCTGACCTCCTCCACCCAATGCCAACACCCTCTCGGCCTTGGGACATGGTAAGTATGGACTTCATCGTCGACCTCCCCCCCTCCCACGGCCACACTACCATCATGGTGGTCGTCGACTACTTCACCAAGCAAGCTTACTTCATACCTGCAAAGCCTCCCGTCACCGCCTACCAAGTCACCAAACACTTCTTCGCCAAAGTCTTCAAATACCACGGCCTTCCCCTAGCCATAGTTTCTGATCGCGACACCCGCTTCCTCAGCGACCTCTGGCGCGAGCTCTTCAAGCTGCTAGGCACCCAACTCCGCTTCTCCTCTGCCTACCACCCAGAAACCGATGGCCAAACTGAAAGAGTCAACCAAGGCATTGAAGACTACATCCGCAGCTACGTCAAGGCTAATCAGAAGGACTGGTCCGAATACATGGATGTCCTGGAATTCCACTACAACAACTCCATCCATAGCAGCACTGGCTACACCCCCTTCGAGCTCTCCACAGGTAAAGAAGTCATCACACCTCTTGCACTGGCAACCGGCGATGTGCATGCCCAGGATCTGGAATGTGAAGAGTTTCTTCAACAATGGCAGACCCGCATGCAAAGGGCAAAGAAGAGTTTCGAGCAAAGCAAGGTACGCATCGCCAAATACGCCAACCAAAAGCGAAGGCCTGCCGAACTCTTCCAAGAAGGTGACTTAGTCCTCGTCAGCTCCCAGAATATCACCCTCCCTCCAGGCCTCTCCCCAAAGTTCAACCACTGCTACTATGGGCCATACAAAGTGCTCAAGTCCTACAACGACATCACCTACAAGCTGGATCTCCCATCACACATCAACATCCACAACGCCTTCCATGTAAGTCTACTCAAAAGGTTCGTGCCGGATAACACCTATGGTAGAAGCCTCCCCGAATATGTAAAGGATGGCCCGCCACATGAGCCGGAGGCCATCCTAAAGTCGCGTTTTGGGCGCCGGGAACAACTTTTCTATGTCAAATGGCGCAATCGCCCCATGACAGAATGCACTTGGGTACCTGAGGAGGACAACACACTACATGACAACAACATAGAGTAGTCCTCCCCCCCACTTGTAACTAGCATCACCCTAGGTAGCTAGACATTTTTGGCAACACTTCACTCCCCCCCTTGTAAATATCCGCCCCCAAACCTCGGCATCAACTTTTGTATCGGCACCTCTCAAAACCCCGGCTTGACGTGGGCGTCAAGCTCTCTCAACCCGGGGGTGTATATAAGGGAAGTATGTGCCACTTCCCCCAACTTGCCAGCCCCGTTTTCATGTGATTACTTGCGTCCCTTGTATTCGGCACTTTCTTATGATATTGATCATTCGTTCGCGTCCCTCACTCTCGTGTCCCTCTTGCGTTCAGTTTTCAAGTTGCGTTCTTGTGTATGCGTTTGCTTGCCTGCAGGTCCCGTTTGCATCGTAGGTGAGCCGGCGCGGCCCCTTTCCCGTGACGCCCCGAACGAGGGCGTCACAGGAGACCTTGACTTGGGAGAAGCGTTGACGAGCTTGCTTTTTGCTCATCCTATCAGGATTAATCCTAGGCATGTTGGCCTAATTATGCCTCATCTACACAGCCCATTACCGAGGAAGAGCAAACCTACAACAAAGGCTGGCCCTGCCACATAAATGTGAGGGAGCCACCCTCGCCACACAAAGATGAGTCGAAGGAGAAAAGGAAGGAGTAGTAGTCAGTAGAGTGGCGGGCTCATTGCGCAGAGAGAGAGAGAGAGAGAGAGAGAGAGAGAGAGAGAGAGAGAGAGAGAGAGAGAGAGAGAGAGAGAGAGAGAGAGAGAGAGAGAGAGAGAGAGTCTGTCGTGATTCGTGTTGCGCTACTGCTTCTCCATGTTTCTCGACTCTCGAGCTTTCACCCCAGACTGTGGTGCTTTTGATTCCGCTTCATCGTTTCCTTGAGAGCATTCTTGACACACTAAATACCCACTAACTTAAAATACCCACTAACTTATCTGCTAATAAAAAAATACACATTTAAAAAACATAACCTCTCCTTTTTCATTAGCAAAGCATCACTAAGGCAAGCCAAAAACAGCTCTCTCAAAATAACACGTCTCGAGTTCAAAACCTTCCTCTCCTATGCTCAACAAAACCATCGGCTATGGCCTCTGCAGCTCGCCGAGCCGTGTCTAGGGTGACATTGTCGGGGCTATCGCGCCTGCTCTGTCACAATCCAACTCGCCAAACACAAGCTCGATCCTTCTGGGCGTTCAACTCGGCGGCGCCTGTGAACTCTTCCGGCCACGTAGAGTGGGACTACAGAAGCCAACGCAGAGCTCTTCCCGTTTACAATATTGTGCCCTACATTGCTGTGGATGCTTATGTCGCCCCCAATACTGTCATTGCAGGCGCAGTTGATGTCTGGGATGCCTCGTCTGTCTGGTATGGATCTGTCGTTCGTGGAGACCTCAACAAGATTACAATCAATTTTGCCGCTAATGTGCAAGACCGCTGTGTCATTCACGCTGCCAAAACCTCGCCCACAGGTACATTCCAGTTTTGTGTGATGTGGTGTGCTCAAGGTCTCATTTTGCATGTGAAAGTTTTGAATTTTGTTGAGGTAATGTGGAGTAATCAGCAAGTCTCTTCTAAGCACACATTGAGTTCCAATTTCATTTGAGCTTCTGGAGAACTTCACTATTTCATGGGAAGTTGATCGAGTTATGCTTGCAGGTGAAGCCCAGATGCTATATCCAATTTAGATAGACGTTGTGGTCATCAATTTTTACAATGAAAGGCTCCTGCAGGGCCCAGACGTCCTATCATCATGCAAACATGTGATGGTTCCGTGTCTTGGCACAAGAGCTTCTTGTAGACAATCCTAGATTTTGCCTCTGAAAGCACATTGTAGGTGCTGTAGTTTCTTTTGTGCAATTGTGAAATCCGGGTAGGAATGAAGGGAGGTGATTGCTGAAAATGCAGTTGTTTAAGCATCAGTATATGTACATCTGTCCCAGACAAATAGCATGATACTGGCCATTCAAACACACAAAGTACGGATATTATGCTCATCTCTGGCCATAGAGCTGATATGACCTTTCCACGGAGTGTGGGAGCTAGCAGCACACGGGCCAAGCTTCTTTCACAAGGATTTCGATCTGTATCACCAACCCCAACAAATATATGGGTTTAGAGTGGCTTTAGGTAGAGCATACTAGAGTATATGTGTGAATGCAAGCGTCTGTTAGGAATTTTGAGGGCCACCTCTTGTGTAATTTGCCTTGATCTAGCTTCTTTACGGGTTGTGAGACTAGTCCCTTGTGCTTTGGTCCTCAACAGTGCCCGGAGGTTGTTCAATCATTGGGCTTTTGAATGCTCATCTTATATTTTTTGACCATTTATTGGACTGTGGGCAAGAAACAGGGGAGTTGGTCAGCCTTTCATGACTTCTATATATAGGGGAAGGGGTGCTCCCTTATGGATTCAATATGTTTAAAGCATTGTACTTCTGGTATGTAGAGTTGTCCGCAGGGCTTGTATTTTGTGCCATGTGTTTTTCTCTCTCCTTCCCACCCGTGTCCTCCAAATGTGCTTGTGTCACCCCTTTTGTTCCACTTGACAAGGTATGGGAGCCTAGGCTTGGTGTTTGTTTAGGATTATGAGGAGGGATTGATTCAGGGTTTTGATTTTCAGCCCATGAGAGATAGGAAGACCTATGGGGAGAGATGGAGATTTGGTATACAGAATTTGCTAATTAGATAGAGGCATTGTCTTGGATGTGGTGCAATGGATCATATGGCAATTGGATGGACTAGGATGATAGAGCGTCCAGAGTAGAGACGACATACAGAGTCTAGGGAGAGACAAGCAGAGTTAGGGTCCAGGAGGTTAGAGGCTGAGAGAGCGAGGAGGGGAGAGGCTAAAAAGAGAAGGCGGGGTAGAAGGTTTCCAGGCACGGGGATCCACCACAAGATCCTCCTCCTCAGGCATCATTGTCTTCCACATGTTTCTATTGAGCCCCATAGGGTTTCTAGGGAAATTGCTGTACCTTTCCGGCTTCATAGTTCTAGTAAGGATGATATTTCTCTTCTGTACTCATGACATAGTGTGAGGAAAGTTTCCACCTCTTGGACATGATGTAATGTCCCCGAGGCTCATTTGAGACTAGAGCAAGCCTCTCCCATGCCCTTCCCAACGTCTGGATTCCTTCCCTAATGCAAATTTCTGGGTCGTTTGCAGTGTATTGGGACGGGCACACGTGCCAACTGAAAAGAACAGGTTGAGATATACACTTACCACTTCAAACAACTGAACAGAAAAAGAGAGACTTCACACGCGACACGGAGTGGTGGAGTTCTACCCTCAGAGAGCACTAGCTCCAAACTGCGGCGCCCCTTTCGGTATTTCTTTGTATTTCTTCAAACGGTACAACATTTGAGGCTCTGCTTGTCACGTGCACATCTAACCCTATGTGACGTGGACAAGCTACTTCATGACAAGGGTTCGGTTCAGTTCAGTTAGCCTAGCTTAGGAAGTGTTATGGCACTTTTGTGAGTCTATTCGCAGACCGTGCATGTGTCACAGGATGGGAGCGTACACGAGCACTTAGAAAATCTGAAAATTATAATTCTTTGAAAACATGAGAGAAGGGAGAAGATCGACACAGTATTGGGGACCAGAAGATGGACTGGTCCCCCCCCCCCCCCCCCCCCCCCCCCCCCCCGTTAAGAGTATTCTTTTATTCAGGGAGAATTCTTATACAAGCACGAGAACCCGAGGAAACCCCTCCGTTCTGTAATCTTAGACCCGAAGGTCGTGCTTTCCCGTAAAGGGCTTTGGCACAAGGCCGTTCCTTCCCGTAAGGGACTTAGGCGCGAAGCCGTACTTTCCCGTAAGGGACTTAGGCGTGAAGCCGTACTTCCGGTGAAGGGCCTTCCCGTAAGACGGGAGATTCCTGCAAAACAAACCACACAGAGCAACAATTCTCAATGCGTATCAACACCTTATACCTGTCGCTCCTTGCTCGGAGAATCGACCTCCGTACTCAGTCGTCACGTGAATACTTGCAGTTTCCGTCGCCAGACTTGGCTCCAAAACCGTAGCGCTGGTGCTTTTCTACTGCTTCCGGCTCTCCCAAATTGAAACGCTGGCTACCCTTTTATAGGGTCTGACACCCGGCAGGAATAGGGGTCCAAAAGCAGAGCTTGGCGCTCCTAGAGAGAGGAGAGAGAAAATCGCGTTTTCTAGAGAGAGGAGAGAGAGAGATCGCAAATCAGCCCCCTGCCTTGGTTTTAGCGTTGGTTTTCTTTATAAGGGCCTTGCTTGCTTTATTTTATTAATAAAAGGGCTGGTCACTTAAAAGTGACCGGTCACTTTATAAAATAAAGTGTGAACCTGTTCAAACTTTAAAAACTCACTCAGTTAGTGAAAACAATGCTACACGGACACATTCCAAGCGTCCCCGGGTGCAGGACACGACACAGATGCAATGCAGACACAGACTCCTCGCGGGAAAACATCTGTCCTCCCGCGACTGTTCCTGCTTTTCGTAAAAAGCTTCATTGAACCCATCTTTATTCTTGTGCTTGCGTTCTTACGTGTACTTTCTTACTCAGTTCGGATTTCCTCCTTAGCCTACGGGATGCCCCCTTACTGATGCACCTGTCACCCATCATGTGACGCATCAGGGGCACTCGTAACCCGGCCCTTTCCACCGAACTTACGGAAACTCCTTCGCGATGTTTACCGTCACCCATCAAATGACACATCAGAGTTGTCCGTTCCTGATGGCATTTCCTGTAGCTACAATCTTTTAACAGTTCTTAGTGTACACATTAAAATATCCTAATTTCATAAAAAGAAATTAATCATTAAAAATAAGAAATAGTCCAATTAGCAACATCCCTCTGGCTTCTAAAGAGTTGACCTCAACTGTAGTGCTTGGACATATACCTCCAATATCTCGGTATAAGCTGCTAATTCCTCCTGCGTCATCCACTGAGCATCTAGATTCGAATAGTTCTTAAACTTAACCAAATACTTCCGTGTTATCTTTCTGGGTTTGAGAGACCGCTCCTGATGACTTACTATCTGCTCCGGTTGGAGTATTTCTTCTGTTTCCTCAACCTTAGGAGGTTCCTCAGCACTAGGCTGGCTCGGAGGCGGTCCCACATACGGCCAGAGTAAACTGACATGGAAAGCATTATGGATCTTCCAATTAGGCGGTAGCTCTAATCGGAAAGCGACATCATTCACTCGCTCAGTGATCTTAAACGGCCCATAATAACGGGTAGAAAGTTTTACCACTTTCCCCTTATGGGACGCTTGTTTCTTAAGTCTTGCCTTCTCAAACTTGAGTAAGATTAACTTTCCGACTGTTAAGTCTAGATTCCTTCTGTGCTTGTCTGCAACTTTCTTATGCTTTTCCTGAGAGCGTAGGATAGCTCTCCTAACTTGCCCGTAGGCTGTGTCCAAATCCCGGACAAATTCATCTGCTGCAAAGATCTTATCCTTAGTTAAAAGGATGGGTGGAAGCAAAGGCTTACCATAGAGAATCTCAAAAGGTGCTTTCCCCGTCGATGAGTGTATGGTATTGTTATATGCATACTCGACAAGAGGCAAATATTTCTCCCAGTCAGATTGCGGTCTGACACATAAGATTTTAACATATCCAATACTGTGGAATTGGCTATCTCACTTTGCCCGTCTGTTTGAAGATGGTAGGCAGATGAAAAATTCAGCTTTGTACCAAGATTATCCATCAAGGCACGCCAAAAATTTCCTGTCATGCGAGGATCTCAGTCGCTCACAATAGACTTAGGCATTCCATGATGCTTAAAGATCTGTGCTAGAAAGACCCTAGCCATATGATCTGCTTTGATCGTTTTATTGACTGGCATAAAGTGTACTTGCTTGCTAAACCTGTCCACAATGGTCCAGATCGCGTCATTTCCAGTCTGAGTTCTAGGGAGATCCATGATGAAGTCCATGGCAATACTTTCCCAAGGTTCATTAGGCACAGGCAAAGGTTGTAGCAACCCAGGCGTCTTATGCCGATCATACTTCACTTTTTGGCAAACCAAGCATTCCCTGACATACTTATCAATGTCTGCTTTAAGGCTAGGCCAAAAGAAATATCTTTCCATTGCTAAGGTTGTAGGGAGAATACCCCGATGACCCGCATAAGGCGAAGCGTGTGCTTCATCCATGATCTTCTTTCTTATTGGTTCCGCCACACATATGGCCTGATGGTGGTAGAGATAACCGTCCCGAATGGAATAGGGAAACTCATTCTCCCCACGATGTAGCTTTCCCCAAATGGTGGAGAAGTCTGGGTCATTCGGATACAAATCCGGTAGTGCTTCTAATTCTTGGTGATACACCGAAGTGATAGCGTTCACCCTTGGCCGTCTAGACAATGCGTCTGCGACTACATTCTTACTCCCAGCCGTGTGAAGGATCTGGAAGTGAAACATAGACAAAAAGTTTGCCCACCTCATCTGCTTCTCAGATAGTTTCCTTTGCGTAAGAAAATACCGCAAACTCTGGTGATCAGTCTTGATCACAAAATCCGCTCCTAGAAGATAGTGCTTCCAGTTGGATAAGGCGTGAATCACAGCCGAGAGTTCCTTTTCGTAGATTGATACATGCAACTCTACATCCTTAAGCCGTCTACTTTCGTAAGCCACTGCATGGCCTTCCTGGTTTAACATTGCTCTGATGCAATCGCCTGAAGCATCGCAGTGAACCTCAAATGGTTTCCTTAAGTCAGGCACTATCAAAATAGGTCCATGGCTTAGCAAGTACTTGAGCCGATCAAAAGCTCCTTGTTGTCTCGATCCCCATCTGAAAGGAATCTTCTTCTTTGTCAAATCATGAAGTGGTCCTGCTACATGAGCAAATCCTCGGACAAACCTTCGATAATACGAACATAATCCCAGAAAGCTACGTACATCATGTACCGTAGTGGGAATAGGCCAATCTTCTACCACTCGGATCTTGGCAGGATCCATACTCACTCGATTGTGAGAGACTAAATGGCCGAGATAGTGTATCTCTGAGAGAAAGAACTCGCTCTTCTTTGCATTCACATGCAACTCATGCTTTTGCAATTCTTGAAACACTAAGTCCAAGTGCTTCCGATGTTCCTCTTCTGACTTAGAGAAGATGAGTATGTCGTCAAAGAATACTCCCGTAAAAGCTCGATACGGGCTGAAAATGCGGTCCATCATGCGATTGAACGTCGCAGGAGCATTGGTCAAGCCGAAAGGCATTACCAAAAATTCATATAGTCCAAAGGTTGTGCGGAAAGCAGTCTTATGGACATCCTCAGGGGTGATCCGTATATGATGATACCCACTCTTTAAGTCTATGCGACTAAAGACACTTGCACCCTGCAACTTATCAAGTATATCATCAATCCGGGGGATCGGAAAGCGATTCTTGATCGTGATCTTGTTTAAAGACCGATAGTCTATGCACATTCGAAACGTGCCATCTTTCTTCTGCACCAATAGAACTGGAGAGCAGTAGAGTGAAGCACTGGGCCGTACTAACCCTTTCTCTAGAAGCTCGTTGACTTGCTTCAAAATTTCCTCTTGCTGAGCAAGACTTACCCGATAAGGGGGTTGATTGGGAGGCGAGCTACCCGGTATGAGATCTATGCGGTGATCTTCCGGGCGTACCGGAGGGAGTTCATCAGGAAGTGTTTCCGTGAAACAATCCTTGTACTTTTCAATAAATTGAAGACGCTTAATTTCCAGACTAGAGAGAGAGTCCCTACTAGTTTTATCCTGTGCAAAAATCAAGTAAGTAGAAACACACTTCTTCATTTCTTTCTTAATGGAGATATGGCTTACAATTGGGAACTGCCAATCTCCTGCATCAGCTTGGATCTTTATTTTCTTACCCCCATGATCAAAAGTGAGGGTCTTTTCCAGATAATTGGGAATAGGTGTCATGTGAAAGTGCCATGGCATACCCAAGATGATATCACATCCCTTGATGGGTGCCATCAAAAATGATTCGCGGTCCTTGTACTCGCCAATCCGAAGATTGAGCTGTCCTTGCACGGGAGTTGCATTGGTTGTCAACCCCTCGAATGCCGATCTGGATGTAACCGGTGTGCCTAGCTGAGCCGGTGTGAGGCACAAACGTTCTGCAGTATCCAGGGAGATGAAGTTACCCGTGGATCCTGGATCATAAAGAATCAATACTCGATGGTTGTTCAAAGACCCCCAACCCTTCAGAAGTTGACGCTTCCCTTTCTCCGTTTCTGTGTTTCCTTGAACATCTGGAATTGAGTTCGAGCTTGGTGGTGCGGGTTCCTTCCTTGCTTTCTCTTGCCTTGTAGAGGCTTGCTCTTGCCGTTGCTGCTTTAGCGGGCAATCCGGTTTCATATGTCCTTTCTCGCCACAGTAGAAGCATCTTCCTTCCTCTCTGAAAGTTTGAAGTTGAGTAGGAGAAAGATACTTAGTTCGCTTGCCAGTGCCCTCTGGCTTCTTAGAATGATCATCGTCCCTCGATGGAGGACGTTTTCTTCCTTGGCCCCCTTGGTTATCGTAGACCCCTCTTTGTCTTGCACGGTAAGTGCTATGCTCCATCTTTCTGGGCGTCCCAGTTGAGTGCAAATCCTCAGCAATGATTGGTGACTCCATCATCCTTTGAAGGGATACACCTTCATACTCTTTCGAAGTTGCGGTTGGAGACCCGCTTCGAACTTTCTTTTCTTTTCCTCGTCGGCAATCTTCATGAAGGGAGTGACCTTCAGAAGAACCGACCAATACTTGTCCACATAAGTCGTTACTCTTTCATGTTCCTTCTGGGCAAGCCAGTCCCATTCCTTCCGTATGTGCTGCTCGAAGTCGGGCGGAAGAAATTGTTCATGAAATTCAGATTTGAAGCTCTCCCAAGTTCTGGCCTGAGAACCTTCCAGAATCTTGGCTAACCACCAATTACTTGCCGTTTCCTTGAGGTGCATCCCCACATGGCGTAATTTGGATTTTTCTGTGAAGTGCCCATTGGTAAAGGCGACTTCAAACTGTCTGATGAAGGACAGTGCTTTGGAGATGTCTCTCCGTCCGTTGTAGGTTTCGAACTTGATGTCCTTGTTGCCTGATTTGAAGACTCTCATGCGATGTTGAGACTAGCGACCTTGCTTCTTGAATCGAGGCTTATCTTTAGGTTGATGTATGGTAGTGGCGGTAGTAGCTGCTTCCTTCTTCTGACGAGATGATCGAGAAGTAGAAGTATAATCAGGAGATGAGATAGAGATGTCCTTGCTTTCGTCTAGCAAAGAGAGCGCTTTTTCCTGGCCTTTCCTTGAAGTAGGCCGTTCATTCCGATCCGAAGATCCTTTGTGCACCTCGGCACGTTCTTCTTCTCTTGCCTCCTGTGGTCTCACGCCAACAGTGTTGTCTGGATGCTTGGCCGCATCAGTTCCATTCGTTTTCTTCATTCCGCCCAAAAGCTTTTGGACATCTGGCAACAGTAAGATTTGTTGCAACTCCGCAAGCTGAGCTTGCACTTGTTGAAGCTCCTCTTCAACGCTTCTCCCTTGGCTCGACATGGTTCTTCCCATTCTTCCCGGAATCGTCCTTCTTTGCAGAGAAAGAGAGGAATCCGACCTCTGATACCACTGTCCCAGGACGGGAGCGTACACGAGCACTTAGAAAATCTGAAAATTATAATTCTTTGAAAAACATGAGAGAAGGGAGAAGATCGACACAGTATTGGGGACCAGAAGATGGGCTGGTCCCCCCCCCCGTTAAGAGTATTCTTTTATTCAGGGAGAATTCTTATACAAGCACGAGAACCCGAGGAAACCCCTCCGTTCTGTAATCTTAGACCCGAAGGTCGTGATTTCCCGTAAAGGGCTTGGGCACTAGGCCGTTCCTTCCCGTAAGGGACTTAGGCGCGAAGCCGTGCTTTCCCGTAAGGGACTTAGGCGTGAAGCCGTACTTTCCCGTAAGGGACTTAGGCGTGAAGCCATACTTCCCGTGAAGGGCCTTCTCGTAAGACGGGAGATTCCTGCAAAACAAACCACACAGAGCAACAATTCTCAATGCGTATCAACACCTTATACCTGTCGCTCCTTGCTCGGAGAATCGACCTCCGTACTCAGTCGTCACGCGAATACTTGCAGTTTCCGTCGCCAGACTCTGCTCCAAAACCCTAGCGCTGGTGCTTTTCTGCTGCTTCCGGCTCTCCCAAACTGAAACGCTGGCTACCCTTTTAGAGGGTCTGACACTCGGCAGGAATAGGGGTCCAAAAGCAGAGCTTGGCGCTCCTAGAGAGAGGAGAGAGAAAATCGCGTTTTCTAGAGAGAGGAGAGAGAGAGAGATCGCAAATCAGCCCCCTGCCTTGGTTTTAGCGCTGGTTTTCTTTATAAGGACCTTGCTTGCTTTATTTTATTAATAAAAGGGCTGGTCACTTAAAAGTGATCGGTCACTTCATAAAATAAAGTGTGAACCTGTTCAAACTTTAGAAACTCACTCAGTTAGTGAAAACAATGCTACACGGACACATTCCAGGCGTCCCCGGGTGCAGGACACGACACAGATGTAATGCAAACACAGACTCCTCGCGAGAAAACATCTGTCCTCCCGCGACTGTTCCTGCTTTTCGTAAAAAGCTTCATTGAACCCATCTTTATTCTTGTGCTTGCGTTCTTACGTGTACTTTCTTACTCAGTTCGAATTTCCTCCTTAGCCTACGGGATGCCCCCTTACTGATGCACCCGTCACCCATCATGTGACACATCAGGGGCACTCGTAACCCGGCCCTTTCCACCGAACTTATGGAAACTCCTTCGCGATGTTTACCGTCACCCATCAAATGACACATCAGAGTTGTCCGTTCCTGATGGCATTTCCTGTAGCTACAATCTTTTAACAGTTCTTAGTGTACACATTAAAATATCCTAATTTCATAAAAAGAAATTAATCATTAAAAATAAGAAATAGTCCAATTAGCAACAGCATGCCCAGGCACTTAGAGTAGATGCATATCCTCTGGTTGCACACAGCATGATCATCAGCATTACCATCAGATTCCATCGGGAGCATTTTACAGTGCAGAAAACCTATTTTCCCTATTTTAGCCATTTTTCACTTATTATTTTTAAGTGACTTTTGTTGGGAAACTGGGTAGGGCAATTTTGCAAGGAACTATATAAGAAAAGCGAGCGCTAGCACTTTCTGGCAAAAGAGGTAGCAGGAACCTGACATCCACAGTGCACCTTCTCAGCAAGACCCCCCCTCGGCGGATGACTTAGCGTTTTCAGCCAAGAACAGCCAGCGTTTTCTTCAGCTTTGCAGACCTCCTAGCGTTTTGCATTTGCAGTAGCCTGGCGACAGCAGACAAATCAAGATTAGTAGCGTTTTTGCAGCAGTACCCAAATCAGCCCTAGCGTTTTGGATCAGCACAGCCCCCTAGCGTTTTGTAGATTCTTGGCGACAAGACAACAGAAGCATCAGCATTTTCAGTTTTCAGCATCGACACACCGTAGAATAGTCCCGAACCTCGCAGATCTCACCTTCTCGCAGCAGATCCTCGCCGCATGGTTAGATCAACGAGCGTTTGCAGTTTCAGCCCGGAAAACGCAGATTTCAGCATCTGCGTTTTCAGCGTGTTGTCGTCGCATCGTCGCCATCGACATCGTCACCAACATAGAGTCAGAATTCGGCAGATAAAGATTTGCAGATTTCAGCCATTAGCGTTTTCAGATTTCAGCCCGTCTCGTCGTCATCCTCATCGTCCTCGACATCATTGGCAAGTCCAAAGCATTGTAGAGATTTGTGCAATCAATAGAAGACCGCTCTCGCCATAGAGAGTGGGGCCTTTGGAGGAGGGTTTGACAACATTCTGGTGTCATATTCTTCTCTCTCTATCTCTCAGTCTCATGCACCTTCATTCACAGTGTTCACCACTTTGTTTGTGTCCATTGCACTCTCTCACTAAAGGAACGGAAGGCTCTCCCTTCCGTAAGTAAAAGGAACCCTTGAGCAGAGTTCGGAGCACTCATCTTAAGCAAAGTTCAACATTCACCTTACACTGTTCTACATCTCCCACGGGTAGAATGCCAGAGAGTGAGCCTTTGTACGTATTCTAAGGCCCTCGGCAATTCAAAAGCGGTTACATGAAAAGCATCAAGTCTAAAAACATATGGTCCCAAAAGCTAGTACCAAAGGATGCCAACAGAATTTACAGCAATCCGTAGAGCTGCCACGTCAACAGGTCAGTGCAAAACGTGTCTGTACATCAACCACGTCATCAGTCTTCTATGCAAGTTGTAGTGTGTGTCTGCTTTATTTTAGGCCCCATCGATCGGGGTTCCATAAGTTGTTGGGGGTTAGGATTTTTAATCCTAACCCGTTTTAATAATTGGCTAACTCAACGAGGATCTCTACGTTGGTGAGGACTTCTTCTTCTGCTTTTGCTAGGGTTTAGACCATAGTAACAGGGAACGGGCGGAATGGACCCTATATGTTCCGAAACAGCGTTCCAGACGGGTTCGACTTCCAAAACGGAGTCGGGAACGGAACGCCGTTCCGGAATGGGATGTAACCGGAACGGGGGGGGGGAGGAACGGAGTGGAACTGTAGATGCTCGGTTCTGCTGAGATATTGGCGGGTACTGTGGTAGATATTGGCGGGTACTGTTGGCTGAATTCTGAGATACTCCATGCTGAGAAACGCTGGTGCTAAAGGCTGAAATCGTTGGTTTGAGGAGGCTGAGAATGCTGATGAGAAGGGTTGGAAAACGTTGGGTACTTGGTCCTACGAGTACTTTGGGTACTGGTACTGCTTCCTGCCTCTTCTGCCTTCTCAAGCGTTGGCCATGGCTGCATCTATAGCCTTCACAAACTGGGTCAAGCAGCCATCTCCAAACTTCCACGATTCTTAAAAAATGCCAGTCACTTATAACTTAAGTGAGCACATAAGAGGCGGTTCACACGCTTGAATGCCTATATGCCGATCGATTGTATTGTGCAAGAGAGGGTATGCAACTATGACCGGCCTGGACATGCACATCTTGCCAGAGGCTCACAAAGTGCCAGGCTATGTAACAAACTTGGACACCCCAAGTCTAGATTCTGTCGCGACTCCTCCGTAGAGCTATCAGAAACTGGTCAGAATCTGATCTTGTGTCACGTGCACATCTAACCCTATGTGCATGTGGACAAGCTACTCCAGGTCCAGGGTTCAGGTCAGCTTAGGAAGTGTTCTGGCACCTTTGTGAGCCTGTGTGCAGGCCGTGCATGTTCAGGCACTTAGAGTAGTTGCATATCCTTTTTGTTGTACACATCATGATCATCAACACGAAAATCAATACCCATCATGAGCATTTTACAGTGCACAGAACCTATTTTATCCATTTTTCACTTATTATTAATAAGTGACTTTGTTGCGAAATTGGGTAGGGCAAATTTGCTAAGCTCTATAAAAGAAACCTAGCGCTAGCACTTTCTGGCAGAAGAGGCAACATAAGTTCACCAACTTACAATAATGCACCTTCTCAGCAAGACCGGCAGGTGACCTAGCGTTTCCAGCCAACAACAGATCAAGACCAGCATTTTGGCTACAGTTCAGCCTAGCGTTTTCAGATTTACTAGATTCAGCCTGGCGTTTTGCATATCCCAGATTCAGCCTGGCGTTTTTGCAGATAGCATCAGCATTTTGCAGATTCCCGGCGACAGATCAAGCCCTAGCATAAGCGTTTTCAGTTTTCAGCACTTAGACACAACAGATCCCGCCACTAGCCTCGCAGATCTCACCTACCCGCAACAAATCCTCACCGCACAGTAAGATTAGCCAACGTTTTCAGTTTCAGCCCGCTGTCCACAGATTTTAGCATTTGCGTTTTCATCGCGTCGTCGCCATCGCCGTCCTCGCCGACATAGTGCCAGAATTCAGCAGTTTACAGATTTGCAGATTTCAGCCCCTAGCGTTTTCAATTTTCAGCCCATCTTGTCGTCGTCCTCATTGTCTTCGACATTGCCGGCAAGTCCATTGCATCTAGACCATTGTACCATATTTGTGCAATCAATATCATAGACCTCTCTCGCCATAGAGAGGGGGAGGAGGGTTTGAGAACCGTCTGGTGTTGTATTCTTCTCTCTCTCTCTCTCTCTCAACACCTTCATTCACAGTGTCATTCACTTTGTTTGTGATCATTGCTCTCTCTTACTAAAGGAATGGAAGGCTCTCCCTTTCGTAAGTAAAAGGAACCCTTGAACACAGTTCGGAGCACTCATCATGAGCAAAGTTCAACATTCACTTCCACTACACCTTACATTGGTATCAGAGTTGTTCTGTATCACTCAAGGAAAGAACCACAAGAAATTTTTTGCTTGTTGCGGTCGCACGTAACCCAAGTCCACTTGCGCTAATCGTGTTTTTGAAGAGTGACATATAAGCCAAGAAAGGACTTGTCCGGCCTCCCCTTGTTCCTCTTTTGAGAACGGACCGTGCACTTAGCGGCCGGCCAATTGATGTGAGGTGGGAAAAAGCAACTTTGGTGTGAGCGAAAGGCCGCCAATGGGTGCGCGCGCAGGGAAGAGTCGAGCTCGGGTAAGAGAAAAGCCTTCTCTAACACAGATTGCAAGCTAAAGAAAGAAGTCAAGAACCCTAAGAAGTCAAGAACCTCAAGAACCTCAAGACCTCAAGAACTCAAGAACCCCAAGAAACCCAAGAACCTCAAGAACCCAAGTTCCTCGCGAACTTAAGTACCCAAGATCTCAGTGTATGGTCATCACCCGAAGCAGAATGGATACTTTGCGTGAAGGTGATGAGCATGGAGGTGGTGAAGAAGAATTTTTCCCATCAGGAGGTTTTTCCGACCCTCCCCCTTCTCCATCTACGCCACGGTTTGCACCAAATCCTATGGAGGCTTTGATCAATACGATGATGGACATGATGCTACAACAAGAGGCGCAATGCGCCACCTTGGATCACGAGCGTGATAAATCGTGCTTAGCGGCCGAGAAAAGAAAGGCAGAATTGGATCGCGAGCGCGAAGAAAGGCGGTTAGCCTTGGAGCGTGAGCGCGAACAAACGCGCTTGGCGGCTGAAGAAAGAAGGGTAGCCTTGGAGCGTGAGCATGAGCAAGCGCGCTTGGCGGCCGAAGAAAGACGAGCGGCCTTGGAGCTAGAGCGTGAGGCTCAGAGATACCAACGCATGCAAGAGTTGGTCCTACAGGTACTCACCTCGAAGTCCGAGCTACTCAAAGAATCATTAGGTAGCACAAGCAGAGATTCGGACTCCAACAATCCAGTCACGGAGAAGTTGACGTTCAGTAAATATGACGGTAAGATGGATGCTAATATTATTCACTCTTGGTTGCATCAATTTAATGCTTACTTTGCGACAACTAAGAAAACAGGAAATAGCAAGGTTTTGACGACAGTCATGTACCTTGCCGGTGATGCCATTAATTAGTATTACGCATGGCAAGTGGCAAAGTTGACCGCGCACCTAGAGGAAGCAAGAAAGAAGTGCCCCTTTCCTTCAATTTGGGCCGACTTCCAAGACAAGCTCAAGGCGCGGTTCATGCCACCTCAGTACCTCGCACGGTTGAAAGACGATTGGCGCGGTCTCAAGCAAAATGGTATGCCAGTTATGTCTTTCTCTAATCGTGTTTTGCAGCTCGGCACCCAATTACGCAAATCGGATGATGAGCGCAAAGAGGCATTCTTTTATGGATTGGACGAGTATATCAAGTATGATGTCAAAGTACTCGATCTAATAGATCTCAACAAGGTGGTAGCGATTGCTCTCGCACAGGAGATGAAGCACAACAAAGGAAAGCCTAAGGAGAACAAGTCTTCTCACAGTACCTCTCAGACTTCTCAGAACCCACAGAACGGTAAGAATGGTAAGAACGGTAACTCTTGTAGCTAATCTTCCTCTAGTCCTTTGGAAAAGAATTCTCAAAATGAATTTAAGGGTAAAGCTAACACATTTGCTAAACCTAAGCTAACCCGAGATAAAAAAGTTGCACAAGGAATTGTAGGAGGATACATAGCGTCAGAAGAACAAGTCATTTATTCTAAAGAGGGAAGATGTTATCAATGTCACACTAAGGGTCACATAAGACGAGATTGTCCTAAGAACGCACCTACAAAACCCACAAAGGAACCCACAGAATTCACATCTTCTATCAATGCAATCAGAGAGCACACTAATGTGTCCCAAGTTTCTCACAATCATGCCGATGCATCTCTCATGCATTGTTATGGTTATGTGAATAATCAATGCATTTTGGTCTTCTTTGATTTTGGTAATATGCATGATGTGATTAGTGACTCTCTCGTGAAGAGCGCACGTCTCGAAACTCGACCCATTGATCCCATTAAGACCTCTGGTTTTGCTCTTGGCATGCACT
Source organism: Adiantum capillus-veneris (assembly GCF_014529385.1). NCBI lineage: Eukaryota > Viridiplantae > Streptophyta > Polypodiopsida > Polypodiales > Pteridaceae > Adiantum > Adiantum capillus-veneris. The sequence continues at coordinate 44,116,933 of NC_140958.1, forward strand.
CTTCGTTTACGCATGAATGTCCTGATGTGACCGTGTTCATCATTTTTGTAGAAAGTTTTTGATTTCTCCTCTTTTAGGATATGATGTGATTTTTGGCATTAAGTGGTTTAAAGGTCATAATCCACAAGTTTATTGGAAAGAAAACACTCTTAGTCTCGCAGTTGAAGGAGCATCTCTCGTGGTTCTTCAATGTGACACTAAGATTTTGTCTATGTCACTAATCTCTCACTCTCATGTTTTGGAGGAGGATAAAACACGTAGTCTCATTCTAGAGAAGCATGATTTGTTGCATGACAAAGAACAAGAAAAGACACATGACACGGAACCCGAAAAAGAACAAGAAAAGGAGACTCTCAGTCATTCCTTTTCCAAAGCATGACACATGTTTTGCTTGAGAAAGATGTGATTGTTCACAAGGATGATGGTTTGCACGATGATTTTTCTAGTGAAGCTAACCTCATTGCAGATACGATCAATCACGAAGAACCGATCTTGGCTCTTGAGTCGAGGTTTAAAGAACCCACTCAGGAAGTATTGTGTGTTCGCATGATTAGTCAGCACGCATTGTTCGAGTGTTTCATTCGTGACGATTTCTTGTATTTTCGTCACTGTCTTTACATGTTCCCTTTCCACAGTCATGCTGTATTGTAGGATGCACATGATTCACTTACAAATGAGCACGGATGTATGCGGATCTCTCTTGAAAAGAGCAAAAGTTTGCATTCAAGGAATTCACAT